>NC_071988.2:50582500-51207500 GCF_028885655.2 Pongo abelii | reverse complement strand
ACACATTATATGCTTGTACCAAAACATTGCATGTACCCCATAAATATGTGCCATATATGTAATGGCTCTAAGTACCCATAATAATGAAAAATAAACAATTAAACACAAATAATAATATACTTTACAAAATAAGATTTCACTTTAAGTCTTAAATTGGAAGTTTATGATACAAAGAATCAGATTTTATCTTTTTTTAAATTGCCTTTCACCAAAAAAGGATATTTGGATTCCAGACCACTAAGACTCAACTATAATCTCATTTAATGCATTAATATGTCTAGAAGTTTCGTTGAAATTAAAAATTTAAAAGAAAGAACAGTTACCCAGAAAGGTACTAATAATTCACATTGAGGCATTGTTCAATAGAGCAATGGTTCTTTTGCAGAGTGAATTTTATTCTTTTACCCCATCAGCAAGGCGATGACCATTGAGAAGCATTATGTGCCTTTAAACCTCTAGATTTTTACATAACATTATGTTCTGTTTGGAAAACAATGCTTTCTTCTCTCTTCCAGTAGCTTTTCCTTACTCAGATTCATTTCTTTCAAGAATATAATACATTGTTATTAACTATAATCTCTATGATGTATGTAGATCTCTTGAAATTTTTCCTTCTATCTAACTGAAATTTTGTATCCTTTGACCAATATCCCTACCCACAACTTCAGCCCCAGGTAATCATCATTTTACTCCCTGTTTTCATGAGTTTAACTTTTAAGATTTCACATAGAAGAGTGATATCACGCAGTATTTGTCTTCTGTGCCAGGCTTGTTTCACTTCACATAATATTCTTCAGGTTTATTCATGTCATCACAATTAATTGGCTGCTTTTTTAATGGCCGAATAGTATTCCATTGTGTATATATAACATATTATTTTACATCCATTTTCAGATCTATCTTTGAAGACACATATCTAAAACATTTCTAGATATCCTTTTTGTGGGTTCTGTTTCCCTTATGTTGTTATAATACCTGCCTCTACCTCTCCAATCAACACATTAATACTTATTAGTGTGGCCTTTATATTTGTCTTTCTTTCCCTATAATATACAGTTTATGAAGACAATAATCTAGTGTAGCTTGATCATTATTTTTTTCTCTAGTATGCCAAATGCAGTTTTGACATATATGTAATATACACAGTGCTGGCCAAATGTCCGAATATTTGCTGAAAGAGAGGGGCACATATATATATATATTAACTTACAAATGAATATTGTATGGTTGGCTCCTGAGAAATGGTGACACACATGAAAGAAACAGTAAAAAGAGACAGGGTTTGGCAACAGTGTTGGACTAAATGTTTTGTGCCCCCAAAATTACACACTGATACTATAATCCCCAATGTGGTGATATTAGGGAGTGGAATCTTTGAGAAGTAATTAGGTCATAAAGGTGGGGCCCTCATAAATGGTTTTTGTGACATTATAAAAAGGCACAAGGAAGCTTTTATTTTCTCTCTCTCTGATCTCTACCATGTGACAACATACTGAGAAGACAGTCATTTGAAAATCAGGAAGTAGGCCCTCCCCAGACGACTGATCTGCCTGGGCCTTGATCTTGGACTTCGTAGCCTCCAGAATTGGAAGAAATAAACTTATGTTGTTTCAGTCAACCCAGTCTATGGTTTTCTGTTTTATCATCCTAAATTGACTAAGACACCAATCAATGAGGCAGATATCAAGACTACAAAGCATGGTACATGCAACAACGGAATGAGGTCGTCTTGAGTTAATACATAGCCATTTACCTTATTCAATGCCCTAGCATAACTATGAGCCACAGGCACAAACATTTTTAGACTTCTATACAGTACAGTTAAATTCTGTGCTAATATTTTTAAATAGTTGGGTTTTGAAACCAATATTATACACTTTTGTAAGTTTAGAAATAGTTTGGAAAGTTATGGCAAAGTTTTAGGCATTGTTTAATACCTGGATACACAGAACAACAAAAAGGGCAAAAATGATAATGATCTTTGCATAGACACATAACATTTTTTAATTCTAAGTCAAAGAGTTTCTTAATGGTATGTAGATATCTTGTTTACTGCTTCATCCAAGATAATAACCTAAGTTGCTAGCATTTTAGAGGAGAAATGTGTGGACAAACAAGTCAGAAGCTAAAAACAATAAGAAAGTTTAAATTACTTATGGATGCTAACTGAAATGAATATGGTCTCGAGGCAAATTACATTCTTAAAAATTTAAAGTATCATGCCTAGTCTTTTTTTAATGCTTACTTTAAGATTTGAGGTTTTTGGATGACCATACCTTTTATTACCCTATTACTTTCAATAAAACCATATATTATGTTAGGCATTACATGTTTCACTATCATAAAAGAGATAATAATAATATATGACTAAAACATTCAAATTCAGAAAGAATACATCTGTACTAAATTATATAATGAGTTTTCCAAGATGCTTCTATTAAATTTTTTTTTTTATTATTCAGTTAGCACTTGAGTTAGAATATTTGAAAAGAATATGAAATACATTTGACCTTAGTAAGGGGTATGGTGAACTATAATTTTGTTTAAAAATTCAAATTAGTTTCACAGAATGTTTAAGTTTATAATGAGTAAAAATGAGCTAGTAGTTTGGGGAAAATACAGAAGTGAGACATAAATGTAAGGGTTGAATATTGGAAAAAAATTTAAAATATTTTCTGAAGAATATATATATATACACATAATATTTATGCCTTTTTTATATATGGCATAAAATATATCAGTAAATTTGCTTTTCTTGTTAAAAGTGAGAGAGCTTTATAGTTTAGTGTTACTTGTTATATAGTCCAAAGATGTTTTGAAGAAAAATAAGATGCAAGATTTTTATCACTAAATTAAAAAAATATTTTTTGGTAATGAATGTTAAACAAGAAAAGATTCTTAAAAACTGGCTTTTATGGATTCTAAAGGTCATGCAATATTGTAGGTGCTAGTAAGAATATGATTGATCTAAGTTGTATTTTTCACTTGTTTATATTTCCCGCCAAGTTTCATTTTTTCTGGCTTAAAGCCATATTTATTTTTTATCCTCCTTGCTATCTTTACTCTACCAATATTTCAAGACCAAAACCCAATATTTCTTCTCACCTATGAAATGTTTCTGAGTGTATATACATACATATGTGTGTGTACGCATGTGAAACTGATTATGTGTATGTATGTGTATTCCAAATTAATATTCCAAAAATATTCCAAATTAATAGAAATAATAACTTGCATATGCAAGGATCTCAGAAAATCTTAAAACTGATTTTCATATATATATATGTATATATACATATATATATATATCACTCCATATCCTTGACCTTCCAAGAATGGGAGGACCTTCCAAGAATGACATAATTCACAGATGCTCAAATCCCTTAAATAAAATGGCATAGTATCTGCATGTAATCTATGCACATTCTCCTGTATACTTCAAATTATCTTTAGATTATTTATGATCCCTAATAATGCAAATTCTATGTAAATAATTGTTATATTGTATTTAGAGAATAATGACAGGAAAAAAAGTGGGAATATGTTCAGTAAAGATGCAATTTTTAAAATATTTTTTGTTCGTAGTTGGTTGAACTCACAGATGTGAAACTTATGGTTACCGGCTGGGCATGGTGGCTCATGCCTGTACTCCCAGTCCTTTGGGAGGCCAAGGCAGGCCAATCACTTGAGGTGTGCAGTTCGAGACCAGCCTGGCCAACATGGTGAAACCCGTCTCTACTAAAAATACAAAAATTATTAGAGAATGCTGGCGGGCACCTGTAATCCCAGCTACTCAGGGGGCTGAGACAGGAGAATTGCTTGAACCTGCAAGGGGGAGGTTGCAGTGAGCGCCACTGCACTCCAGCCTGTGCAACAGAGTAAGACTCCATCCCACAAAAAAAAAAAAGAGAGAGAGAGATTTACAGTTACATGGGAGAGAGATTTACAGTTAGAAAACCCAGATCTACTAACCTGGGTTTTCTTATCACAGAGCTACCATTTTAATGGGAAATAAAAGACTAAGACTTGAAAATAGGTTAACAATATAACTTCAGATAGTGATTAAAATATACAAAAATTAAGCAATGTATTAGAAAAGAAGAGAAGAATTGGTTGAGGTAGGAGTGGTCCTGCTTTAGAATCTACAAAACATCATTTGCTAGGTAAATATTTGAGCTGATGAGTGAAAAATGAATATGAAATAAGCATTGGAAAAATCAAAGAAATGTAAAGTGCATTATATTTCTGCCTTGTGAAAGGCAGAGAAAAATAATCTGATAAACAAAAAAGACATAAAGTTAGACGTCTCCCTAGGGTCAAAGAAAACTATATGAATGAAATTATTGTAAAATGTTTCAAATATATAACTAATATAATAATTGTTATTACTTATTTTACAGATTTATTTCCACATAATTAATGAAACACTACTGATTTCAACTTCAAGACTATAAGGTTTTTGTAGTTTAATAATATATGATAAATATTCATAGTTTAAGTTATTAACATCCTTAAATCTCTCTAGCAATTTCTCTGATATACACACAAAAAAAGAGAACATTCCATCTCTGACTTCAAGTGCCTTAAAATGTATTAGAGGAAAAAGATACTTCTATAAATGTATTATCAGTAAAATATTAGATATTATGATATGAATGAGGTCACATTACCATATACTACTAGCAACTCAGTTATAAAGACTGAAAATGCTGTAGTAGTTCTGAGAAGAATTTTTAATTTTGAAATTTTGAATATTTTGAATATTGAAGACATTCTGGTTCAATCATATACTGACTTAAAAATTAAGAAACTAAGTTATAGACAGATATTAATAATGTTCCAAGGTTATAGAGTTTTAGTTAAGAGTTAGAACTGGCTTTAGAACCTTCTTTCTTTCTCTCTCTCTCTCTCTCTCTGTCTCTCTTTACAAACACACACACACTAATTTTTTACCTCTCATTCTTGTGATTTCTCTCTCTTCATATACATATATGTAATATTATATATAAAAGATACATTATCTATTAAACAGGAAATATTTGATTAAAATGTAGACAAAAATATTCCAAATTAATAGAAATAATAACTTGCATATCCAAGGATCTCAGAAAATCTTAAACTGATTAAGTAAAAAGCCAGTCATACCTATGTACATCATAGACAAGTTGCTTAAGGTAAAAGATAAATAGAAATTCTTAAAAATTTCCAAGAAATAAGATTGAGTGCACGCAATGAAACAGCAATATGAATATAACTATAAAAAACTAAAACCAATTGAGAAGAGGATAACTTTTTTAAAGTATTAAAAGAGAAAAAGTTTGTCCATCTAAATTTCACATGCTACAAAAATATCCTCCACAAATTAGATAAAATATAGACAAATTAAACTAAGTAAAAATTGGAATGATTTGTTTCCAGCAGACTCTAGTACATTAAATGCTAAAGGAAGATCTTAACCCAGAGAAAAAATATACTATGTGGAAAGTTAGATAATTTTTCAAGGTTTTAAAGCACCAGACATGATAAATTTGTGAGTAAATATGGGAAAACCCACCTAAATTTTATAATCATGTATTTTCTTTAAATGATTACTATGTAAGACAGAAACATGTTAAAGTTTAGCTTTTGTAATGTATGTAGAATTAAAATTACAAAATTAGGTTTTATAATGTATGTAGAAGTAAAATTTCTGACTTCAAGAGTACAAAGTTTTGGAGCATAAATGAAATTATAATACAGTATTATAATTTACATGAATATTTACACAGTATTACATCTAATTAGACTATGAAAAAATAATATTGCAGTTAATGCATTCACTAAACAAATAGAAAACAATAAAACAGCCAAAATGAATTGCCCAACTATACTTTATTAATACAGAAAAGGCAGAAAATGAAAGATAGCAGAAAAAACACCATAAAGCAAAACAAAACAAGAGAGTAGTCTTCATCGCAAGTGCATTAGTTTTCTTGAATGGCTGGGTGGCTTAAAACAACAGAAATTTATTTTCTCACAGTTCTGGATGCTAGAAGTCTGAAATCAAGGTTGTGGTTAAGTTGGAACATTCTGGAGACTGATGGAGAATCTCATCCATGCCTTTCCCCTAGTGTCTGGTATTTGCTGGGAATACTTGGCATTCCTTGGCTTCTCTCCAAAATCTGCCTCCATTGTCATGTGGCATTCTCCTGGTTTTTTTTTCTGTGTCCCTGTGACTATAATTGACTTTCTTATAAGGACAACAGACATTGGAATTAGGGCCTATCCTAATCCAGTAGAACTTCATCTTAACTAACTTACACTTGTAAAGGCCTTCTTTCTAATTAAGGTGAAATTTACAAGTAAGGACTGCAGCATATCTTTTAATGTACAGAATGCAACTAATAACTCTATATTAGTAATTACATTAATTATTAACAAACATACAAATTAAAAGGCAGAGATTTTAATATTGGACAAAAACAACAAGAATCAAGTGTATCCCATCTATAATAGTTGTACGCTAAATATTAAAGATGCAAGATGAGAATCAAAGCATGAAATATCATAATTATAAAATATAGTCATATGAAAAATAAAATTTCTATAATAATATCAAAAGCAGTAGAGTTCATAACAATCATTATTGTTGGTAAGAAAAGCGAATATTTTGTAAAATGACCAAATCTTAAGACACTGTTAAAAAATACATTTGCACATAATAATATATCTTAAAAACGTAGAACTGAAAAACTAATCGAATTAAAGGAAGAATAAACAATTCCACGGTCAAGGTTAAAATACATGTAATTGAAATAAAAAATACAAAATAAATCAGCAAGACTATAAACTATTTGAACAGCGTTTTATTCATACTTACCTAATTGATATTTATAGAAGATTAAACCAAACATATTTAGAGCACATGTTGTCTCAAATGTGCAAAGAATTTTTACCAGGATATACTATATGCTTGACAATAAAAATAACTCTCAATGATTTAAAAAATTGATATTTCATGTAGTCCAAAATAAAATTTAATTAGAAAGCAATAGTGGTAAGATATTCAAAAATTTCACAAATATTTTAAATTATGCCACAAGTTTCTAAAGAAGAAATACATTTAAAATAATAAAAATGAAATAAAATAAAAATAAAAAATGAAATGTTGAAATTTATGGGTTGCATCAAAAATTATGGGTTCAAGAATATGTATTGCAAACTGATCTCATAGCAAGAAATATATCTTTAACTGAAAGATACAGCATTTCCACGTGGTTATGATATTGTGAAAAAGTGATGGCCATAAGAATTTCATTCTAGTGAAGAATTAAGTAACCTATTTTCTGTGATCCACCAGGAACACTGATCACATGTACAAAAGATGAGAATATCTGGGTTCATGGTTATTATAAGTGAGATAAGAAAAATGGGCTGGATGATTCCTTACCCAGCTTTAAATATAATGGAAAGACAAATTCTGATACTATATTTTCTAGTTCACACAGCACAAGGGTATTCTGTGAGGCTGTAACAACCGTACTGAAGGATGGCATTTCAGTGACCTTAGACTGATGGAAACAAGATTGTGAAACACGTTTTCCATGATACTGCAATTCAATACCATCTAAATTTTCAACTGACTTTATTTTCATGGTTATAATTGGAGTGGTTATCACAAAAATTGGAGCTATAGCATTGGAAAGGATGTATATGGGAAGTCTAAGTGGCTAACCATCACTATCACTATCTTATACTGTTTATTGCATTCACTGTGCTTATTTTCTGAAATTATCAAAGCCTAAGAAGATGGATATTTGGTTTCTTCTTACTGCTTATTTTCGCTATATGCACAGCAGTGCTCTATCTACAGCAGTAGGAGCCATGCCAATCAATACCTGGTAAGACCTGAATAACAATTGAATAGATAAACATATGAAAGACTAGAAACAAACCAAGTTCTTGCTGCAAAAAGTACAAAACATGTCCCATTGGATTACGTATCATTGGAAACACTTCTCACTGCTTTTACTTCTTTTCATCAACTTCTTTTTTATTATTTTAACACACTGAATCTTTAAAAAGCTTGTTCATGACTAGGGTCCAAATATTCCATGACCCATGACTGGAGTCTAAGTATTCCATGTCCCTGATGGAGCTAAGCTTAATCAATTCACATTAAAACATCCAAGAATTGCATAGGTAATATTGACAAATGTCAGGAGATATTATATCAATATGTATTTATAGATGATTATCCAGAGGGCACAAAGTGTAATTGTAATTCTTGCTGAATTGGTTGCTTAGGGAACACCTCATAATATGTCGATATAATAATATGTTTAAAAATATCTGGGTAGCCGACTTTTGCTCCAGTAGTAGGCTGAGGCAAACTTAGACACAGAATTTACCCATTCAAGCTGATATTTAAAATGTATAGGAAGACATTCAAAGATTGTAGAATGAAGAATTAGGCAAGGCATGTATTTCATGTCCAAATTTTGTCTCTGATATTCCTGTCAGTACTTGAAAGCCTATTCCTTTGTCCAGTGACATTTGATAAAGAAGGCCCCTTATTGGTTAAAATGGGCAGTACCACACTTTCCCAAAAGAGATAAGGACCTCAAGAATGGAGGAAAAATCAAGGGTGGCCTAGCCCAACTGGCAGCTACTGAAGGATTCAGAATTCCTGACAAATAACATTCTATATAATTTATATTCATTGGCTTTACACTTTTTATCATCTATTTAGATTAATAACAAAAATATCTTTGTTTTGTAGTTTATGACCAAAATTTAAATGCTAAAATCAGTTAACTTCTTCCACAGATTAAAATATCCTTGTGTCTTAGAGCCACTATTTCTTCCAAATACTACAATTGATAAGGACATGTTAATGTTTACATCATTTTAAAATAGATAATCAAAAGCTTATCAGAAAACTATATTGGTCATTGTTCAACCAATACTCAATAAAAGGGGAAAATTTCATGTTTATGGTGAAAAGATGTTTGTAGTGTAACTTGGGCTCTGAGACAGATCCTTCTCAAATAAATCTCTTTAATGTCTAAAATTCGATAAGCAAAAATTTATCTCTGAACCTTAAAAATTGTTTTTTTTTCTTATGATCCTTTATTGCAATGCAAATACCTCTAAAATGGTAAAGGCACTACATTTATTACACTTTGTTATACAATGATTTTTAAGAAAAGTGAAGCAAATTAAACTGGGTAGAAATCGACTTAGCAAAAAAAATTACAGGGCTCTCCATCCAAACCTATGTGTTTTATACTTATTGTATTAATTTAATCTTGGATGAAAGGTCTAGAACAACATGAGAAGCCTTAGACACATGAGGAGGGTGTGTCCTGATGAGAACGGAGAGAGAAAGACACATGGGATGATGTTACAGAAAATTTACTCCATTTTTTCTCTATTGTCCCACATTACAGTTTTGCCTGAATTGAAATCTGTCGTTAGACACAATTGAAATCTACGGATATCTTTTTTTTATTTATTTTTATTTTTTTATTTTTGAGACAGAATCTCGCTCTGTCTGTCGCCCAGGCTGGAGTGCAGTGGCGCCATCTCGGCTCACTGCAAGCTCCACCTCCCGGGTTCACGCCATTCTCCTGCCTCAGCCTCCCAAGTAGCTAAGACTACAGGCGCCCGCCACCACGCCTGGCTAATGTTTTGTATTTTTTTAGTAGAGACGGGGTTTCACCATGTTAGCCAGGATGGTCTCGATCGATCTCCTGACCTCGTGATCCGCCCGCGTCGGCCTCCCAAAGTGCTGGGATTACAGGCGTGAGCCACTGCGCCTGGCCATATCTTTTTACTTTTAAAAGTTGAGTGGGTAGGAGAGAAGTGAAAGGAGAAATGGCAGTATTAAAGATACAATATGCGTTTACAAGGATGTTGTAAAATTACTTTTTACTGAAAAAATGGCAAGGTTTTTAATTACCAAAAGGACATTCAAAAATCCTCAATTATTGGAGAAATTTCCACTTGGTGACAGTTCAGCGGGAAAAAGAAATGCCTCAAATATCACATTATTTCATAAGGACCAAATGACTTGAAATAAATTTTTCTTCCAAACGTAGCATTTTTAATTATTTGCATGATCGTCTATTCTTAATGTCAATTAAGAGTCACAATACATATTCATATCTGATTTAGAGATCAGACTAAATGTTGTTACTTGCTAATAGTAGGCACACAATTGAGATATTAAGTTTTGACACTTAACATGTATTTGATGTGCTATTACAACTCAAAATGAGCCAGTGTTTTACTCTATGCAACTGAGAGGCAATTCTAAATGATCAATTTTATAAATAAAATTTTATTTGAAAATTTTAGAGGAGTTCATAGTCCCATTTAAAATTTAAAAGGCTGTCATTACTATAGCTTTTCTGTGACTTGCTAATAAAACAAACAATAATTAAATGTGTAGAAATTATATAATTGCAATGGCTTTTTGCTCTGTTTAATATTTTGATATGATTTTATTTTATGCTGTGTTCCCTGGAAACAGACTGAAAGGTCAAATTTTGTATGGGTTTATTAGAGACTTTTCTCTGGAGACACACTTGTGAAGAAATGGAATCAATATTTGGAAAAGGGAGAAGCTGACCTGAATGTAGCAGGAACTGAGGCTTCAACTAATCCTCAGCCTGGGGATCTTTTTGCCAGCAGTTGATACCATTCTGAAGAGTTACCAAGAGGAATATGACCAGTGGTAAGGAAAATTGCCAGGGTGTCTCTTGAGGCTCCTAGTTTAAACAGTAAATAGGCATGAAAGCTTGTGGTTTGAAAAAGACTTAGTACCCAGTCGCTCATTAGTCTTGGTCATCCTATCAGTTCCTTGTTGAGTATCAGTAAAATATGAATGGATGGTGAACAATGGGGAAGAAATATTATTTGTTTCAGCTTTCAGGCCAACTGCAGCAGAGAAGGCTTTAATTCATTCCAGTAACCTTTTACTTTTAAGTTTCCCCAGGAAGCATGAACAAACAAGATCCTGAGAGAAGCTACAGTTCTGCTATAAGAAGCAAGTCAATCGTGGCAAATCAAATAGGAGACCAGAAGACTTCGGTGGGTTATCTTGTGTTCCACCAAAACCTGAAATGCATACACCTCTCTCCAGGTCAGAATCACTTATGAGCTCCTCTTCTAGCATATACTCCTTTGGTTGGAGACTGTAACAAAGAAGAGTTTGCTGCAGTAATAGAAAAATAATGCTAGTCTATTGACAACATAGGAGAATCTTGTTATTTCTTGGTTTAGCTTGTAAATTTGTAGTTCTCCTTTTTTTTTTTTTTTTTTTTTTTTTAGACGTAGTTCTTGCTCTGTCACCCAGCCTGGAGTGCAGTAGCATGATCTTGGCTCACTGCAACCTTCACCTCCTGGGTTCAAGCAGTTCTCTGTCTCAGCCTCCTGAGTAGCTGGGATTACAGGCACAGTGCCACTACACCCGGCTAATTTATTTTTATTTTTTTTTATTTTTAGGAGAGACAGGGTTTCACCATTTTTGCGAGGCTGGTCTTGAACTCCTGACCTCGTGATCCACTTGCCTCAGCCTCCCAAAGTGCTGGGACTACAGGCATGAGCCACCGTGCCCGACCTCTCCTTTTTATTTTATAAATATCAAACTCCTTTTTATTGATGTGATAGAAGTTGAGATGTTTTATTTTTGTTTCACACCTGGTAAAAATGAAAAGTTGCCATGCATGTTTTGCAAAGAAGTACATATACCAAATACTGAACCAGTAACCAAATTCCCTAGGTATACAGGAATTATCAGAAGAAACAGTAAGTTTTTGAATTTCATCCCTCCAGGTATTTTGAGTAGATACAAGCTCTCATTCACTGCTTGTTATATGGCAATTTCTATACTGGCACTTTAAGTGTGTTACTCTGAAATAGTCTCGTAACAAACTGATGAAAGAGGTACTGAAAATTTGTGCCCTCTGAAATTTTAATAGGTAAGGAGTGTTAGATGTCATTCAGATAATTGTTACAGAGACAGTCTCTGTACCAATCTCCTTTGCATCCAGTTGTACTTCCTGGCATCGCTGTTTATCGATCATTGCATTGAAAGTTTTGGTATGTTCTCTATTATAATAATTCCACCTATTAATACGTTATTTCATGGGAAAATAAAAATGAATACTTTCAATTAAGGAAATGAAACAATTTAAGTATAAAATCATTATATAAAATTCTGGTACATAGAAAATTAAAAAGCTAGTAGAGATCTGTGTGTTTATTTGAGTCAACCCTCTTTTATAAGAAGTGAGGACACTGGATGTAGGAAAATGAAATGACAAGAGCATACTAAAATTTGCAGAACTTAGGCAAGAATCTAGATTTTTGCTTTGTAACCCAGTGTCCCTGCCTCCAAATATTCCCAAGAAAGAGATTCTATTCAAAATAATGGAAAACTACTATAATAGTAAAATGTTAAAAGAGAAAAAAATCAAGTTAAAATTCAGTAAAATTGTATTATTTTCCTATCTACACATTTCTTATAACTTCAATGAATGTATTTTTATTGGCTTCCTTATTTCTTTTTCTGTATATTTATAATATCAATTGACACATTCTCATAATAGAAAGATTACATGTAGAACTCATTCCTTATATATTACATTTGACTGCTTTATATTGGACAATATTAGAAATAACAATAATTTTAATCTCTTAGAAATTATCAGCCTTTATAGTTACAGTGATAACATAGCTATTGCCTTTCTCATAATTTAACATTTAATGACTATTCTCATAGAAACCTAAACAAGTGAAATCAAAATACAAAGAAAGGTATTAGTTTTTTAATGTCATGCATAGTGTAGTGATGTTTTGTTCAACCAAGCGTATACAAAGGCAGTCTCATAAGCTTACAATGAAGCTAAAAAATTCCTATCACTTAGTAATGCCTTGATGAGACTAACCCCGTATAGATAGGCCTAGGTGAATGTGTATGCACAAATATATGTGTCTTAGTTTTTAACAAAAAAAAATCTTAAAAATGAACATCATAAAATAAGAAAAAGCTTATAAAATAAGAACATAAAGAAAAAATATTTTGTACACCTCTGCAATGTGTGTTTTAAGCTGTGTTATTACAAAATAGTAAATAAGTTAAAAAGTTAAAAGTTTTTAAAAGGAAACAAATTATATAAGCTAAGGTTGAGGAAAGAAATAATTTTTATAAATTTAATATAGCCTGTTTACTGTGTTATAAAGTTTACAGCAGTGTGCAGTAATGTCTTAGGCCTTCATATTCACTCAGTACTACTCACTGACTCACCCAGAGCAACTTCCGATCTTGCAAGATATACTCATGAGAAGTGCCCTATATAGATACACCATTTTTAATCTTTTATACCATATTTTTACTCTACCTTTTCTATGTTTAGATACACAAATATCATCATGTTACAATTGCCAACAATATTTGTGCTATATAGGTTTGTAATCTAGGAGCAATAGGCTATGTCATATAGCCTAGGTATATTAGGCTATACTCTCTGTGTAAGTATACTCTATGAGGTTCACACAATAAACATATTTCTCAGAACCTAACCCCATTGTTAAGTGATATATAACTGTATGTAAAATTGTAAAACACACATAAGATAACAAACACTTCAAATTTCTTCTCAACCTCCATTTTCAGTCCCCAATATCAAGTGAAACTTGCATTGCCGTATTTTTCTTTTATTGTCTTAAGGATGACTCTTCCCCCACTAAATCCTTTGTCTTAGAAACATATTTTGTGATTTCTGAAAATTTGCATTGGTTCCTGAAAGGTGAGTTGCTGTAAGCAGCAATTGTTACATTCATCCCTTTTTTCTCTGTGCATCCAAATCTTTCTGTAGAGCAGACTGCCTTGCAATGTACAAGGTTTACTAAGTTGCCCACTTTGGTACTGCATTATTCCAGTGCTATGATTTTCTTTTTGGGTTTTAATAATAGGCAGCTGGCTAATAATTTGTCAAGATATGGATCAATAACCTAATTTTGAATTCAAGGCTAAAATACAGTTTGTTTTTACTTATTAAAAAATACTCTCATTAAATTAAATTAAATATGGCCTAAAGATGTCTCCATACCTTGAATTTATCCGTAGCAAACTGTAGCCAACTTAAGAGTACATTCTCCTAACAAGTAGCTGAGTCTCAGACATACACAGCAGCCAAGCTTTAGCCAATCACAGAGTGCCAACTGTGCCCAAAGTGCCAACTGTGCCAGACCATGCCCAAAGAAGGCAAATGCTGACCTGTCAATCAAGCTGTTTCTGTATGTCATTTCATTTTTCTGTCTGTAAATATCATGTGCTCACTTTGCTGCACTGAGCTCTCAGAACCTCTCTGGGTTCTGAGTGATGCTTAATTCATGAATCATTCTTTGCTCAGGTAAACTCTATTAAATTTAATTTATCAGAAGCTTTTCTTTTAATATACTCATTACAAAAGTGTTGCTTGGCTGAATCTTTGCTCAGCTAGCTAAGAAATTCCTAGCTAGTTGTATTGTCAAAGAACAATGTTCACCTTACTCAGGATTCCAGAATCCTAAATCATTAAGGCATTTGTTACTAAAAAGACTAAACTGGTAAAAATAGCAATTCAGTACTTTATTGTTTATCAGTTAGCAAAGGTGTAATATGTCAGTCACACACACACAAAGAGAGAGAAAGAGGGAGATAAATTGAGAAAAATATTTGTGCCACTGTACAATAAAAGTGAAGAAATTTCAAATTTCCCCAACTAACATTTGAATTGTATTATCATTGTTCAGCATTCTACAGAGAGAGAGAACTGACAGAATAGATAAGATATATGACAAGGAATTTATTAGGGGAATTAGCTCATGCAATT
Organism: Pongo abelii; assembly: GCF_028885655.2. Lineage (NCBI taxonomy): Eukaryota > Metazoa > Chordata > Mammalia > Primates > Hominidae > Pongo > Pongo abelii. Next base: position 51,192,636 of record NC_071988.2, on the reverse strand, counting down.
ATGGAGGCTGAGAAGTCCCACAATAGACCATATACAAGCTTCAGACCCTGGGATGCCAGTAGCATGGCTCTGTCCAAGTCCAAAAGCCTCAGAACCAGGGAAGTCAATGGTATAATTCTCAGTCCAAGGCCAAAGGCCTGAAAACCCTGGGGACCACTGGTGTAAGTCCTGGAGTCTAAAGGCTGGAAAGCTTGGATTTCTGATGTCCAAGGGAAGGAAAAGAACAGTGTCCCAACCCCAAGAGAAAGAAAATCACCTTTCTCTGCCTTTTTCTATTCAGGCCCCTGGCTAATTGGAAGGGATCTTTCCACACTGAAGGTGAATCTTCCCCACTAAGTCCCCTGACTCCCATGCCAATCTCCTTTGGAAACACCCTCACAGACACACCCAGAAGTCATGCTGCTTTACCTGTTCCCTGGGTATTCTTTCAGCCAGTCAAGTTGACACCTAAAATTAACCATCGCGATCACTTTGTGAGATATGCTGTTGAAAGCAATAATAAAATATGTAGATACTATAAAGATAACTGTTCTGCGTCCGTCTTTGCAGAAAGCATATTTTTCTCCAGAGGTTTCTGCAAATAAAAAATTTCACTTTGCCAGCAAAGTAACAGCTTCAATCAATTTCTCTTTTAGCTTATGTAAGAGATACTGATTAAAATAAAGATGATTCACAGATGGAACATGAAGCATGCTGCTCCCTTGGATATTAAAGGACAAACAAACAAGGTCTCTTCAGACTTCAATTTTCTGTCAGAATGATCAGAGAACAGTAACTGAATGGCATCCATTAGGGAGAATTCAAGGCCAATACGGCAATAGGTTTTGGTAACTGCCTGAAAGTATCTCATGGGAACTATAAGACTCTGACAAAACAAGGCTCTCTTCCTGTCATGTCAGGCGTCTAAATGATGCCCTTTATTTAGGACTGACATTTGGGTGATTAACTGTATTTTGCACTTTTGTACTTGTTCTTTTGTCATATTCTCATTCTTAGTCAAAGATTGGTACTACCTTGCCTCTTTGATGTGATGTGCAGCAATTTGAACATCTGTTCCAGACTTTCTTGACTACACCTGATTCGGGTTGATCCAACATTCTAGAAATTTTATCCAATTTCTGACTTTCAGTGTTGATCAATTGCCAAGTCTTATTGCCACTACATTCTAAAACTTTTCAAATCCGTCTCTCTGTCTTTCTACCTCTCATTCCCATGGAATGGTTTTAGTCAATTATCACATGTGACCTTAATTGCCTCAGGGTGCTTCCCCTGTACAATATTTCCACATTACAGAGAGTTGTCACTCAGAATTTCCACTTTGGTTGCGTGACCCCAATACTTGAAAAGCTTTGATGACTTTGCATTATTTTTAACTCATAGACTTAATTCATACAAATAATGTAAAAGTTGTCCATTTATTGGCTCATGCTTGCATCTCCAATTTTACGATTTATTAATCTCCCTGCTTTACCTGTTGCCCTATTTACTGATGTGCAATTCCTCAAACACAACACAACTTCTGTAATCATCCCTCATTTACCTATGGCAGTACCTCTAATTTCAATTTCTTTCTGCTGGGATAACTCTCTTCCACTTCAGTTTTATTTTTATTTTTATATATTATTTTCTTAGGGATGTTGTTGCTTATTTCCCTAAGACTAGATGGGGTGGCTCTGATCTGGCTACCCAAGCCTGTGTTTACCCCTATAGTGGCACTTATCAAATTGTGTTGTAATTACTTGCTTTCTTGCCTCATCTTCTATACAACAAATGTCACAACAGGAACCTACTATTGTTACCTGTTGCTTGCTAAATCCTTGAATAGTTAGTGGATACATAATATTTATTGAATAAGTAAGTGAATAAAGTTAATATGCTATCACATACATCTGCATTGAGATGATGTTTTCCAATAAGTGATTTTTTTTCTATTATTTGACATTTTTAAGTATACAAGAGTTTAGATACAATCTTGAGAAGATTGGGGAATAAGGGACCTCTCATTAACTAGAATAGTCAGAAAAAGAGCTTTTGCAATCCTAAAATAAGCTGCAATCTTGAAAATGTACTAAACTGTAGAGAAAATTTAAGTTTCTGGCACACACAAATAGGGAGTATGACTGAAAATGGGGTTGGATTTGTAGCAGGTGGACATTCATAAGGGGTATTGTAGGCTGTGGAGATTATTTCAGGTGTTACAGAAGCCATTACACGGTTTCAAGTAGGAGAGAACATTTTGTGTGTTCTCTGGCACACATTTACTGTACACAGTAAATGTACAACCTGATCTATTTGGTTCATTTCTGACAGAATTCAGAAATGAGTACTGATGAGACCTCAGATTATTTCATAAGGCAACTCTGCAAATATATGAAATCAATTCATATATGATGTGTGTGAGACATGTTAATTGTCAAGTGCTTGAATAATGTAAAAATTCTTTTTTTTTTAACCACCATCCCTAGATACTGAGAATATCCTTATACTAAGAAGTTGCGAGAGAATGAGAAACTGGTCAGATATGTTTTTAGGGCCTCTCCAGGAAGGCAGTTATGGAATCCTTTTGTAAACCATATACCTGGAATCAACTATTTAACTATTTCAGGTGAAATTATAGCAGTCACTCCTGAAATCTATTCCTATACATTTAGATCAATCTGTCTAGGGATTACCAGGTTTTCACTGAAGGAAAAGGAAATGTGATAAGAGAAAGATGAATCATTCCTATGACTGAAGTATTTGTGTAAATATTACAAACTTGTGACACAGTGGAAATAAAGCTGAGCTTGAATATGGGAGACTTATATTGGAAAGGCACAATTTCTTCTACAGGATTTGCTATTTAGCTATTGTTCTTTAAAGTTACAAAAACATAAATAAACTGGTGAATATGAACATTTTGATCACTAAATTAAAAAAAAAAAAGCAAATTAGCAGAATGGGCAGCAGGATAGAAAATGCTTAAGGGCAACTTAGTAGTGAGCCAATGAGGTCCAAAAAGCCAGTTTTCTGTTTGAAATTCCAGCAGATAACAGAAAGCATGTGGGGTGGGAAATTACCCCCAAAATAATGAAGAAAACTTTCTCCAATAGCAATTAGACATGATTGTTCAGAACTGAACCACGTGACCTATATTAAGCCTCTACCCATCATCAGGTACCAAGGTTTGTTCTAGATCACAGATTTAAAACAAAACAAAACAAAAAGCAATGTCCCTGTCATTTTGGCATTTAAATCATAGTGGAAAAGGATTCTAAAATATTCATAAGCATGTAATAAATTAGGTAATAATAACTATGAAGAAAACATGGTACAGTAAGATTAATAATGAAAATGGGAACTGCGAACGCGATAGTCCAAGAGGAAAGGTTTCAGGTAAACATGTGCAAAGCCCTAAAAGGAGGTTACTAGCAATGAGGTTGCACCAACTGTGTTGGAGCTGAGTGATAGGGAGTATGACTGAAAATGGGGTTGGATTTGTAGCAGGTGGACATTCATAAGGGGTATTGTAGGCTGTGGAGATTATTTCAGGTATTACGAAAGCCATTACACGGTTTCAAGTAGGAGAGAACATTGAAACAACAGATGTGCATCTGGGAGTCAGCAATGTAGAAAACAATAACATTAATAAATTAACTAATTAAAATATTTTATTACCACTAAGTTTTTCTTTTTCTTTGGATCCATGTAACTTATATTATTTTGAAATATTTTTCCTAATATCCAAAAATACTTTATCATAGAACATGTTCTATGTAAGGTAATTTTCTTTTATTTTAAAATATGGTATCTATGCTTGAAAATGTAAATTTTATGGTTATTGAGTATAGGGTTCTATATATGGGAATTATGTCCTGTCAATTATTTATTGGAACTCTATTAAAAATGACATTTTTTCTGTTTCTTCTAGTAATTCCTGAAAAAAGTTAACTTTTGCCATGAGTGTACAAAATTTGTCAGTATTTATTTTTGGGAGTGATATTGTTAGAGTTATTGAAAGATGTATTTTTTGAAATGACACTTTTAAGCTTTTTACGATCTGTGTTTTTAAATGTACATAAGTAATTGTATTTATACTACCTTTCATTACTTTTAATTTTCTAAATTCTCATGATGTATGTAAGATTTTTGTATACATATGTAGTATGAATATTTTTAATACAATATGACAATTTTTATTCTATGACTAGAACATTTAGACCATTCATATTTAGGAAAATAACACATTCCTTTTTAAATCTATAAATTTAATTTGTGATGTTTTGTGTGTTATTTGTAATTTTAATATTGGTTATCATTGCCTTGTTTTATAATTACAGAATTTTTGAACTATTCTCTTCATGACCTTTATATTCTTCAGAAGCTATGCACATCCTTTCAGTTTCTTTTTCTTATATTGATTTCCTTTTAACTTTCAAAATGCATCTTTGAATTCCTAAGTCTAATGCTACTTGCCTCTTTTACTTTTCTCATGGGTGGTGATATAAAGTTAGAAAAGTTTATTACCCTTTATGTCCTTTTGATTTATGCATCGTTTTTACAGGCTGGATATTAATTATAAAATTATAGATTTTAATTACTACTGATTAAAATGAATTCATATTATAACTTATTTAGAATATTGTTACATCTAAATGTTATATAGATATTATGTAAAATAATAAATAAATGAATATAAAAAATAAACATTATGCCCAATATTATTGTTTTATACAATCAATTAGTGGAATCACCCACATATTTAATATGTGCTCTTAATCCTCTTAATCCTTACTGCATATGTAAAGATCATTTTGTTTCCCCTATTTCCTTGAAAAATATTTTTGCTAGTTAGAAACTTCTAGGTTGGCAGTTATATTATTTTGACACATTGGCTATGTCATTTCACCATTATCTTTCTTCTTATATTTGTGTTGAAAACCTAGCTGTACATGTAACAGAGAATCTTTATAATTATTTACTTTTTAAGATTTTTCTCTTGCCTGTCCAATTCTGAAGTTTCACGTTAACATGTCAGCTTTTGATATTTTTAACAAATTTTAGATTAGTATTTGCTGCAATCCATGAATTTTTCCTAATGTATTTCAAAAATGTGTAAAATGTTCAGCTATTATTTTTATTAACATTGCCTCATTACATTCTCTTTGGTGTCCCCTGGGACTCCAGTGACATGTATGATAAGCTTTCTCACTCTGTCCTCAATATCTCTGACTCTACCATCTTTCTAGTCTCCAGAATTTGTTCTCTCTGCTGAATTCTGGGCAGTAGCTTCCGGCATAACTTCTAGTTTACTAGTCCACTTTTCATCTTCTTATAAAACCATCCACTGAGAAAATGTAACATTCTGGTTTTTAGCTTAAGAATTTCAATGTTTAAAATTTTACTTATTATTTTTTAATTTTACTTATTATTATTTAATTGGCATATAATAATTGTACATATATATGAAGTACACTGTGAAGTTTTGATACATACAACATTATAGTGATCAGATCAGGGATTTCTTTGTGTTTGGAACATTCAACATCCTGTCTTCTAGCTTTTTGAAAATATGTAACATATTATTTTTGACTATATTCATCCTACACTGCTATAGAACACTAGAATTTATTTTACCTTCCTAGCTTCCATGTTTTATTCCTTAATAAATCTCTCCCTATGCTGCCTTCCCCTGACCCTTCCCAACCTCTGGTAACCTCTGTCTACTATAATTCTATGATATCAGATTTTTTAGCTTCCACATATGAATGAGAATATGTTGTGTATGCTGTGTTTAACTGTCTGTTCGTGGTTTATTTCACTTAACATAAATTCCTCCAGCGTTATCCATGTTGCTGAAAATGACAAGATTTCATTCTTTTTATGGCTAAATAGTACTCCATTGTGTATATGTACCTTATTTTCTTTATTATTTTATTTGTTGTTGGACACTTGGGTTAACTTAATATTGAAGCAATTGTGCATAGTGCTGACAGATACCAAAACCAGACAAGGACACAACGACCGTAAATAGAGCTGCAGAATAATATCCCTGATGAACATAGATTCTAACATTCTTAATAAAATACTAGCTAACAAAATCCAACAGAACATCAAAAAGACCATACACCATGATCAAGTGGAATTTCTCTCAAGTATGCAAGACGTTTCAACATATTCAAATCAAAACATGATACATCACATCAACAGAATAAAGAACAAAAAACATGATAATCTCAAAAGATACAGAAATGGTATTTGATAATATCCAACATTTCTTCATGATAAAGACTCTCAATAAATTAGGTATAAAAGGAAAGTACCTCAACACAATAAAGGTTATATATGATAAATCCACAGATAACATCATATTACATAGGGAAAAGCTTTGGTTTTCCTCTGGGAACTGGAACATAAGGAAGGCCACTCTTACCACTTCTGTTCAACATAGCATTGAAGTTCTGGTCAGAGTATTTAGGCAAGAAAAAGAAATAAGGGCATCCGAATTGAATAGGAGACAAATCGTCCTTGTTTTCAGATGATGTTGCCTTATATATAGAAAAATCTAAAGACACTACTAAGAAATCTCTTTAGAACTGATAAACGAATTCACTAAAGTTGCTGGATAGAAAATCAACATAAAACATTCAGTAGCATTTCTATACAAGAACAATGAACTAGCTGAAAAAGAACTCAAGAAAGGAATCCCATTTACAATTGCTGCGAAAAATAAAAATACCTAGGAATAAATTTAACCAATGGGGTAACAGTGTGTTCTACAAGGAAAACTATAAAACACTGATGAAAGAAATTGAATAAGACACATAGAAAATGTAACACAATCCCAAGTTTATGGACTGGAAATATTAATATTGTTAAAATGATCATACTACCCAAAACGATCTACAGACTCAACACAATCCCTATTAAAATACAAATACTTTTTTTCACATAAATAGAACAATTCTAAAATTCATATGGAACCACAAAAGATGCTGAATAGCCAAAGCTATCCTGAGCAAAAAGAACAAAACTAGAAGCATTATATTACCTGACTTCTAATTATACTACAGAGCTATAGTAGCCAAAACAGACTGGCCTAAAAACAGACCCATAGACCAATGGAACAGAATAGATAACCCATAAATTATTTTATGCATCTACAGCCAACTGATTTTTAACAAAGGCATCAAGAACATCTATTGGGGGAAAGAACAGTCTCTTCAATAAATGGTGCCGAGAAAACTGGATATCCGTATGAAGAACAACAAAACTAGGCTCCCATCTCTCACTCTATACAAAACCCAAAGTTAAGAGTTAAATCCAGAAACAATTTATTTAAATATCTGTAATCCTAACATAAGGTTTTATTTAAATATTTGATTCTTTTTTCTGCTAGTTCTGCTCATACCATATTTTTGCCTATGTTTTTATTATGTGTACATTCTTCTAGAAGTTGTACTTGAAATAATATTTATAGGAATAATTGGACAACCAATATGTTATCTTCCTCCAAAGAATCTTTCTGTGTGTGTTTTTATTCTTGAGCAAGACAGTTCAGGTATAGGAGACAGGATCCAAAATCTACCCTGGCTTAAAACTCCCATGATACTCAGGAACAGATATGAATAATAACGTCATATACATATGCAGGACACCTGTAACAGTCATGTCAGTTTCAAGAGTCACTGGACTTAGGGAAACCCAAGGTTCAGAGTTCCTCTTACAATCCAGAAACAATTTATAAATAATGGACCATTTTTTATGTAAATAATCTTGCTTGGTAATATAATTGACATTTTGTTTTGGGGAACAATGCAAGAAAGTTGACCAAATGTTGAATACTCTCATCAGAGGCAAAATTGTATTACTTCCTCCAGGGCTACTAGTTCACATTGTTTAGATCTTAAAAGCCCATAAGCAGTAGAAGTGTATCTTATCCAGAGCTTTCAGAATTCCATTTGCTCATTTTATTCAAGCATATTTTTGAGCACCTGCTATTTGCCAGGACTTATTCTAGGTTAGAGGAATAGTCAAGGATTAAAATGTCACATTCTTTAGGAACAAAAAAATAGAAGAATGTTGAGAGATATGTAAGGTGAGATGTCTAGAATAGATAATTTGTACTTGCTAATTAAACACAAAGGTCTAATGTCGATTTTCAGCAGAAAGATGTAAAACTGGAGTCTATGGAAATTAATAAAAGAAGGAAATAGTATGTCCTATGAGCAGAAAAGAGAATGATTTGGCTGATTACTAGGTGCTAATGGGGGATTTCTTATATTTTGGTCCCTAGTGTAAGAAATAGGGCAGGTCAATCCTGACTGAAGAGCTGCAAACCGGATGACAGACACACAAGCACCATTCATACAAGGCTAGATGTAAGCAAACTTCCTCAGCTAACCACTTATACATAAATGGACTTGAATAGTAAATTCATTACACTCCAGGCAAAAAATACGATTTCTCCCTTAAAGAAGTACAATTCAAGATTCTAAAGATCCAAATTGTTTGATTAAGGAAAATAATAAATATATATATATATGAAAAATTGCTTCTAAGTAATGGACTCTCACAGAAAATTAAAGTAAAACATGATTTTCATTTTCTGCAAAATCCACTGTCATTAAATATATAGAAAGAATCTATAAGCATGTGATTTGTTTCTAAGGAAGTCAATGGAATTCTGCAAAGGAAATGCTTACATATCAATAAGACTACATATTATATATTTTTGCAGTTTTCACAGATTTCTATAAAAGGAACAAGCACTGCTGAACTATTAGAAAACTAAGAAAGTTGGTATAATTGAGACAGGAGGTCTTTATATTCTAAAGATACAGAGCAAATCAATGTTATACGCAGAGACTAACTTCTGTTGTAGTTACAACTTGAATGAGAGTTCAGAACATGAAATGGGTGTTAAAAGATTTGACCTTCATTCTATAGGCCACGGACAGCCACAAGATGTTTCAAGCTATTGAACAAACAAATGCATTTTTGAAAGATCACTCTGTCAGCAATGTGAAAGAAGAGGAGGGGACAAGACTACAGAATAGGACACCAATTCTGTTTATTTAGCAATCCATTGGGAGATGTGGAGTGAGGTTTTGAGCTAAGATGCAAACTATCTAGACAAAATTGCTTGTGAGGTAATAAGATGGTTTTTTATAAAGGAAAATCAATTAGAGTTTCATGCAGGACTCAGTCATCCATTGGATCTGGCAAGGGAGTAAGTTTGGCATCCAAAAGTAGAAAAAAAAAAGATGATTTTTGGATTGCTTCAATAGTGAGATGTGGCAGTGTAGGTGCAGAATAAATGGGACTAGAATGATGTGACTGAAATGAAATAGCTGAAGAACAGTACCATTAGGGATTTAACAAAATTGTTAAAAATGAAAATAAAACCCAAGAGTGGTAGATTTGGGCTCAAGGAAAGGTCATATAACTGAATGTCTCCAAGATGTTGGGGAAAAAAAGATGTTCACTCAAAAAGAGAATGAAATATTTAGAAAGATGGAAAAAAGATGACAAACTCAAGTGTTAACAGTGGCCTCCTAATAATATAAAACAAGTATTTACTTATATTGTTAGTAATAATGTTCTTTACATCCACAAAGAACAATGTAGGCTCACTACCATTCTTTAAAAATGCACTCAATATTTTGATTTATATTTCAGCAAGCTGTTATTTGAAAAACTATGTATATATACACACACATATATATGTATATATGTCACATATATGTTGCACTATATGTATGATATATAGTGTGAATACACACATGTGCGCACACACACACTATAGGAAAAGTAGAAATGCAAGTATACTGATGGACACTTTATTCTGACCCCTGTGAGGAAACGACAAGTAGAAGTGGAAGGATGATGGTGGGCTGCACAGGGGTTGCCGTATCTAAAGGATGCAACATGTACTTAGATTCAGTCCATTGCTGCCATGGAAACATCATATAGTGCAGAGACTTAGAGTATGGACTTTGCATCTAGCAACTTAGCTCTGTCACTTATCAGGACCATAACCTCTGGCAAATCACTGAACTCCTCTGTCTCGGTTTCTTTGTCTTTAAAAAGAAAATTACAATAATATTTCTTCCCTCACAGTGTATGACTACTAAACTTCTTAATTCATTGCAAGCTCTTTGAAATGAACCTGGTACATAGTGGGTACTTATTAAAGGCTAGCCATCATTACTGGCAAATACAGTGTTTCTGTTGTGATTTTCCATTGAAATCCAATAAAATATCCATTTTTATTAGTGTTTATTCTTTTTTTATTCTTATATATCAGATTCCCCCTTTAGCTGTCTTCTGGCCATCAGTTTGAGACTCTGAGGCAGAGACTGTTATATTAAGATAAATAGCTTTGTTGGTAAATGGTACCTTCTTGTGAGTCAACTCTGAAATGCTTGTAGGGGTTGCTTGAATTACTGTAGTGGGAAAGATAGCATACTAACTCAGAAGATGCAAAAAAGTGTTTGAAAACTATCATACAAAATTTTAAGTTATTGAAGATCAGTTAACGGTAGGTATGTCTGGATTTATTTCTGGGTTCTCTATTATGTTCCATTGATCTTTAGGTCTACTCTTATAACACTACTATGCTGTTTTGGTTACTATAGACTTGTGGTATAATATACACTGGGGAAATCACACCCTATTCAATAAATGGTGCTGGAAACATTGGATAGTCATATGCAGAAGAATGAAACTGGATGCATATCTCTCACTATATAAAAAATTAACTCAATATCAATGAAAGACTTAAATATAAGAGCCAGAAGTATAAAACTCTAGAATAAAACCTATGAAAAACTCTTCCAGACATTGGCCTCAGCAAATAATTTATGAGAAAGTTCTCAAAAGCAAATGCAACAAAAGCAAATATAAACAAATGGAACTTAAACTGAAAAGCTTTCAAAGAGTAAAATAAACAATCAACAAAATAAACAGATAACCTACAAAATTGGAGAAAATATTTGCAAATTATGCATCTGATAAATGGCCAATGTATACAATCTATAAGAAACTGAAACAACTCAACAAAGAAATAAAAACAAATAATCCCATTAAAAAGTGGGCAAAGAACATAAAAAGATATTACACGAAAGAAGACATGCAATCAGCCAACAAAAATGGAAATATGCTTAAATCACTAATCATCAGAAAAATTAAAAATTAAAACCACAAGATACTATCTTACACAAGAAGGAATTGCTATTACTAAAAAGTCAAAAATCAACAGATGTTGGTGAAGATGTGGAGAAAAGGGAATTCTTATATACTGTTGGTGGTAATGTGAATTAGTGCAATCTTTATAAGAAACAGTATGGAGATTTCTCAAAAAACTAATAATAGAAGTACTGTTCAATCTAGCAATCCCACTACTGAGTACCTACCCAATTGAAAATAAATCATTATATCAAAATGACATCTACTTCTGTATGCTTATCACAGCACTATTCAAAATAGGTAAGACATGAAATCCCCTGTTTATCAACAGAAACAGAGGGTTGGATAAATAAAATGTGACATATATATGTGTTGTATCTATATATAAAGTATATATATACACACACACATATGTGTGTATATATACATATCACATTGTATGTATATATGTATATGTATATATGATATATATACATATATATCACATTTTATTTATCCAATCCTCTGTTGATGATTGGATAAATAAAAAGTATCCCAGGTGTGTGTATGTGTGTGTGTGTGTGTGTGTGTGTATATGCATGTGCATATATGTGTGTGTATATGCATGTGCATATATGTGTGTGTATGCTACTCTACCATAAAAAAGAACAAAATTATGTATTTTGCAGCAACATGGATGGAACTGGAGGCCATTATCCTCATTGAATAACTCTGAAACAGAAGTTGAATACTACATGTTCTCACTTATAAGTTGGACTTAATCAATGGATACACATGGACATAAGTAAAATAATAGATACTGGAGGCTGGAAAAGGGTGGGGGAGGTGAGTAGGATGAGGGAAGAAAATTGATCTATTGGGTACATTGTAAACTATTTGGGTAATAGGTACACTAAAAGTGCAGACTTCACCACTATGCAATATATGCTTGTGCACTCATATTTACTAAATCTATGAAATTAAAAATAAATAAATGTTAGAATTTGAAGTTTTGTAGTTACAATAAAGTTCAGATTTTAGCAATTGGATTCATCTGATGAAGTTACCTATGAGTAATATTTCAATGAATTTTGGGACCAAATTTTATTCATCTTCTATCTGGAAGTAGAAGTTACACATCATACTGAGTTATCTTTTATTATCAGCATTTTTGCCTGTATATGCATGTTTGAGTCCATATGTGTGGGGGGATGATGTTTGTGTTATAGGATAAATTGTAAAAGACTGTTAAAAAGTAAATAAATTTGACTTCCAGAATGATGCATATTTAATAGCAATATTACAATATAACATAGAAACACATGTACTGTAAAAACAATAATTTCTGGTTAGCAAACTGATTGGCGAATGTGGTGGAATTGGGGAGGAAGGAAAGTCTTCAGTTTGTTTTTCCCTTACTGCTGTATGCACCGGTCAACTACGATGACCAACAATGATCATGTTTCCAATGATCTTCAGAAAGGTTTCTCCCATCCAGGCTGTAAATTATTTGAAAAACATATTACAAATATACTGGAACATGTAATCAGGAGGAAATTACTTAAGATTTACAGTCATTTGATACATAAGTTGAGTTTAAAGAGATTAATGATTTTCTTTATTTGAGATAGTTTATATTTTCTCTGGATATTTGTCCGTTTTTTAATAAATTCAAGTCACTACCAATATGGTACTCTAATATTGCAATTACAACTCTCCAGAATCTAAAATAATGTACAAAATTATTTTAATCCACTCAAATCAATATGATTTCTTCATTAAATATTTAAGTGTGTTCAGCTAATACGTCTTTAAAAGTATACATTTTTGTAACACATTTTTCAACAATTGTTAAAGCATTATAGGGATTTTGAAGTTTAATGTGCTGTATACCACTAACTGGCCATATTTATTGAAGTGCCAAGTAATATAATACCTTTTCTTTAACTTAAATATCGAATTACTACTGGAGACCCGCTATGTCAAAGCAATAATATAAGCATTGCTATTTTAATTTGATTTTCTTTTACTTTAAACTTTAATGCAGAAAATAGTAATTTGTTAACTTACATTGGAAAACATATTTTGTCATATTCATTTTTTTCTAAACTAAATGCAAATTAAATTTTCCAAAATTCTTTCTATTTTTTCTTCTGTAGATTAAATTCATTCTCTTAATCATGTTTTGCAACAAAACTTGTCTTTTTAGAAATTGTGATTGCTTATTAAGTTTAAGTCACCTATCTGTAAAATAGCAACACAAATATAGCACAAATATTCAAACCTAAAAATAATATTTCTATTATAAGAACATCTGATACATACTGAATTTTTTTTAATGATTTGAATAGTGTGTAGATTTCTATTGTACCCTTTTTCTGTATGTTTCAAAATGTTAGAATGAAAATTTATTTCTATTTTGAGGGAACTTAGCCTTACATGAGGAAGCAAGAAAGTACATATTTACAGCGAAGGTAAAGTTTTCCACAAAACAAATGTTTTCCATGCAGCTAGGAATCAAGTGGGAACTGCGTTACCAAGCATGAGTTACGTAGTTGCTAGGTGATGATTAATGGACAGTAGTGGTGCCAGACTCTAACTGCTACATCTTGAAGACCAGCTATGGTAAAAAGATGGAATGGGTTTTACCTGAAGGAAGTATGGCAAAATAGACATAGTTTTTATTTAAAAGAAACTCATTCATGGGAACCAATGAGACACTTTCATGGACCAACAGAAATGCTGAAAAGTATTTCATTAAGAAGGGAGGATGCAGTATGAAATATTAAGTATATTTTAATATTAGGTTAATATGGCCTCATTTGAGCCTGGAGAATATCAGTTATGAATGGCATAATCTTTTTTTTTCTTTAAATTTGTCATCTTACTTCAAGTAATGCTATCAATGTTTCCTCCTAAATTCAGAATGCACTTTGGGCATTTTTTCCCATTTAATTAAGTGTTCTTCTGAAACATTATGTAAGGATTGTATTATGTTCCATTGAATACTCAAAACGAGCTTCAAGTATTCTTTTACTGTCAGAAATTAGATTGTTCTGCTTCTTTATATACCATAAGCCAACATCATGAAAAAATTCTTCAGAATGTATTTGTAGAAGTGTAATTACTGTTCCGAATGTTAGTATGTATCTAATGCCTTTTGATTCATGTTAATTTGTTTCTTTCTATGTATATATTGGACAATTTATACTCCCACACATAGTAAATCAAAATGACTTTGCAACCATTCTACCACTGATAATGGAGTATTTTGTTTGTATGTGTGTGAGTGTGGGTGTGTGTGTATTGTCAATTTATTAAATTTGAAAAATTATCTCATTTGTTTTTTTTGTTTTTATTTATTTATTTATTTATTTATTCATATTATTTTTTCTTTTCTTTTTATTATTTATTATTATTAGACTTTAGGTATATCTCCAATGCTATCCCTCCCCCCTCCCCCCACCCCACAACAGTCCCCAGAGTGTGATGTTCCCCTTCCTGTGTCCATGTGTTCTCATTGTTCAATTCCCACCTATGAGTGAGAATATGCAGTGTTTGGTTTTTTGTTCTTGGTGATAGTTTACTGAGAATGATGATTTCCAGTTTCATCCATGTCCCTACAAAGGACATGAACTCATCATTTTTTATGGCTGCATAGTGTTCCATGGTGTATATGTGCCACATTTTCTTAATCCAGTCTATCATTGTAGGACATTTGGGTTGGTTCCAAGTCTTTGCTATTGTGAATAGTGCCACAATAAACATACGTGTGCATGTGTCTTTACAGCAGCATGATTTACAATCCTTTGGGTATATACCCAGTAATGGGATGGCTGGGTCAAATGGTATTTCTAGTTCTAGATCCCTGAGGAATCGCCACACTGACTTCCACAATGGTTGAACTAGTTTACAGTCCCACCAACAGTGTCAAAGTGTTCCTATTTCTCCATTCTCCACATCCTCTCCAGCACCTGTTGTTTCCTGACTTTTTAATGATTGCCATTCTAACTGGTGTGAGATGGTATCTCATTGTGGTTTTGATTTGCATTTCTCTGATGGCCAATGATGGTGAGCATTTTTTCATGTGTTTTTTGGCTGCATAAATGTCTTCTTTTGAGAAGTGTCTGTTCATGTCCTTCGCCCACTTTTTGATGGGGTTGTTTTATTCTTGTAAATTTGTTTGAGTTCATTGTAGATTCTGGATATTAGCCCTTTGTCAGATGAGCAGGTTGCAAAAATTTTCTCCCATTTTGTAGGTTGCCTGTTCACTCTGATGGTAGTTTCTTTTGCTGTGCAGAAGCTCTTTAGTTTAATGAGATCCCATTTGTCAATTTTGGCTTTTGTTGCCATTGCTTTTGGTGTTTTAGACATGAAGTCCTTGCCCATGCCTATGTCCTGAATGGTAATGCCTAGGTTTTCTTCTAGGGTTTTTATGGTTTTAGGTCTAACATTTAAGTCTTTAATCCATCTTGAATTAATTTTTGTATAAGGTGTAAGGAAGGGATCCAGTTTCAGCTTTCTACATATGGCTAGCCAGTTTTCCCAGCACCATTTATTAAATAGGGAATACTTTCCCCATTGCTTGTTTTTCCCAGGTTTGTCAAAGATCGGATAGTTGTAGATATGCGGCATTATTTCTGAGGGCTCTGTTCTGTTCCATTGATCTATATCTCTGTTTTGGTACCAGTACCATGCTGTTTTGGTTACTGTAGCCTTGTAGTATAGTTTGAAGTCAGGTAGTGTGATGCCTCCAGCTTTGTTCTTTTGGCTTAAGATTGACTTGGCAATGCGGGCTCCTTTTTGGTTCCATATGAACTTTAAAGTAGTTTTTTGCAATTCTGTGAAGAAAGTCATTGGTAGCTTGATGGGGATGGCATTGAATCTGTAAATTACCTTGGGCATATGGCCATTTTCACGATATTGATTCTTCCTACCCATGAGCATGGAATGTTCTTCCATTTGTTTGTATCCTCTTTTATTTCCTTGAGCAGTGGTTTGTAGTTCTCCTTGAAGAGGTCCTTCATGTCCCTTGTAAGATGGATTCCTAAGTATTTTATTCTCTTTGAAGCAATTGTGAATGGGAGTTCACTCATGATTTGACTCTCTGTTCGTCTGTTGTTGGTGTATAAGAATGCTTGTGATTTTTGTACATTGATTTTGTATCCTGAGACTTTGCTGAAGTTGCTTATCAGCTTAAGGAGATTTTGGGCTGAGACAATGGGGTTTTCTAGATATACCATCATGTCGTCTGCAAACAGGGACAATTTGACTTCCTCTTTTCCTAATTGAATACCCATTATTTCCTTCTCCTTCCTAATTTCCCTGGCCAGAACTTCCAACACTATGTTGAATAGGAGTGGTGAGAGAGAGCATCCCTGTCTTGTGCCAGTTTTCAAAGGGAATGCTTCCAGTTTTTATCTATGACAAACCCACAGCCAATATCATACTGAATCTCATTTGTTTTTACTTCTGAATAAAATTGATGTGAATTTTTTATATCGCTGGTCTTTTGTATTTTCTTTTGCACACTTGTAGGTATGCCTTTTGTTCATTTTGATTGGG
The DNA here is from genome assembly GCF_028885655.2 of Pongo abelii. Classification (NCBI taxonomy): domain Eukaryota; kingdom Metazoa; phylum Chordata; class Mammalia; order Primates; family Hominidae; genus Pongo; species Pongo abelii. The sequence continues at coordinate 51,175,923 of NC_071988.2, read as the reverse complement.
TTGTTGAAAATGTATTTATTAAAACTATTAATTGTTTGCATGACATGTGTTTGGTATCTTTTATTCCTCTTTGCCCTTTAATTTTAAATCTATATAGAAACTTGCTACTTTATTTAATTAAACATACATTTTATTCTTTTATACTTTATGTTTTAAAAAGTAGTTACCTAAGTTACATTGTAAAGCACTTTGTACTTCATTTTAATCTATAATACATTCGAAATTTAATTTTGTGTGTGGTTTAAAATAGGCATTTATTTTATTTATAATTTTTCAGAGTTAACCACTTTCTTAGAGCTACAAGGTGTCTGTAAGTCTGCCTTTCCTATATACCTGGAAAATGGAGAACAGGATAAGGATGAATGGTATTAGTTTCCCAAACATTCATTCATTCATTAAAACATCTTTTTACCTGTTCTTGGAGAGCAGAGAATAATTCCAAAGTTTGGTTTATGTGAAAATCAATACAGCTCTCTTGTTATTCTGACACAGCCACGATTGAGGTCAAGGCCAAAATCTTGTGACTATATAGTAAACACACTCACATAAAAAAGAGAAAATGTGACGAAATAAGAGAGACATACATGATTTGCATATATATGTGCATTATATATTTCATATATATATATATATATATATATAAAAAACTACATTTCACATCAATGAGGAAAAGGCCCATTTAGCATTTCTGACATGCCTTTAGCATAGCTGAAATGTATGAATTTTATATTAATATTATTATTTTTATTCAAGGTAATCGTAAAAGTTATTTTAAAATAATAATTTACATGCAGACTGAAATATTATCACTTTAGAAGAATCTTGAATCTAAAGTTATGCATCTGATTTCTCTAATTTTTACTGCTACTTTGATAACAGCTTATTTATAAGAAAAAGCATCATTTTTCGAAACTAATAGTTGTGTCCTTTGATAAAGAATATCACATTAATATTTGGACATGCTGTGTATTGCATGTAATCTTCAGTTGCCTGATGATTTCCTGGAGGGAACTGGGCCACTAAAATATTTGTTTTAAAATGCATGTACAAGGGATTGCAAAACGAATATATATGCATACATATATAAGCAAATACCTGTTCATGTATGCACACACACACACAAACACAAATATTTCAATAACATTAATCTGGGCAACATTTCTCTGTCTGAGTAATGTATTGTGACTACGAATCTAATATGTGCACAAAGACATATATACGTTTATATTATTTTTATATTGCATATATATGTTAATTAGAGACTTTAGAAAAAATTTGCAATTTTTGACCATTAATCACTAACTGGTTATTTTGAAGACCATGAAGTGAGGTAAAAGTTTAGCTAATTTTTCCATTACCAAATATTTATAATATTGAAACATTTAAATATGTTTAAAATGGTTTTAGAAAGGAGAGAGATGGGGATAGGCAAATACACAAAAACAGATTGCACAAAATAAATAAGGACAATACAGGAATTTTCATAGAACACTAAGAAGATGTGACACTAATCCATACATTTATATAAGGTAGATTTAAATATTATCTTAGTTTTTGTAACTTCTTAATAATTCACACTTTTTAACTTTTGTGTACATTAAAAAAGTTTTTTAGTATAAAGATAAGAAGCAGGAGGCCCGAATATGGGCTGCCCAGCTATCTGATTTTAGAAATTAATTTCAGAAAGCTAACACCTTGTATTTTTCAATAAGCCCAGATATAAATGAACTACAACAAAAGCAGTAGCTTATTACAGAATGCATATGACGAGACTAAATACTAAGTGAAAATATTTTCAAAATATTATGGACTATAGAAAAATGTTGAAATTATGATGATAAAGGAAGGCCTTCTTAGAATACTTAAGCCAATAATTGGTATAGGAAGAACACATAATTTCTGGCCAGATATTTCTAAAAACTAAAGTAATGCAAATAAATGAATATCAATAATATCATTTCATATTTTAACTAAACTTATTTAAAGAAAAATATTAGCACAATGCTATGCTTTATTACTAATAACAGAATATATAAATATGAAATTAAAATAATTTCAAACTTATGTCTTGTGGCATGCTCCCATACTTAGCATTACATGATTTTAAAAAGGCCTCTCTACATCATTTGCCCATTGCTAAATTATACTCTGGTATTTTACTTAAATTACTTTAATAAAATGTATTCATGATGTATTGTAATAGTACTGTAGATGCAGGAAACTGCATGAATTAGCATTATGGTTTTGTCGCTATTCATCACCAATTTTGTCTTTTATAAACTAAAGAAAAATAGGAAAATGAGAGAGAAAGCTCTCAGGCCTGTCAAGATTAATTGCACTGCCAGTGTTGTTAATCTTTCTATATTCAAAAGAGTACAAAAAGAAAGCTCCTAAAACAAAATGCAGATGAAAATGTCATCAAGAATCCCAAAAGTACTCATAGAATTATTGATGAAGCCCTAATACCCACTCTTCAGGGACAGTTTTTTAACATTTAAACTTCAGAGTTCTCCGAGAGGAGGCTTTTTTGGAAGTAAGCTGTGGACATCTGGAGTCAGTGTTTTGCATTAACAGTGTTTGGTGAAGTGTGGGTGGATGTTAGCATCTCTTTTCTTTAGAAACATTTTGGAACGCTACTGTACAATACTCTACAGAACAGGCGGATTCCTGTAATTATATCTCATAAGCCCTCCCATTGCAGGCAGCAGAGATTTTACACACAGAGCAAGTGCAAGGCTCTATTTTGAGGGACTATTTCTTTAATGAGTAAGAAGAATGGTGAAATAATAGCGTCTTTTATTTATAGAGTGCCTTAGTTCAAAGAACTCAAAGGAAGCGGTAGTCATGATCTCATTAACATGCAAAGCAGCTCTGTGAGAAAACATAGAACCAGTAACCACATTCTGCATATAGAGGAACTTGGGCCTAGAAAGTTGTGTGTAAGACCCAATTATCTTTATGGTCTTATGTGATGGGAATACTGCTGGGAATACAGCACTGTGAGACCACCACTGCACAAAGCAATAACGCTCAACTGCCTCCCAGGCAGCCCTCTGGAGGTTGCTGATTACACAGGGTGGCTGAAGTTGGCTTTTGATTCCATAGCCAATTTCCCAACCCCTACAAACCCATAGAGGTTTTCTTACATAAGACAAAAGTCATAATCATGATAAATTTTCTAAACGTGATTTCCAGAAAGGCTTAAATATCATCTTTCCATTAAGGTGATGTTTCATTTGTTTTATGTATTGCCTAAGATAAGGTAATGTCATGATTTGATTGGGCCAAAAAGAGTGGCAGTATTTTGCTATAGTTATAATAAATTTTAGGTTAATATAAAATCAATGTGCTGGGGAAAAGATTTAGAGAGGTATTTAGTAAAGGTTGTAGGATGCACCTAATTGCAAATGCCAAGTTCATTCATTTTCTGTGTATTTGACCAAAAAAAAAAAAAAAAAGTGAAATCCTAAGTTAGTGGTACCCATGAAGTCCTAGAGAAAAGAATCAAAGATGAAGAGTATGGATAGGCAATTACATTTTATTCGCCTTAGAAAGGAATTAGATAATGCCTCCAGAATAGATTACCCCAGGTCAGATTTTCCTATCTTTTCATATACATTATCCTGAACTGATTTTCACAAAGTACTAATGATTGGGTCCTGCTCCTTCAATGTCCATGGACATGCTTCTGGAGAATCCTGAAGCCCATAACTGTTTAAGCATTCTAAATGCCTGATTCTCACATCTAAGAGATATGTTCACTGACTTGAAGATCTCTATTTAAATAATATTATTTTTCACTTAGAATGCTTAAGAATAACTTCTACATTTATGATTCAAAATTTAGTTTTCAAAATTTAAGATTTAAAAATGTTTAAGACAAGAGCACTTTAACTTAAAATAAACATATATTAATAGGTATCATTAAGCATGAATGTTTAGACGCCGCAGCTAAGTTATGACACTAATTTTAGGGCTCTCTATTCCTAGAATATTCACAGCATTTCTGAAGTTTTCTTTTTTTTTTTTCTTTTTATTATTATTATTATACTTTAGGCTCTATGGTACATGTGCGCAACGTGCAGGTAAGTTACATATGTATACATGTGCCATGCTGGTGCGCTGCATCCACCAACTCATCATCTAGCATTAGGTATATCTCCCAATGCTATCCCTCCCCCCTTCCCCCACCCCACAACAGTCCCCGAAGTGTGATGTTCCCCTTCCTGTGTCCATGTGTTCTCATTGTTCAATTCCCACCTATGAGTGAGAATATGCGGTGTTTGGTTTTTTGTTCTTGCGATAGTTTACTGAGAATGATGATTTCCAATTTCATCCATGTCCCTACAAAGGACATGAACTCATCATTTTTTATGGCTGCATAGTATTCCATGGTGTATATGTGCCACACTTTCTTAATCCAGTCTATCATTGTTGGACATTTGGGTTGGTTCCAAGTCTTTGCTATTGCGAATAATGCCACAATAAACATACGTGTGCATGTGTCTTTATAGCAGCATGATTTATAGTCCTTTGGGTATATACCCAGTAATGGGATGGCTGGGTCAAATGGAATTTCTAGTTCTAGATCCCTGAGGAATCGCCACACTGACTTCCACAAGGGTTGAACTAGTTTACAGTCCCACCAACAGTGTCAAAGTGTTCCTATTTCTCCACATCCTCTCCAGCACCTGTTGTTTCCTGACTTTTTAATAATTGCCATTCTAACTGGTGTGAGATGGTATCTCATTGTGGTTTTGATTTGCATTTCTCTGATGGCCAGTGATGGTGAGCATTTTTTCACGTGTTTTTTGGCTGCATAAATGTCTTCTTTTGAGAAGTGTCTGTTCATGTCCTTCGCCCACTTTTTGATGGGGTTGTTTTATTCTTGTAAGTTTGTTTGAGTTCATTGTAGATTCTGGATATTAGCCCTTTGTCAGATGATTAGGTTGAAGTTTTCTAAAGCTGTAAAATGAAGATATTTATTAAGGTTACTTCATTAAGCTAGTGGAGTGACCATTTAAATACTAGCACTCAATGCTTCAATAATTTCCAGTTTCCATGGAGAAAGCAGAACAATGATTGGTTCACAACAAGTTTGGGAAGGAAAATATTTAAGTAACTTCTATCAGTGATGTGAATAAAATTCAGATCATCAATTGTATTCTAAGCTAAAAATGGCCTAAACGATGAACTTGTCTAACCCCTTCCTATTTTATTATACTTGCAAACCACTGAACCAGACACCAGAGTGTCATACAGCACAGAGGTCAAATGATTCATTCGTGGCCACATGCTTCCAGATATCAGAATGTGGAATTCGATTCAATCCACTGTGGTACCCATCCAGAACTGTATAATTAATGTGCCATATAAAGTTCAGAAAATTATTTAAATTGTATTGCATATAAGAATCTTAAGCGTTGCCTAAAGTCTAGCTACTTTATTTTTCCTCCTTTTGAGAGATGTCAGAATTATGTCTTTTTTATTTTATTTTGTTTTTGCTTTTCACTTTCATAAAATAACTTAAGGTCTCTACATCACAAAATCTGTTTATAGGTTACTGTATGTTATTACTGTCAGTGGTCGCTTTAATCCTCTAGAAATAAAAATATTGCATAAAGTGGTACAATGATGACCCTGATTCTCCATTTATTCTCTCAAGCCAAATAATGATAGGTTTGAAAGTCGGAACTGTATGATGCAATGTATCCTTAAATTCAAACTTACTTTTTCTCAAAAAATGTTCTTAATATTAAATGAGATGATTTATGTAAATGTCTAACACACAACAAATATTAAAAAAGTTAAGTTGCCTTCTCTTTTACTTATGTGTAGGAAAACCTGGCATAGTGAATAACAGCCTGACTTTTGTAGTTTATTTTTAAAATTACAATCCCTATAAAATAACAAATTTTATTACTGAAGTGTATTTGCATACAAGACTTTGACTGGAATTTGAATTAATTATGTTTAGTTAGAAGATACGAATGGAGGTATAACCTAGGTTGTTTCATATAAAGTAAAACCTAATATTTATACCCTATGATTGTAAGTGAAGTACACAGTGAAAGTTATGCTACCCAAAGTGATGACGTTTTGGACTGAATTAAATTGAAAAGGCTTAAATATACACACATCCTTAATATAAAATATTTCTAGGGGCTATTGGTCTTAGCATTGAGCAACCACACCAGATCCCTGCGGGAAACAATTTCATGTCTGTGTCCACAAATTTGAGTGAATGCCCTCTTACATTTGTTATCTATTGCTGTATAACAAACTGCCACATGATCACTTAAGCCAACGCACATGCACACATCTATTATCCCATAACTTCTTTCTGTGGATCAGGAATCTGCAACAGTGGATCAGGAATCTGTTAAGCTGGGCCCTCTACTTTACAATCACTCACAAGGCTGCAAGAAAGGTATTGGCCTACGGTCTGTACTTTCATCTGAAGCCTCAAGTGTTGAAGGCTGTACTTTTTAAGCTCACTCAATAGTGGTTGGCAGCATTCACTTCCTCACAGTTCTTTATCATGTGGACCTCTGCAAACTGGCAGAGGGCTTTATCAAAGTCAGCAAGAAAGAGTCTTCTAAAGAGAGGAAGTCAAAATGTTTTGTGATCTTATCAGAGAAGAGGCATTCAATCACCTTTGTTGTATTCTATTGGTTAGAAGTAACTAGATCTAGCCCCACACGAGGGCATGAAAACCAGGTCGTAGGGATCATGGAGAGGCAACTTTGAAACCTACTTACCAGCCTTCTTTAATGTGATACTTTAAACATTGACTTTATATCCAGAAAATTAGGTGAGACTTAAGAATTTGTGTTAGGTTTAAGAGATAATGTAGAAAACTGAGGAGTAAATTATTCCACTGTGTTAAGTAAGTAGCTAAGGCATTTGTGACTTTATTCAGATTCGTATGAATTAAAAACTAGCTAAATCAGATAAAGAGTGTAAGATAATTGGGATGCTTTAGTGCCTGTTGAAATTTACACATTGAGGATGTTTTTTGAAAAAGGGGAAAATATATGATTAAAATTTATTTCAGTTCTTTTTTTTCTAATTTCTGTAGAGAAATCCATATATTTAACCATATCTGTCTCTGCATGCTTTGCTATCTTCTCATATTTATATTCCAGCTTACTTTTCTACCTTTTATAAGCCTTAACAAGAGTTTAATATCACTTTGCCTCAGTTTCCTCATCTTTCGAATTAGATTATAAGGATGTTTAAAACCAGATAATACACAAAATCCATATTTTGTAAATAACAGCTTTTATATTTTTCATATCTCAGATAATTCTTATGTTGGTGAACTAATTTGTTCATGTATATCCAGTCAACAGCAAAGATTTATTAACTACTGACATGATGCACAGTTGTTTAAATGCTTGTATGTACTGTGGATATTAGAGACAACAACGTTAAGATTTTTAGCATCATTGTGTTTGCTATTCTAGAGGTAGAAACGGGATGCTGTGGGAGCATAGAAAAGGGCATCTAATAGGCTAGGGTGTTAGTGAAGGTAACTTATCTAAAATGATGAGGAATCCAGTGAATTAAAAAAAAATGGTATTTCCAAAAGAGAAAATTGCACATGAAATGGTTTCAAGGTATGTGAAGTATAGTGAATGCTTCCAATTTCATGTTGCCTTGGCATTCATTTTAACTGTTGGTTTAGCTTTCTCCTGCCAGAGGCAGGACTCAGTCACCCTTGACACAGTTTGCAGTTCTGCATCACATCCAAATGGCGTTAGCTGGTGGCCAGAGATAAGAACTTGGAGACATCTCTCTTGCCTAGCAGACTGGGCTCCTCTCTTTCCTGATGTTTCCTTTAAACGGACGATTCCAGCATCTAACTGTGAACTTAAAGTAACCCACACCCTATTCTGCAGTATATGCTGAGAATTGCCACGCTCTCCTCTTTTTTTCTCTGCCTGTGCTCCCTGACCTTTCTGTGGCCTCCAGGAATGCCTTGTACCTCTCAGGGTCTGCAAGTACTAAAGCTCTTAATCATTCACATTGTGGTGGTGTCGTGGAAGTCCTGCCACAATCTGATCCCTGATGGGGAGGCTGCTTGATGGGATCTATGGAAGGGGATTCCTTGCTGGTATGTTTTGTCTGGGCCTCGAGTGGCTGCTGTTAACAATAACTACCAGCTAAGTTGACAGAGAAGCTGAAAAGTTTTATTCAATACAAGAGCTATAATTCATTCAGTAAAAGTAAATTGCTTCTTAAAACTCATAAAGGAGTATATGTGGAGAGCTCATAGCAGGTGCATCCAGAAGGGTAGGAGGAATGAAACTCATGAAGGGCTTTGTGTGCTTATCAAGGAATTACAGATTTCATCCAAAGAAAAGATAGTAAAAATTGATGTTTTCTTTAAGAATCAAAAAAAACACATTATTATATTTGATTAATTTAAAGTAAAACCTTGAATATTATAGTATGTGTGTTTAAGAATTTTTTAACGATTCTGAATTGAGACTGGCTCTAGTCAGACTGAGGTTTGTATATTTCAAATAGAAGTTTTAGATACATAAGAGGTAGTTATATAGGATGGATAGAGGAAATGAGAAATGCTGGGTATTCCTAAACTTTTGCAATTTTTTGGAATGTATGTTGAGCTAGTTTTTGATCTATAAAAAGTGATACATTGAAAGAATATAATTGTAAATATTTTCAATTATTTTTAAATAATCCAAAGCATAACAAAAAAATAATTGAGAGGAAAATATGAACTCTAGTCTTAGCAATGAATGATAAACTAATATGAATCAGAAGAGAGTCTAATTTACAGAGAAGCAAGAAATAAGTAAATACAAAAAACAATTTTACTTTTGTAATAAAAGTGGTATAAAAACTCTATAATAAGTATAATGTCTACACACAACCTATAGGGTACTCAGAAGTATCTAGGAGTTCTGGGAATTAACATTTCAAAGCAGTATATTTTATAATATGTAAATTAGATTTTAATAAATTTTTTCAAAAATATGTTTAAAAATGAATAAAATTAATACACATTATTCCTCTTTCCCTCCATGTTCAAAAGGGGACAAGGATATACTTTCATAAAATGATTAGAAATTAAAAATAAGAGTGGGGAAACTGTCACCTTACCAATCAATATGGGATCTACAGATCTTGGAAAATCAGAGAGATAGCAAGAGAGTAAGAGGGAGATAGAGAACCAAAATATGCAAAATATGGCAACAATTTCTATGTGAATACATTCTGATGCCATCAGTTTAATTTTTTCCATCCCGACAACTGATGGCATGAATGTTATCATTTAGTTGGATATATTTTTTCCTTTATACTTAACTAATATGTTTTCAATTCTCTTCTATATTCCAAAGATACTCATTCACAACACCAGAAATTTCTGTAATGACTTACAGACCTTATGATTGCTACTAATGTATATTATATAATTTATATTTAATAATTTAAGAACTTTGTGACAATATAGATAACTCAACTGTTTTGAGAAAAAAATAATTCCAAGACATAATATAAATAGATATATTCTGTAATTAATACTATTCCTGTTTTACTTCATCACTAATCAAATAAAGAGCATACGAATTCTAGAATTATCCACTCTTCCTTACTTTTCAGCATCAGCCTTCCAGAGCCCAAAGAATGGTTAAAATTTTGAAGAAAAGAGATACTAGGTACTAATGTCAGAGAACTGTGATTTTGCCTTAGGCAACATTCCCTCTTAGGTAAAAACATGAAACATCATAGACATTGGCTTCCCAGACACTTCCATGAGTGTGTCACTAATGGTAATGTAGATAAATCCATATTTTTAGGATTCTGAAGAAATAAATTAAAGGGGCTTTTTTAAAATTAATAATAATGCAAACTTTTTATTCTATTAACTCTGTTACTGTAACATAACATACTCAAATGTGAAAACATAACACGACATAGCAAAACCTAACCTAATATATTTTAAATTACTCAATCTTAGACATGAGTAATCTTCTTGCTGTTTATTAGACTAATATTGAATTCTATTATATTATGTTTCTAGATTTTAGACTGTTTGGTTCAATTAAAAAGAATTGATACTCTATCAAGTCCAACAATTGGGAAATTTCTCAGTCTTGCTATCATATTTCAGAGATACAAACTCACCAAATAAGTAGACACAAATGACAAGTATTTCTCCCACTACTTTTTGATCTATATCAAGAGAATTTCTAAGAAGAGATGCACAGAGTGATGCCGAAGAGTTGGCATTTGGGCATACTTTCATATTACTTTTGATAGAAATCTCAAAAAGTATATTGTCTTTCTTTGAGGCAAAAAACCTCTCAGTCACAGCTTGGTCTCTCAAGGAAATAGTTCCTAAATTTTTTTTCGAAGAAGAAAATTAACTACTGATAGGATGTATTTAACTACAGATTAAAAAATTTTCCAGCTCAAAAAATGAACAAATTTCTTTCTGTTTTTATAATGTGGTTATATGAAGATGCATTACCCAGAAAATACCTTGCATTCTATTGACAGACAAACCTGCCTAACCTGGATTAAGGTATTCTTATTTGTTATCTTCATATTCAATATTGTGAGGTTTACTTGTATTCAGAGATACCATTATCCTAAATACATGCAAGACCAATAAAATGGCTATGTTACTTGATCTCATTAAACTCAAAGGAATAGGTTGAATATAGTCTACTCAGTCAATTGGTTAAGCCTACTATTGGCCATACTAAAGTGCAGATTTTTTCAACATAGCCAAAATATCTTTTTAATTTGAAATAGATTTTTTTAACTATTAAGTTGTGGAGTACATGCATAGGATATACAGTTTTGTTACATAGGTAAACATGTGTCATGGGAGTTGGTTGTATTAACTATTTCCTCACCCAGGTATTTAGCCTAGTATCCACTAGTTTTTTCCTGACCCTCCTAAATTGAGAAATACTATTCAATCCAGCAATCCCTTTACTGGGTATATACCTAAAGGAATCAAAGGAATATATATCATTCTATTCTAAAGACACATGCACATGAATGTTCATTGCAGCACCATTCGCAATAGCAAAGACATAGACTCAACCTAAATGTACATCAATGATACACTGGGCAAAGAAAATGTGGTATATCTACAAAATGGAATACTATGCAACCATAAGAAGTAATGAGATCATGTCTTTTTCAGGAACACGGATGGAGCTAGAGGCCATTACCCTTAGCAAACTCAGGAACATAACACCAAATACAGCATGCTCTCACTCATAAATGGGAGCTAAATGATGAGAACACATGAACACATACAGGGGAACAATACACAGGGGCCTATCAGAGGGTGGAGAGTGGGATGAGGGAGAGGATCAGGAAAAATAACTGATGGATAAAGTGTATATTTTAATGCTGTGATTGTCTTGATAGAGGATGTGCAGTTAAGGACACTGGTGAAATTAGGATAAACTTACTGTGTGACTTGTCATTTTACTCCTCACTTCTAATATTTTTCAATGGTAATTTTATCAGATTTTGTGATGCTTAATATTGAGTGTCAATTTGATTGTGTCGAAGGATGCAAAGTATTGTTCCTGGGTGTGTCTGTGAGGGTGTTGCAAACAGAGATTAACATTTGAGTCAGTGGACTTGGAAAGGCAGACCCACCCTTAATCTGGATGGGCACAATCTAATCAGCTGCTAGCCTGGCTAGAATGAAAGCAGGCAGAAAAGCATGGAAAGACTAGAACAGTTTAGTCTTCTAGCCTATGTCTTTCTCCTGTGCTGGATGTTTCCTGCCCTCGAACATCAGACTCCAAGTTATTCAGCTTTGGCACTCAGACTGGCTTCCTTTCTCTTCTACTTGCAGATGGCCCATTGTGGGACCTCACCTTGTGATTGTGTGAGTCAGTACTCCTTTATAAACTCCCCTTTAGGCTGAGTGCGGTGGCTGGTGCTTGTAATCCCAGCACTTTGGGAGGCCAATGCAAATGGATCACCTGAGGTCAGGAGTTTGAGACCAGCCTTACCAGTATGGTGCAATCCTATCTCCACTAAAAATGTAAAAATTAGCTAGCATGGTGGCACACGCCTGTAGTCCCAGCTATTCAGGATACTCAGGCAAGAGAATTGCTCGAACATGGGCGGCAGAGGTTGCAGTGAGCCAAGATTACGCCACTGCACTCCAGCTTGGGCTACAGAGCGAAACGCCATCTCAAAAAATAAAAAATAAATAATAAATAAACTCCCCTTTATATATACATCTATCCTATTAGTTCTATCCCTTTAGAGAACTCTGCCTAACACAGATTTCCAAATAGAAAAAAAAAAGTATTGAAATGTTCCATCACTTCAGTTGTGTACATTTTTAAAAAATTATTTTATATCCACATAAAACATAATATTATCTGACGTAGTATGTGGTTTTCACCTGCCCATTCTTGTGATATATATATGCAATATATATGTGTGATATATATGTGATATATATATGCGAGATATATGTATGCAATATATATATGCGAGATATATGTATGCAATATATATATATGTGAGATATATATATGTGTGTGTGTGTGTTTGATGGAGTTTTGCTCTTGTTGCCTAGGCTGGAGTGCAATGGCGTAATCGTGGCTCACTGCAACCTCTGACTCCCAGGTTCAAGCAATTCTGCTGCCTCAGCCTCCCGAGTAGCTGGGATTACAGGCATGTGCCACCACACACGGCTATTTTTGTGTGTTTAGTAGAGACAGGGTTTGACCATTTTGGTCAGGCTTGTCTTGAACTCCTGACCTCAGGTGATCCACCTGCCTCAGCCTCCCAAGGTGCTGGGACTACAGGTGTGAGACATCGCACCCGGCGGGGATGTTTTTTAAGAGGATAAAAGTTCAGATATTTTAACTGAGTTTCAGGGTACAATCAGTGTTCCAAGAAGACACATCATTTTTATTCTTTGGCTTTGGACACTCACTGGCAAATCATTGTCTTCTTCCAGTTAAGATGCACAGCCTGAGGTTATGTTGAACTTTTTATTTTTGGAAAAGCATATATTAACAGAGTTCCCATGACAAAGGGATTTATTTTAGTTATACATTAGCAAATATTTAGGGACTAGAAACAACTTAGCAATTATGAATGATATTAATGCAAGTTTTGAAGTGGAAAATACACAGTTATAAAATAGAATTGCTAATTCCAGAATTATTTGTTGGTCAATAATTGCAATAAAAACAGAAGTTTGTTTTGGTGTCTGTAGTTATTGAGCTATATTAGGAAGAGTGCCAACAGTGTCATAACTTGCTCTAAACATAACTCTAGAATTGCTGTTAAGTCATTGAGCCGATTGACCTGCCTCTTAATCAGTGAGTGAATTATCTTGTGGGTTTGGAATATCTATCATTACATACATAGGGAGGTTTCAGTAGAGAAGAAATATTGTTTCATAAAATTTAGTACAAAATATCAGTCAGCTAAAGGTTACAAAGCCACATTCCTTAAAATATCATAACCCATGACCTTGTTGGTTGTTAGTCTACTGAGTTTTTTTTTTTTCTTTTTAATTTCAGCTTTTATTTTAGATAGAGGTGGTATATGTGTAGAGTCACTACCTAAGTACATTGGACCCAGGTAGTGAGCATAGTACCCAACAGGTAGTTTTTCAACCCATGATCCCCTTCCTCCTTCCCCCATGTAGTAAGTCCACAGTGTCTATTGTTTCTATATCCATGTCCATGTGTGCTCAATGTTTAGGTCGCACTTATAAGTGAGGACATGTAGTATTTGGTTTTCTGTTCTTGAGTTAATTCACTTAGCCTAATGTCCTGCAGTTCCATCTCAGTTGCTGCAAAGGACGTGATTTCATATCTTATGGCTGCATAATATTCCACGGTATATATGCATCACATATGCCACATTTTCTCTATCAAGTCTACCATTGTTGGGCAACTAGGTTGATTCCCTGTCTTTCATATTATGAATAGCATGGCAGCGAACATTCAAGCAAGTGTTCTTTTGATATAATGATCTGTATTTCTTAGAGTGTATAACCAGTAATGAGATTGCTGGGTAGAATGGTAGCTGTGTTTCAAGGTCTTTGAGAAATCTCCAAACTGCTTTCCATAATGGCTGAACTAATTTATTAAAACATTCCTACCAGCATTGTGTAAGTGGTCCCTTTTCTCTGCAGCCTCAGCAGCTGTTTTTTATCTTTTTAATAATAGCCATCCTACTGGTGTGAGATGATGTATCGTTGTAGTTTTTATATGCATTTATCTGATGATTAGCAATGACAAGCAATTTTTCATATGTTTGATGGCCACAAGTACACCTGTTTTTGAGAAGTGTCTGTTCATGTATTTTGCCCACTTTTTAATGGGGTTGTTTTTTGCTTGTTGATTTGTTTAAATTCCTTGTAGATTCTGGATATGAGATCTTTGTCAGATGCATAGTTTGTAAATACGTTTTCCCATTCCATAGGCAGTTTACTCTTTTGCTGGTTTCTTTCGCTTTTGTTTAGTTTAATTAGGTTATATTTTTTAATTTTTGTTTTTGTTGAAATTGCTTTTTGTAACTTGGCCATAAATTATTTGCCAAGGTTGATGTTGAGAATGGTATTTCCTAGGTTTTCTTGTAGAACTTTTATAGTTTGAGGTCTTACATTTAAATTCTTAACCTATCTTGATTTAGTTTTTGTATATGGTGAAAGGTAGGGATCTAGTTTCATTTTTCTGCATATGGCTAACCAGTTATTCCAACACCATTTACTGTTTTTTCCCCTTGCTTGTTTTTGTTGGCCTTGTGGAAAATCAGATGGTTATAGGTGTGCAGTTGTATTTCTGCATTTTCTATTCTGTTCCATTGATCTATGTGTCTGTTTTTGTACCAGTACTATGGTACTATACCCTTATAATACAGTTTTGAATTTGGGTAGTGTGATGCCTCCAGCTTTGTTCTTTTTGCTTAAGATTGCTTTGGCTATTCAAGCTCTTTTTCAGTTCCATATGAATTTTAGAATAGTTTTTTTCTAAGTGTCTGAAGAATGATATTGGTAGTTTGATAGGAATAGTGTTGAATCTGTAAATTGCATTGGGTAGTATGGCCATTTTAGTGATATTAATAATTTCAATACATGAACATGGATTTTTTTTTTTGCTTATTTGTGCCATCTCTAATTTCTTTCAGCAGTGTTTTGTAGTTTTTCTTATAGAGATCTTTCACCTCTTTGGTTAGCTGTATTGCTAGATATTTCCTTTTTGTGTGTGTTTCTATTGTAAATGGAATTGTGTTCTTGATTTTACTCTCAGCTTTGACGTTATTGGTGTATAGAAATGCTACGGATTTTTATGCATTGATTTTGTATTTTTAAACCTTGCTAAAGTTGTTTGTCAGTTCTAGTAGCCTTTTGTCAAAGTCTTTAGGGTTTTCTAAGTATAGAATCATATCGTCAGTGAAGAGAGATAGTTTGACTTCTTCTTTTCCTATTTGGATGTCTTTTGTTTCTTTCCCTTGCCTGATTGCTCGGGCTGGGATTTACGGTATTGCGTTGAACAGGAGTGGTGAGAGTGGGCATTCTTGCCTTGTTCCAGTTCTCAAGCCTAACCCATTACTTTGCATACTTTCACGTGATTCTGATTTCCTTCAACAGCTATTAGACTTACAACTTTCAGGTTTTTAGAAGTGACTGCCAGATAGAAAGAGGAAAAATGAAAAGCAGTTAAAAAAATTCCTGGATGAAAGCTGGGTTGATATTTTTTCCATACATTTGGAAATTAGTTTTCTTTTTTTCTTGGAAATTACAGGCAAAAACATGGGCAAATTTATGGACAAAATCATTTGAAAGCTAATGTTACATATTTTTCCTCTCTAGTGGAAAAAGCTCTTGTTTTAAATTAATCTCATATCTAACTAGATGAATGCATGTTCAAATAAAGTAAAACTACACTTAATGCACATATTGAAAATATCCAATAACTCTTATCGTACCTTCTTCCCATTAATTGACCTCTTATCAGATTGAATTTCTAGATTTCACTACCAACTTAGAGAAATTGAGAAGACTAAAGAAAATGTAAATAAAAAAGTCAGTGAGTAAAATTTGTAAAATCTGGACTATAGAAAATCCTACAGGGAAATCAAATAAAGGAAAATAACAGTAAGAAGAAAAAAAGAGATGGAAATAAAAACTATAGGTTAAAAAACCTAGTAAATGGAAAAAAATTGTAATGCATGGGTCTTTGTTTCTGATTTGTACAAACAAATGCTTAAAGAAAAAACACTGTCAAAGTCCCATGAAAACCAACTAGGCATTTTTAAATTTTATTTATTTATTTATTTTTATTTTTCTCCAGTATCAGAAACTTTATTATTATTATTATTATTATTATACTTTAAGTTTTAGGGTACACATATACACCATGGAATACTATGCAGCCATAAAAAATGATGAGTTCATGTCCTTTGTAGGGACATGGATGAAGCTGGAAACCATCATTCTCAGCAAACTATCACAAGGACAAAAAACCAAACACTGCATGTTCTCTCATAGGTGGGAATTGAACAATGAGAACACATGGACACAGGAAGGGGCATTTTTAAATTTTAAAATACTGTTTTTAATGTTGGGTTTATGCTTTTAAGTAGTTATTATGTAGAGGTATATATATAAATATTTATGGATGCAGTAATGTGCTGTCTGAAACTTAGGCAAAAATCCAAGTATTTGGGGGGTACACTTAACAGACCATACAAAAGTGAAACTGATACAACAGAGTTCACTATACTAGTTTCTCTACTTTGTTATGTCTGCAACATTTTCCATAACAAAAATTAGGAAAAAATGGAAAAAAAACTGAGTTTTGGGGGTAGACACTGAATTCAGCCAATTTTCCAGGAATCACAGGTAATTTATTTTTGATAAAAATATAGTGAATGGAGAAATGACTAATTTTTGAGGCATACTGTAAAAAATTCAGGTAAAGTAACTTTTTCAGTATATATATATGACACAATATTATAATAAAAATATTTGTAGGGCCAGGCGCGGTGGCTCATGCATGTAATCCAAGCACTTTGGGAGGCCGAGGCAGGCGGATCACAAGGTCAGAAGTTTGAGATCAGCCTGGCCAACATGGTGAAACCTCGTCTCTACTAAAAATACAAAAATTAGACGGGCGTGGTGCTGGGTGCCTGGAATCCCAGCTACTCGGGAGGCTGAGGCAGGAGAATTGCTTGACACCAAAAGGCAGAGGTTGCAGTAAGGGGAGATCGCGCCACTGCACTCCAGCCGGACTGTGCGAAAGAGCGAGACTCCGTCTCAAAAAAAAAATTATATATTCTATAACAAAAATATATGAAAATCTTTTGGTAGAAGTGGTAGTTAAGGGTTGTGGGAAACTTCTGAAAGGTTCTGTAGAACATAATCTAGCATTTCTGCTTGTTTCTTTCTCAGTAGGCGTGTTGCTCCCCAACGGGTTAGAAGATTGCTCTCTGTCTGACCCCAAACATACTTTCCTCAGTGAACAAACCAACACTTGGCCAATCTTTTACTTTCCAAAAGAAGCTGGCTGTCTTATTGTTTCCAGACATGTGTCTTGTGGGCAGTTTTTATTTACATAAGTCCCTTATGTTCAGTATTGAAAAAGCAATAGTTACAGAACTTTACCATAAAGAGTCTATTTTAAATACATTGTGGGCCAGCAAAAATTGCTATAATCATTGCTGTGATGTCTTAGTTTTATAACTAAATTATAAAATCGCTTCTGACTCTAGCTGTAATATCTGCAGCATCAGAATCACAGGAATATTGTCTTTTTAAATTTAGTCTCAAGCCTTTGGTGATGCCAGATTTCACTCTCTAAGAAGTGATCAAAGTCCCAGGATCTGACTTATTTTATTACTGAATAAATCACCGAAGATGAGGCTAATTATGAAAGAGATTGCTACTATTTATGGCCAAATATATTTGTGATCTCAGCAGACTGTATATAAAGAAGTTTTAATCAGGGAATACTAAAAATATGTGACAAATAAATAGACATTTTCTTAATGCATTTTCTCCTGGGGTTTCCTCTGAATGTTATTAAAGTTGTGTAAGGGAAAACTCATATATTTCCTAAGGGATACAATTCCAAAATTCAGGACTAATCTTATTATTAGTAATGTGATCATTGCATTTCATATTAAGATAGGTTTAAGTCATTTTGCTTTAATGTCAGCCCATCTATTTCTTTAGCACCATATAAGCATTATGTAATTACAGTGAATTATACAATTATATGATATGAGATGGCTTGGTGGGTTTTACATCTAAAAATGGAATGATTTAATTTGAACTGATTGTTGTTTATGTACCATTTAACTACATGCATGAGCTGTTCACATCATAAAGAAGTGCTTGTCACAGTGGCAATAAACGAAGAGCATTCAGTTTGATATCCAAGGAATAGTGTGCCAAATTTTAAATTCTGTCCTTCAATCTAATATCTGTAAACTGTATCTTGACTCCATGCCTCAGTTTCTCTATTTAAATGAGGACAAAAAGTTAATGATACTGATATGCCATATAAAACATGAATGAACATATACAGAAGAGATAAATTTTGCTGGTACAGATTAAATTCTAGAAATACTATTTTCCTGCTACTTTGCTGCATTTGAATATACTCACACTGTTGTCTCAAAGGTCACTAATCACATTCTCATCACCAAATTCAATGATATTTTCATGTTGATTTTCTTAGCATCCTCTCTGCCAGAATTTGCAATGTAGGGTTTCAGTCTTGGAATTATTTTTCCTGCGGATCTACATTTATTTCTGTTTTTAACTCTCTGTTTACCTCTTCATTTTATTTCAACTGAAGTGTCTTAAACACGTATGACAAAGCTCCACAGATTCACACATTCAGTGTATTGTATGAAATTCGAAATAATGTTCCTTAAGTCTCTACACAGAGTAAGAGACAGAGTCAAGAACAGATCTTTGTGGAAAATATTGCCTTCACTCTTTCCTTTCTTGCTTTCACTCTTTCCTTTCTTGCTTTCACTCTTTCCTTTCTTGCTTTCACTCTTTGGATGTGTGCCTTCCCGAGGTTTATGTTTTTGACTTCACTCTTTGCTTTCTAGGACTTCCATATAATCTTACAATATTGACTATTACATCCACAAAAATGAGTCCCTAAAGTTCTATCTTTAAACTTGACTTTTCATCAAATTTTACTTCATTTTCAATCATGTATAAGACATTTCCAGCTGAACATTTTTCTAGTACCCTCAAGTACAGCACATCCACAATAAAATTCATCATGTACTTCCAAACTCATATCTATTCTGATATTTCAAATGTACTACATATGAGTCAGTCATTCAGACTTGAAAACTTTAAATACTCCAAATCATTACCTTTTATTCATCTTCCATAGCAAATAAAATATAATAAACTTGAGTATTCTCTTTTTTGTCATTCATAATTATTTCTGGCTTTCAATTCTTGGTGCTACAAATTTGGCTCAGGACTCTCACACTTTATGCATTCAGCTTACTGCAGTAGCTCTCAAGGTTATCTCCTTGTTCTGATACTACTTTTTGATCAACCCATTGTGAAGATAGTTTTCAGAAAATGACTTTGGGAGATGGGCAGATTGCAAAACTTTTCTTGGATTATGTAGGTTGCCTGTTCATTCTGATGATAGTTTCTTTTGCTGTGCAAAATTCTTTAGTTTAATTAGATCCCATTTGTCAATTTTGGCTTTTGTTGAAATTGCTTTTAATGTTTCTGTCATAAAGTCTTTGCCTATGCCTATGTCCTGAATGGTATTGCCTAAGTTTTCTTACAGATTTTTTATGGTTTTGGGTTTTACATATAAGTCTTTAATCTATTTTGAGATAGTTTTTTGTATAAGGTGTAAGCAAGGGGTCCAGTTTCAGTTTTCCGCCTAAGGCTAGCCAGTTTTCCCAGCACCATTTACCGAATAGGAGATATTCTCCCCATTGCTCATTTTTGTCAGGCTTGTCGAAGATCAGATGGTTATAGATGTGTGGTGTTATTTCTGAGGTCTCCATTCTGCTCCTTTGGTCTATATGTCTGTTTTAGTACCAGTACCATGCTGTTTAGGTTACTACAGCCTTGTAGTATAGTTTGAAGTCAGTTAGTGTGATGCCTCCAGCTTTGTTCTTTTTGCTTATGATTGTCTTGGCTATACGGGGTCTTCTTTGATCCCATATGAAATTAAAAATAGTTTTTTCTGATTTTGTGGAGAACGTCAATGGTAGTTTGATGGAAGTAGCACTGAAACTATAAATTACTTTGGGCAGTATGGCCATTTTCATGATATTGATTCTCCCTATCCATGAGGATAGAATATGTTTCCATATGCTTGTGTCCTCTCTTATTTCCTTGAGCAGTGATTTGTAGCTCTCCTTGAAAAGTTCTTTCACATCCCTTTTAGCTGTATTCTTAGGTATTTTATTCTCTTTGTAGCAATTGTGAATGGGAGTTCATTCATGATTTGGCTCTCTACTTGTCTATTGTTAGCATGAGGAATGCTTGTGATTTTTGCACATTGATTTTGTATCCTGAGACTCTGCTGAAGTTGCTTATCAGTTCAAGAAGTTTTGGGGCTGATATCATGGGGTTTTCTAAATATAAAATCATGTCATCTGCAGAGACACCTTGACTTCCTCTCTTCTTATTTGAATACGCTTTATTTCGTTCTCTTCCCTGACTGCCCTCACCAGAACTTTCATTACTATGTTGAATACAAGTGGTGAGAGAGGGCATCGTTTCCTTGTACCAGTTTTCAAAGGGAATGCTTCCAGCTCTTGCCCATTCAATATGATATTGGCTTTGTGTTTGTCTTACATAGCTCTTATTATTTTGAGATATGTTCCATCAATACCTAGTATATCGAGAGTTTTTAACATGAAGATATGTTGAATTTTATATCAAAGGCTTTTTCTGAATCTATTGAGATAATTGCGTGGTTTTTGTCTTTGGTTTGTTTATGTGATGGATTACATTTATTGATTTGCGTATGTTGAACATGGTGTAATATCCAGAATTTACAGTTAACTTATTCATATTACAAGAAAAAAAAACACCAAAAAGCGGGCAAAGGATATGAACAGATACTTCCCAAAAGAAGACATTTACGTGGCTAAGAAGCATGAAAAAAAGATCGACATCACTGATCATCAGAGAAATGCAAATCAAAACCACAATGAGATACCATCTCATGCCAGTCAAAATGGCGATTATTAAAAAGTCAGGAAACAATAGATGCTGGCGAGGCTGTGGAGAAATAGGAATGCTTTTACACTGTTGGTGGGAGTGTAAATTAGTTCAACCATTGTGGAAGACAGTGTGGTGATTCCTCAAGGACCTAGAACTAGAAATACCATATAACCCAGCAATCCCATTATTGAGTATATACCCAAAGGAATATAAATTTTTCTGCTATAAAGACACATGCACGTATATGTTTATTGCAGAACTATTTACAACAGCAAAGACATGGAACAAACCCAAATGCCCATCAATGATAGACTGCATAAAGAAAATGTGGTACATATACACCAGGGGATATAATGCAGCCATAAAAAGGAATGAGATCATGTCCTTTGCAGGGACGTGGATGAACCTGGAAACCATCATCCTCAGCAAACTAGCACAGGAACAGAAAACCAAACACCACGTTTTCTTACTTATAAATGGGAGTTGAACATTGAGAACACATGGACACAGACATGGACACAACACACACCAGGGAATGTTGCGAGGTGGGTGGGGGGAGGAGAGGGAACTTAGAGGACAGGTCAATAGGTGCAGGAAACCACCATGGAACACATATACCTATGTAACAAACCTGCACATTCTGCACATGTATCCCATTTTTTTTTGAAGAAATCAAAAATAAAAGGAAAATGACTTTGTATTGCTTTCATATGTTTAAAAGCTTCAGTAGACATTCCATTGCTTTAGTAATAAACTTTGTCTCCTACACTGTTAAAATTCTACCCTTGCTTATAGAAAAACACTCCCTTTAAAATATCATAACCACTCCCAACATAAATCCATTAATCCCAACTAGATAAAAGAAAATGTTTAAGCAAAAAGAGCAAAGGTCTAGATATTGTATAAACCATGGATCAAAGTGGTCATATGGTAACTAAGGGATAAATATGAAAATGTATATGAGAAATAATCTATACAAGGCTTTGAATGCAAGTACACATTTCATTAATAATATTTACAGACCGAGAATTTGGACCTGGCACATACTCAGAGCAAGAGAAACCCAACCTCTAAAGGTAATGACCTTAAACAATAGCTAGAAATTCTAGTTGTGGTAGACACAGCTCGATTGAACAACACTTGTCCAAAATAAATCTAAAATTTTAGTCAAGTAGTTACAGAGAAGTGAGGATATCATGAAACAAGAACATGACCAGGGTAGATTAAAGAAAAAGAAAGTACGAGTGAGTCAGGTTGATATGGCTGAACATAGACATGGAAGTGTGCCTGAAAATTAGGACCAGCTAGTCAATGAACTAGACAAAATGAGATGAATAGAAACAATAATGTAAACTTACGTAAGTTAAACAATATAATATTTAGGCAGGTGTGCGGTGGCTCACGCCTGTAATCCAAGCACTTTGGAAGACCTAGGTGGATGGATCATGAGGTCAGGAGGTCAAGACCATCCTGGCTAACACGGTGAAACCCCATCTCTACTAAAAATACAAAAATTAGCCAGGCGTGGTGGCGGGCGTCTGTAGTCCCAGCTACTCTGGAGGCTGAGGCAGGAGAATCGCATGAACCCGGGAGGTGGAGCTTGCAGTGAGCTGAGATCGTGCCACTGCACTCCAGCCTGGGTGACAGAGCAAGACTCCATCTCAAAAAAATAAAATAAAATAAAATAAAACAATAATAATAATATTTAAATGAGAGAGAACATATTTAAGTGTGTTCATACTACTGTTATTGTGTCATACATTGCTTTTAGCATCAATAAAACTTTGGTTTTAAATTCAATTTATCCTATTTACTATTCATAGAAGCTTTGTGCCCTGCATGTAAAGTGGTTGTCAGAGTACTTGGCACGTGCTAAGCAGTCAGTAAGTTGGAGTTATAAACATTATTTTTTCCTATATTTCCTCATAGGAAAATTTTAATTTTAATGTACAATTTTATCTTCCAGCTGTATCATTTTGCCCCACAGAAACAGTCATAAAACTATGGGTCAAACATTTTAAATTAAAATTAAGTGAAAGTAATGTTATCTATAATTTTGTTTCTATTTTAAATAAATGATGATATAATATGATTGTCCTTCAACTATAAAAACTTGTTGCATTATGAAAGGTAAGTTCCTTCTTTCTACGTTACCTGAAATGATAAATTCTTCAATGTCTGTAAGCGTGTGTGAACTGATTGATTGTGTGAAAAAAGTCATAGGACTTGTCTCTTGGACCTTATCAAATTCAGCTGCGGTGACTGCCAGTTAGAAGACCATGGATGTGGTCAACTCAGTTTAATTAGAAATTACTTTATTCTTAACAAAGTTTTTAAATAAATAAAGTATTTTTTCTTTTAAGCTTTATAATGTATTACAAATAGAACATAGGCAAGCAAAGTATAAATGGAAATGAGCCCAGTGTTTAAAGATGTATACTTAAAATAGCTTGATGCTGTGTTCTAAAATTTAAAACTGAGCCCTAACTTAAGTTTATGCAGAATCTTCCCTTATTTTCCTTTTTACATCATCACCTATTTTTATCTGATAAGAGAAGATCTGATTTGGCAACAGTATATTAAAAATATATACTTTTTTATTTTTTTTCATATGTTGTAGGTCAATTAAATGACACGCTTACTAATGAAGCTATTACAAGTCTTCTTTCTTGTTTTTCAATATTCCTGAATAAATGAATATCCAAGATATGAAAGAAAAAATATTTCAATTGTCACAAAGAGTAAAATAACACAAGACTCATTGCCCTTCTTTCCCAATAAAAAGCATTTCCAAAATGACCACCCATAAGCTGATTCTGTTTCACATCCATTATTTTTCATTCATTTCTTCGGTGATTGATTCATTCTTTTATTCATTTAATTTCATCTAAATGTTTTAAACTTATCATTACAATGTTTGGTTATTTCTGGCTTATCTTGAGATTTTGTTCAATATGCACATAATTTAAAAATAGCAATGAAATATGTAACTATCAGACAAATAGATACAAAAGAATAAAAATTGAAACCTCTAATTACTCCAACCTCACAAAAAATTTAAGGAGAAAAGAAAATATAATTGAAGAACACAAATTAAATAGAAAAAGAGAAAGTATAATATGTATTAAAATATTCACTGTGAAACTGTAGAGTTAGTAATTCTGCCAAATTTTACTTTACATACTTCATATAATTTTATTTTATATACTTACATAATACAAATATGGAGAGATAGGTAAATAGATGACAAATATAATCCAGATAGATATAAATATAATTTATATCATAACAGTAAATATATTTTATACTGGCAAACATAATTAAAATAAAAGTGAACTAATATTACTAATTTAAATATCTAGATTTGCAGATGAGATAAATTAAAAATAATGAATATAAGCTCTTTACAACACAACTAAAATATAAGTTATGAGAAACAAATATAAGAAACTTTGAAGATAAAAGATGGGCAAAATTAATCCGGTAAAATAGAAAAACTCTACCCAAAGAATGCTTGTTTATATGGATTTATACCATAACATTCTATCTATCTAGAGTATATTTATCATCTACTTACCATTCTATCCACATTTGTATTATTTGTAATTTTATAAAAATATCCTCTGTATAATAACATGAAAGAATACAAGAAGAAGATTAAGAATTCTAAACTTGTCTACTATTTACAAAGTGGCCCCAAAGTATATAAAGTAAAATTTGGCAGAATCACTACTCTACAGTTTCATGGGGATATTTTAATACACATCTCTTAGTAACTGGTAACATCATGAAATGATTATGTAATGATTTAAACACCATAATAAATTAGCTTTGTTAAAAATCATACAGTGAATTCTATATCTTACAATTAAAAAATTCATTTTCACACATGGACTTGAAAAATCTAAAAAGTTGACATTTGCCAAGCCAAACTGAGCAAGTTTGAACAAACGTGATATAACCAGTATTACGTAGAATATTTTCTTTAAGAAGTTCGGAATAAATAAGCATAAAAACTGAAACACTAGAACATTTAAGAACACCCTTATCAATAACATACCGATTATAAATAAAATTCTCCACCTGGAACATGCGATTTATAAAGATAGGACTAAGATATTCTGTTTAACCAGAAGGTAAGTTACAATAAACTACTGGAATTTTTTTAAAAGCCACAGGATAAAAATTATTACTGGCTAAAGATGACGGAAATTAAACATAAAGGTAATAACTAAAATGTATTGAAATACATTAGCAACACTAAAATCATGTGTTTTTGATGATACTAAAAATCCATTTGGTGACTTTTAGAGGGCACTAACAACAAACTGATACAAAGACTATATCAAGCATATTTACTGTAAGCTTATGATGAAATTTATTTTTTAAATAAATAGCTGAAGAAGAATACTTTGTAAAACAATTTCAAGTAACAAATATGGAGGAAATAACATAATTAACAAATTAATCTTTATGCAGTGTATCATTAAAAATGGATTCAACTACAAAATTTTCTGTTGATTCAAAACCAATAGGAAACAGCTTCAGGGAGAACTTCATAACTAATGGGTCAGGCAGATAAAACCTAAACTTTCTAATAGAAGTTAGTATTTCTGTATTTGGAACACATAAACATTATTGCCTTCTGTTGAAGCTACTAACACATATACAGAATTGCCTATGGAGCATTTTTTTGCCTAAAATATAAACTTGTCTAAAAGTTAATCCGGTCTCTAGATGTAACAAATAGCTTAGAAAAAAACATGAGCAAAGAATAAGTTGCCTGATAACATGAGGAAGCAGTCAAATATGGAACAGAAATTTTAGAGGTAAAGACGCTGTTTTCCTCCATAAATAAATAGTGTAAAACTGTGAGGGGACAGTATAGATTGCATAAGCCTTGATTATATCAACCAAATGAAATACGTGAACCATACTGAGATTCTACTTTGGACAAATTAAAAACTTTTGAAAGAATTCAGAAAATTTATACCTGGATTCAGTATTAGACACTAATAAATGACTATTATTTCATTAGATATGAATATAACATCACATGTTTATAAAAACATAACCCATATATTATATAATTATTTACTGAAAAAATAATATATATAGAATTTTTTAATCAACAAACAGAAGAAAAGAAAAAATGGAGAGAAGATAAAGTAGACCACATTATTTTCAAAGCTAGAGATAGCTACCTGAGAGGGTTCTTGATGTTATACTTTAGTATGTAAATAATCTTTTGAAAGAGAGATCAACAATATGTAAAAAAAAAAGATTCAATTTTACTTATAGCATTTACCATTTGAATAATCAACAATATAATCCTAATCAGTTGAGCTGTTGGCTTGAAATTAGGAGTAATATTCATTTTCAAATTTTCTATTTCTTGCCTTTTGGCATATGACTTGGTTTTAAACTAACATGGTAATTATTTTTAGAGATTTGTAAAAGTCTATGTTGTGGATTCCAAGGAGATATGGAAATATGCCTAATAAAGACAATTAACCCTAAAATGTTTCAGGAGGCAATCAAAGCATATCAAGGGAGTATGAAATACACCCATGACGTCCTGGTGATAAAACTTCTGTTAAATTGTTATTGAGCACTGTGATAATGAAAGCAGCAGAAATGTTTTTATAAGGTTGGACAGAAATACAGATGGCATCTCACCAGGTCATTTTGTACTTCTCACTAGTCTATCTAGTCAACCAGTATTTCATGTAGAGCTAACACAAGTAATTAATCATTTTTTATATTTGAATTTATTACCACTTGGAGATAGTGGAGCTAATGATGTAATAATAACAGAACTAATTGCTTCTACTTATAAAATTTTTCAAAACATAAATTTAAAGTCACTTAATACCATTTTTGCTACAAAAATATTTCATGAAGTTGTAACAGCCTGGTAACATGACCAGCCTAGAAGATACTGTAGGTTACCTGAAAGCCTAAAATCTTTTTATCTGAATTTGAATCATGCAGATTAGCCTTTTCCCACCAAAATGATTGGCTTCTTGCCTATAAACTTATAGAATATATGACAGTGAAATATTTTAGGACAAATTAGCAAACTTCTCCAAGTAAACAATGATGACTCTTGATATCTTTCCTTTTAAAAGTCTTATAACAATTTCATTTACTTATATGGATGCAAACATACATAGTACTTTAAAAATAATAATGCTATACTGATCATTTTATTTTTAATACCATTTTATTCTACTAATCAATATATTATCAATATGGTTCTATATTACTATGTAGCCTATTCTACATAATTCTGATGGCTATTGCATATTTTCATAGTAAATAGCATTTTCTATATTTGCAATTAAAAATAAATACTGCTATGTCCAACCCATACTTTGTGTAACTCAGCGGTAATTTTAACTCTTTCTCCATAATGTTATTTAGACTGGTGGAGACTGCTTGCTGCTTACCCCAATATGTGTTCTCACCATCTTGTGGCTTACCCTTAGTTAGGTCTACTGTCAAAAGAACAAAAAACAATACTTTGTAACCTACCTTGCCTAGAAGACATAATTTAGCTACAATTTGGTTTATGAGACATAAATAGAAATGTATGTTCTAATTTAGAAAGAAGTTTTTAATAAGAAAAGAGACACCTATCTTCTGCATGTTTAATTTTCTTGTAGTTAGCTCTTGAATATTAGAAGTTATCTTAGATCCTAATTTGAAAGTGTCGTGATGCCTCCAGCTTTGTTCTTTTGGCTTAGGATTGACTTGGCAATGCGGGCTTTTTTTTGGTTCCATATGAACTTTAAAGTAGTTTTTTCGAATTCTGTGAAGAAAGTCATTGGTAGCTTGATGGGGATGGCATTGAATCTATAAATGACCTTGGGCAGTATGGCCATTTTCACGATATTGATTCTTCCTACCCATGAGCATGGAATGTTCTTCCATTTGTTTCTATCCTCTTTTATTTCATTGAGCAGTGGTTTGTAGTTCTCCTTGAAGAGGTCCTTCACATCCCTTGTAAGTTGGATTCCTAGGTATTTTATTCTCTTTGAAGCAATTGTGAATGGGAGTTCACTCATGATTTGGCTCTCTGTTTGTCTGTTATTGGTGTATAAGAATGCTTGTGATTTTCGTACATTGATTTTGTATCCTGAGACTTTGCTGAAGTTGCTTATCAGCTTAAGGAGGTTTTGGGCTGAGACAATGGGGTTTTCTAGATATACAATCATGTCATCTGCAAACAGGGACAATTTGACTTCCTCTTTTCCTAATTGAATACCCTTTATTTCCTTCTGCCTAATTTTCCTGGCCAGAACTTCCAACACTATGTTGAATAGGAGTGATGAGAGAGGGCATCCCTGTCTTGTGCCAGTTTTCAAAGGGAATGCTTCCAGTTTTTGCCCATTCAGTATGATATTGGCTGTGGGTTTGTCATAGACAGTTCTTATTATTTTGAGATATGTCCCATCAATACCTAATTTATTGAGAGTTTTTAGCATGAAGGGTTGTTGAATTTTGTCAAAGGCCTTTTCTGCATCTATTGAGATAATCATGTGGTTTTTGTCTTTGGTTCTGTTTATATGCTGGATTACATTTATTGATTTGCGTATATTGAACCAGCCTTGCATCCCAGGGATGAAGCCCACTTGATCATGGTGGATAAACTTTTTGATGTGCTGCTGGGTTCAGTTTGCCAGTATTTTATTGAGGATTTTTCGCTACCTGACTTCAAACTATACTACAAAGCTACAGTAACCAAAACAGCATGGTACTGGTACCAAAACAGAGATATAGATCAATGGAACAGAACAGAGCCCTCAGAAATAACACCACATATCCACAACTATCTGATCTTTGACAAGCCTGAGAAAAATAAGCAATGGGGAAAGGATTCCCTATTTAATAAATGGTGCTGGGAAAACTGGCTAGCCATATGTAGAAAGCTGAAACTGGATCCCTTCCTTACACCTTATACAAAAATTAATTCAAGATGGATTAAAGACTTCAACGTTAGACCTAAAACCATAAAAACCCTAGAAGAAAACCTAGGCACTACCATTCAGGACATAGGCATGGGCAAGGACTTCATGTCTAAAACACCAAAAGCAATGGCAATAAAAGCAAAAATTGACAAATGGGATCTAATTAAACTAAAGAGCTTCTGCACAGCAAAAGAAACTACCATCAAACTGAACAAGGAACCTACAGAATGGGGGAAAATTTTTTCGATCTACTCATCTGACAAAGGGCTAATATCCAGAATCCACAATGAACTCAAACAAATTTACAAGAAAAAAACAAACAACCCCATCAACAAGCAGGCAAAGGATATGAACAGACACTTCTCAAAAGAAGACATTTATGCAGCCAACAGACACGTGAAAAAATGCTCATCATCACTGGCCATCAGAGAAATGCACATCAAAACCACAATTAGATGCCATCTCACACCAGTTAGAATGGCAATCATTAAAAAGTCAGGAAACAACAGATGCTGGAGAGGATGTGGAGAAATAGGAGCACTTTGACACTGTTGGTGGGACTGTAAACTAGTTCAACCCTTGTGGAAGTCAGTGTGGCAATTCCTCAGGGATCTAGAACTAGAAATACCATTTGACCCAGCCATCCCATTACTGGGTATATACCCAAAGGACTATAAATCATGCTGCTATAAAGACACATGCACACGTATGTTTACTGAGGCATTATTTACAATAGCAAAGACTTGGAACCAACCCAAATGTCCAACAATGATAGACTGGATTAAGAAAATGTGGCACATAGACACCATGGAATACTGTGCAGCCATAAAAAATGATGAGTTCCTGTCCTTTGTAGGGACATGGATGGAATTGGAAATCATCATTCTCAGTAAATTATTGCAAGGACAAAAAACCAAACACCGCATATTCTCACTCATAGGTGGGAATTGAACAATGAGAACACATGGACACAGGAAGGGGAACATCACACTCTGGGGACTGTTGTGGGGTGGGGGGAGTGGGGAGGGATAGCATTAGGAGATATACCTAATGCTAAATGACAAGTTAATGGGTGCAGCACACCAGCATGGCACATGTATACATATGTAACTAACCTGCACATTGTGCACATGTACCCCAAAACTTAAAGTATAATAATAATAAAATAAATCAATAAATAAATAATAATTAAAAAAAAAGAAAGTGTCAGACCTAGGCTAACAGAACAGCATAGAGCAGGGGCCTGCAGAAGCAGAAAATAAAAGGAGCCGTGTTGTAACACGAAAAAATGTCTGTCCATAAACATTATCATGTGAGAGGGAAAAAAGCCCCTGTTTCCACTGTCACCATAACTTCCCCTCATTCTTCAAAGTTGACTCAAATGTTAACTGATACATTATGGTTACCAAAAGAACTAGAAATAATATATTAATACTACTCTTTCTGGATTATCAAATTTGGCACTCCCATATGAGAAATTTAGCTGATACATTTAAATAATAAAAATACCATTTCCACTTTTCAACTCTTCAGATTTTGTCAGAAATTTCTGAAATCTTAGTTTTTTCAGTAATTATATTTATGATTTTTAATAATATACTTAATCTTCTTTGGAATAATTTAGCAACTGAAAATGTATCTAGATAATCTCACATAAAATGGTAAAGCAATGAGTACTTCCATTTCTATTTTACTCCTCATCACATAGTTCTTTTATTTGCAGCTAAATAACATTTTTATTCTTGCATTTTACTTTGTAACTATATGAAATTTTGTATTATTTGTATTTAATTTGTATAAAGATGAAAAACCTAAATGAATAATAAATATAAATGCAGATATTAATAAAATAAATATAAATCATAAGACAAGAGCCAAAATTTGACTCTTTAATAACATTAACACAATTGATAAACACTAAAAACACTGACTGATACAATAAGAGAACAAAGAAAATTAATATTATGGGTGCTATTAATATAATATCACTACAAATCTTCACAGATCAAAAGATATTTAGAGATGACATTCCGAAAAACTGTATGACAAAAATTTGACAATGTGAATAAAATAGACAAATTCCTGGGAAAATATAACTTAGTAAAGATGACAAAAGAAGAAATTAAATATTAGAATTGTCTGATATCTATTAAGGAATCAAATTTGTCACTTAAAACCCTTCACTGAAAGAAAAGAGGGAAAAGAAACTGAAACCCACAGGCACAGATGGATTCAATTATAGATTTTTCCAGACAAATGAACAGTTCACATTTTCTTGGAGTGATAGGAGAAGAGTTTAAGTTGCTTACTTTATGAGTTGGAAAACAGTTATATGAGTAATCACCAAGGGAGGAAGTATTCTGTAGTCTTTCTATATTCAATTTTGTTGTGAGAATTTTCCATAAATTCTTACTACATTGCAATATATCCTCTAAAAAATAGAGGAAGCTAGTCTTTCCATGTTCAAAATGAGAAAGTAAAATTGTAATATGATATCTCTGTTGAGCATTCAGTTGAAGCAGGCTGGTCACCTCAAGGGAGAAACGGGGGTAACCAGACTCTTTCCAGAAAATGTGACAATAGATGAATTTATTTCTCTCTGCTTTCTATATATAGAAGAGAGTGGGAGATGAAGAGCCTTTTACAATTCTACTACAACTTCAAGGCCTGAAAAAAAAAAAAAAAAAAAAACAGAGGTCTGAAAGTCCATTGCAGTGAATACCTGGTTAAAATCCAGTGCTATCTTAAGTAGAAAATAGTTTTTGCAAAAGCTTTCTAATTGATAACTCTCCTTTGGTTTTCTAAACCTTTTAGCCACTGGCTTATGAGAAGCTTTAAGTTAATTTGGGACCTAGAGAGGATATTTACATAAAATTTTGCTTAAAATAGGAAAGAGATGTGGCTTGAACAGGGTCATAGTAATGGAGATGGACAATAAATACAGGAAGATATGTTTTGGAGAATAAAACAGTAGATTTAGCTAGAAGTTTCGATGTGGTGGTTGCAGGCAACAGAAAAATCGAGAATTCTAAGTTTTTGACTTTTCTATTCTGTTTTACCTCATCCGTGTGTGTTCACGCATCATCTCTCTGTATCAGTCGGTGTTTTTGGAAGCAAGCAACAGAAAACAACAGTGTCTCATTTACACAGAATACAAATGTATTGAATAAGTATTTAGTGGCTAGTGGTGTGAAAGGAAAAATTGTGAACCAAGTTCGAGAATGGTTAGACACAAGGGGGCCAGGCAGCAGCCAACTGGTAAATACCAAGTTCCAGAGCCAGGCCCATGAGGACAGAGCTGCCCTGCTAAGCTGGTGCTGTTTTAGTTGCTGCTGCAGGACAATTGATGCTTCTACTGCTGAGCCTGGAACCTGGATGCTACACTACCACTTCACCATCAACACTGAGATGTTTTCTCTACTGTCCCTTTTCTTTTGAAATGAACTGATTCAAAGTTCATAAGTAGGATGGGTGGAATCTGACCAGTAAATCTAGACCATGTAGTTGTACCCTTGCTCTAAGGAAGGCTGCAGAAGTCCATATCTGTATCTTTGATGTCTACCATGGTAGATGGGCTCTGCCTCCTTTCAAGACTCATACGATGAAAATTTTCACGGTAATAGATACTACATCCTTTATGATGCCTGCATTCCTCAAAGAAAACAATGGCTTGCTTATCTAAATGCTCACTAGAACTAGAAATACCATTTGACCCAGCCATCCCATTACTGGGTATATACCCAAAGGATTATAAATCATGCTGCTTATAAAGACACATGCACACGTATGTTTATTGTGGCACTATTCACAATAGCAAAGACTTGGAACCAATCCAAATGTCCAACAATGATAGACTGGATTAAGAAAATGTGGCACATATACACCATGGAATACTATGCAGCCATATAAATGATGAGTTCATGTCCTTTGTAGGGACATGGATGAAGCTAGAAACCATCATTCTCAGCAAACTATCGCAAGGACAAAAAAAACAAACACCGCATGTTCTCACTCAGAGATGGGAATTGAACAATGAGAACACATGGACGCAGGAAGGGGAACATCACACACAGGGGCCTGTTGTGGGGTGGGGGGAGGGGAGAGGGATAGCATTGGGAGATATACCTAATGTAAATGATGAGTTAATGGGTGTAGCACACCAACATGGCACATGAATACATATGTAACAAACCTGCAAGTTGTGCACATGTACCCTAAAATTTAAAGTATAAAAAAAAATAAATAAATGCTCACAGTGCTTGTTTCTTGAATGTTTGTTTAATAGCAATAAATACCATATTTTTATCTATGAATGTATCTCATCATTTGTATCAGTCTGTGAATACCTTTTTGTTGACAAATTATATGTATGGTGATGTATGTATGTTTTGTGTACAGGGTGATATTATAATTTCTGAAAACAATGTGTAATGGTTAAATAAAGCTTAACATATTCGTTATCCCAAATATTTAATAATTTTTTGATAAGGGCATTTGAAATTTACTTTCTTAATAAAATTTAATTGTACAATATTCAGTTATAGCTATATTCACCATGCTGTGTAATTGTTCTAAAAAAAGTGCATATTTCTACTGTCTGAGGCTTTGTACCTTTATGCCCTTTGACTATCCCTGTTTCCCTCACACCCCAGTCTCTGAATACCACCCTTCTACTCTCTGCTTCCATTAATTCAATTGGTTTTGATTCTACATACAAGTGAGAACATTTTGTATTTGTCTGTGTTTGACATGTTTCATTTCATGAATGGAATTGGAGAACATTTTGCTAATGTTCTATGACGTCACAAATGACAGAATTTTTTTATCATCCATCCCTTGAAGAAAACTTAGGTTGAATTCATAGGTTAGCCATTATACATAGTACTGCAATGAACATGGGAATGTAAACATCTCTTTGACACACTGATTTCAAATCTTTCAGGTAAATGCCCAGAAGTAGGATTGCTGGATCATAGAGTAATTCTATTTTTTATTTTTTTTGAGGAAACTTTAGAGACTATTTTCCGTATGGTTACACTAATTTATATTCCTACAAGCAATGTACAAGAAATCTGTTTTCTTCATATCCTTACCAGAATTGGTTATCTTTTGCCTTTTAAATAATAGCCATTCTACTTGGTGTAAGGTAATATCTCATGTGGCTTTAATTTGCATCTCCTTAATGATTAGTGGTGTTGAGCATTTTTCATATATCTGTTAGCCATTTGGATGTCTTAAGTGTCATTCATTAATTTTTCATAATTTTTAGTGTAAAACTCATTGTAATTTTTTTGTAGCTATTGTAAATGTGATTATTCCCTTGGTTTTATTTTTCAGAAATTTTGTTGTTGGGGTAGAGAAACACTGCTGATTTTTACATGTTGATTTAGTGTCCTGCAACTTTGCTGAAATCATTTACCAGTTCTATTATTTTTGTTGAAATCTTTAGTGTTTTCTATACATAAAATTATATAGTCTGGAAACAGACAACTTGTCTCTTTCCAAGTTGAATGTCTTTCCTGTCACTCTCCTGCCTAATTGTTCTGTCTAGGACCTCCTGTACTACATTGAACAGGAGTGTTGAGAGTGGGCACCCTTGTCCTGTTCCTGATCTTAGAAGAAAAGCTTTCAACTTTTCTCCTTTGTGTGTTATCTGTGTGTTTGTAATATATATTTTTTATTGTGTTGATGTACATTTCTTGTATATCTAATTTGTTGAGAGAGTTTTTATAAGAAAGGATATTGAACTTTGTCAAATGTTTTATAAGCATCTTATGAGATGGTCATATGATTTTTGTCCATTTTGTTTATGCTGTGAATCACATTTATTGATTTGCAAATGTTGAACCATCGTTGAATCCCAGAAATAAATCTCACTTCATCATAATAAATGATCCTTTTAATATGTTATTGCATTTAGTTTGCCTGTGTTTGGTTGATGATTTTTGTATGTCTGTTTCCCAAAAATATTGGCTTGTAGTTTTCTTTTCTAGTGATGTCCTTGTCTGGCTTTGGTATCAGGTTAATGCTAGCCTAGTGAAAAGGATTTGACTGTTCCCACCCCTTCAATTCTTTGAAGTCATTTTTGAGAAATTGGTATTAGTTTTTAAAATGTTTGGTAGAATTCAGCAGTGAAGTCATCAGGTCCTGGGCCTTTTATGATGGAATACATTTTATTACTGATTCAATCTTTTCACTCAGTATTGGTCTGTCTAGATTTTCTATTTCTTTGTAATTCAGGCTTGGTAGGTTATGTCTAATAATTTATCAGTTTCTTTTAGGTTATCCACACTTTGGCATATAATTATTCATAATAGTCTCTTATGACTGTTTGTATTTATGAGGTGTCAGTTCCAATGTTCCTTCTTTCATTTCTGATTTTATTCCTTTGAGTCTTTTCTCTTTTACTCTTGGTTAATCTTGCTAAACGTTTGTCAATTTTGTTAATCTTTTCAGAAAACCAACTCTTAGTTTTGTTGCTCCTTGGCATTATTTATCTAGTTGCTGTTTTATTCTTTTCTGTTTTGATCTCTTTTTCCCCCTTTTGCTAACATTGATTGTAGTTTTTTCCTTTTCTATTATCTTGGGTTTAACATCAAGTTGTTTGCAATCTTTCTTCTTTTCAGATGTAGGCATTTCTTGCTCTAAAGTTTCCTCGGAAAACTTCTTTGCTTCTTTCCATACATTTTAGTATATTTTGTTTCCATTTTATTTGTCTCAAGCTATTTGTACATTTTCTTTTAATTTCTTCATTGATTTATTGATTGTGGGTATGTTGATTCATTTTCATATATTTGTCAATTTTCTGAAATTCCTGTAGTTATTGATTTCTGATTTTATACCTTTAGGGTTGAAAAAGGTACTTGATATAATTTCAACATTTTTCAATTTGCTAATACTTGTTTTGTGGCCAAAATATGATCTATGTTGAAAATTATACCATGTATGTTTGAGAAGAATATGCGTTCTTCTGTAAAGCATTGTTCAAGTTCAATATTTTCTTATTAATTTTTGGTCTCAATTAACTGTCCAATATTAAAAGTGGTGTATTGAAGTCTCCTACTATTGTTGTATTACAACTTATCTCTCTTTTCATATCCTTTAATATGCCTTATATATTTAGATGCTCCACTGTTGAGTTCATAGAAATTTATAATTATTATATTATCTTGATGAATTAACTCTTCCATCAATTTTTAAATGTCCTTCTCTTTTTCCTTTATTCTTCTCTATTTAAAATCTATTTTATCTAAATTTTTGCATCTGCTTCTTTATGATTTCCATTTGTGTGAAATATCTTTTTTCCATCCTTCAATTTCAGACTATGTGTGCCCATAAAAGTAAACTTAATCTCTTGTAAGAAGCGTATAGTTGGGTCTTATTTTTCTTAATTCGTTTACTCATTATATATATTTTTATTTTATAATATAATCCATTTACATCTAAGGTAATTATTGATAGGTAAGTACTTAATTCTGCCATTTTGTTGTTTTCTGGAATTTTTGTAAATAACCTTTTTGTTCTTTCTTCCTCTCTTAGTGTCTTCCTTTGTGGCTTGATGGTTTTCTGTAGCTATATGTTTTGAATGTTTTTATTTTTGTTTTGTGCATATCATGTAGATTTTTGCTTTCTGGTTACCATGAGGCTTACAAAGAACATCTTGCATTTAGAATAGTCTATGTGAAGCTGATAATGTTGATTTAAAGCTGATAATCTTGATTGCATACAATAACTATACACTTCTTTCTCCTCTTTCCATTTATGTTTTAGCTGTTCAAATTTGCCTGAGACCTTCTATTTTGCTATCTTGTTGATGTTAATTTCTATAAGGCCAGATTTTTGTGGGAATAACCAAGGTATCTAACATACAGCTTTGGACAGAATCCAGATCCTTAGATTCTGAAAAAAATTTGTTTAGATATTTATAGAACAAAAGGAACAAATTAATCAATGATAACACCTTGACAACCCTATAAAAATAACGAAAACATACCAATTGATTATAGTAGACCATTGAAATTAGGTTTTATTGAGAAGCTGATGGTAAGATAAAATTAATAGGGCAAAAGGATTATTAAGGCTAAAGCTTGTAAAAGAAGAAAAGGATGCAGTATGATCAGAGGGTATTGTCAGACTGAGATATAGACCTAACAGAGTAGCAGCTCAATCATGAACTCTAAAGAAATATCCTGTTAAAAGGGTTATATATTGGATAGAATGGCTATGTCACTACTACCTACTTGCTCAGCTACTATATGGGCGCCTACTTAAGAAGAGCTTGACTTTACCTACCACTGACTTGCATTGTCATTGGCTAGAAGCTACTCCTGAAGAAGCTTAGTCTCATCTTGAGTACTGAAGCAGATCCTGAAAAGGAACTAAAACCTAGTGTCTGTTAGCTAAGCACATTCATTGTAGCTGAGCAGCAAGCTCTTAGTTATACAACATAGATCCAATTTTTAAGAAGCCCCTTCAGAATGGGTTATTTTCCCTGAAGGAAGAATTAGAAGGGGGTATTATTAGTGCGGTAAGCTTCAGTACTCATCACTGAAGTTGATTTTAGGGTCTCAAATGCTATTCATCATCTGTCTATTATTTATTTTAAATTTTGTTTACCCTCAGATACCATCTTTGGTTTACTTGGTGGTGTGAAATAAATCTTTATTCCTGAGGGTTTTAAACTACTGACTACTGCCAATGTGTCCATATATATTCTATTCTCAAAGTACTTGGCCTACTACACAAAGTAGAAGAACAGATGCACTTTCTAAAGCATCACCTATTGGTAAAAACTTTGTCCTTCAAGGCCATTTATGTGCAAAGCTATAATACAGTCATTCTGTATTTTTAGCTTACATTTACTTCCTGAGAAACTCACCCATAAACCAAACTCAGGATTTTTTTATCCTATGCATGTGATCATTTGGAAAAATATCCTTCTTGTGAGCTGAAGAAGGAAAACAAGTAAAACTCCATTGAACAAGGAGGGATCAGACGGAGTACATGGTGCATGGGGCAATACCTACTCATGTGTCTTACTTATAACCCCTCTTTCTGCTTATACTTAGTCTTAAACATGCAATTTGCATCTTACAAAGGATTATTGCAGGATAACCCAGATTTGTTTATGACTTCATGGGTGTCAAAAATCTGAGCTCATGTTAGGCAGTTCCACATCCATGCTCGCATGGTGTCCAACGGTTAAGAATTCCATCTCTACCAGGGTTTGGTCACATGTGAGTGATTTTTTTTAATAAATACATAATTATTTGCTACAGATAGCATAGTCTTGTTCCAGGACTGAGTGGGTTATGTTTTGAGTTTTCCTCTAGGACTCACCACAAACACCTCGCAGCATGTTTTTTTCTACTAATAACCCTTTCAGCATAATACTATGTTCTGCTGGAGCATATGGCCCATAGGGGAATAATGCTTACCTCACAACATGTACACCCCACAAAGCCTCTCAGGTTACCTTTTTATGGGTCACAGAAGCATCCTATTTGAGAAATTGTACTTTAGTAGTGAGCATAGGTCTATTAGGCATTGTACCTATTTTGCAGTAGAACATATAAGATACTTAAATTTATTTGTTAATTTAGAAACAATATCTAGTATGCTTCTAATAGGTCTGTAAATATTTTTACTTAAGTGGTCTCTGAATCTTCATAGGGCTTAGTCTTCACCCTCTGAATTGAATGTCTCACAAGTTTTCCAATACTGTAGCTACTTCTTGATCTTTCAATAAAATGAGTAGAGGACATTCATACAGTGGAGCGATGTGATGTTTTATGCAGTGTCCACATGATCCAGATTTTTTTAATGCTAAAGTAATTTCTTCTTATTTGATCATCAAATTACTAATGACTGTGTGACTTTGTAAACAACAGAAATTAATTTTCTCACAGTGCTGAAGACTGCAGGTTCAAGTTCAAAATGGTTTCTTCTGAGGTCTATTTCTTTGACTGCCTTCATACTCACATGGTCACTCCCTATGGGTGTCTGTGTCTTAATCTCCTCTTCTTATGTGGGCAACAGCCATATTAGATTAGGGTTCATCTGAATAACTAATTTTAACTTCATTGTCTTTTTTGAAGGGGGATATCATGGGATGCTTGAATTTTTGTGTGTGTGTTTTTTTTTTATTTCTCCTAAAAAAAACAAAACAAAACGGGATACATGTGCTGAACGTGCAGGTTTGTTACATAGGTATAAATGTGCTATGGTGGTTTGCTGCACCTATTGACCTGACTTCTAAGTTCCCTCCCCTCACCCCCAACCCCACAACAAGCCCTGGTGTGTGTTGTTCCCCTCTCTGTGTCCATGTATTCTCAATGTTCAACTCCCATTTATAAGTGAGAACATGTGGTGTTTGGTTTTCTGTCCCTATGTTAGTTTGCTGAGGATGGTGGCTTCCAGCTTCATTCATGTCCCTACAAAGGACATGATCTCATTCCTTTTTATGGCTGCATAGTATTCCATGGGGGTATACGTACCACATTTTCTTTATCTAGTCTATCATTGATGGGCATTTGGGTTGGTTCCATGTCTTTGCTATTATAAATAGTTCTGCAATAAACATACGAGTGCATGTGTCTTTACAGTATAACAATTTATTATTTTCCTTTGGGTATATACTAGTAATGGGATTGCTGGGTCAAATGGCATTTCTGGTTCTAGATCCTTGAGGAATCGCCATGATGTCTTTCTTCCACAATGGTTGAACTAATTTACATTCCCACCAACAGTGTAAAAGTGTTCCTATTTCTCCACACCCTCACCAGCATCTGTTGTTTCCTGACTTTTTAATAATCACCATTTTGACTGGCATGAGATGATATCTCATTGTGTTTTTGATTTGCATTTCTCAGATCATCACTGATGTTGAGCTTTTTTTTTTTGTCATATGTTTGTTGGCTGTGTAAATGTCTTCCTTTGAGGAGTGTTGGTTCATATCCTTTGTCCGCTTTCTGATGTGCTTGTTTGTTTTTTTCTTGCAAATATGTTTAAGTTCCTTGTAAATTCTGGATAATAGACTTTTGTCAGTTGGGTAGATTGCAAAAATTTTCTCCCAGTCTGTAGATTGCCTGTTCATTCTTATGATAGTTTATTTTGCTCTGCAGATGTTCCTTAGTTTAATTAGATCCCATCTGTCAATTTTGGCTTTTGTTGCAATTGCTTTTGGAATTTTTGTCATGGAGTCTTTGCCCAAGCTTTGTTCTTCTTGCTTAGGATTGTCTTGGCTATACGGGCTCCTTTTTGGTTCCATATGAAATTTAAAGTAGTTTTTTTCCAATTCTGTGAAGAATGTCAATGGTAGTTTGATGGGAATAACATTGAATCTGTAAATTGCTTTGGCCAGTATGGCCATTTTCACGAAATTGATTCTTCCTATTCTTCCTATCCATGAGGATGGAATGTTTTTTCCATTTGTTTGTGTCCTCTCTTATTTCCTTGAGCAGTGGTTTCTAGTTCTATTTGAAGAGGCTCTTCACATGCCTTGTTGGCTGTATTCCTAGGTAGTTTATTCTCTTTGTAGCAATTGTAAATGGGAGTTCATTCATGATATGGCTTTCTGCTTGCCTATTGTTGGCATAAAGGAATGCTTGTGATTTTTGCACATTGATTTTGTATCCTGAGACTTTGCTGAAGTTGCTTATCAGTTCAAGAAATTTAAGGGCTGATATGATAGGGTTTTTTAAATATAAAATATGTCATCTGCAAAGAGAGACAACTTGACTTCCTCTCTTCCCACTTTAATATCCCTTTTTTCTTTCTCTTGCCTGATTGTCCTGGCCAGAACTTCCAATACTATGTTGAATAGGAGTGATGAGAGAGGGTATCCTTGCCTTGCACAGGTTTTCAAAGGGAATGCTTCCAGCTTTTGCCAATTCAATATGATATGGGCTATGAGTTTATCATAAATAGCTCTTATTATTTTGAGATATATTCCATCAATACTAGTACATTGAGAGTTTTTAACATGAAGGAATATTGAATTTTAAAAAAGGTTTTTTCTGCATCTATTGAGATAATCATGTGGCTGTTGTCTTTGGTTCTGTTTATGTAATAGATTATGTTTATTGATTTGTGCATGTTGAACCAGCCTTGCATCTGAGTGATGAAGCCGACGTGATCATGGTCGATAAGTTTTTTGATGTGCTGCTGGATTCAGTTTGCCAGTATTTTATTGAGGATTTTTGCATCGATGTTAATCAGCAATAGTGGACTGATTTTTTTCTTTTTTGTTATGTCTCTTCTCAGTTTTGCTATCAGTATGATGCTGGCTTCATAAATTGAGTTAGGGAGGAATCCCTCCTTTTCAGTTATTTGAAATAGTTTCAGAAGGAATGGTACCAGCTCTTCTTTGTATTTCTGGTAGAATTTAGCTATGAATCAGGTAGGTCCTGGGCTTTTTTTGGTTGCTAGGCTATTAATTCTGCCTCAATTTCAGCACTTGTTATTGGTCTATTCAGGGATTCAACTTCTTCCTGGTTTAGTCTTGGTATGGTGTATGCGTCCAGGAATTTATCCATTTCTTCTAGATTTTCTAGTTTATTTGCATACAGGTATTTATAGTATTCTCTGATGATAGTTTGTATTTCTGTGAGGTCAGTGGTGACATCCCATTTAACATTTTTTATTTTGTTTATTTGATTCTTCTCTCTCTTCTTCGTTATTAGTCTAGCAAGCAGTCTATCTATTTTGTTAATTTTTTCAAAAAACCACCTCCTGGATTTGTTGATTTTTTTTGTGTCCCTATCTCTTTCAATTATTCTCTGATCTTAGCTATTTCTTGTCTTCTGCTAGCTTTTGGATTTGTTTGCTCTTGCTTCTCTAGTTCTTTTAATTATTATATTAGGGTGTTGATTTGAGATTTTTCTAGCTTTCTGATTTGGGCATCTAGTGCTATAAATTTTCCTCTTAAAACTGCCTTAGCTGTGTCTCAGAGATCCTGGTACATTGTCTTTTTGTTCTCATTGATTTCAAAGAACTTCTTGATTTCTGCCTTTATTTCATTATTTACTCAGGAGTCATCCAGCAGCAGGTTTTTCAATTTTCATAAAATTGTGTGGTTTTGAGTGAGTTTCTTAATCCTGAGTTCTAATTTGATTGCACTGTTGTCTGAGAGACTGTTTGTTATGGTTTCAGTTTTTTTGCATTTGCTGAACATTTTTTTACTTCCAATTTTGTGGTTGATTTTAGAATAAGTTTCATGTGGCACTGAGAAGAATGTATATTCTGTTGATTTGGGGCACAGAGTTCTGCAGAAGTCTGCTAGGTCCACTTGATCCAGAGCTGAGTTCAAGTCCTAAATATCCTTGTTAATTTTCTATCTCATTGATCTGTCTAATACTGACAGTGGGGTGTTAACGTCTCCCACTATTATTGGGTGGGAGTCTAAGTCTCTTTGTAGGTCTCTAAGAACTTGTTTTATGAATCTGGGTGCTCCTGTATTGGGTGCATATACATTTAGAATAGTTAGCTCTTCTTGTTCAATTGTCCCCTTTACCACTATGTAATGCCCTACTTTGTCTGTTTGATCTTTGTTGGTTTAAGGTCTGTTTTGTCAGAGACTAGGATTGCAACCCCTGCTTTTTTTTTTCTTTCCATTTGCTTGGTAAATTTTCCTCAATCCTTTTATTTTGAGCCTGTGTGTGTCTTTGCACCTAAGATGTGTCTCCTGAATACAGTACACCAATGGGACTTGACTCCTTATCCAATTTGCCAGTCTATGTCTTTTAATTGGGGCATTTAGCCCATTTACATTTGATGTTAGTATTGTTATGTGTGAATTTGATCCTGTCATCATGATGCTATTTGGTTATTTTGCACACTAGTCGAGGCAGTTTCTACATAATGTCATTGGTCTTTATATTTTGGTGTGTTTTTGCAGTGGCTGGTGCTGGTTTTTCCTTTCCTTATTTAGTGATTCTTTCAGGAGCTCTTGTAGGGCAGGCTTGGTGGTAACAAAATCACTCATCATTTGCTTGTCTGGAAAAAAATTTACTTCTTTTTCACTTATGAAGCTTAATTTGGCTGGATATGAAATTCTGAGTTGAAAATTCTATTATTTAAGAATTTTGAATATTGGCCACCAATCTCTTCTGGCTTTTAGAGTTTCTGCTGAGAGGTCCACTGTTAGTCTGATGGGCTTCCTTTTGTAGGTGACCTTGCCTTTCTTTCTGGCTGACCTTAATAGTTTTTCCTTTATTTTAACCTTAGAGAATCTGATGATTATGTGTCTTGGGATTGATCTTCTTGTGGAGGATCTTAATGGTGTTCCCTATATTTGCTGAATTTGCATGTTGGCCTGTCTTGCTAGGTTGGGGAAGTTCTTCTGGGGGTTATCCTGTAGTGTGTTTTTCAGCTTGTTTCCATTCTCCCCATTTCCTTGTGTTACTTCAATCAATTGTAGGTTCAGTCTTTTTATGAAGTCCCATATTTCTTGGAGGCTTTGTTCTTTCCTTTTCCTTCTTTTTTCTCTATTCTTGTCTGCATGTCTATTTCAATAAGGTGGTCTTCAAACTCCAATATACTTTCTTCTGCTTGGTCAACTCAGCTGTTGTTACTTTTCTGTGCTTCACAAAGTTCTCGTCTGTGTTTTTCAGCTTCATCAGGTTGTTTATGTTCCCCTCTAAACTGGTTATTCTAGTTAGCAATTCTTCTAACCTTTTATCAAGGTTCTTAGCTTCTTTGCATTGGGTTAGAACATGCTCCTTTAGCTTAACATATTTTTTTTAACCCATCTTCTGTTGCAGGAAGTCAGGGACCCCGAACGGAGGGACTGGCTAGAGCCATGGCAGAGGAACATAAATTGTGAAGATTTCAAGGACATTTATCAGTTCCCAAATAATACTTTTATAATTTCTTATGCCTGTCTTTACTTTAATCTCTTAATCCTGTTATCTTCGTAAGCAGAGGATGTATGTCGCCTCAGGACCACAGTGGTATTTGTGTTAACTGTACAGATTGATTGCAAAACATGTGTGTTTGAACAATATGAAATCAGTGCACCTTGAAAAAGAACAGAATAACAGCGATTTTTAGGGAACAAGGGAAGACAACCATAAGGTCTGACTGCCTGTGGGGTCGAGCAAAAAAAGCCATATTTTTCTTCTTGCAGAGAGCCTATAAACAGACATGCAAGTAGGGAAGATATCGCTAAATTCTTTTCCTAGCAAGGAATATTAATATTAATACCCTGGGGAAGGAATGCGTTCCCTGGGGGGAGGTCTATAAATGGCCGCTCTGGGAATGTCAGTCTTATGCAGTTGAGATAAGGACTGAGATACACCCTGGTCTCCTGCAGTACCCTCAGGCTTACTAGGGTGGGGAAAAACTCTGCCCTGGTAAATTTGTGGTCAGACCGGTTCTCCACTCTTGAACCCTGTTTTCTGTTGTTTAAGATGTTTATCAAGACAATACATGCACTGCT
Organism: Pongo abelii; assembly: GCF_028885655.2. Lineage (NCBI taxonomy): Eukaryota > Metazoa > Chordata > Mammalia > Primates > Hominidae > Pongo > Pongo abelii. Next base: position 51,131,294 of record NC_071988.2, on the reverse strand, counting down.
GAACACAGACCCTTTTCAGTAGTTCTGCTTTTGCCCTTTGCCTTGTGATCTTTTCTGGACCCATATCAGTAGTTCTGCTTTTGTCCTTTGTCCTGTTCCCTCAGAAACATGTGATCTTTCTGAGACCCTTATTAGTAGTTCTGCTTTTTGCCCTTTGAAGTATGTGATCTTTGTACCTACTCCCTGTTCTTACATCCCCTCCTCTTTTGAAACCCTTAATAAAAACTTGCTGGTCTGAGACTCTGGCAGGCATCACGGTCCTACTGATATGTGATGTCACCCCTGGTGGCCCAGCTGTAAAATTCCTCTCTTTGTACTGTCTCTTTATTTCTCAGCCAGACAACACTTATGGAAAATTGAAAGAACCTACATTGAAATACTGGGGGCAGGTTCCCCCAATAATCTTCTGAACCCTACTTCTGTCAGGTAGTTCATCTTATCCTCTGTCCAGTTCTGGGCCCCTGATGGGGAGACTTTATGATCATTTGGTGGAGAAGAGGCACTCTGGCCTTTTGGATTTTCAGCATTTTTTTGTCGTTGATTCTTTCTCATCTTTGTGAGTTTGTCTAGTTTCAGTCTTTGAGGCTTCTGACCCTTGGCTGGGGTTTTAGTGGGCGTCTTTTTGTTGTTAATGCCATTGTTTTTGCTTTTTGCTTGTTTGTTTCTCTTTCAATAATCTGGTCCCCCTTCTGTAGGGTGGTGCCAGTTTGCTGAGGGTACACTTCAGGCCCTATTCATTTAATTCACTCCCGTGCCTGGAGATGTAATTCAAGGAGGTTGGAGAGCCGCAAAGATGGGTCCCTGCTTCTTCTTCTAGGACCTCTGACCTCAAAGGGCACCAAACTGATGTCAGTAGGATCATTCCTTTATAGGATATTTGACAACCCCTGTTGGATTGTCTCACCCAGTTGGATGGCATGGTGAACAGGACCTGTTTACCAAAGCACTTTGTCCCTTAGTGGAGAGGGTGTGTTTCACTGGGGACCTATCTGGGCTGCCTGGATTCCTCAGAACTACCAGAAGGAGAGGCAAAGTCAGCTGGTCTGCAGAGACTGCCACCACCACTCTCCCCAGGGGTTCAGGCCCAGGGATATCCAAATTCTGTTCCTCAGCCTCTGGTTGGAGTTACTGGAGATCCTGCAGGGAAGCCCCACCCATTGAGGAAGGATGGGTTAGGGTTAGACCTGAAGAGGCACTCTGGTCCCAGACTGCCACAGCCTGTGTGTTGGGCTGTTGGGACAAGTCTTGGGACCAAGCCATCCAGTCTCCCTGGCTCCAGCAGGGGAGAAGCACAGCCCGGAGCTATAGAAATGGTTGCTGCCTTTCCCCAGCCCAGGGAGTTTAGTGTATTAGGCAGTTGTGAGTCCCAGTGCTGGCTGCTGCCCTTCCCCCAAGGAGTTCAAATGGCTTAGACTGCAGGCAGCATCAGCAGGTGCTGGTCAGCCCTCCCCCTAGGAATTCAGTAGGCTTAAGCAGATTCCAGCTGAAAGGCTGTAAGAATCTGTGTGTTCAGGGGTTGGGACACAAGCCCCAGTGTCATAGGTTCACGAGTGAGATCTGACCCATGAGTTGCACAGTTCCATGGAAAAAGCACAGTTTCCCTGGCTGGGTAGTGCTCTCACTCACTGCCTCCCTTGACCCAGGGAGGGAGTTTCCCTTCCCTGCATGGCTCTCAGGTGGGCCATTGTACCACACTGCTGTTCCTTCTCTCCATGGGTCAAGCCAGACTTCTAGTAAATTTTGATGAGAGAACCTGGATACCTTGGCTGCTGGTGAAGGATTCACACTCTTATTATGTATTTTTTCGATGAGAGCCTTTGAACACCAAGGCTTCTAGTCAGGCATCTTGCCCTGCCCCTATCCCAATTTTTTCAAATGAGAATTGACTTATCAGCTTGCTGTTTAGAAGAGGTGGTGGGATTTGCTCATGAGAGGGGAACCTTGTGGCCTCACTGTGAAAGAATATCTGTATTATTTTCCACAGAGAAGTGTACTAGCTTTTATGGGGTAGAGTGAAAGTTCATGAAATCAAAATCTTTGGGTCCATTCAGAAAGTAATTCCTATTCAAGGAGCTCAGGTTTTCCAAGTTAGAGACCTGACCTTGGCATAAGAGTTGCTTAGGTTCACCATTTAATCATCTTCTAAGTTCAGCACTCTAAATATTAAATCCTGGAGTTGATGTTCAATTTTTTCTTCTGATCCACTTCATGAAATGTGGGTTTCTCTGTAGATTATTAAACAGACTCTCTGACTCTGACATTTTGTTTCCATTACTTGTTAATTGCCTTGAGATTTTTTATCCACTTGAGGGAAATAAATGTCTTTTTCTGTAAAGCTAAACTTGAATTAAAGGTAAGAACATAGTATCTATATCAACATAGTGTGAGTTTAGGGGAAATTGAAAAGATTGTGCAACAACAAAAAAGGCTTTAAAAAATTTTTTTTTTAAACTGTTAATTTTTCTTTTGGTCAAAATTATTATCAGTCAAAGAATGCTGCATTTATTTTACAAAATGTTTTTACTGAGCACAAATCTTTTACTAAGCACATCATAAAATAAATTATTTTTATCAGATGGTAGTATGTGAATATATTAAAAGAGTCACATTCTAAATGTGCAAATTGAAGGATTCAACATTAACAGAAAAATATATTCTGGTGAAAATTAATTTTTTTTTTTTTACAAAACATTGGTTAAAATTCCGGACAATTTCACAAGCACTTCCTGCCTCTGCCTCTCTTACTGCCCAATTAAATGTTTTTTTTTTTTTTTTTTTTTTATCATGGGTACCTAATTGGTGCAAGGTTTATTTAGGAAGTGGTTATGTCTGAGAATACTTAACTTCTACTCTTCTGTCTTTGATGAAGAGGCTCTAAGTGGATTTTAAAACTCCTGGTGGGCACTTATTATTCTTAGTGCATTCAGTAAAATATATCAGCACATTAGCCCCTGTCTCTTGGTTGGCCTAGGACTACATAATAAAAGCATTTTATTATAAAGCCAAAATTGTCTTTATATAGAACTTTTTCTACTTAAGAAAATTAGAACCTAACATTAAATTCAAAGTTCACTATAGCTTCAGATAGGTTAAGTATAAGCTACCTTTACTTTTGAAATGGATTTTCTTGTGACCAAAAATTTAGGTTAATATGTTACATAAATATTTGCACGTATAACCATTTTAATTCTGTGTTTCTTCTATTAACCTGCTGAATTGAGAAGTAATAGCATTGTCTTGATTTTTCCAGTTCAAAAATTCATGTTGCACTGAAGCTCATTGTTTGCAAACTCATTCAGCACATTGGCATTAGATCTAAAAAGAGGATGTACAACATGAAAACAAACATCTTTCTTAGTTGGCTCTTTTATCTTTTCTATAACTATGCAACACAGTAACCATTAGGACTACTTTCAATTACATTTGGATTTCATCACTTTTTTTACTCCGGAAACTATTTGAAATCATCTCAATAGTTACAGAGCTTGTGATGCCAACAGACTTTTTTCAGTAGTGACTATAGTACTACTGCCCATAGTTAGTTATCACTGCAGTTTTGCTGGCAGCCTGAGATCTACAAACCCTTGAAATGATGGAGCACTAATTTGTTTAAATAGCAGTTTTCTTAAGTTGGCCTAAGACCATGAATAACAATGAATTCTCTAAGTTTATTGGATATTTTATTTATTTTTGAACTTTATTTTGTGATCATATAGCTTCTAATAATACAAACCTACTCATTTTAGTTTTATTTTTCTTTAAACATAGATTTATCCTATATAAAATGCCATCATTTTTTCTTAAGCCACCTTTGTTTCCATTGTCCTTGAGGACATCAATTGCCCGGGGAGAACAGAGTATTTCAATTTACAGATAACTTCATTGCTTTAGTGGAATCGAATATCAGGACATGATATAAAGCCAATTTCCCCATGAGTTTAACTTAAATGATTTGCAACCATACTGCATCCTTTAGGTTCCATGTTACACCAGATACCTTACGTATACATATTCTGTGTTTATTATAGGAAGATTTACTATGAAAAACAGTATGAAGGTTTCTCAAAAAATCAAAGGTAGAACTACCATATGATCCAGCAATTGCACTCCTCAATATATATCCAAAACAAATGAAATCAGTATGTGAAGAAATAGCCACACTCTAATGTTCATTGTAGCATTATTCACCATAGCCAAAATATGGAAGCAAATAAAATGTCAATCAACAGACTATTTAATAAAGACAATGTGGTTGATACATACAAGGGAATATATTTCATCTTTAAAAAGAACAAACATGATTGCCATCATGGAGAGTCTGGGAAGATGTTATGTTAAGTGAAATAATTCTGTCACAGAGTGACAAATACTGCAAGATTCCACTTTTATGAGGTATCTAACGTAGTCAAACTAATATAAGAAGTAGAATGGTGGTTGTCAGAAATTTAGGGAAGGTGAATGGAAAGTTATTTAATGATTTTACAGTTATACAGAATAAATACATTTTAGTTATCTGTTGTAAAATGTAGTGCCTATATTTGACAATACAGTGTTGAGAACTGAAAAATTTACTGAAAGGGAATGCTTCCAGGTTTGCTCATTGAGTATGATGATGGCTGTGGGTTTTTAGTAGATGACTCTTATTATTTTGAAGTATGTTCCTTCAGTGTTTTGTTTTTGGAGGGGTTTTAACATGAAGAGATGTTGAATTTTATCGAAAGCCCTTTTTGCATCTATTGAGATAGTCATGTGGTTTTTGTTTTCAGTTCTGTTTATGTGGTGAATAACATTAGTTGATTCGCACATGTTGAATCATCCTTGCATTCCATGAATGACGCCCACATGATTGTGGTGGATAAGCTTTTTGATGTGCTGCTGGATTTAGTTTGTTAGTGTTTTGTTGAGGATTTTTGCATCAATGTTCATGAAGGATATTGTCCTGAAGTTTTTTTCTTTTTTTTCTTCTTTTTGTTATGTCTCTGCCAGGTTTCATACCACAATGACACTGGCCTCATAGAATGAGTTAGGAAAGACTTCCTCCTCCTCAATTTTTTGCAATAGTTTCCATAGAAATGGTACCAGCTCTCCCTTACACATCTGGTAGAATTTTGTTGTGAATCCATCTGATCCTGGGCTTCTTCTGATCGGCAGTCATTTTATTACTGGTTCAATTTCAGAAATCCTTATTGATCTGTTCAGGGATTCAATCTCTTCCTGGTTCAATCCTGGGAGGACTTAGTTTTCCAGGAATTAATCCATTTTTTTTTATAGCTCTTATATCTTTTATGTAAAGAGCTGTTCATAATAGTCTCTGGGTTTTTCTTTTTGTATTACTGTGGGGTCAGTGGGGACAAATGTCCCCTTTGTCATATCTGAATGTGTTTATTTGGATTTTCTCAAACTTTTTCTTTATGCATCTAGCTGGTAGTATATCTATCATATTAACTCTTTCAAAGGACTATCTACTAAGCTCAATGATCTTTTGTATAATTTTTTGTGTCTCAATTTCTTTCAGTTCACCTAGGATTTGGATTATTTCTTGTATTCTGTTAGCTTTGGGATTAATTTGCTCTTGTTCATCTAGTTCCTTTAGTTGTAAAGTTAGGTTGTTAATTTGAGATCTTTCTAACTTTTTGATTTGAGCATGCTATGCTCTAAATTTTTCTCGTAATAATAATTTGGCTGTGTCCCAGAGATTCTGGTATGTTGTATCTTTTTTCACAATCATTTCAAAGAATTTATTAATTTCTGCCTTAATTTCATTATTTTATCTGGAAATCATTAAGAAGCAGGTTGCTCTTTTCTATTTCATGGTTTTTTTTTTCTTAATTTTGATTTCTGTTTTTATTGCATTGTGGTCTGAGACTGTGGTTGGTATGATTTCAGTTTTTCTTGAATTTGCTAAAGATTATTTTATGTCCAATTGCATGATTGATTGTAGAGTATGTGTCATATGCAGCTGAGAAGGGTATATATTCTGTTGTTTTGGGGTGGAGAATTATGTAAGTGTTTATTAGGTCCATTTCCCCAATTGTTAAGGTTTTGAATATCTTTGTTAGTTTTCTGCCTTGATGATCTGTCTACTATTGCCAATAGGTTGTTAAAATCTCCCACTATTATTGTGTGGTTATCTAAATCTCTTCATAGGGCTCTAAGAACTTGCTTTATTAATCCAGGTGCTCCTGTGTTGGGTGCATATGTATATTCAGGACAGTTAGATCTTCTTGTTGAATTGAACTCTTTACCATAACGTAATGCCCTTCTTTGTCTTTTTTGATCTTTGTTGTTTTAAAGTCTGTTTTGTCTGAAATTAGAATAGCAACCCCTGCTTTTTATGTTTTATATTGTTTGGTAGATTTTTCTCTGTTCCTTTACTTTGAGCATATGGGTGCCAATGCATGGCAGATGGGTCTCTTGAAGACAATATACCGTTGAGTTTTGCTTCTTTATTCAACTTTACACTCTTTGTCTTTTGATTGGGGCATTTAGCCCATTTACATTCAATGTTCATATGAATATGTATGCATATGATCTTGTCATCATGTTGTTAGCTGGTTATTATACAGATTTGTTTGTGTGGTTGCTTTATAATGCCACTGGTCTACCTACTTAAGTGTGCCAATCAGGCAAGAAAAAGAAATAAAAGGCATCCAAATAGCAAAAGAAAAGGTCAAACTGTTGTTATTTGCAGACAATATGATTATACGTAGAAAACTCCATAGTCCCTGCTCAAAAGCTCCTTGATGTATCACAACTCCAACAAACCTTCAGGATGCAAAATCAATGTATTGAAGTCAGTAGCATTCCTACACATCAACAAAATCCAAGCTGAGAGCAAATAAGAAACACAATCTCATTTACAATAGCCACAAAAAGAACAAAATATGTAGGAATAGAGCTAACCAAGTGGGTGAAAGACACCTGTAAAGAGAATTATGAAACACTGCTTAAAGAAATCAGAGACAATAAAAACAAATTGAAAAACTTTTTATGTTTATGGATAGTAAAAATTAATATTATTGAAAGTGGCCACAAGGCCTAAGCAATTTACATGTTCAGTGCTAATCTCATCATACTACCAGTGGCATTTTTCATAGATTTAGAAAATCTATGTTAAAATTCATATGGAATCAAAAACAATCTGAATACCCAAAACAATTCTAAGCAAAAAGAACAATGCTGAAGTCATCACATCACCCAGCCTCAAACTATAGTACATGGCTACAGTAACCAAAACATCATGGTACTGATATGAAAACAGACACATAGACCAATGGAACAGAATAAAGAGGCCAGAAACAATGCCATACTCCTACAGCCATCTGATCTTCAAGAAAATTAACTAAAACAAGCAATGAGGAAAGGAATCCCAATTCAATAAATAATGTTGGCATAACTGACTAGTCATATGTGGAAGATAAAAACTGGACTGTTTCCTTATACCATATACAAAAATTAACTCAATATTTATTAAAAACTTAAGTCTAAACCCAAAACTATAAAAACCTTGGAAGATAACCTAGAAAATACCATTCTGGTCATAGGACCTGGCAAAGACTTCATGACAAATAAGCCAAAAGCAATTGAAACAAAAACAAAAATTGACCTATGAGACCTAATTAAACTAAAGAACCTCTCCACAGCAAGTGAAACTATCAACTGAGTACACAACAACCTACAGAATGGGAGAATATATTTGCAAACTATGCATCAGACAAAGGTGTATGTACTAATCCATCCTAATGCTGCTAATAAAGATATACCCAAGACTGGATAATTTATAAAGAAAAGAGGTTTAATTGACTCATGGTTCCACCTTGCTGCGGAAGCCTCAGGAACTTACAATCTTTGGGGAAGGTACCTCCTCACAGGATGGTGGAAGAGAGAATGAGTGCCAAGCAAAGGGAGAAGCCCCTTATAAAGCCATCAGATCTTGTGAGAACTCACTCACTATCATGAGAACAGCATGAGGGAAATGGCCCCCATTATTTAATTATCTCCACTGGTCCTGCCCTTGGCATGTGGGGATTATTACAATTGAAGGTAAGATTTGGGTGGGGACACAAAGCAATACCATATTATTCTGCCCCTGCCACCTCCCAAATCTCATGTCCTCACATTTCAAAACACAATCTTGCCCATCCAATAATCCCCCAAAGTCTTAACTCATTAACCCAAAAGTTCAAGTCCAGAGTCTCATCTGAGACTAGGCAAGTCCCTTCCACCTCTGAGCCTGTGAAATCAAAAGCCAGTTACTTCCTAGATACAATGAGGGTGGAGGCATTGGGTAAATACATCTATTCCAAATAGGAGAAATTAGCCAAAACAAAGGGGCCACAGGCCCCACGCAAGTCCAAAGTCCAGTAAAGCAGTCATTAAAACTTAAAGTACCAAAATGATCTCCTTTGACTCCATGTCTCACATGTAGATAATCTTGATGCAAGGGGTAGGCTCCCATGGCCTTGGGCTGCTCCACCCCTGCGGCTTTGCAGTCTACAGCCCCTCTCCTGACTGCTTTCATGGCTGGCATTGAGTGTCTGTGGCTTTTTCAGGCTCTGTGCTGCAAGCTGTCATATCTACCATCTGGGGTCCGGAGGACAGTGGCCTTCTTTTCACAGTTCCACTAGGCAGTGCCCCAGCAGGAACTCAGTGTGGGGCCTTTGACCCCACAATTCCCTTCCTCACTGGCATAGCATAGGTTCCCCATGAGGGCTTCATCACTGCAGCAAACTTCTGCCTGTACAACCAGGGATTTCCATACATCCTCAGGAACCTAGGTGGAGGTTCCTCAACCTCATTCTTGACTATTGTGCACCTGCAGGCCTAACACCACATGTAAGCCACCAAGGCTTGGGACTTGCAATCTCTGAAGCAACAGCCAGAGATGTACATTGGCCCCATTTAGCCACAGCTAGAGCTGAAGTATCTGGGATGCATGGCACTATGTTCCAAGGCTGCACAGAGCAGGTGGAGCTCAGCCCACAAAACCACTTTTCCATCCTAAGACTCCAGGCCTGTGATGGGAGGGGCTGCCATGAAGGTCTCTGACATGCCCTGGAGACATTTTTCTTATCATCTTGGTGATTAACATTTGGCTTCTCATTACTTATGCAAATTTGTTCAGCAGCTAGAATTTCTCCCAGAAAATGGGTTTTTCTTTTGTATCATATTGTCAGGCACAAATTTTCCAAACTTTTACACTGTGCTTTCTCTAGAATGCTTTGGCACTTAGAAATTTCTTCTGCCAGAAAACCTAAATCATCTCTCTCAAGTTCACTGTTTCACAGATCTCTAGGGCTGGGGCAAAATGCCAGCAGTCTCTTTGTTTAAAGCATAGGAAGAGTCACCTTTGCTCCAGTTTCCAAGTTCCTCATCTCCATCTGAGACCACCTCAGCCTGGACATCATTGTCCATATTGTTATCAGCATTTTGGTCAAAGCCGCTTAACAAGTATCTAGGAAGTTCCAAACTCTCCCACATTTTCCTGTCTTCTTCTGAGCCCTCTAAATTGTTCCAAACTCTGTCTGTTACTCAGTTCCAAAGTTGCTTCCACATTTTTGGGTTTCCTTGTAGCAGTGCTCCACTCTCCTAGCACCAATTTATTGTATTAGTCTGTTCTCACACTACTAATAAGACATATCTGAGACTGGGTAATTTATAAAAAGGTTTAATTGACTCACTGTTTCGCATTGCGGGGAGGCCTTAGGAAACTTACAATAATGGTGGAAGGCACCTCTTTGCAGGGTGGTAGGAAGGAGAATGTGTGCCAAGTGTAAAAAGAAGCCCCTCATAAAACCATCTGATCTTGTGAGATCTCACTATCATGACAATGGCATGGGGGACATCGCCCCCACAATTCAATTATCTCCACAAGGTTCTGACCTTGACAAGTGGGGACTCTTACAATTCCAGGAGAGATTTGGGTGGGGGGACAGAGCCAAAGCATATCAGTTTAATATCCAGCATCTACGAAAAACAAACACATCCCTTAAAAAATGGGCAAAGGACATGAACAGACACTTTAAAAAAAAAAAAAAAAGATGTGGACAAGAAGCATAGGAAAAAATAGTCAACATCACTAGTCATTAGAAACATGCAAATCAAAACCACAATGAGATACTGTCTCACACCATTCAGAATGGCTATTAAAAAAAAACAAAACAGATACTGGAGAGGTTGTAGAAGGTCTACTTATGCATTGCTGGTGGGAATGTAAATTAGTTCACCCCTTGTGGAAAGTAGTTTGGCATTTTCTCAAAGAACTTAAAACAGAATTGCCATTTGACTCAGCAATCCATTGTCAGATATATAACCAAAGGAAAATAAGCTTTCCTGTACATGAACAATAGACAAGCAATGATCCAAATCATGAATGAACTCCCATTCACAATTGCTACAAATAATAAAATACCTAGAAATACAGCTAACAAGGGATGCAAAGGATCTCTTCAAGGAGAACTACAAACCACTGCTCAAGGAAATAAGAGAGGACATAAACAAATGAAAAAAAATTCCATCCTCATGGATAGGAAGATTGAATATTGTGAAAATGGCCGTACTGCCCAAAGTAATTTTTAGATTCAATGCTATTCCCATCAAACATTATTGACATTATTCACAGAATTAGAAAGAACTACTTTCAATTTCATATAGAACCAAAAAAGAGCTCACATAACCAAGACAATCCTAAGCAAGAAAAACACAGCTGAAGGCATCATGCTACCTGACTTCAAATTATACTACAAGGCTACAGTAACCAAAACAGCATGGTATTGGCACCAAAACAGACATATAGACCAATGGAAAAGAATAGAAACCTCAGAAGTAACACCACATATCTACAAGCATCTGATCTTAAACAAACTGGACAAAAACAAGCAATGGGGAAACAATTACCTACTTAATAAATGGTACTGGGAAAACTGGCTAGCAATATGCTAAAAACTGACACTGAACTCTTTCCTTACACCTTATGCAAAAGTTAACTCAAGATGGAGTAAAGACTTAAGTGTAAAACCCAAAACCATAAAAATTCTAGAAGAAAACCCAGGAAATACCATTCAGGACGTATGCATGCGCAAATACCTCATGATGAAAACGTCAAAAGCAATTGCAACAAAAACCAAAACTGACAAATGGGATCTAATTAAAGAGCTTCTGCACAGCAAAAGAAACTGTCAGCAGAATGAACAGGCGACCCACAAAATGGGAGAAAAATTTTGCAATCTACCCATCTGACAAAGGTCTAATATCCAGAATCTACAAGGAACTTAAACAAACTTACAAGAAACAAACAAACAATTAAAAGGTGGGCAAAGGATATGAACAGACACTTCTAAAAAGTAGACATTTATGCCACGAACAACAAACATATGAAAAAAGGCTCAACATATCACTGATCATGAGAAAAATGCAAATCAAAACCACAGTGAGATACCATCTCATGCCAGTCAGAATGGCGACTATTAAGAAGTTAAGAAACACTAGATGCTTGCGAGGCTGTGGAGAAATAGGAAAGCTTTTACCCTGTTGGTGGGAATGTAAATTAGTTCAATCATTGTGGAAGGCAGTGTGGCGATTCCTCAAGGATCTAGAACCAGAAATACTATTTGACCCAGAAATCCCATCACTGGGTATATACCCAAGGGAATATAAATCATTCTATTCTAGAGACACATACATATGTATGTTTATTGCAGCACTATTTACAATAGCAAAGACATGGAACCAATCCAAATGCCCATCTATGATAGACTGGGTAAAGAAAATGTGGTACATATACACCATGAAATACTATGCAGCCAAGCCATAAAGAGGATGAGATCATTTCCTTTTCAGGGACATGGATGAAGTTGGAAATCATCATCCTCAGCAAACTACCACAGGAACAGAAAAACAAATACTGTGTGTTCTTACTCATAACTGAGAGTTAAACAATGAGAACACCTGAACACAGGGAGGGGAAAAACACACACACTGGGGCCAGTTCTGGGGTGCGGGTCGAGAAGAGGGAGAGCATTAGGACAAACAGCTAATTGATGTGGGGCTTAAAACCTAGATGACAGGTTGATAGGTGCAGCAAACCACCATGGTACACATATATCTTTGTAACAAACCTACACGTTCTGCACTTGTATCCTGGAACTTAAAGTTAAAAAAAAAATTGTGCCTTAAAGACATAGGCATGCATGTGTTCATTGTGGCAGTATTCACAATGGGAATTACATAGAATCAGCATAAATGCCCTTCAATGGTAGACTGGATAAAGAAAATGTGGTACATATACACCATGGAATGCTCTGCAGCCATAAATAAGAATGACATTATGTCTTTTGCAACAACATGGAAGGAACTGGAGGCCATTATCTTAAGCAAAATAAAACAGAAACAGAAAAAATAATACCACATGTTCTCAGTTTTAAGTAGGAGCTGAATGTTGAGTACATATGGACACAGAGAAGGGAATCATAGCCACTAGGTCCTATTTGATGGTGGAAGATGAGAGGAGTGTGAGGATTGAAAAGCTACCTTTCAGGTACTATGCATATTACCTGGCTAATGAATTAATCTGCACACCAAATTCCTGAGACATGCAATTTACCTGTATAACAAATCTGCAAATGTACCCCTGAATCTAAAATAAAAGTTAAAAAAATACTGAAGGGTAAACTTTTTATTACCAGTTCAATTTTGTTACTTGTTATTGTTTTTTTCAACTTTTCTGTTTCTTCCTGATTCAATCTTGGTAGGTTGTATGTGTCCAGGCATGTATCCATTTTCTCTAGTTTTCCTATTTGTTGGCCTATAGTCATTCATATTAGTTTTTAATGATCTGTTGTACCTTTGTGGTTTCACTTGTAAAGTCTCTTTTTTTGTTTCAGTTTTAGTTATTTGAGTCCTTTCTTTATTTCTTAGTCTAGCTAATCATTTGTTGATTTACTCATTTTAAATCACCAACTTTTTAATTTTTTTGATCTTTTGTATTTTTAAGTCTCGTTTTCAATTATTTCTGCTCTGGTTTTTGTTATTTGTTTTCTTCTGCTAATTTTGGGTTTGGTTCATTCTAGCTTTTCTTGTTCCTTAAGAATTGTTAGGTTCTTTATTTGAAATCTTTCTGCTTTTTGATGTAGGCACTTATTGGTACATTATTGCTATACTATTTATTACATGGAGTAATGTTAGAGTAAAATTTCCTCAGTGCTGATTTTGCTGTATCCCATAGGTTTTGATAGGTTAAATTTCTATTTTTATTTGTCTTAAGAAATTTTTAAATTTCTTTCTTAATTTCTCCATTGACCCATTGGTCATCTTGGAGCATGTTTAATTTCCATGTGTTTTGTATTTATACAGTTTCCAAAATTCTTGTTATTAATTTATAGTTTTATTTCTTCATAGTCTGAAAAGACACTTGATACAATTTTGATTTTTAAAAATTTGTAAAGACATGTTTTGTTGTCTAACATATAGTCTAGTCTGGAGATGATTTCATGTGGTGATGAAAAGAATGTGTATTCTCTTGCTGCTGGATGAAATGTCTTGTAAATGTCTGTTAATTTCATCTGGTCTATAGTGCAGTTTACAATAGTCATTTGTTGATTTTTTTATCTAGATCTGTCCAATGTTGAGAATGGAGTGTTGGTGTAAGAATTTGATAAATAAGGTGGTAAAATTATTACGCTTTACTCTGTGTTTAGATAGAGTTTAGACTTTATATGTTATCTGTTTTTGCCATTGATTTCAAATTTCTCATAAACCTAACCATTTAATATTACTACTGAAAAGCTATTTGCAAGTTTCTGTTTCTTGCTTCTTTTAAACTTTACCTTTTGAAAAAGCTATAATTATTGTTTAAAAGACTGACAGTAGGATGGAAAATAAGAGGAACTTGTTGATAAAGCTTGTAATTAATTTTAAATATTTAAAAGTTGGTTTAGTAGTCAATCATAGAGTAATAATGAAGAAAATGAAATAAAGCTTTTCTTTTATTATTTGTTTAAATAATTTACAGTTAGAATAATTTATAGCTGGCATAGTTCTTTAATATCCAATTACTTTGAGTTAAATAAATATCAAAATTAAACTTTAAATATATGAATATAAGAGAAAACTGCAGACATAAAATACTTTACTTTTTTTTCTAGATCCATTGTTGATGAAAATATAATTGACTTTTGGTCTGAGATGTAGGCAAAGTAGAATTATAAGAAAAATTAAAGAAAATTAACTCACCCTCCAAATAGTGCCACTGGCCAAGAAATAAAGGTAGCTTCTCTTATTGCTTTAAGAGGTGCCAGAATGTTGCAGAAAGGCCCCTTCTCAGAAATAGCCCTTAGTCAAATTCATTTTGGTATAAATGGCATTTTAGATAAATGATTTTCTCATTCTTATTCTGAAATTTGAAAGATCATAATAAGAATAATCACCTTTGAAAAAAGGTGTTTTTATTTTGCTTACTAGGCTTTTTCTGACTTTTTTTTTCAGTTAATGGAGCTCTGTGCATAGGAAGATAAAAGATACTGGGTGTTGTGTCAAATTAATCTATATGATTTATTACAAATGTGAGAATGACCCCTAATCATGTAGGGTCAGAAAGCATGGCCATAATGGTTTGTGTGGCACTACCTGACTCACCAACCTTTCGTTCTTAGGATTTTAAAATCATTTTCTGGAACTCTTGAGGACACCATTAACCCAAAATCAGCACTACATTCCTTGCCTCTGGCTTTTATCTTCAGCTGCCTTATTTTCTTTCAAAATATTTATAAAAGTGATGATGAAAACAGTTGATCAAAGAATAGCTTAGATGGGCTTTGGCTAATAAAATGTTTTGTTAAATGATATTGGATTGGATTTTATTACTAAAACACATATTTTATGAAATAATCACTGTAGTTAACACACAAAACTTATTGCCATTTCTGAAAAGAAAATTTCAAAGAAGAGAAGAAGGAGGAAGAAAAATAGTTACTAACTAGGGTTATTGTAACAAAAAAGTGAATATTCACATGGCTAAACAAATTATGACAGGAGTCAAAAACCAACAAAATAGAACTATCAAGCTAGTTATTTAGTATCAAGTTGAAAGCAATCATATTTGATTGACTTTTTACATAAATCAATGGCCAAAGACAACTGGGGTATATCTGTAGTTGAAAAGCCTGGATTTACACTAATTGCAGTGAGGAATAATGCACATCATGGTGAACTCAGGTGAATGCCAGTAAGAGGGTATAGGATTTGGCTTATGTTAAGGGATTTGGGGAAGATTTAAGAAAACAGGGCTACGCTTAGAATTGAATGTTGTCGGGAAGTAAGGCAATTCTGATTTGATACATGAATAAAGATTATCTAGAAAGAGAGAAAATCAAGCTCAGACTAAAATATTTGAGAATTAATTGAAACAATAGATTCAAAGGGATTAATGAAAATTTTGCACAATATAATTTGCTTATTTGCTTACTTCATTAGTCACAAAATTTTTGAAAAATACTTGAGATGTGCCTGTTTCTATAACCTGTATTTGTAAAAGTTCTTACCATCTGTAAAAAATAAAATTTACTAATTTTTAATGATATTATGTCAAATCAAAATTAATCCTTCCTTTCACAGAACTTGTTTCATTCTTTATAAGAATGGCAGTATGTGAACTGACAAAAATGATTTAAATTGTTACTGTATGCTTTCCATACAATACTTTATATGATGTGTAATATATCAAAAACATATTTGGCATTCTAGAGATATGAAAGACATGTAGCACTTAAAGTATATCTCAGGGGATGTTTCTGGAAATAGTATATATTGTTCTTCAGTGGTGAAAGGATGACGTTAAAGTCAGACAATGCTGGAATTTTATCTCTGCCATTTACTGAGGTTGAGATCTAAAATGAATTATCTCATTCACTAAGCTTCATCTCCTGGTCTATAAAATGACATCTGTAACATTTACAGACAATTTTTGAGGAACTTGTGAAATAATGTATGTACCATACCTAACACACAGCACTCATTTCATGGTAACTATTATTTTATTAGTAAGTACTTTATCATAAAGGCAGAATGGTGTAGAAAAAGGATGGTGGATATGTTTTTGATTTTCTGTTTCTTGGTGTACAGAGATTACTATTTTGCATGCACAGGTCATTACCCTGTCCTGAATAAAACGAAGAATGTGTTCTTAGGGTTTCATTCAATGCCACACTAAATAAATGATGGCCTGTCATTCTAGATTTAATTTTTTTTTCATGTTTCACAAGATCTGAAACCAGAAATAGAGTATTAGAAAGAACAATAACTTGGTCAGGTGCAGTGGCTCACGCCTGTAATCCGAGCACTTTTGGAGGCTGAGGCAGGTGGATCACCTGAGGTTAGGAGTTCAAGACCAGCCTGGCCAACATGATGAGACCCCATCTCTACTAAAAATACAAAAATTAGCGGGACATGGTGCTAGGTGCCAGCAATCCCAGCTACTTGAGAGGTTGTGGCAGGAGAATCACTTGAACCCGTGAGGTGGAGGTTGCAGTGAACTGAGATTATGTGCCACTGCACTCCAGCCTGGTCGACAGAGGGAAACTCCATCTTAAAAAAAAAAAAGGAAAAAAAAAAAGAAAAAACCAGTAACTTGATAGATTCATCCTGTTGATTTTCAACCTAAGCAAATCACATACATATGACAGGCTGGGAGGGGTAATTCATACATATGATTAAGTGTAATATTGATGACTGAGTTTTCCACTCCAATAACAGAGTGGAGGAAGAAGAAAAAATAACTGATTAATTCATAAAATTATTTATCATTTGGATTTGGATTACAATCTGGATACACAACAATAGGAAACACAGTCCTATAAAAAAAAGCAGTTCTTCCTATCTAGGTTCTTTACTTCTAGTATTCATGTATGCATTCAACAGTATATTTTAACATGTATTGTGTAATAGGAAATAATATGAGAAGTTTTACTTGAACAAAACAGATGAAACTCTTATGGAGCTTACACGGTGTAGCCTCAAACCACATATAGCAACACTGAAGGAAACCATGTTATGGCATGGTGGCTGACCTACTCATAAAGGGAAAAACAATTGCATATAGAGTAAAAATGTAAAGATTTGATACCTTACTATTATTCTCCTTTTTAGCTAAAATAATTTAAAAGGCAATAAATTACCAGCCTGTGATGACTTTGGGCCCATTCTTTGTTGTCCTAGAAGTATATTATATACAGATGTAGATATAGACCAGCAACAGCTGCTGCACAGATTTAAACTTATAATCAAAAGTTAACATCATCTTAAACAATTGTAAAAAATACAGGTATTTGAAAAGTTCATAACGAAGTACAATTTCAAAATCCAGTATCTTAGATAAGGCTTCATCTTTTTTATCTTAATTATTACAATAATCTACTAACCAGTCTCCTGTCACCTATTGGGATTATCTCCTTTTAATAAATTATTTAATGAAAAAATTCCAATATCACTGAAACAATCAACATTATGTCAGCTTTTACATAAAATCCTATATTAGCTTCCTTGAGTCACATTAATAAATCAAACATTCCTACCTTTGGCTTACACCTTGCCATTTTCCAATCAGATTCATGTCTTGCTAGAAATCTTAGATCAAGCCTTGCTGGTGGACTCTCCACACTCTATATTTTCTCTCACCAAATCTAATCTGTGCATTAGACTCAGTTTGGATTTCAATTCTTCTATGCAGTTTTTCCTGCTTGCATAGTACCTCCTCATTATCCCTTGTCCCACAGGCTAGATTAAAGACTTTCTAACCCTTACATTGTTTTCCTCTATCTAGTACTTGCCATAGTTAAATGCATTTCTGTAAATTCAGTAAAGTTACAGGACATAAAATCAACATAAAACTCAGTAACATTTCTATATACCAACAGTGAACAATTTGAAAAAGAAACTTAAAAGTTATCCCATTGACAAGAGACACAGATAAAATACCTAGGAATTAGCTTAACCAAAGGTGTGAAATATTTCTATAATGAAAACTGAATAACACTGAAAGAAATTGAAGAAGACACAAAAAGTCAAAAGGCTTTCCATGTTCATGAATTGGCAGAATCAATAGTGTTAAAATATCCATAAGTACCCAAAGTAATCTATAGATTCAATGTAATCCCTACAAAAATGCCAAAGATATTCTTCAGAGAAATAAAAAAAAAATCTAAAATTTATATAGGACTACGAAAGACTCAGAATAGCCAAAGTCTTCCTGAGCAAAAACGACGAAACTGGAGGAATCACATTATCTGACTTCCAATTGTACGACAGAGTTATGATAAACAAAACAGCATGGTACTGGCATAAAAACAGACATATAGACCAATGGAACAGAAAATAGAAGCCAGAAATAAGTCCATACATCTGTGGGGAACTCATTTTGACAACAGTGCCAAGAACATAAATGGGAGAAAGGATAGTCTCTTCAATAATTAGTGCTGGGAAAATTGGATATCCATATGCAGAAGAATTAAACTAGACGTTTGTCTACTGTCATATTACAAAAAGTCAAATCAAAATGGATTACAGACTTATACCTAAAGCCTGAAACTATGAAATTACTAAAAGAATATACTGGGGAAACTCTTCATGTCATGGGTCCAAGAAAAGATTAATTTTACTTATTTATTTCTTCATTTAAATTATTATTGTTATTTCAAATAGAGACAGAGTGTCTCTCTGTTGCCCAGGCTGGATTGCAGCAGTGCCAGCATAGCTCATTGCATCCTCAAACTCCTGGACACAAGTGATTCTCCTGCCTCAGCTTCCCAAGTATCTAGGACTGTAGAAGCATGCCACCACACCTAGCTAATTAAAAAAAAGAATTGTATAGATGAGGTCTCACTGTGTTGCCCAGGATGGTCTCAAACTCCTTGCCTCAAACAATTCTCCTGTCTTGGGCTCACTAAGTGCTGGGATGACTGGTGTGAGACACTGCACCAGGCCTGGGCAAATGTTTCTTGAGTAATACCCCAAGGACACAAGCAACCAAAGCAAAAATGGACAAATGAGATCACATCAAGTTAAAAAGCTTCTGCTCAGCAAAGGAAATAATCAAGTTAAGAAACAACCCACAGAATTGGAGAAAATCATTGCAAACCCTCTATGTGACAAGAGATTAATAACCATAATATATTAAAATATTTTTAAAATCAACAGGAAAAAATCTAATAATGCATTTTTTAAATAGGCAAATAATATGAAAGGACATTTTTAAAAACAAGACATGCAAGTGGCCAACAGGTATCTGGGAAAGTGCTTACTATCATTAATCATCAGATAAATGCCAATCAAAACTACAATGAGACATCATCTCACCCAAGTTAAAAGGGCTTGCATCCAAAAGACCAGCAGTAATGAATGCTGGTGAGGATGTAGAGAAAGGGGAACCCTTATACACTGTTGGTGGAAATGTAAATTAGTACAACCACTATGCAGAAGAGTATGGAGGTTTCTCAAAAAATTAAAAATGGAACTACCATATGATCCAGTAATTCCACTGCTAGATATACCCCAAAGAAAGGAAATCAGTATATCAAAGAGATATTTGCACTCCTGTTATTTTTGCAGCATGATTCACACTAGACAAGATTTGGCATCAACCTAGGTGTTTCTCAACCAAGAATAGATAAAGAAATGTGGTACATAAACACAATAGAATATTATTCAGCAATAGAAAAGAAGGAAACCTTGTCATCTGCAGCAACATGGCTATAACTGTTAAGTGAAATAAGCCAGGCACAGAAAGACAAATTTTCCATGTTCTGATTCATACGTGGGTACTTAAAAAATAAAACAATTGAAGTCATAGAGATAGAGTGTAATGATGATTACCAGAAGTGGAGAGGGGTAGTTAGGGGGCACGGAGAGTGAGGATGGTTTATGGTTACAAAAATATGTTTAGACAGAATGAGTAAGATCTAGTATTTGATAGAACAATAGGGTTACTATAGTCAACAGTACTTTATTGTGTATTTTAAAATAACAAAAAGAGTGGAGTTGGAATGATTCTATTATAACACAAAGAAATGATAAATGCTTAAGGTAATGCTTGGTGTAATCATTACACATTGTATACCTGTAACAAAACATCACGTGTACCCCTCAAACATATACACCCACTACATACCCACTAAAATTAAAAATTAAAAATATTTGGTATAAAATACACATTTTTTGAATAAGTGAATTAATGTATGAAAAAACAAACAAATATCAATGTATAATTTCACTAGCAACACTCAATTCTGTATTCAAAACCTTTAGCCTCATGATTGTTTCAGAATTCAGAACTGTTTAGACAGATACTATGTTCAGAAAAGTAAATGGTACAAATGCTACAGGTTATATAAACATTAAGTGCATGCTGGGATAAAAGTAATAAAATAGGTTAATATTCTAATACTAACCTAGTAATTACCATGTTTCACAGGTTTTAAGTATGTTCATTTCCTAGGTGAAAGATATATCTCAAAGTTTCCAACCTTGTGTATTTTTCTAAGAAAGAGATACATTTTTCTTTAGGAATGACAAGACCTCTTGAATGTTTTCTTTAATAAGTTATCCAATAGTAAATTTATGTTCTCCTCCAAATTTTTAATGATACTTCTGTATGTGGTAATGATATTAATCACCTTGCTTATTAAACAGAAGTAATTTAAAATATGTTTCTTTTTTGTTATTTTAATATTTAACACAATTTATATTTAAAAATGATCTTTTAAAGTTATATGTATACATGTAATAAATGTATACAAGTAGACTTTTTCTATTATTCTGAGACCAATATTTCAAAACCAGATTCTGGAATTTCTTTTGGAATAGATCTCAATTTTCTCCCATACGTGTTACTCTTTCAATTTATTCCTTTCATTCATTTATTCATTGATTGCATTAAATGGAAGGTGATTTGTTGGACACACCAATGCTCCTGACACATGCTACTCACTTGGAGCAGCTCCTCTTATGTGGCACATTCACAGTGCCACATTTTACCATCTTTAGGCTTATTAAAATTAAATCTAATCACTAGAACCCTCATAGCCAACTTACAGAAAGGATAGATTTTGTGTGTTTGTGAGTGTTGCAAGTTACATCAATGCTACTATGATATGGTCTTTAAAACTTTTTACCATAAAGACATTCTGTTAGTCCATTTGCATTGTTCTAGATGAATACCTGAGGCTGAGTAATATATAAAGAAAAAAAGGTGGCTTTTTTTTTCTTTTTTTCTTTTTTGGCTCACAGTTCTGCAGGCTGTGAGAGAAACATGGCCTCTGCTCCTGGTGAGGGCTCAGGAAGTTTACAATCATGGCAGAAGGCAAAGGGGAGCCAGCACATCACATGGCGAGAGGAGAAAGAGAGAGAGAAGGGGGAGGTCCCAGCCTCTTTTAAACAACCAGATCTCATGTGAACTAATTGAGGGAGAACTCACTCATCACCAAGAGGATGATGCTAAACCATTCATGAGGGATCCACCCGCATAATCTAATACCTCTCACCAAGTCCCGACTCCAACATTGAGAATCACATTGCAACTTGAGATTTGGAGGGAGCAAACATCCAAACTACATTAGACATGAAAATTGTTCTTAAATTCAAAGAGATTACAGCCTGTGTTAAAGCCCTGCTACAAGGGACTAGAGGAAAGGAATTAAACTGATTCTGCTTTCTCTATCTGGTTGCAGAACAGCAACCTTATAGCCTGGCTTTGTACATATTGCAATTTGATATAGTGGTTGAAAAGTGGCCAGCTAACAGGGAATTGCAGTAATCAAGTTGTTGGGGAAAAAAAATCGATGTACTGAACAGACTTGCAATCTTATTATAAGAGCAACACAAGTAAAGACAAGCAATGGTCCTCTTCTGCCAGCATCAATGTGGAGAGAGAGGAGGGCAAAAAATGACTTCAAACTGCCAAAGGAAAAGATATCATTCAAAAGGCCACTAAGAATCTGAATTCTAAAGCCATAAAAATGTAATTTAATCAAATGCCATTTTTGTCAAAATTAAATAAAATGACTTAATTAGGAAGTCACTTATATGAGTTAATAGAACATTTTTATTGTTTGTGTGAGCTAAATTACAAGAAATTTTATCATAACCAGTATTACAAATTTATGTATAATGCAGGAAAAGTAGCATGTTGTGCTAATGTTTAAATATAGGCAAATGCTAATGAGTTACCATAAATGGTTCTGTTATACAAACTTTCTCAGATATGAGTATCCAGATTAGTATGGATATTAAAAATTAAACCAAATCATATTTGGAGTCTTTCTTTTGTTCACAAACATACTTTGTTTCTAGGAGAATAGAGGAAGGAAGAATTAGGTGAGGAGGATAAGAAGAGGTAGAAAAATGAATGAAGAAATGAAAAGAATTACACACAAACCAGTGTGGACTACTTTCCTGGGGGCAGCTGAGTCCTAAATCAATCTGAGGCTGCTCTTGAAATGCAGGCATACATTTCCAAGCATTATATTAAAATTTCATGATCAATAACGCTGAAAGCAGCAGAACATACAAGCAAAATAAGTGCTGACAATTCACTAGCATACGAATTTAATAAAATGTCATCCTCCAGCCTCAGCAGTAGTGCCAGGAGGAGATGACCATCTTGATTAGAATCTGTCAAATGAATCTCTGTTTGTCAGGTAATAATAAACTCAGGATAGTACCTTTTGTTCCAGGTTTTGTTTACTCTTCAAAATACAGCAGTCAATTCATATTCTTACATAATTGTACTATTTTTACACTGAATAAACAAATCAAACATAGACCTTTTTATAATAGAGGAAAATCCAATATTATTTACCTACTTTTGTTCTGTGTATAGATAACATCAAGATACGAGAGTTAGTCTTCTCTGTATATCTTCTCACCTAAGAATCTGTACATGTACTCACACAACACTCATATATTTTTCAATGCAGTTTCATCATCTTTGGAGTCTTACCTGTTATTTGTTAAGGACATTGAGAATGTTGCCTTTCATTCTTACTGAAAAATTCAATACATTACCTAAGATATTTTGCATGGAACCAGGCACTAAATGGTAAATATTTACAAAAATAATCAGTTTTGGCTTAAAGGAAACTCCAGTCTATTTGAAGGTCATTGATAATGCCAGGTAAAAGCTGTGAAAAGCATGGTGATCAGGGATATATCATATCTGAGTGATTGGCCAGAAATATGATTTCTTCTGTTCTTTCTGTTATTAAATTAATGGTTTGAGAGAGAGAAAAAAAAATACTTGGAGAGTTTAAAAAATCTTTTCTTCACAGAAATGATACATTACTATGCTTTTATCTATTACCAAATGTTGATATAACTTTACAATTACTCTTAAAACAGCATATGGAAACAGTCTGAGAGTTATTCTTAAATGCTGAAAGTTGCTCTTAAGTAAGTCTACTTACCAATTCCCCATCTTGTTCCTAATTATCATTCTATTAAAGCATCTATTCAGGGACTGATTCAGTTATTTATTCATTTGTTTCATTCATTTAATCAATATTCATTTTAACAACCTACTATGTATCAGTCTTTAAACTCAACAACTGAAGGGTCTCTTGCATAGATGACTACTGAAAATTATCTGAAATTTGCTCCATTCCTATGAGTTTGGGTGGCACTATGAACCTACCCACTTTTGATGTCTTGTCTGTCTACTATTCTGTCCACTATTGGGGCTTGTCTAGAAAATCAGTTTCTTTGAAGCGATTGTGAATGGGAGTTCACTTATGATTTGGCTCTCTGTTTGTCTGTTATTGGTGTATAAGAATGCTTGTGATTTTTGTACATTGATTTTTTATCCTGAGACTTTGCTGAAGTTGCTTATCAGCTTAAGGGGATTTTGGGCTGAGACAATGGGGTTTTCTAGATATACAATCATGTCGTCTGCAAACAGGGACAATTTGACTTCCTCTTTTCCTAATTGAATACTCTTTATTTCCTTCTCCTGCCTAATTGCCCTGGCCAGAACTTCCAATACTATGTTGAATAGGAGTGGTGAGAGAGGGCATCCCTGTCTTGTGCCAGTTTTCAAAGGGTATGCTTCCAGTTTTTGCCCATTCAGTATGACATTCACAATCGCTTCAAAGAGAATAAAATACTTAGGAATCCAACTTACAAGGGACGCGAAGGACCTCTTCAAGGAGAACTACAAACCACTGCTCAAGGAAATAAAAGAGGATACAAACAAATGGAAGAACATTCCATGCTCATGGGTAGGAAGAATCAATATCGTGAAAATGGCCATACTGCCCAAGGTCATTTATAGATTCAATGCCATCCCCATCAAGCTACCAATGACTTTCTTCACAGAATTGGAAAAAACTACTTTAAAGTTCATATGGAACCAAAAAAGAGCCCACATCACCAAGTCAATCCTAAGCCAAAAGAACAAAGCTGGAAGCATCACGCTACCTGACTTCAAACTATACTACAAGGCTACAGTAACCAAAACAGCATGGTACTGGTACCAAAACAGAGACATAGATCAATGGAACAGAACAGAGCCCTCAGAAATAATGCCGCATATCTACAACTATCTGATCTTTGACAAACCTAAGAAAAACAAGCAATGGGGAAAGGATTCCCTATTTAATAAATGGTGCTGGGAAAACTGGCTAGCCATATGTAGAAAGCTGAAACTGGATCCCTTCCTTACACCTTATACAAAAATCAATTCAAGATGGATTAAAGACTTAAACGTTAGACCTAAAACCGTAAAACCTCTAGAAGAAAACCTAGGCATTACCATTCAGGACATAGGCATGGGCAAGGACTTCACGTCTAAAACACCAAAAGCAATGGCAACAAAAGCCAAAATTGACAAATGGGATCTAATTAAACTAAAGAGCTTCTGCACAGCAAAAGAAACTACTATCAGAGTGAACAGGCAACCTACAAAATGGGAGAAAGTTTCCGCCACCTACTCATCTGACAAAGGGCTAATATCCAGAATCTACAATGAACTCAAACAAATTTACAAGAAAAAACAAACAACCCCATCAAAAAGTGGGCAAAGGATATGAACAGACACTTCTCAAAAGAAGACACTTATACAGCCAAAAAACACATGAAAAAATGCTCATCATCACTAGCCATCAGAGAAAGGCAAATCAAAACCACGATGAGATGCCATCTCACACCAGTTAGAATGGCAATCATTAAAAAGTCAGGAAACAACAGGTGCTGGAGAGGATGTGGAGAAATAGGAACACTTTTACACTGTTGGTGGGACTGTAAACTAGTTCAACCATTGTGGAAGTCAGTGTGCCAATTCCTCAGGGATCTAGAACTAGAAATACCATTTGACCCAGCCATCCCATTACTGGGTATATACCCAAAGGACTATAAATCATGCTGCTATAAAGACACATGCACATGTATGTTTATTGTGGCACTATTCACAATAGCAAAGACTTGGAACCAACCCAAATGTCCAACAATGATAGACTGGATTAAGAAAATGTGGCCCATATACACCATGGAATACTATGCAGCCATAAAAAATGATGAGTTCATGTCCTTTGTAGGGACATGGATGGAATTGGAAATCATCACTCTCAGTAAACTATCACAAAGACAAAAAACCAAACACCACATATTCTCACTCATAGATGGAAATTGAACAATGAGAGCACATGGACACAGGAAGGGGAACATCACACTCTGGGGGCAGTTGTGGGGTGGGGGGAGTGGGGAGGGATAGCATTAGGAGATATATCTAATGCTAAATGACGAGTTAATGGGTGCAGCGCACCAGCATACATGTATACATATGTAACTAACCTGCACATTGTGCACATGTACCCTAAAACTTAAAGTATAATAAAAAAAAAAAAGAAAATCAGTTTCTGAATTTGTAAGGGTGTTCAACTGCTTGAGATAGTTTAAAACAGATTCAAGCACGTGGTTGAAGATTACCGAGAAAAGTTTCAACTTTGAAAGCTGTGGTTTTATGAAAAGAGTTTTATGTAATAATGTGATGTATTTTTTCTTGATTATAGAGTTGGCTTAATATTATTTATTCTCTGTTAATAATATATATATTTTAAATCTTTGAATCTATCTGCAGAATGAAAAGTGGTTTTATAATTTCTAAAAAACAGTTATGTACAAGGAATACTGAATGAGCTCTAGGCAGGTGAAGTAGTAGAATGTGTTGCATGGAAAATTTACTAAGAATACCTGGTTATAATGGTCTATAGTTTCAGGGTGCTTTGGAGGATATCACAGGATAATTGTTTGAGCCAGGGCGTATGAGGCCAGACTGGACAACATAGTGAGTCCCCATCTCTTAAAAAAATTAAAAATGAAAAAATATTTACTAAGTAAATTGAAAGGAAATGAAAGTATGAAAGCAAGTCCATAACTGTAAATGTGTCATTTGTCATCCCCCAGTCTTCACAAAACCTCATATTTACTTCCTTTTTCAGCAGAGTGGCTATCATTAGTGACTAACAGAATAGAATAATAATAATTTTTTTTCACCAACTCTACAGATGACCCTCTGAAAGTTTGTTGGCCACAAATTTAAAGACTTGTTCCTTGAATGTAAATGTCCTGATTTCAAAAAATATATCAGGACTTTGAGTATTACACTAGAAAGAGTGGTTTAAAACCCTGCAATATATGAACATCATAATTTGGGAAACTTGGTTTATTTAGGTAAAATAAAGTTTACTTACATTTAAATATGGAACTTAATTTTCATGGTTAGACAATGGAAAAACAAAACACAACAAGGACAGGTCACTTTTGTTCCTTAAACATTTCTTGCTCTGTTTCTCTGTTTCTTTTTCTAATCATTATATCTTGTGAATAAGGAGTTATACCATGTATTTCCCTTCTTTTTCTATCTGTAGCAATGTTTATACATTTCCTAGCTTTTATACTGAGAAAAGCAAAGTTATATTAATAGCGGAATCTGTAAATACAGGTCATGAAATTCATACAGTTTTGTTGAAATCAGTAGCTTTTTAGCTATGATGACTATATACATGGCATACACTTCTGGATTTATATAAAAGTATACTTAATTGATTGCCACATGTAATTTAATAACCTTGCCACATCATATGTATTTATCTGTATGAAAATATGGTACTTGTAATCCAAAAGCCTATTTTTTAAAGTTAATTTTTAAGCTTACTGACTATTAATAACAAAAGTTAAGTTTAGGCCGAAGTTTGGACTACCTTTATAAAACATATGAGCATATATTTATGTTGCCAAGTCAAATTAGCAGGTCCCAAGAGAGATATAGATTACTCTGCCAAAAACGAAGCAAATTTTTGATTTCTTGACAAAACTAGGCAAATTCCGTGTATTAAATCCATGTGTGTATGTGTGCATGTGTGTTATCGCCTCAAAACCTCTAAAGCCAAAGCCTGTTTATTGAGAGAAATGCCAGAAATAGTGAAAAGTGGATGGTAAGACAATCAATCTTGAGAAGGTATATATTTTCTTGAAAAGAATTTTCAAAAGGAATCACAGAATATTTAAGATTCAATAAAAATACAGAATAATTAGAAGTAGAAATAGATTCATATCTTAAGATAAAAAATCCTTAAACTCAAAAATGAAATGAGGAGTTATGATTTTAATTACATTTATGGTTTCCACCTGTGTATATTGTTCCTCATAGCCCTAATTCATTTGCTAATTGTGTGATGGGATGGTTTTGCTCTTCTTTTCATTTTCCCTTTTATTCAAAAATGTTTCTGTCTTCATTCTAAACTCTCAGTTCACAAAGCTATTTTTCTATTTGTTATATTTGTGAGGAGAAACATTCATTTAGAGAAATCTTCCATTTTCTGAAGCGTGATTTTTCTATCAGAGAGGTTTCTTTGGTTATTTCTGTGATTTTCTTCAGGATTTCTAATTTTATTTTCATTTGCTGTAGTATCTTTGGAATCATTGCCACACCATTTCACTTGACATATCTCTGACATAGGTAGCCCTATCTAGCCATCATTTCTAGCTAGACACGTGAGTGTGTCTGTTCTTTGATATCCTTTCCTCTTCATGTTAGCCTTACCTATATCTTACCTTTAGAACTTCTGTTTAAATACTGGTCATGGGTAGCCTCGGTCATTGGAAGTTAGCCTTGTTTTCTATCTGCTTTACTACTGCTGGGTGATATTGGAATATGGAAAGTCATAAATTGGTGGGGTTTATTGTTCTCTCTAATATTTTTAGAATAATTCTGGAGTTTATTATTCACAGTTCACAGTATGTGCTATTTGCATAGGAATCGCCTCTCAATTTTGAGTAAATTTTTACCCAAAATCCATTATGAATCATCAGGCTCCAGTTACTGACAAGGTGTAGGCAGAGTAATGACACTGATGGGGTATAATCACTTATAGTAAAATTTATTTTCCATAAATGATGAAAACTTCACATGGGACTTCTGTTCCTCTCCTGCTTCCTTAATTATCACCTTGAAGATACTTGTTTTATTTTTTTATTATTTTTTATTATTTTCTCCTCTGTATATGTATTTCTGAAATACATGTAAATGATATTGATGTATTCAACCCATGTGCCATTTCTTTACCTTTTTTCAGTCAGAGACAATTTATAGTATAGGCTCTTTATTTAGTTTGAATTTTGCTAGTACATTTTCCTTTATATATATACATTTTTTTTTCAGTTTTAATAGAAGGAGGCTTTGTGCTCTTGTTTCTAATATTCCCTCTTTTGTCTATAGAGACAATTCAATGCACATGGCCAATCACTCCCTTACCCGGAAGTCTGAAATAACTGATGACCATAGGTAGTGTATTAGACAAGAATCAGTTATTATGAAAGGATGCTTAGAGTCATATGATAAATAATCAGCATCTTAATTCCAACTGTGATATATTTATTGCCAGTGTCATAATAGCTATAAATAAATGTTTCTGTTCCATCACCATTTTACATGACTGAATTCTAAGCACTGTGTCAAGAAAGACAAATATATTGTCCTGTTTCTAACTGACCATCACCTGCTAAAAGTATGAAATAGTATTTCTAGTTTCCACTGTGACAGATAAGGAGCTCATCACTCCATCCTAAGAATAAGTAAAAAGTTGAACAAACTCAAAACCGACAATTCTTTCAGTATCTGTTTGAAAAATGAGGTCACAAACTGCTTGCCCCCAAAATTCAAGAGACAAACATAAAAATAGGAAAAATCACAACTTAATGGAAAAGGGACCCATAAGTAGAAACCGCCACAGAAAAACCAGTGCTAGGGTAGAAAAACCGCAACTGTAACTGACAAATTGCTGGAGGCTCAGTGTAGACAAGTCTAAGATTTAAAAACTCCAGAGAAAGCCAGTCTTATGAAAGACCCGACACTTCTGGGAGTTTTAACTCCAAGAGTCTTAGTAGGTTCCTCTCAATAAGAAAGCCATTTGAAATATGCCCAGAGAAGAATTCTCAGAACATTGTTGTCTTCTTAATAAGGTCTACCCTTAAGAGAAATGATTTTACCAAAACCCAACTGACCTAGGGAAAGAGACATACTAAATTCCGGGCCCATCTAGCCTTCCTGTATCACCTAAGGAGGGGGAGGAACTGAGAAGCATTTGTGAGTTCACAGTCCAGGGACACAGACTTCCTAAGAGACTGAGACCTAATTATAGGTCTACAAATACTTTTCCCTTTCCCACATCTTAGCACAACATCACTAAAGATCTACCTGTCACTGTTCCTTTGATTTCATACATCATTGCACAGCTTTTCACAATATTGCAAAGGGTACTAAAAGGCATAAAGTGTAATTTGAAGACACAGAACAAACATCAGAACCAGATACAAATATAGCAGGAATACTAGAATTATCAGACCAGGAAAATAAATAACTATGATTAATATGCTAAGGGGTGTAGTCTAAAGCAGACAACACTCAAGAACAGATAGATCATGTAAGTAGAGAAATCAAAGTTCTAAAAATTAAAAGAGATGCTAGAATTTTAAAACACTGTAATAACAATGAAGAATGCCTTTGATGAGCACATTAATAGACTGGACCTGGCTGAAGCAAGATTTAGTCACCTTGAGGTTATGTCAGTAGAAACTTCCAAAAGTAAAAAGCAAAGAGAAAAGGGACTGGGATAAAAAATGAAGCGGAATATCCAAAAACTTTGGGACAACTACAAGACGTATAACATACATTAAATGGTGATACCGGAAGTAGACGAGAAAAAGGAACAAAAGATAATGTTGAAGCAATGACAGCTTGAATTTCTTCAAATAAATGTCAGGCACCAAATCAAAGATCCAGAAAGCTCAGAAAATACTAAGTAGAACAAATGTTTAAAAAATAAATAAATAAAAACAAAACCCTACACCTAATTATACTAAATGCCTAGAATTACATTGGACTTCTCAGAAACAACGCAAGCAAGTAAAGAATGGAGAAAGAGTGGAATAAAATACTTAAATATTGAGATGGTGGTGGGGGGAGGGAGGAAATACCAACCTTGAATTCTGTATACAGTAAAATTATTCTTCAAATGTGAAAGAAAACTTTTCTCAAACAAAAAATGGGCCATGGCCCGGCACAGCGGCTCACGCCTCTAATCCCAGTTCTTTGGGAGGCCAAGATGGGCAGATCACTTGAGGCCAGGAGTTCAAGACCAGCCTGGCCAAAGTGGTGAAACCCCATCTCCACTAAATATACAAAATTGGCTGGCTGCTGGGGTACGTGCCTGTGGTCCCAGCTACTCAGGAAGCTGAGGCACGAGAATCAGTTGAACCTGGAAGGTAGAGGTTGTGTTACAGTGATCTAATACCACACTACTGCATTCCAGCCCGGGCAACAGAGCAAGACGCTGTCTAAAAAAAAAAAAAAAAAGAAAAAGAAAGAAAAAAAGGGCCAGGTGTGGTGGCTCACATCTACAATCCCAGAACATTAGGAGGCCAAGACGGGCAGATCACTTGAGACCAGGAGTTCAAAACCAGCCCGGGCAACAGGGAGAAATGCCATCTGTACAAAAAATATAAATTAGCTGGGCAGGATAACACACACCTATGGTCCCGGCTACTTGGGAGGCTGAGGTGGGACAATTGCTTGAGCCCTGGAGACAAAGGTTTCAGTGAGCTGAGATGGTGCCACTGCACTCCAGCCTGGGCTACAGAAATTAAATACTCCATCTCAAGAAAAGCAGGGAATGAATTTTTTGCCCGCAGACTTACCGTTCAAGAAATGTTAAAAGATGTTCTTCAGAAATAGAGAAAATTACATAGATTAGAAACTTGGATCTAAATAAAGAAAGGAAGAATATTAAAGAAGGAATAAGTGAAAGTAAAATAAAAGGATGAGCTATGCAGCTGTCAGTTTTATTTTATAAATCACCTAAATTCATAGAAATTCTGAGGGTAGAAGGAGATTTGCAGTATGAAGGAAGATCTTGACATGATTTGTAAAAAGCAAAATCATAGATGAGGACATAAGAAAATAATATATTTAATTTTATGTGTCAATGTGACTAGGCTATGGTGACTAATATTTGATCAGTTGTTATTCTAGATGTTTCTGTAAGAGTGCTTTTTAGCTAAGATTAACATTTAATTCTGTAGATTCTGAGTAAAGGAAATGACCCTCCATCATGTGAATGGGCCTTATCAAATCAGTTGAAGGCCTTAATAGAATAAGACTGACCACTCTGGAAGAAGAAAGAATTCTGCTGGGAGACCACTCTTGGACTGACTCTGTAACACTTTCTTTGGTCTCTAGTCAGCTGGCCTACCCTGCAGATTTTAACCTTGACTCTGTGTGTGTGTGTGTGTGTGTGTGTACACATATATATACACACACACACAAAGCTGGCCTATCCTGCAGATTTTAACCTTGACTCTGTGTGTGTGTGTGTGCGTGTGTGTATATAAAAATAAATATATATAGTGAAAGAGAAGGATCTATATATATACACACATAAATATCTGTGTGTGTGTATGGATGGATGGATATATATATATATATATCTCGATATATCCTGTTCATTTTTTTCTCAGGTGAATCTTAGCTAATACACCAGGAAAACACTTTTTGGCTCCATTTGCCGTTATCTCTGTCTATGCTCCTCTAGTGCGCACATCATTAGGTTAAGAAAATCAATTAGTAGAAAAATTCCATAATTTGCCTATAAATACAAAAAGTAAAGAGTGTATGGATATCAACTTTTAGCATCTCTGAATATTTTCTTTTAGACATACTTTTTTCCTCGTATTTAAAAAATGTTTTGTAGGTCCTTTTCCTATTTGGTCTCTAAATGCACACATTTTTAATTTCTCAGTTTCTTGTGTGTAATAAAGATTGGCTAAAATTTTTTCAGAGACAAAAACAAGTGCTCAAATTTTAATTAAACTTAAAGTTTCTTCAACATAACTATCAGCATTTCCAGAAATACTGGTAATACAATTCTTTAGATATACTAACATGTATTAAAGATTTATTCAGTTAACATGAGTAATTACTTAATTTTTATAGCTGAGTTTAAATTCCAACATCGGCAATCTTAAGTAAATTTATGGCAATTTCAAAAATTTCCATTAGTTGTTTAACATATACTTCCACCTAGGTCTAGTAAGATAATCTTGGATTTTATGAGACAACATGAGCTAGAATACATTAATTTAATGCCTCATTATTTATTTATTTATTTGTTTATCCGTTTATTTAACAAATATTTATTTAGCTAGCCAAACACAAGAAATCCAGTGGAAACTAAGAAAGCAAGATTGCTGTCTTCAATTAGTTTATAGTGTAATAGGAAACACAGCCAAAAAGAATTGTTGAATAGGTGGTAAC
Source organism: Pongo abelii (assembly GCF_028885655.2). NCBI lineage: Eukaryota > Metazoa > Chordata > Mammalia > Primates > Hominidae > Pongo > Pongo abelii. The sequence continues at coordinate 51,098,449 of NC_071988.2, read as the reverse complement.
ACATATGACAGGTAAATCCAGAGTACTGTAGGAGCAAATGAGAGTAGACTTTCAAAGTTTTGGACAGGAGTCAATGACAATCTACATGTCAAAATATAATTCTTATAGATAAGAAATAGGCATAGAAGAAAAAGGTGGAACAGAAGCACTGCCTTAAGAAAGTAGAATATGTATGCAGAGATTCAAAGATAATAAAAATCTTAAGTTCAGGTTTCTAAATAGTTCATTAAAAGTGAATAATATATAGAAGAGAATTGTGGGTTGTCTCAGTCTGTTTTGTATTGCATGAAGGAATACCTGAAACTGGATAACTTATCAAGAAGATGTCTAAATTTGGCCCATGGTTCTCCAGGCTCTACAAGAAGCATGGCCCCAGCATCTGCTTCTGGTGAGGCCTCAGGAAGCATTCAGTTGTGGAGGAAGGCAAAGGAGGAGCAGTTGCGCTATATAGCAAAAGAGGAGGAGGCAGGAAAATGAGGAGGAGGTAGCCGGCTCTTTGTAACCAGCAGACCTCCCATAACTAATGGAGTGATAACTCACTCATTACTGCCAGAAAGGCAAGAAGGCATTCATGAGGGATCTGTCCCTATGACGCAAAGTCTTCCCACTCCTCCTATTGTGGGCTACCTAAAAATGGAACATATTAACTTCCAAGTTATTTGGGTGCACAGATATTAAAAATAAAATAAGTTGCCACACACTATTCCATAAATGTCTTCCATTAATATCTTAGGTTACAATATTCTTTATCTGTGGTTAAGGTTAAATATTCTCAGTCTTCTTGTTAAGAGGATAGAAGTTTAGCATAATAATTAGCACATAGACTCTAAGACCAGATTGGATTGTTACTTGCCAGCTTTGGACAATTTGCATAAATGTTCTTAGCTTCAGTATCCTTTCAGTAAACAATAATGTTAATAATAGCTCCTATTTCATAAGTTTGTTGTGAGGATAAAAGTGTTATTAAGACATGACATCAATTTCCGATATATGCTAAGCACATTAAGGCCTTAATAAGTATAAATTATTTTTTATCTGTGCAAGAATATATGATTAGAGACCTATGATCTTTTATTTTTTCACTGAGTTCTCAAATTTGTGTTTCCATTTTTCTTGGATAATAAAGGATTTATTTTACATGTATGCATACTAACCTGCTAGAATACAGCAAGAATCTTTTTCACAATATAAGTATGAGTAGTGAAAAAAAACCACATAGATACATATAATTGACCCCTCCTGTGATACTTCCATCCTAAACTAGAGCTTGTGACTATGTAACCTTAGATGGCAAAATAGACTTTGCAGATGTAATTAAATTAATTATCTTGAGGTGGAGAGATAATACTGGATTAACTTAGTGAACTCAATGTAATCACTAATTTCCATGAAAGTAATGAGGGAGGAAGAAGAGAATAGTGAGGCGATGTAAGAACGCATATCACCATTGCTGACTGAAGGTGGAGCAAGGGGGTCACAAGCCGAAGAATGCAGGCACCCTCTAGAAGTGGGAAAAAGAGAGAAAATTGATTTTTCCCTAAAAAACACTGAGAACCAAATTTTCATTGGTGAATGATGCTCTAGCCAAAATGAGGGCCTATAAAGTCATCGGTTAGGGCAAAATATGAAAAGACCATCAATCTGGAACATATTCAATACCAAATAATACAATCCATTCATTCTTTCCTCTTTTTTTCTTGTTTACAGAAAACTAAAAGGATATCAAATTTAGTGAGTTGAAGAACTATGCTCACACATTTCTTTTTCATTGCATAGTCTATATCAGAAAAGAGATTGAGGCAAAAACCAATTTGAGAGGGTGGAAATGTTCATACAGAGCATGCATGTATGAAAATATTGAAACGTAAAGCTTGATTTTTATTTTTACTTATGCCTGTTTTGTTTTTACAGATCATTGCTGGGATAAGAAAAATCAACTCAGTATAACTGTCAAAACAAAAGCGATTGTGTTGGAACAACTATTTGAAACTTTAAAAAGTTACCATTTTGTAGTAAAAGAAAAAGCAACATATATTGTAGATCAATCTTGTTTTATAAATCAGGGGTCTAATATACCAAAATTAAATAACCAGAGAATAAATTTCTGGTGCTTTAAAAATTATATTCTCTTTTATATTTAAGAAACTAATGTTCAGCAAGCAAATAATTCAGGAGATATTTATAAAAACAACTCGGTGTAAGGTCTGGAGAAAGTGGTAGGAGTGATATTTAAGAAAGGAGTGTAAACACAAAACTAGCAGAACAGATGGCACTATCTAAATATCTGTCCCCCCAGATACATTTCTGAGGATTATACTGAATCAGGGAGCACATCCAGTAGTTAAATTTATTTGAAATAGAACATTGAGCTAAATGAGCGTGGAGTTGCCACTTCTTGAGTGTGCTATGAAAAAAAAGTATAATTTGCCAACACAAATGATAAAAATGATCTATATCTATTTAACAGTTAATATCTTAATATATTACAGAGTTAATTTAATTAAAATATACTAATATTCAGGGAAATGAAAATTAAAACCACAATGAGGTACCTACCACCTTATCCCAGCCAGAATGGCTCTTATTAAAAAGTAAAAAAAAGATAGATGTTGGTGTGGATGTGGTGAAAAGATGTTGCTTATACATGCTGGTGAGAATGTAAATTAGTATGACCTCTATGGAAAGCAGTATGGAGATTTTTCAAAGAACTAAAAGTAGATCTACCATTTGATCCAGCAATCCTACTACTGGGTATCTACACAAAAGAAAATAGGTCATTATATCAAAAAGACACCTGTATGCATATGTTACTGCAGCACAATTCACAGAACAATTCACAGCTGTAAAAATATGGAACCAACCTAAGTGCCCATCAACCAATCAGTGGATAAAGAAAATGTGGTATATATACACCAGAGAATACTACTTAGACATAAAAATGAACAAAATAATGTCTTTTGCAGCAACTTGGATGGAACTGGAGACCATCATTCTAAATGAAGTGACTCAGGAATGGAAAAACCAAATACCGTGTTCTCTCTTATAAATGGGAGTTGAACTATGGGTACACAAAGGCTTAGAGAATGGTATAATGGACATTAGAGACTCAGAAGGTGGGATGGTGGAAATGGACTGAGGGATGAAAAACTACATATTGGGTACAATGTACACTACTTGAGTGACAGATACACTAAAATGTCTGACTTCACCATTACACAATTCATTTATATACCCAAAAACCACAGGCAACCTTAAAGCTATTGAAATAAAAATTAATAAACAAATAAAAATGAATGAACACACAAAAGATATGGAAACAATCTAAATGTCCATTGATAGATGAATGGATAAAGAAAATGTGTTATAAACATACAACCTAGTATTATTCAGACAGAAAAGGAAATTCTGCCATATGCGACAATGTGGATGAACCTGTAGGATATTAGGGTAAGTGAAATAAGGCAATCATGAACAAATACTACATAATTCTATGTATAGGAGTTATCTTAAATAGTCAAAATTATAGATGCGGAGAGTAGAATGGTGGTTTCCAGAGACTGGTGAAGAGGGAAAGATGAAGTTGTTGTTCAACAGTATAATGTTTGTTATGCAAGATGAATAAATTCTAGAAACCTGCTGTATAGCATAGTGGCTATAGTTAACAATTCTGTATTGTTCAGCCTACCTGGAAATGATTCTAACTAGCAACTCCCTAAATCTGACTTTTTGCCTTTGTAACGTGATAATGAGAAAACTAACAAAAAAAAAAAAAAAAAAGAAAAAGAAAAAGAAAAGGAAGAAAGAACCCCAAACACAGTAATTTGTATACATGGTATTTTATTCATATCAAACTAAATATGATCATACCATTTGTTCAACCACTAACAGTGTACTAGAAAAAAAGATAGAATTATTGAAGGAAAATTTTATAGGAATGACATTTTCAGAATTTGAGAAGAAAATAACATGACTAAGTCAAATAACACTGAGTTTTAAAAGTATCAACAGTGTGGGAATTAAGCAGAAGGTAAATTGTTTTTTACAGAGGAGTAGCTTGACATATATATGACTGAAGAAAAATAAATTTTATAACTATGTCATAATGGACTGCTATGGGACATTCAAGACCACTCAATATGGATGACAACTTTACAATATAGGTTAGCAGATTGTAATGAGTTCTAGGATGTTTCTTTACTTTCAAGTTGTCTAAGACATTTCAAATAATTGACTAGAAAATGAGTTAGCAAAGCCTCTCATGTCTTCTGAGTACTGGAAATATTTATCTGGGACTCTTGGTGAGCTCATCATCTGGTTCCTGCTATAATTATTCAGGACTGATATCTTTTTTTTCCCCTCTCAAGTAGCTATAGAGTAATACGATAATGCAGGGCTTTCACTGTTTCTGTTCTCCCTTGTAATTGAAAGTTCGGTAGAAGTTTAAGGAAATATCACAGTCTCCAGGGAGCAGTAGGAGTTGTATTCATCACTACGTGGTTTTAGCTGGCTTAAAGGAATAATGGTAGCATGAGATAATTATTCGGTTTTCAAGCTGTAATTTATTAAGTCCATGAAAATAGTTTAAATTGGTTGCTGTTTTAGGTTAGTTTCAGTGGTTAATTTTCAAAGTTAAACCATAAAAAGATACACATTAGCATTTCTTAATGATTTTAAATTTTTATTCCTATTATTGTTAAATATAATTTACTGTGCCTCCCATTTTATTCTGGTCCTATGCAGTATGACTTAACTGAAAAGTTATTTAATACCTCTAACAATTCTATGAGATAAACAATATTATTATTGTCATTTGGATTTACCCACTATCATTACCAAAGCGAAAAGGAGGCCAGGAGTTACTATAACTTGCTATGTGTGAAAAGCACTAAGTGGTAGAGCAAGGAATGAACCCGTCTCTGACAAATAGGTCAAAATAAAAACAAAAACAACCTCTATTCTAAAGAAGGAGCAATGAAATAGGAACATAAATGAAAAACATCAGGACCAATTTGGCTTTACATTGATTTGTAAAAAAATAACCTAGCCAATTAAAAAAATACATATTCTTTCATTATTTGTACATGATTTTGATCAGAAGCCTGAGATGAAAGAGCAACATTCTTAAATTTCTTCAGATAAAATGTATCATCTATAATGTCTTCCAAAGATTGTCTACAAAAATATTGGTGCAGTAGTTATAGCTGATTTAACATATTTATTTCTACTCTTTTATAATTTTGAATGAATGTGGAAAATATATCTCAAAGCTGACTTAGAGGTTTATAAAAAGAAATATGGGCAATATGCACACTGCATTCTGATGCCAGACTGACTGGGCTCAAATTACATCCTCATCACTTCTATCTGTACCTTAGGCAAGATATTTGGCATTGCTAAAAGCCAGTTTCTACACTTGCAAAATGGGTAGACTTTTGTAGAACCTCAATGAGTATTACATAAGTTAAGAAGTGTAATGCACATTGAACAATGCATATCATACAGTAAGCCCTCAAGTATTAATGATTATTATCATATATGCCACAGAGAACAAGATACAATCTGGAGATTTGAAAATATAAAGGTACTCAAACAATGTATCCAAAGCACAAGTTGACATTTTTATTCTTGATTGCAATAAACAATTATAGCAGGGAAATGTTTTACAGGAGTGATGAATGAAGTGAGCAAAACCACATGGAAACCTAAGGACAATATTTAGTCCTAAGCAATTTTGCACTCAAATATAAAACATTTACTCAATCTAACATGTTTGTATCTTACACAGACATATAAAACACACATTTATGATGGATCAAAACAAAACTCCAAGAAGCAGAAGTCCATCACTTTTGATCTGATTATGATAAACCACCAGTACAATCTTAAAGCTCTTTTAGAAGTATATCTATATCCACTATCATTCAATAGGTTCTAAACTCAAATTAATTTATTTTATGTGAATGTTTTACGAAAATGAGTCTTTAAAAATACTGATTATTCCCTCTGTGCTGACTATTTGATGAATTAAGGTTGATGTATTAGTCTGTTTTCATGTTGCTAATAAAGACATTCTCAAGACTGAGCAATTTACAAAAGAAAGAGGTTTATTGGACTTACAGTTTCACGTGGCTGGGAAGGCCTCACAATCATGGCGGAAGGTGAAAGGCACATCTCACATGGCGGCGGACAAGAGAAGAGAGCTTGTGCAGGGAAACTGCCGTTTTTAAAACTATCAGATCTCCCAAGACGTATTCACTATCATGATAGCAGCACAGGAAAGACATGCTCCCATGATTCAATTACCTCCCACTAGGTTTCTCCCATGACATATGGGAATTACAATTCAAGATGAGTTTTGGGTGGGGACACAGCCAAACCATATTAGTTGAATACTGATAATAAATTGTTAACTTCTAGGTTATAACCCATCCCAAATGTTGTTAAATGCTTACAAGTAGTGCTGAGGGCCATATAATTGCTTAATCAAATCTCAGAGGACCATTGAGACCTCCAATGAGACAGAAATTAACTACATTTTATGTCTTAATATACAATGGTTTCTCCTTATTGTAAACATTTCAGGCAGAGGTGATTTGTGACCATTAATTAGATAATTAAATATAAATTAGCCCCTTTTCTCCCAAGGGAAATGCTTAATTTTCAGATATTCAATAGCTGTTGGCCACTTGTTGCATTCCTGTTTTGAACTGAACTTCCCACCACTTAGCTGTATTATCCTCTGCTGAAACAACATTTTACACAGGATAAAAAAAATCAACCAATCACATTCCCACACAAAATTGCAAAACCGCAAAGGCTGGTGATAAAGGAAATAAAATCTCCAAAGTAGTTAAGATTTATCATGTAAATTGTCACTTTCTAAAGAAGCTCCACAGATACTGTATTAAGTTTGTGTAAATTGGCTGTGGTAACAAATGGACCCCAGAATTTTAGTGACATAACATAATAGAACATTTTTGAAAGTGTGCATGTCACTGGGGGCTGTTTTACAAAATCTTGCTGGCATACAGTTTGGCAGACCTTTTGCCATCTTTGGCACTGTTTTCCAGTGTCAGCCTAATCTTATTTACATAGTCAAACAAAAGAAGCCACCTTCATTTTTCAAATGAAGGAAGAGAGGAGGGGAAGGTAAACATGTCTGGGAGATTGTTATATTCCCCTGTGGAAGTATCATCTACCACTTCTTCAAACACATGGACCAGAATTCACATTGCTCCACCTGCAATAGAGCCTTGGAAATATACTATGATTGTGCATCTTGGAAGAAAAGGAAGTCAATTTTGATGAAACACTAAAAATTATTGCCTGAGAATGTATGTATATAAATATTCTCATTTAAAGATTATTAAATGGCATATTAATGAAAAGGAGCAAATAAATTCAAGTAAAAGATTGAACAGAACTAAACATGATTATAGAAAGATAAACTCACTGTCATCACATAGACTCACTTCAGCCTGGCAGAGTATGCGTGTTTTAATTGTCCCCATATGTCTAATCTTCCACTACTTTTCTTGTATGTCCAAGCTTTATTCAAAATGTGAAAACTGATGAAGGGAATATAGGTCCTGAATGTGCTGTAGATGCAATCACCTTCACTTTGAAATTGTTTACATACCAAGCATAAATTCAGCTTAAAATTCACCTTTATTCTCTGATCAGAATTCCCTAGATTTAGAAAACAAAAACAAATATTTAATAAACATATAATCAGTAACATTGATCATACAGATTTTCGTGAAAATATACTGATATTGAATCCTCATATGAAAACATAGCCGGACCAGAGATCTATAGAAGTTGTCATAAGACTGTTGAGGAAAAAATAACTTATTTTCAGTTATTTAAGAAGACCTTGATACAGGATAGGGGATAAAATTTGGATGTGTTCCTAGAAAAATATGAGGTTAATAACTGATGATTGGGAGAAAAGGAACTTCATTCCTTGAAGTCAGAAGTTGGCAGCAATGCTAGACTGAGGGAGAGGATGCCAAGAAGCAGCCATTAGCAAGTGGCATTGTCATCACAGAGAGAAACGAGAGTGTAAGAGAGGGATGTGATTCTGAATGCATATATGAGAAACTCAAAATATAATGAATGTAATTAGCGAAAGGTAAATATAATGTTTTGCAGTAATAACCTTGAGAGAACTTCTGCCATTGAAATTTGCATCATAGGAAAAATTTCTTAAATATTATAACAGAAAAGGAAATTTAATAACTAATTATAATCTCTATTTTCCAAAACATTATTTCATGCAAGTAATATAGATGCTAAGACAGGTAGCAATACAAACGTAATTTTTAAAATACATTGTAGTCATTTTAATTCATTATAAATTGATTTTCTATTTGATTAATCTTTGTGCCAAAGGTTTTTGTTTTGTTTTGTTTTGTTTTTGTTTGTTCGTTTGTTTTGTTTTATTTTTTTCCCAGAAGTAGGTGTTTTCAGCTGGTGGAAAAAAAAAAGTAAGATAGGATATCTAGATTTTAAGATGCAAAGTGCAAAGGGACTCTGAGAAATTATATGGAAGTCTATGATGAAAGTAAAATAAAATAATTTTGATGCTACACAATTCCTTAGAAGACCTGTAATATGCAGTAAGAATTACCATTATTCTTTAGCTCATTATAAATGACACTGCCTAAGTATGTTAATAATGAACATTTCATCATAGTTGAACATTTCACCTAGTTCTAGTATCATTAAATATGAGACTAAATGACCTAATAATTTTAATAATATCTTAGTTTTGTACAGAACTCTGCATTTTAGTTTGTACAGGGCTCTACAGATTATTTGATAAGTATAGCATGTTGATTTTTATAATAACCTTGTATAATTACCAAGCTGGTATTAACATGATTAACAACAAATACATATAAAGAAAACAGAGCCTATAAAATAACTCATTTAACGTTAAATACACACACACACACAAACACACACACACACACGTGCAAGCAAAATATATAAAAACAGAAAATAAAATAGTATTAGTGGCCAGAATAAAGGCTAAGACAAGCAAGAAGAAATAAGCAAGGTTTCTGATATAACGGTAGCTCTGTTTTCATTTAACAGTATTGAAGACATATTATAAGCTATATTTAAGTTAGACTTAGAGTTGTCTGAATCTTCTACAAAGTCTGTAGTTCAAAACTGAGCTCCTTATCTAAGCTTTTTAGCTTGCTCCTCCTCTTGTATTTCTATATTAACACTGGTCCCATTCATTTACTGACCCCAAAATACTCATTTGTTTCTAGCTTTGTACACTGTTCTATCAGCCTTAAAACTATGCAATTCTGCCTCTAAAGGGCTTCTCAAGGAGAATTGATTGCAATATTATTACAATAGGCAGGAAACAATGAACTAAAGCAATAGGAATAGTGAGGAAGTAATGGAACCAATATATGCTCTTACCGGCCGCATCTCCATAATGAGAAAAGAGAGAAAAACAAGTATAGAAAAATGTCCAAAGTGCCAAAAAATAATGTAATACCAAAAATAACATGTAGAACCCAAACCAAGCTTATGTAAGAAATTAGGGACTCATACAGGAACCACTGACATGCAAAATGAGATTTCAACTCATTTATGCCTATGGCTATGAGAGGTAGAACTTGTAGGCAGAACTTGAGCTAAGTTATCTGTTAGGTTGATATGTACCTTCAATATCACCATGGGGTACCAGTAACCAATTTTTAATAAAACAAAAACAAAAAACCAAATGAAAATTTATTCTGCATGACTACAAAGCGGTAATATATAGAAGTGAGTAAAAACAGAAAGTTTAAAAATACAGTAACTGAGTTTCAAACTAAAATTCTAAAGCATGTAGGAAAAATAAAATCAATAAGCATTCATATTGACAAAATATAATGGAACAATCTGAAAATGAGTAAATAACAAGAATCAGTATACAATTAATTTCTAGTTACATAACTTTTATTATTCCTATATACATTAATCACACTTCTTTGAATTAGTCAAATTTTGAAATATCGAAATGTTGTTGTATGCTCCTTTGGAGACATTGTTTTTGCTTGTCACATTTAGTATTCACTTCATTATACTGCTTAACATGTCTTAATTTTTTTTCCCCTTCAGTTCAAACTGTAACTTTCCTTAATATCAACTACTCAAGGGTTAAGTATTCTATGTAATATAAAGACATTTATTACTAAATATGCAATTCATCTTTTTTGGATAAATCATCACAGTCCCTGCTGAATTCACTCACAGAAAATTACTTTTTAATGGCACCAAATGAAAATTGCAATCAGAGAAACAAACATGTTAAATTTCAATTGCAGCTTAGATTTGCAGTGTTATTCTGCAAGTTTCTTACATAACTGAGGGGATATGGAATAGTGGAAAATACAAAAATTTGAGCGTTCGACAGACCTGATGTCAAATCTTAGTTCTATCACTTACTCATGTGACTTTGAGTAAATTGTTAAAGTTCTCTGCATTTCACTTAAAATCAGTTTCCTTATCCATAAGGTAGATGTAGAAATTACATAGGATAACATCCTTAGGGTGCTTGCTACATTAACCAACACTCCTCAGCTGCTTGATAAATAGTAGTGTTTATTGTGGTCATTTTATTGTCTTTGTAGTTATGATCGCATCTTACCACCTGCTGAAATATACATATAATTCCATCCTTGTTCCTTTTCAATATTAAACAAAACTTTTAACTTTAAAAACATGTTTAGTAATCTGTGTTGTTTTGAGCATTGACACAATGTAAAGAGGTCCCCAGGTAAAGAGGATGACTTTCTCAGAACTTAGTCCAGCACTGTTGTTTGAGAAAGATGAGTGAGTATGTGTGTGTTGATTTTCTAAATAATATAGGGCTTTGGATTAAAATGCAGTGCTTACAGTGTTTTGTTCACATAGTAGTTTTATAAATGCTAGCTTACTTATTAATGAACTAGTTTGATATTTAAATATGCATTAGCTCTATATCCATAAGAAGCCTATGAGGTAGGCACTGTACTTAATAGAAAAATAAAGTACAGTAGAGATATAGTCATTGCCTTCATGGCATTTACAGTCCAGAAGGAAAACATGTGGGTTAGGGGCAATATGTTTCCAAGGATAAGTTCAGTATGATATAGGACTAAATCAGAAGTATATAAATCATGTTTTGCAATGTTTTGTGTTTTAAAATAATATTTTTAAGTTCACATTACATTATTTTAATGTACTTCAGTGTAATCCATAGTTAACATTTTAATATTCTCAAAATATTCTTGCTATTGTACCAAGCAGGAAGAACCTTATTATCCTGGAAGTTGATACTGGTGAAAATTATTGAACAAATTTAGGGTATATTGATTACACTAATGACTAACATAACATTGCTTGGATTGTACAGGTTTCTGGTGCATATTATTATTTCAGTTTGGCACAATGAATCCATTAGGCATATCTCTGCCATGAACTGTATATCATAATGTCACAGACAAATTTATAGTTTATATCTGCATAATGTTACAACTATTACAGCTTTAATTAGGTGCTTTATGATGAGTCATGACTTTTGTTTCCTATGTTAGAGAAAAAAAAAAACCCAGATATTTAATCATTAAATTCCTGACAGAAGAAGACATCTAGTTGATTTCATGTCTTTGTAGCTAGATAAATATAACTCATCCTGAAATTCTGATAGCCTTTTTATCTTAGTCAGTTCAAAAATATCATAGACGAGGTGGCTTAAATAACAGAAATCAATTTTTCACAGTTCTGGAAGCTGGGAAGCCTGAGATCAAGATGCCAACTGATTTGGTTTCCGTAAGGGTCCTTTTCCTGTTTATGTTTTCACAGTGCAAAGAACAAGAGAGAGGGAGGGAAAGGGAGACACACACACACACAAACACACACACACACACACACACACAGGGAAATTGAGAGAGAGAGAGAGAGAGAGAGAGAGAGAGAGAGAGAGACAGATCCTATCTTGTATCTATCTCATAAGGACATTAATTCTATTGAGGGCTTCACTCTCATGACCTAACTACCTCCCAAAGGCCCCAGCTCCAAATGCCATCATGTTGGGGAGCAGGGCTTAAACATATATATTTTAATGGGTTTAAAAACATCCTGTCCATAGAAGTCCATCCCTGGACCCCCAAAATGTATGTGCTTCTCACATGGAAAACAAGTTGATTCCATCCCAAGAGCTCCAAAGTGTTAACTTGTTCCAGGGCCAACTCGCATGTCTGAAGTCCACAATCTCACTTAAATATCATCTAAATCAAATATGGGTGAGACTTGAGGTACAATTCATGTTGAGGCAAGATTCCTCTCCAGGTGTCAATCTGTGAAACCAAACAAGTTATGTACTTCCAAAATGCAATTATGAGACAGATACAGGATAGACATTCACATTACAAAAGGAAAATAAGAAAGAAGGAAGGGGTGATGTGTTGTAATCTCAAAACCTAGCAAGCCAAATGCCATCATATTTTTAGGCTCAAGAATAATCCACTTTGAACTGATGCTATACCTTCCAGGCCCACTGGGGCAGCAGTTCCACCCCTAGGACTCAGTGGAATGGTGATCCCACTCAGCCCACCCCCACAACTCTAGCCTGTTGGAACAAAGGTGATGTCCCTGTTCATATGACTCTACTGGCAGCAGCCCCTCCTTTTGAAACCGAAGTGGAGGCAGCACTGTCCTTCAGTCGCATGAAAGCTGAGCCTGTGGTGGGAGTTGCATCCCTGAAGACCCATGAATTGCCTGTGGGGTTATTCTTATCTTGTCTTGAAGAACAGCACAGTTTTGTAGCCAAATAGCTCTATAGTCTAGTCCTGTAGGGTCTATGGAGTCTGACAACCTTCTTTCATTTTATCCCATTTTATCCATTTCCTTTATTCCAAACTGGCAGTGTTTTTTTTTGGGGGGGGGGGGGGGAGGGTGGATGATGAGGTTCATTGTTCACATACATAATAATAATCTCCTTATCAAAGGGTTTTTTGACCACATGCTTTTTATTCTCTGTATCATGGATAGGCCGGGAATTTTTCAAATCTTTATGTTTAGGTTCCTTTTTGTTTAACAATTTCTTCTTCAATTGATTTCTCTCTTCTTGCATTTTATCATAAGCAATCAAGAAGAACCACAATGCTCTTTCAATATTTTGCTTAGAAATCTCCTCAGCTGAATATCTAATTTCATTGTGCACAAGCTCTACCTTCCACAAATCACTAGAACACAAATGCAATTCAGCAAAGTTGTTTGCCACTTTATAAGAATCACTTTCTTCTCATCCAGTTTCCAATAACATGTTTCTCATCTCCTTCTAAGACATCATCCAACTGGCCTTTAGGTCCATACTTCTACCAACATTCCATTCATGATTCCATGTATGTATCCTCTGAAAAGAGGGAATATTTCCCAACACCTCTCCTTTTTGCTCTCTGAGTCCTCATTAGAGTCACCTTTAGCAATCCTTTCAAAGCAATATTGGCTTTTTATAGCACACACCTCAAAACTTCTGCCCTCTTCCCATTACCCAATTCCAGAGGGGCTCCTCATTTTTAGGTATTTGTTTCAGCAGTACTTGACTTCTCAGTACCAATTTCTGTCTGAGTCTTTTGTGGTTGCTATAACAAAAAAATATCATGGACTGGGTGGCTTAAACAACAGAAATCTATACCTTACAATATGGAGAATGGGAGGTCCAAGATCAAGCTGACAGCCAATTCACTTTCTGTCAAGGCTCCTTTTCATGATTATGACCTCACATGATGGAGAGACATCATCTGTCTTGTGTGAAGGCTTCACTCTTATGACAAAATACCTCCCAAAGTTTCACCTCCAAATACTAGCACTTTGGGGATTAAGGCTTTATTATGTGAATTTTGTAGGGACACATACATTCAGTCAACTTCTCTAGGTTGGCATGGAGTTAGGAAAACCTATTCAGAATACAAAATAGTTCTAGGAGATGAGAGTACTTCATAGAACTTTAAAAAGAAAAGCTTCTAGAACTTCTTCTAAAGCGTAAGTTTTCTTGAATGTATCTCATAAGTGATCCAAGAAAATCAGGTAGTATAAATTGAATATGGTAAATTATAGTTGGCCTGAATTGAGGAGTTTGAAAAGGCAGTGGTTGACATGTGAGTCTAAAGGTAATGTGTCCATATTTTTTGGACTTTGAATCTTAAATATTTTTTCTATGTTTTAGTCAAAAGCCAACAATAGCAACAACAAAAAAGGAAGAATAATTATTTATGGCTGAATGTGCTCAGATATAGCACTTTCTAGACTAATATAGCACATAAAAATGACCAAATTCCTGCATATTTAATGTATATACATTTCTCATATCTCTATTTATTTAATTAAAATTAAGTACACAATAAATGGCTCAAGATTTATGAGATTTATATGTGTAAATGTAGAAAATACAAACAAAAATGTAAATAGTGACAAAAACAAATTTTTTTCTCTGCCAGTTCTAAGTGGGAAAACAAAAAAACGAAAAGCCTTGAAATACCACTTGGACAGATTTCTGCAACTGTATTGCTATTCTTAACATGTTCCAATGCCATCACAATCAATCCATTCTTGGTTGACTCCTCATTCTTTTAGCAATTAACACAATTTATCAGGTTATGAATATGCAATAAAAATAACCCTTGACAGATTTTTCTTCATCCTGGTTATGAAACCAGGCTTCATTTTTCCATATGGCATTCCAACTGCTGGCACAATTGTTTTATTTCACTTGGCACTGACTGCCCTATTACTGTCTTCCATTGCCTTTTCTTACCAGTGTGTGTCCAAATTAGCCATTTCTGCCACTTAAAGCGAAATTATTCAATCATTACATTTAAGAAATGACAAGAACTTTTGAGCAATTGGGTGAATTTTAAGCAAAAAGTTGAAATTAGATGTAGGCTGCGTGACAATTCGATTAACATGAACACAGCATGAAAGTATCAGTCTGGGTTTTAATGCATAAAATGCATAAACTTTTTTATTGTACAGATTCCATCTTGTATCATTGACATAAATAGTAAAGTTGAACATAAAGAACAGAATAATTGCAAAAGGAGGTGTAAATCTGTTCTCTGTGGTGTTGAAAGCCAGCTCTCTAACCTTTGGCAAGCCATAAAGCCCTTCTGTGTCTGAGTTTACTTACTGCACAATGAGCATGCAATGCCTGCTCTCTGTCTATTTATATTACAGGGATGAGAAGAAACTGAGTGAAGCAGGTGAAATGTTTCTGACTTCTTAGACATTCGGGACAACAAAAGCTGGGAATGCTGTAATTATTAGTTTGGCATCATTAAAATAATATCAGACCACTTTGGTGCCTTTCATTTTATTTTACAAAGTGATTTTTTTTTAAGTATAGCTTTTAGATAAATATAACTTCTAGTGAAATTTTAATCTCTTTGGAAGTTCACCTGTGCTAATTCTTTAAGTGTTTTAAAGTAAATGAGTTTTAGGGAATGTCTGGCTATCCTGAAGTGGACAGATTTTTTAAATTTTATTTTATTAAGGTTTAATATCATTTTAATAGTTTTGGTAAAAAAATACAAAAGAATATGGTATGGACAATATTTACAAATATTGGAGCAAATATTAATGTTCAAAAGCTCCATATACATGACAGAAATACTGGCACAATAGACAAAAATAAATTTAAGAAAGGATATTATGAAAGAAGACAGTATAATCTTAAAACTGGAATATCTCTAGTAAAATTACTGTCTCTTGTAATACCGCTTTAAATAGCAATAAAGCATACCCATGTTTGTGCATAAAAGGCTTGTTAGACATAGAATGGAATCTGCTCAATGAGCTCTGTAGCCTGTGAACAATTACAAGTACGCAAGAAGCTATGTCAGTCTACAGCAGCGCTTAACTAATATGAAATCTCATTGATAAACTAATCCTACAATCCACTGCCCCTTCCTTCTGCCATATTTCAGAATTCTGCTGTTACACGGTTATCTGACTTGGTAGCTGCTAAACATCCATGTTATCACCGTATGCTGGGTAACACACAATGTTCAACACTTGCCATCCAATGATTTAATGGGTCATACAGACTTTACACGTGTTCTCAAATGCCAGATTTTGTTTAGATTTAATGTTCCCTCCTGACCAGA
The DNA here is from genome assembly GCF_028885655.2 of Pongo abelii. Taxonomy (NCBI): domain Eukaryota; kingdom Metazoa; phylum Chordata; class Mammalia; order Primates; family Hominidae; genus Pongo; species Pongo abelii. Next base: position 51,082,295 of record NC_071988.2, on the reverse strand, counting down.
GACTGAATTTGAAAGAGAGAAAATAGGCTCATACTTGAAAACCAAAATTTGACAACTTTGTCTCCCTAAAAAAATGTGCCTATTCTGAAGTTCTTACTTCCTCTTTTTATTGCCTTCTTACTTGACTGGATAAAAAGTGCCTAGGAAGCAGGAAGCAGGTAAGTATGTGAAAGATTCACAGTATGTGCGTATTCCCTGATCACACACACTTCATGAACATCTATAGTTTCTTAGAATCTAAACTGGAAGCATCACACCCTTATCCAATTTAACTGTTTCCTCCACATTCTCAAACCTAAAATCTCCACTAGCTGATTTTTTTTTTTTTTTTTTGAGATGGAGTCTCATGTCACCCAGGCTGGAGTGCTGGGGTGCAGTGGCCAGATTTCAGCTCACTGAAACCGGGTTCAAGCTATTCTCCTTTCTCAGCCTCCTGAGTAGCTGGTACTATGGCGCACACCACCATGCCTGGCTAATTTTTGTATTTTTAGTAGAGGCAGGGATTTGCCACGTTGGTCAGACTGGATTCGTAAATTTTGTCATTTCCTACAATTGCTTAGATGACAAAATATAGATAAAAGGTAAATAAGAAGAAAATTTTAACAAGTTAACTATTTAGAGATGTAATTGCTTGGGCAAATTCATGGGGCCTTTGTTTCCTCATCTGAAAATTTGAATATGACAAGTGTTTATCATGTTTAAGAGTGAAAGTCTTCTCTTATTTTTTAAAAATAATCTATCTTGTTAGAGTTTAGTTGTCAAATATTCAAGTGAAATTTAATAAGAAGAGAAAGAAGGGAAGGAAGAAAGGAAGGAAGAAACGAAAGAGGAAAAAAGACCTGCAGTGATCTAATAAATCATGAGCATAACACCCTAATGTGTTTACAGTCTTAGAGCAATATACTGGACATTGAACCATGTGTCTACTTGAGGATTGTGAGAATGAGGTATATATGACAGAAGGTGGCTGAGAGTTAATTAGAACAAACTTCAAGAATGTCCATGCCTCATCTTAATTCATGAGTATAATTTGAAACTCAGCATAGTTCCAATAAAGAGAGAAAAGACCCTATCATCTCACAAAAACGTGGATTACATTACAACACGTTTTCTACCAAAGGGGACAATTTTTCATTACTTAACACTAAAGTGCTGAAACCATTAGTGTACCCTTTTAGACTTAAAATAAACATGTGTATTATGTGCCTATATCTCCCAATGGAGATCACAAATGGTGTCACATTGCACTGTGGATCCATTAGTAACATAATGGCATCCAACCACAGGACTTGCTAATGGTTTAAATTGGAAAGCAGATTTTTATTTTCTTTAGTTCAAAAGAGAGAGAGAAAAAAAAGGAAAAGGGTAAGAAATGAAAGGAAAGGAAGAAGAAAGAAAAGCTTCCCCTCTTGTTCCTTTTAAGTCCACAGTCAGCTTAAAATTTTGTTTCTGTTGAGTAATTCAGGATATGACACTTTAAGAAAAAATGAATGAATCAGAAGATCCAGTATTTTAAACCGTTGTCTAGCATATAAAATTTAATAAAGGGCAGAGCCCATGTAAAATCATTTAACAAAATTTTTTTTCTGATTAGACAAAGGAGAACTGTAACATTTTAAAACTGGGGCATGTGACCTAATTTGGGATAGATATCTCAGGACATGCAAAAGCCTGTTTTTATAAATCATGTACAGAAAAAGCTAATTGGCTTCTCAGTGTGACTTACAATATCATCCTTATAGCAAAATTGCTGTAATTACTAGAAGGAAAAGGGGAAGTGGAAACTTTATAGTAATGAAAGATATGAACAACTCTATTTCTAGAAAAAGAAAAAATAATTCTAGGGAAAGATTTCAAGTATTAAAATAACTTATATAATGAATTCTCTATTTTCTTACTATGTTTTGAGAGGATATAAAAAATAAGAGATAGGACATGATTAAAATGTATTACACTGCAACTGGAGCATGGCTCTCTCTGACTGCTAATACGGCATACAGGATACTTAAAAGGAAATTTGTTGGGGAGATTTCTGGCTCACAGGTATTGTCTTTTTAACGTAGAAATCAGAATTTTTCTAAGAAACCTAGCTTCATTCTTGGTTACTGAATAGTGTCCTAAGGCCACCAAGCTCCATTAAACCCCTCTGTCTTGTTTTAAGAGCTCTGCTGAGAATAGTAATTCTGATCATTATTTTCTTAGGGAAATATAGGCATATGTTCGCTCATTCTGCCATGTTGCACTTAAGTGATTAAAAATTCATGTTCCAAGTAAGAAGCTGTTAAGCAGCTAATTATTTATTCTGTTTACAAGATATGCCCCAACTGGTTAGGGAAAATGGATGCTAGGGGCTGAAGAAAGCATTAAATACATTTAGGGTGAGAAGGCCAACCTGCCTCCTGGTGGGTATATTACCAAGTGGAACAAATTGAAAGAGTGCCTTAAGCAAACAAACCACCTGTTAAATAAATGGATTATTCATTTTAGGAAGACATGAAGTATCTTTTACCTCTTAATAATCACACACACAAAATCTACTTGAAATTCATTGTCAGAGAAACTCAATTCATTATATGCCCAAAGCTAGCTTTTTGAATGGAAGACTATTTTTGAAATTAAAGGGATATCATAGTAATGTTAACAAAGAGAAAAAAGGTAGACTGAAAATGTATATTTTTTAAATCTTATACGAAAAGTATGCACACTAAACTTAAATAATAAGTTTAGAATGAAATTGGGAATCATCCCTAAAAATTGCTGATCAAATATATTTTTAGAAAGCCCTTAAAATTAGTAAGATGGATATTAATGGGATACCTGACACAGGCAATATGAAGAAATAAATTTATATCCTGTGAAATTAATTCAGTAACAATGTCAATTGTCACATAGTACTTATGACTTGCATAAAGGATATACAGGCTATAGACATGATGATAATAAAACGTGGCATGAAGTACACATGAATATGATGTATAAGGTCACCACTGGGTTTTGAGAAGCCTATTCTAAAGAAAAAAGGGCCTGAATTGAAATATGAGCTGAAAAGTTGATCTCAGAATCCAGAAATACCTAAATGACCATTTTATGAACTTTCAATTTTCCAACTTCTGTTAGAATGCCGAATGTCTCTGGAGTAAGCTTTCTGCAGCTAAATTTTAGATATTTCTAAATGAATATATGAGTAAATGTTTATTGAGACTGTTAGGGGAATAGGTCATTCTCATTAATGAAATAAACCTAGTTAACAAACATCATATAATTTACAATTTCCAAAAAGTTTTATATAATAAAATATATGTACATAAACCATCATAATAAAAGCCAATACGTTATATTTTTGGTAATTTAAAACATGCTTTCATATTAATATTATGGGCGTGTATTAGCATTGTACTACATTATTTTTTGCAATTAAAGTAATAATACAGAATAGACTTTATTATATATGGTTTTCTTTTTGATTCTACAATTTAAGGCTGCTACCTTTTGTTATTTTTGATGATGTAATAACCCATAGACTTTTATAATTAAAAAAGAAAACTGATCTACGTCTTATGACAACTCTCAATATTCCAGTCATTTTGTCACTTATAGGTTTGTTTATGATTTTTATTTCCCAACAATAACCAGGCTGATAGAACATAAAATGCAAATATATTATTTAAAATCATAATCACAAATCTTCTATGTATGAATGTTTTGCTTCTTGCATCATCTTGTTCCATTTATTTTTTCAGCGTTATAGCTCCATAGGGTTTCCATACACTTTTTATACTTTGTGCTTACATGTTTACAAGCTGCAAAACATTTATTATAACTCATTGAATGTTCACCTTTCATTAATGTATATTTTAACCTGCCATTAAATTCTACTTGCCTGCAAAACTAATACCATTGCTTATGTGATTAAATGAGAGATATAACAAATAAAAATATCAAAGTAATATTTTCATTTTTATGGAGCTTAATACTATACTAATTTCTCCCTTAATCACCTAGAGTAGTAGTTGAAAAAATACAGCCTCAAGGCCAAATACAGCCACTATCTGTTTTTGTAAATGCAGTACAGTTTTATTGAAACATTGTTATACATGGGTCTCAACCAAAATGGGTGAAAAATAACCCCCAGGCCTAATGCCTGGTAGTGCATAACAATGTACTTATTGGGGGCTTATGCATGGACAGGTATGACAGTCACTGATGTACTTTGATCATTTTAGACAAACTTTTAAATTATTATCTCAGTGTTTGCTATAGGGATATTAATATACATTTTAGCATCATATTCTACATAGAAAATCTGTGCTTTGTTCAATTATTTTATATTTATATCTACATCTACATTTACATCCATATCCATATCTACAGCTAATTTCTACATTAGTATGTCCTAAAACACACAGCCCTGGAATGTGTAGGTAATGGAGAAGCAGCAGAATTTTAATTTTACGGAGCCGGAAGCTAGTCTTTAAAAAATTCTCCCAGATTTAGATATTCAAAATTATAAATAAAAACTTGCTTCTTATAATTGCTTAGTAAAAATGGAAGCTCTCTCCTGCTAGAAAGATACTTGATTATGCAGCCCCCATAACTCATGACCCCAAATTTAACAATATAACTTTCTCAACTTTTCAAGGATAACAGTTATCTGTGGGTCTTAGAAACCAAAAACATTGATGCAACTCCAAATAAAAGTAATAAATGTATTTTCTTCCCCTACAAAACTCCCCTAGTCCCTCTAACTACTCCAATAGTTATTATCTCTACTAATATTTATAAAGGCAGCTTATACCCTATATACCCCTTATATATACAATAATAAATGCTCAGTACACCATTTTACAATAATAAAAATGATGAAATAATGCTAAAGAGTATCTCTTCTCATATTACAAAATGTTTCATTTACAATTAAAAATTGTACATTACAAAATGCAAACTTTAAATTTTACAATTACAAAATTATTGTCAAATAAAGAGGTGATCAAAGAACCCATATCAAAATATAGAATGAAATTGTTATACGAATGTGTCAGGGAGTTAAGAACAGCGATCTTTTTTTCGGATTTAGAGCTGTTGGTTGCACTGGCAGACTTTTGAAAGAAAGGGAAGCCACCTCTGTGAGACTAGCAGAATAGAGACATACCTGCATGATGAGAATAGTTATTCCTCTGTGCTATCATGCAAAACAATATTTCTCTAACTTTGATTACAAAACTGAACAAGTGTGCATTCATTGTTCTGGTTGAACCCTTTCCCTTTGGTTTTATTTAAGTTACAAATTTACCTGTTATAAATGAAAGAAAAAGATCATCAATAATTTGATATGAATTACATTATCATGTTATTGGTTTTATTTATTCATTTATTTATATTTGCTTCTTATGATTTGTTTCAAATAACAGGGTAATATGAAATTAACAAGGAAAAAAATGAATAGGAAATAGTAAAGATAAAAATAACAGGTAGAGTGGAGGTATTAAAGAAATATTACCTATTACATTTTTGCCTAAATTGATTTTTTGACTTTAGAATGCTATAACATCTTGACAATACTTTAAATTTGTAACCTGACTGCTTATTCTATGCAAAATTATAGTATCTCTCATATATTCCAGTAGTAACTTCTAAGGAATTTAAATTAACATTAGTATAAATTCCAGTGATTTTAATAAGGTCTCATTTTTACAAATGAAGAATTTTAGACAAATAAATATTTTACTCAGATTCTTACAGCAAGTTGAGGACAGAGCAAGAATAGAGTTGCTACCTCTCAGTACTGGTGCTTGGGCTGCAAAATTTGTGCCCAGGGAAAGGTCTTGAACTATTACATTTGTCTTAGGCTTAATCTCAGTTATATCACACCTTGCCGTTTTCTTTCTTTTACTAAACTGGCAAAAATCTTCCTCTAAAAGTTTCTTATGCCAATTATTTACAACATGATAATAGTAGCAAAAGGTTTAGATTATTTTCTTTAGACTTATTTTTAACTTTACAAATGTAGAAAAAGCAATATAGATGAAAAGTTGATGAGGGTTATTACTTTGGACATAAACTTTTCTAGGGTGAAAACTGCAGAGTATCTAAGCTCTCTGGAGACATAATAAAAATAGGCTAAATTACACCTTAGTATTTTTTCAGACTCTCCAAGTCTCCTCTGGAGAACACTTTGTTCTTTTTAAAAACTCATATTTTTACTTCACAGTCTCCAATTATTAAAGGAGAAATTTTGCTTTTTAGGTGAAACTAAAACATAGAAACATTAAAGTTGAAATCTGCGACATTGGTTGAAGAGTAATTGCATACACACACGTTTATATCTGTTTCTGCACAGCAGTGTATTAAGATGTCGAATACATTAATATGTTATAAAAACAGAGTAGTAATCAAGTTATTTTAAGGAGTTGAATGCTAAGTGCAATAAAAGCACCACATAAAATTAATTATTTGGCATTCATTTCAAAGTAAAACTACATAAGATATGCTTGATTTTCAAAATATTCCACTTGGGAGACTTTATATTTACCTAAACAAACTTGTCCCTCTCAAAAAGTGTTTAAAGTTACTATGATGTCTTTTTTTTTCATTTCAGAAATTATGACACATTCTTTTGAACATTATTAGCAATAGAAAGTATACATTTATCTATAATGAGTTAGTTTTGACAACATTATGGAGAGTCAACTTTAATAAATGTATGATTATTGAGCAGCCTAATATTAGTTTGGCACTGAAATGCAGGGTGTTTTTTTGACTCTGGAAAGCAATTTATTGAAGAATCCCTTCCCAATACCAAAATTAAACACATTAAGCAAGCACATTATTATTAAAATGGGTCTGTAACTTTGGAAAGTTGCTACTTTGTAGCAAGATTCTAATGTAAATTTTAGCTGGGAAATAACAGGCAGATTTATACAATAATTCTCATGGCTCTTTCATGGGTTTCCGTGTGCCAGTAGATCTTGTTCATGCTGTTCACCGTGTATGTTTATATTCATACTGTATTCTTAACATGTTGACTTTTCATTTCAGCACTTATTAGGTAAAATAGAAACAAAAATTTGAATGTCTCCTCTACAGCTTTATAGTATACTGATTAGATTTTAAGTGTCTCAAAATAGAGGGAAAATTTAAACCAAATCAAGGCCAAAAAAGAAATGAATTAAATTAATTAATTAAAAAATACTACAAATATTCTTTTTCAATAAGTCCTTTGTTAGTATTAATTAGTCAAAATTTTAAAAATATTAAATACAAAATAAAATTATATACATATAGTAGAATTACAGAATAATAAATTAATTTAAAGCTAATTTATATGTACTGTATATAACAAAAATTAACTCCAGTAAATTCCTTTGATGATAGGTAAATTAACTGCAGGACTGCTAATAGCAACATGTCAGTGATATATGCCAGTTATTCAGATGATTTTTACCTAATGGATAAGATGCTAGATCTAGATTTCAGCTCTTCTTTTGTTTTTGTTTGTTTGTTCGCTTTTTTTACAAATCAAAGTAATGGAGGCCTCTGTGAATATCTGCAGTTTCTTTTGCCTGCAGATGTCTGCCGCCTCTGATACGTTGTTAATTAATCTCTAGCTAGAGAATATTCTTTCAGTGGTGAGTTAAAAGTTTTAAGTCAGAGAAACAATTTTCATATTCAGGTGATATAGTGAAAAGTAATAGCAATTACTGAAAGTTTTGCAAATTTCAAAACTGGTGAAAATTCCAAGAAATTAATAATTTGAGTGAACTGGCTCAATTTTCTCTCCTTTAAGAAGACTTTCTGGAATACAGATGAGAAATTTTGTGCATGCAAGCATAGTTGTGTTTATATATGTGTGTATGCATTTTGTTTCCTCTTACAGACATTATTTAAGTGCTAGCTTATTTGCGCTTGACACTCATGCTCTAAATATGTTACTGTAAATGAGAGGTGAATGGTTTTAATAGTCTGGTAAATCTCATAGGTCCTGATATAGCAAAGAAAACTTTGCAGTTAAAGCAAATACTTCTGATTGAAATGGCAGATAGACGCTTTCTACCATCATTCCACATAGAAGCATTGACTTTAGTAACTTTCCATGTGCAAGAACATCTTTGTGTAAGTCTTGGAGTCCAGCAGGGATGTTCTAGCATGCACTATTGGAAGAGTATTAGGGTGCTAATTGGTAACATAAAACACATAAAAGTATAAAATTCACTGGCAAATGGATACTTAGTATACATTTCAGAATAATACTGTAATGGCAGCATGTAAATCACATATAACTAGCATGAAGGTTAAAAACTAAAAGTATTAAAAATAACTATAACTACAATAATTGGTTAATGGATATACAATATAAAAAGATGTAAACTGTAACATCAAAACATTAAATAGGGCGAGGAGTAAAAGCTGGAGTATTTGTATGCAATCAAAGTTAAGTTGCTATCTGCTTTAAAAAGAGAATAATGATTACAACATGTTTTGCATAAGCCTCATGATAACCACAAAGAAAAAACTAACATTAGATACACAAAAATAAATGAGAAAGGAATCATAACATACCACTACAAAAAATAATCAAATCAAAGCAAAAGAAGAAAACAAGAGAGGAAGAAAGCAACAAAGGATCTACAAAATAGCCAGGAAACAATTCACAAAATGACAATAGTAAGTTCTTACCTATCAGTAATTACCTGAATGTACATGGATTAAATTCTCTAGTGAAAAGACATACAAGGGCAGAATGAATTAAATAAAAATACTCAACTATATTCTGCCTACAAGAGATTCACTTCACCACTTAACCAAACAAATAGACTGTAAGTGAAAGGATGCAAAAAGATATTTGATTCAAATGGGAAACAAAATAGAGTGGGTGTAGTTATACTTCTATCAGACAATCTAGACTTTAAGCAAAAAACTGTATAAAGAGACAAAGAAGGTTATTTTTTAAACTTTTATTCACAATTGCTTCAAAGAGAATAAAATACCTAGGAATCCAACTTACAAGGGATGTGAAGGACCTCTTCAGGGAGAACTACAAACCACTGCTCAAGGAAATAAAAGAGGATACAAACAAATGGAAGAACATTCCATGCTCATGGGTAGGAAGAATCAATATCATGAAAATGGCCATCCTTCCCAAGATAATTTACAGATTCAATGCCATCCCCATCAAGTTACCAATGACTTTCTTCACAGAATTGGAAAAAACTACTTTAAAGTTCATACGGAACCAAAAAAGAGCCCACATCGCCAAGTCAATCCTAAGCCAAAAGAACAAAGCTGGAGGCATCACGCTACCTGACTTCAAACTATACTACAAGGCTATAGTAACCAAAACAGCATGGTACTGGTACCAAAACAGAGATATAGATCAATCGAACAGAACAGAGCCGTCAGAAATAATGCCACATATCTACAACTATCTGATCTTTGACAAACCTGACAAAAACAAGAAATGGGGAAAGGATTCCCTATTTAATAAATGGTGCTGGGAAAACTGGCTAGCCATATGTAGAAAGCTGAAACTGGATCCCTTCCTTACACCTTATACAAAAATCAATTCAAGATGGATTAAAGACTTACATGTTAGACCTAAAACCATAAAAACCCTAGAAGAAAACGTAGGCAATACCATTCAGGACATAGGCATGGGCAAGGACTTCATGTCTAAAACACCAAAAGCAATGGCAACAAAAGCCAAAATTGACAAATGGGATCTAATTAAACTAAAGAGCTTCTGCACAGCAAAGGAAACTACCATCAGAGTGAATAAACTTTTATTTTAGGTTTAATAGTACATGTGCAGGTTTGTTGTATAGATAGCTTGTATGTCAGGAATTTGGTGTATGGATTATTTTGTCACCCAGGTAATAAACATAGTACCTGATAGGTAGTTTTTTGATTCTCACCCTCTTCTGACCTTCAACCCTCAAGTAGGCTCCAGTGTCTGTTGCTGTTATCTTTGTGTCTGTGTGTACTCAATGTTTCACTCCCACTTACAAATGAGAATATGCAGTGTTTGGCTTTGTGTTCCTGTGTTAGTTCTCTTAGGATAATGGCTTCCAGCTTTATCTATGTTGCTACAAAGGACATGATCTTGTTCTTTTTATGGCTGAATAGTATTCCATGCTACATGCATGTACCACAATTTTCTTTATCCAGTCCAGTGTTCATGAACATTGAGGTTGATTCCATGTTTTTGTTACTGTAAATAGTGCTACAATAAACATACACATGCATGTGTCTTTATGGTAGAACAATTTATATTCCTTTGGGTATACACCCAATAATGAGATTGGTGGGTCAAATGGTAGTTCTTTGAGAAATGTCAAACTGCTTTCCACAGTGGCTGAAATAATTAAGTTCATAAGGTAGGGTATAAGCATTACCTTTTCTCCACAGCCTTGCCAGCATCTGTTGTTTTTTCGACTTTTAAATTATAGCCATTCTGACTGGTCTAAAATGGCATCTTATTGTGGTTTTGGTTTATATTTCTCTGATGATTAGTGATATAGAACATATTCTCCTATATTTGTTGGCTGCAGGTATGTCTTCTTTTGAAAAGTGTCTGTTCATATATTTTGCTCATGTTTTAATGGAGATTTTTTGTTTGTAAATTTAAGTTTCTTATAGATGTTGGATATTAGATTGTTGTTGGATGCAAAGTTTGCAAATATATTTTTTCCCATTTTGTAGATTGTCTGTTTACTCTGTTAATAGTTTATTTGTGTCAAAACTCTTTAGCTTAATTAGGTCCTATTTTTCAATGTTTCTTTTTGTTGCAATTGCGCTTTTGGCATGCTTGTAATAAAATTTTTGTCAGAGCCTATGTTCAGAATATTATTTATTAAGTTATATTCCAGGGTTTTTATACTTGTAGGTTTTACATTTAAGTCTTTAATCCATCTTGAATTAGCTTTTGTATATGGTGTAAGGAAGGGGTCTCATTACAGTCTTCTGCATATGGCTATCCAGTGATCCTAGTACCATTTATTGAAGAGGAAGTCCTTTCCACACTGCTTGTATCTGTCAACTTTTTTGAAAATCAGTCAGTTGTCACTGTGTAGCTTTATTTCTGGGCTCTCTGTTCTGTTCCAGTGGTCTATGTGTCTGTTTTCATACCAGCACAATGCTGTTTTTGCTACTATAACCTTATAGTATAGTCTGAAGTTGGGTAGTGTGATGCTGGTGGCTTTGTTCATTTTCCTTAGGATTGCCTTGGCTATTTGAGATCTTTCATGGTTCCAGATTTTTTTTTTTTTTTTGAGATGAAGTCTTGCTCTGTTGCCCAGGCTGAAGTGCAGTAGTGCGATCTGGGCTAACTGCAACCTCCTTCTCATGGATTCAAGCAATTCTTCTGCCTCAGCTTCCTGAGTAGCTGGGACTAAGGCATGCGCCACCACACCCGGCTAATTTTTGTATTGTTAGTAGAGACAGGGTTTCACCGTGTTAGCCAGGCTGGTCTCGAACTCCTGACCTCATGCTCTGCCCGCCTCACTGCTGGGATTACAGGCTCAAGCCACCACGCCTGGTGGTTCCAGGTAAATTTTAAGATAACTTTTCCTAATTCTGTGAAGAACGTCATTAGTTGAACGATAGGAATAGAACTGAATATACAAATTGCTTTGAGCAGTATGGCTATTTTAATAATATTGATTCTTTTTAGCCGTGATCATGGACTGTTTCTCCATTTGTTTGTGTCATCTCTGATTTCTTTGATCAATCTTTTATAATTCTAATTGTAGAGATCTTTCACCTCCTTGGTTAGCTGTATTCCCAACTATTTTATTCTGCTTGTACTATTGTGAATGAGATTGTGTTATTGATTTGGCTCTCAGCTTGAATGTTGTTGGTGTAATAAAAATGCTACTAATTTTTGTACACTGATTTTATATCCCGAAACTCTGCTGAAGTTGTGTGATCTAGTAGCTTTTGGGAAGACAGTATGGGGTGTTCTAGGTATACATTCATATTATTGCAAACAGAGATAGTTTGACTACCTCTCCTCCTATGTAGATGCTGGTTTTTTTGTTTGTTTGTTTCTATTGCTTGATTTATCTAAGACTTCCTGTACTATGTTGAATGGGAGTGGTGAGTTGACATCATTGTTTTGTTCTGGTTCTCAAGGGGAATGCTTCCAGCGTTTGCCATTCAGTAAGATGTTGGCAGTGGTTTTGTCATAGATTCCTTTCATTATGTTGAGGTATGTTCCTTCAATGTCTTGTTTGTTGAGGGTTTTTAGTGTGAAGGATATTGAATTTCATCATAAGTCTTTTCTGTATCTATTGATGTGATCATATGATTTTTATTTTGTGTTTTGTTTATGTGATGAATTATGTTTATTGATTTGCATATGTTGAATCAATCTTACATCCCAGGGATAAATGCTACTTGATTGTGGTGAATTAGCTTTTTGATGTGCTACTGTATTCACTTTGCTAGTATTTTGCTGAATATTTTTGCACCAATGTTAATCAAGAACATTGGCCTGAAGTTTTCTGTTGTTCTTGTTCTGTCTCTGCCAGGTTTTGGTATCAGGATAATGCTTACCTCATAGAATGGGTTAGGTAGGAGTCACTCCTCCTCATTTTTTTTTGGAATAGTTTTAGTAGGAATGGTACCAGCTCTTTCTTATACACCTGGTAGAATTTTGGTGTGAATACAGTGGGTCCTGGGTTTTTTCTGGTTGGTAGGCTTTTACTTTTAATTTCTGATTCAATTTCACAACTCATTAGTGATCTATTCAGGTATTTAATCTCTTCCTGATTCAATCTTGGGAGGTTGTTTGATTTCAGGAATTTATCTATTTCTTCTAGTTTTTTTAATTGTTTTCATATATGTGAGCATAATAGTCTCTGAGGGAATTTTCGTAGGTTCTAACATTCCCTATTTTATTTCTGATTGTGTTTATTTTTATCTATTCATTTTCTTTATTTGTATAACTAGTGGTATACCAATTTTATTTATTCTTTCAAGTAACCAACACTTGGATTCATTAATCTTTTGCATAATTTTTCTATTTCTATTTTCTTCATTTCAGTTCTAATTTTGGTTATTTCTGGTCTTCTGCTAGCTTTGGTATTGGTTTGATCTTATTTTTCTTGTTCTTCTAGGTGTAATGTTAGTCTGTTAATATGAAATCTTTCTAAATTTTGATGTGAGCATACAATACTATAAATTTCCCTCTTAAATATGCTTAGGCTATGTCCCAAGATTCTAGTATGTTGTACATTTTTTCATTCGTTTAAAATAATTTCTTCATTTCTGCCTTAATTTCATTATTTATCCAAAATCATTCAGAAGCATGTTGTTTAATTTCCGTGTAATTGTATAATGTAGAGCACCTTCCTTAGTACTGATTTCTACTTTATTTTGCTGTGGTCTGAGAGTGTTGTTGGTATAATTTTAGGTTTTTTGATTTTGCTGATTTTTTTTGTTCACAATTATGTGCTCCATTTTAGATTATGCGCATATAAGAAGAATATATATTCTGTCATTTTTGGTGGAGAGTTCTGTAGATGTGTTAGGTCTGTTTGACCAAGTGTCAAGTTCTGGTTCCCAATATCTTTGTAAGTTTCCTGCCTTGATGATCTGTCTACTACTGTCGGTGGGGTGTGTTGAAGTCTCCTACTATTATTGTGTGGTTATCTAACTTTTTTCGTAGGTCTCTAAGAATTACTTTATGAATCTGGGTCCCCCTGTGCTGGGTGCATATATATTTAGGATAATTAGTTCTTCTTGTTGAATTGAACTCTCTACCACTATGTAATGCCCTTCTTTGTCTTCTTTATCTTGTTGGTTTAAAGTCTGTTTTGTCTGAGATTAGAAGAGTGATGACTGCTTTCTTCTCTTTTCTCTTTGATTGGTAGAATTTTCTCCATCCCTTTACTTTGAGTTGATGGGTATCTTTGCATGTCAAATCAGTTTTTTGAAGGCAGCATACATTTGGATCTTCCTTCTCTGTTAACTTGCCACTCTGTGCCTTTTAAGTGGAGCATTCAGCCTGTTTACATTCAAGATTAATATTGATATGGGCAGACTTGATCCTGTCATTATGTTGGTTAGCTGGTTATTATGCAGATTTAATTGTGTGGTTGCTTTATATTGTCAGTGGTCTATGTACTTAAGTGTATATTTGTGCTGGCTGGTAATGGTATTTCCTTTCCACATTTAGCACTCCCTTAATACCTTTTATAAGTCAAGTCTGGTGGTAACAAAATCCCCTAGCATTTGCTTGTCTGAAAGTGTTCTTATTTCTCCTTTGCATATAAAGCTTAGTTTGACTGTATATGAAATTCTTCATTGGAACTTCTTTTCTTCAAGAATGCTAAATATAGATCCCTAATCTCTTCCAGCTTATAATGTTTCTGCTGAAAGTTCCAATGTTAGCCTGATGGCATTTCATTTATAGATGACCTGCCCCTTCTTTCTAGCTGACTTTAACATTTTTTATTTCATTTTGACCTTTGAGAATCTGACGACTATGTGTCTAGTAGATGGTCATCTTGCATAGCATCTCACAGACGTTTTCTACATTTCCTGAATTTGAATGTTGACCTCTCTACTGAGGTTGTAAAAATTTTCATGGATGATACCCTCAAATATGTTTTCCAAGTTGCTTACACTCTCCCCATCTCTTTCAGGAACACTGAGTCGTAAATTTGGTCTTTTTACATAATCCCATATTTCTTGGGCATTTTACTTGTCTTTTTTCTTTATGTTTGTCTGATTAAGTTATTTTGGGTAACTTATGTTCAAGTTCTGAGATTCTTTCCTCAGCTTGGTCAATTGTGCTGTTAATACTTGAAATTGTATTAGGAAATTCTTGGAGTTTTTCAGCTCTTATCAGATCACATTGGTTCTTTCTTAAAATGGTCATATTGTCTTTTATCTCCCTTATGGTTTAATTGTATTCCTTAAATTTTTTGATTAGATTTCAAGTTTTTTGTGACTCTCAATGATTTTTATTCTAATCCATATGCTGAGCTATATTTCTGTCATTTCAGCCATTTCAGCCTGTTAAAAACATTGCTGGGGAACTAGTGCAGTTATTTGGAGGTAAGAATTCATTCTGGCTTTGTGAGTTGGAAGAATTATTTCATGGGTTCTTTCTCATCTGTTTGGGCTGATGTTCCTTCAGTCTTTGAGGTTGCTGTCATTTAATTCGGCTTTTTGCTTTTATCTTTCTTGATGTCCTTGGAGGATTGATCGTGATATAGGGTGTATTCATTTGACTGGCTTTGCTTCTGGACAATTTTAGGGGGAAAATATCAGCTCAGTAATCCTGGACTTTAACTCTAACAGGCCAGGGACAAGGCCCCGAATTTTGCTGTCTGGCCCCTTGATGTTAGAAACTTGATGCACTAGAGGGGCTGAGGTGTTCTCATTCTACTAATAGCCCCAACACTCTGATGGGTAGGGCCAACCAAAGTGCTTCATCAGGGTGGTGGCAGAGGGATCTGTGCCCACTTGCATGTCCCTGCAGCCACAATGGGGTGCACACACATTGGCTTAGGTGGGGTACTTGCAGGAGCATGGCTGTGGCATTCCTGCATGTGCTCACACCCTATCTACTTCATTAAATGACTGAGGACCTGCCTCTGTTACATGTATATCTCCATTAACATCTCTCCATATTGCTGTAAGTGAAATTCACTTTTAGCCACTCATTGCTTGCAGAGTCCCATTAACAAGAACAAAGTGTGCTATAAAGAAAGTTCCAAAGCTAGCTTAGGAGAAGAAGTACAGGCTTAGGCTTCCTGCCTTAGGCGTACCAGTTTGAATTTTTAATATAATGTGTGGCAATTTTTCAAGAAGATATAAAAATTATAAACATATAGGCACTCAACATTGGAGCATCTGAATATATAAAGCAACTATTAATAGACCTGAGAGGAGACATAGCAATATAATAATACTAGGGGATTTTAATACTCCAGTTTTAACAA
Source organism: Pongo abelii (assembly GCF_028885655.2). Lineage (NCBI taxonomy): Eukaryota > Metazoa > Chordata > Mammalia > Primates > Hominidae > Pongo > Pongo abelii. The sequence continues at coordinate 51,066,348 of NC_071988.2, read as the reverse complement.
TGAATAGAGCTTTCCGACAGAAAATCAAAAGGAAAATATTGGACTTGGATAGTACCTTAGATCAAACAAACTTAAAAAAGCATATACAGAATATTTCATCCCAAAGCAGCAGAATACACATTCTTCTGAAATATACATGCACACTCTCCAGAATAAATAATAAGCTAGGCCAGAAAGCAAGTCTTAGAAATTTAAGAAGATTGAAATTATATGAAATATCTTGTCTGGTGATAATGCTATGAAACTAGAAATCAATAACAAGAGGAAAACTGTAAAATTAAAAAAATTGTAGAGACAAAACAAATATTATTGAACAATCAAGTGGGCAAGAAGAAATCCAAAAGGAAGTCCAAAATATCTTAAGACATGAAAATGAAACACAACATGCCAAAACTTATCAAATGCCGTCAAAACAGTTCCAAGAAAGATTTTAGCAATAAAGTCTAGGTAAAAAGAAAATATCAGAAAAACGTACTTTATACCTTAAGGAACTAGAGAAAGAACAATCCAATACCAAAGGTAGCAGAAGGAGGAATTTAACAAACGTCATAGCAGAAATAAATGAAATAGAAACTAGATAAACAGTAGAAAAGATCAATAAAACTGAGTTGGTTTTTTGAATAAGCAACTAAACTCATACATGGAAGAGGAGACATTATAACTCTTATCACAGAAATATAAAATCATGAGACTACTATGAGTAATTACATGACAGAAAATTGGATAATCTAGAAGAAATTGATGAATTAGTATAAACATACAACCTACCAGGACTAAATCACAAAGAAATAAGTAATTTTAATAGATCAATAATGAGTCGGAATATTTAATCTCTAAGAAAATACCTCCAAACAAATAAAAGCTGAAGATCTGATGCCTTCACTGGTAAATTCTACCAAATATTTAAAGAAAACTTGATATCAATTCTTCTCAAACACCTGCAAAAAGCTGAGGAGGGAGTACTTTCAAATTGATTATATGAGTCCAGTATTAACCTGATACCAAAACCAGACAAGGATGCTATAAGAGAAAAAAATTACAGGTCAGTGTCTCTGAGGAGAACAGATACAAAACTCCTCAACAAAATGCTAGTATACTGAATTCAACAGCACATTCAAAGGACCATATGCCATGATTGAGTGAGGTTTACCCCTGAGATGTAAGGATGATTCAACATACACAAATCAATAAATGTGTTATGCCATATTAACATAATGAAAAACAAAAATGTAATGATAATCTCAATAGATTAACAGTAATCACTTGACAAAATTAAGCATGCTTTCATGATAAAAACTCTCAAAAAATAATGTGTAGAAAGAAAGTACTCCAACACAATAAAAAGCATATCACAATCATATAGCAAACATGACTCTTAACAGTAAGAAGATGAAAGTTTTTTCTATAAGATCAGGAACAAGACAAAGATGCTCAGTTTAACCTCTTCTGTTCAGTATAGTGCTGAAGGTTCTATCCATAGCAATAAGACAAGAAAAAGAAATAAAATATGTCCAAGTCAGAAAGGAAAAAGTAAAATTGTTTTTTATTGCAAATGGCAAAATTTTATATATAGATAACCCTGAAGACTCTACCAAAAAAGGAAGAACCAACAAATAAATTGAGTAAAACTTCAGGATACAAAATTAACATACAGAATAACAATAGTCTATCCAAAAAATATTAAGAGAGCAATCTCATTTATAATATTATCAAGAAGAATAAAATACTTTGGAACAAATTTAACCAAGAGGGAAAAAGTTGTACACTAAAAACTATAACATTGATGAAAGAAATTGAAGATGACACAAGTAAATGAAAATATATCCCATGTCATGGATCAGAATAATGAATATTGTCAAAATGTCCTTACTTCCCAAAGTGATTTATGGATTCAATAAAATGTCTATCAATATTCCAATGACACTTTTTACAGAAATAGAATAATAGTTCTAGAATTTTATGAAACCACAAAAGACTCTGAATAGATAAAGCAATCTTGAACCAAAAAAATAAAAGCAAAAAAACCCAAAAAACAAAGATGGAGGCATGACACTCTCTGATTTCAAAACATCATGATGTTTTGCATCAGATAAACACAGATATGTGGAACAATTGATCAGAATAGAAAGCCAGAAATAAACCTAAGCACATATGGTCATCTAATCTTAAACTAAGGTGCCAAGAAAACACAATGGAGAAATGATATCCTTTTCAATAAATGGCCTTGAGAAAGCTGGATATTCACATGCCAAATAAAAAAAAAGAAATTAAATTTTTATCTCACACGGCACTTAAATATCAGCTCAAAATGGAATAAAGACTTAAACATAAGACCTGAAACCATAAAACTCCTAGATGAAAACACAGAGGAAAAGTTCCATGACACTGATCTTGCCAATATATATTTGTTAGATCTGACACCTAAAGCACAAGCAACGAAAGCAAAAATAAACATGTGGGACTATATCAAATGAAAACATTTCTGCAAAGGAAGCAATCAACAAAATGCCAAGGCAACTCATGGAATGGGAAAAATATTTGCAAACTATATCTTATGATGTGTTAATATCTAAAATATAGAAAAAATGCATGCAACTCAACTGTAAAAAAACAAATTAAACAGCTAAAAAGTAGAAAAAATGTTTTAAATAGACATTTCTGAAAGGAAGACATACAAATGGCCAACACATACATAAAAATGTGCTCAACATCATTAATCACTAGAGTAAAGCAAATCAAAATCACAATGAATTATCATCTCACATTTGTTAGAATGGCATAAAATATTTAGAAGGTAAGTGCTGATGAAGGTTTAGTGAAAAGGGAACCCTCACAAACATTGTTGGTGGGATTGTAAATTGGTACAAGCATTAGTAAAACTATATGGAGTGTAATCAAAAATTAAAAATAGAACTACCATATTATTTAACAATCCTACTTTAGGCTACATATGCAAAGGGAATAAAATCACTATCTTGAAAGGGGGCTTTACTTACTTGTTTATTGCAGTTTTATTCACAATAGCCAAGATATGCAAACAACCTATGTATCTGTTAACAGTTGCTTGTATTAAAAAAAAAAAAAAACAACAACCCTGTGGGATATATGTATATGTATACGTATATCCCACAGTATTTACCCAATTTAGATGATAAAGTTTATTTGTGCACATACCCAAATATGATAATATTTACCTAGAAATTATATAGACAATTAGTGAACTTTATCATCCATATTGAGCTTATGGAAAACTTAAATATTTCAGAAGGGATTTTATGGTAATTGCTTGAGAGAAAGCTTTCTTATATTTATTACCTGATAAGGGTAGATTCTTCTGATGAACCTTATTATGGAACAATGATCTCATTTATATCTCTATATGAATATTTGTCTTTGTATCTCTATATATAAATATTAGTCCACATTAGAAAAGAGAAACATCCTGCCATTTACACAACATGGATGATTTTGAAGCATATTGTGCTAAGTGAAATAAGCCAGGCACAAAAAGACAAATGTTGCATAATCTCATTTATATGTAATATCTAAAAGGGTAAAAGTCATAGATACAGAGAGGAGAAGAATGCTTACTAGGTTTGGGGGGTAGAGGATAAGAGAAAATGTTGGTCAAATGACACAAACTTGCATTTATAAGATGAATAAGTTCTAGATACCTAACGTGTAGCATGGCAACTACAGTTAATACTATTACGTATACTTGAAATTTGCTAAGGGAGAAGAACTTAATTATTCTCACCACGTACACAAAAAAGGTACCTAAGTGAGGCGATGGATATGTTAATTAGCTTCATTATTATAATTGTTTCACAATGTATATGTATATGAGTACATCATGTTTTATAACTTGAAAATATTTGCAGCATTTTACAAATATTTGCAATTTTTTGTCAATTGTATCTCAATAGAAAAAGCTGAGAAAAAATGTAGATACTCCCCTGGCTTAAACAAGTACAGGAAATATTTGCCTTATTGCACATGGAGTATTGGTACATGGAATATTAAATCTTTTAGAAAAATTTTTAAGAAAAATTTATTAAGTGGGTAATTAAGTATCATTGCATGTACAAGAAATATAATAAACCTTATTCAAGATATATAGATTTAAACATTAAGCATTTAAAAAAACTTTGTAGGTCTTCTATAATTCTTATGATCCACATGACAAAACAATATTCAACTAAAAGAGAAACAATACACTCAATTTTATGAGCCTCACTAAAGGAATAAATAGTATAGTAAATTTTCAGAGAGATTATCTTAGATTGCTAATGGTCTCATTAATTTACCATCAAACATTGCATAGTTGCTCCCAACTTAAGAAGATTGTAATAGTAGATATGAGATGAGAGCAGAAGAATAGCTCAGGGAAAATGAAGAGCTAAGTACATGTGATGTTTTTGTTTTGTTTATTTTTTATCACGGCCAACAATTTCAATTTCAGGATTGCGTGTATGCAATGAGATGTGTTACAGGCTCTGTTTCTGAGAAATATCACCTTAATAAACAGTATAACTGCACTTTTTTTTTTTTAAGCATTTCCTCTTATTTGCTCCTTTTCTTCCTTGGTTTTAAAGTTGTTGCTTTAAATATCACTGAGTGTGGGTGTGCGAGAGAGAGAGACAGACCAAATGTTCTTTAACTTTTTTTTAAATTAAGCATTTATCCTAATGGTGTGACTTCAGGATGATATAGTACTTTCTCTCTAGCAACCCACTTACTTTCACTAGTCTTCCATCATTTTCTTGAGAAGTCCTAACATCCTCACAGGCCGTTCCTTGTAGGAAACGGCCACCTCCAGATAAAACCTTCCTTTTAAAAATTAAATGACAAATTAAACTTATTAATACAGCTTGACTTCCAGTAGGGGTTAATCAAATTTCACCTGAATTCATTAATAAATGTATTTTAGAGTAGAAAGACATTTATAATCTATGTATTTGCCTTTAATTCCTGGTTATTGTTTATCTAATTTTATACTGAAGAAAGTATAAAGAAGATAAGAATAAACAACAAAAAACACTCTTAAAGCAAAATTACAGTATTGAATTGCTGCTGAGAAAATGATATTCCACATATTTCATGTTATAAAATTAGAATCCAAATGTATGAAGAAGGGAGCATTTGGACCAGTATACATATTAGTTAAATTGCTGAAAATATCTATTTCATCTCAAATAATATATGACCTTTCGGAGCAACACACTGAGATATTGTTAATATGTTAGATGAATATAAATAATTAAATATATAATTCTTCTCTTCAGGGTTTTAGAATTTAACTAAGAAATATGTCCATCCAAAAAAGAATAAACAGAAAATATCTTTATGTACTTCATTGTATATGGAAAACGGCATTATTTAGAATAAGGAACAATTGTGTGTAGAAGGAGAACAGGATGATCACAGTGGACATGTGGTTCACTAATCTAGGAATAATTTCTTGGAGGCCACCAACTATGTCAATCTCTTTCTGTGTTGCATTTTCTCTGTGCTTTGACATAATAGATGATAAATGTACATTTAAATTTGAATTTTGTAGAATAAATTTAAGGATCAGATGCTAAACTATGGATCTAAATTTTTAGAATAAATTTAAGCATCTAATGCTAAATTATTTAAGTGGACTCATGCTCTATCTATTTTAGCAAATTCATCACAGATATAAAATTATAAAATGAGTTAAAGTCCCCTTGAAAGACCTGTAAATAGTATTTGTCCAAAAACTATATATACAAATAATAAACTTTATCATCCAAATTAAGGTTATAGAAAACTTACATATTCCAGAAGGGATTTTACAGTAATTGCTTGAGAGAAAACTTATTTGTATTTATTACCCGACAAGGGTAGTTTCTACTGATAACCCTTTATGGAGCAATTATCTTATTTATCATTCACCCCATGCCAGGAATGTGGAATTGAGAATGCGACTTCTTTTAGGAATTAATAGGAGTCCTTTGCAATTGAAGCGGGAGGGGCAAATTTAATAAGCTCATGTTTGAATTTTGTCTGGAAAACCTACAGAGTTAAGAAGAGATGGCTGTGTTTGATAGAAAAAATTCTCAAGTTTCTTAGGCCAAAGAGAGTGTGAAGTTTTCCTAAGATTCAAACATGAAGTATCAAGGTTGGAAGGGCAATGAAACCGAAACAGATACTCTGTGTGAAGGGTACTACCTACAAACATGTATCAAGGAGGAGGGTATGCAATACTTTTACCATCTAATGGAGCGTGGATTTTTTTTGTCCAAAAAAAAAAAGATCGGTGAAAGACTTCTAAACTCCAGGAAACACATACACACAAAAGCTAATAAGAAAAATTTGGCTGTAATCTAAAGGAGTAAGAGTTTGTGAGGACATGTCAAGTTATAACTTTCCTAATTGTTATAGCTTGCAATTTTGTATCTATGATGACAAGATAGAAGAGAAGTGAAGTTTTAAGGCTGATGACTAAAAATATAGAAACACTCTCACCTTAACCAGACATACGCTTCTTGTGTGCTGCAAACCCAAGCTGAAGAAGGAGGAAGGAATATGAATACCAACAAAAGCTTTGATCATATTACAGAAAGATTGGGTATTTTAAATGTACTGTTGAGTCTTTTATTTTGCTACATAAACTAACTATAGATATTGCATGGTGTGGAACAAAAATGTATGGCCTTATTCATGTGTTTAATCTATGACCAATGGAAGAACTAGCTCCACTGAATACAGAATAAACAAATAGTGAGATGAAAAAGTAAAGTTGTATCTGTCAGTGGCAAGCACATAGTACTCCATAATTACATTACTACTTATTTGCAGAGCTTAACATTTGATACTAGCTACAAACTCTTGACGATTTTAGGATCCTGTGTATACTGGCATGCTTTACATACTTGATTCATAAACTCAGTGTTTTTAATGATATATGTTTCAGATTTTTTAGGTAGAAAATGAGGTTTATGATAAATCTAAAAATACTACTAAATAAATGTTTCATGTGGGTGTTTGTGTGTATGTGTTAAGCTACATTTTCTGTTAGAGTTTATTAAGTATAGCAGGTTTGTCATATTAGTACTTTAATTCTAATGATGACAAATAGAATACATCTAATAAATACCATTAATCGTTTACATTAATGTGTTTGTCTTCTACTACTGTGTAGCAAATTACCAGAAATGTAGCAGCTTAAACAACACACATTTACGATCTCACAATTTCTGTAAATCAGGAGTCCGAGCACAGTCAGCTGAGTCCTCTGCTAAGGATCTTACAATGCTGTAATCAAGGGGTTGGCTAGGCTGTATTCACATCTGAAGGCCCAGCTGGGGAAGAATTACTACCAAGCTCATCTGAGTTGCTAGCAGAATTAATATCCTTGCATTGTAGGACTGTTCAACCCAGCTTTTTCTGGCTATAAGCTGGAGGACTTCCTCAACTTTTATAGGAAACCTCAGCTCTTACACCACTTCTTTTCCACACTGTCTAGACTCTCAGAGGCTGCCTGCTGTTGCCTGTCATGTAGGCTTCTCCAACATTGCCACTTCATTTAGTCAGCATGGAGAGTCTCAAAAGAAAGTGGGATAGCAGGACGGAGTCTTGTGTAATATAATAACAAGAGTGACATCTCATCTTTGACATATTCTATTCATTAGTTGCAGTCATAAGTCCTGCTTACACTCAACTAAAGGGAATTACAGAAGGGTGTGAAAAATAGAAAACAGAATCATAGGTGGTCACTGTAGGGTGAGGTGTCAGAGTCCCAGCAGTAGAGAGTGGTTGGCTTGTGGGTGGTAAAATATTTCACTGACAGCAGTACAGGTTTGAAAAAAAGAAAAGATTTATTAGGTAGAAAGAATGCTGCATCAGAGTTCAGAAAGGCACTTCAGCAAGGAGGACTGAGCACTCTGTGGTGGATTTTCCTTAGTGGTATTGATGGACTTTAAAATGGGAGTTTAACGGTAATTTGGACCATGCTAGCATGTAGGTCATAATAAATGATTACGTTTGTAAACATTTTGATGCCTTGAGGTCAGCAAGGGTGACACAATGAGCTTTGACATGCATGTATTCCAGAAATTTATAGAAATTCTAGTTACTTATAAATTTTGGAGAAAGAAGTCTGGTACTAGATGCTGGCTGATACGTTTAAGCTTTATGTCCCCACCTGATATGGTTTGGCTGTGTCCCCACCCATATCTCATCTTGAATTGTAGCTCCCATAATTCCAACGTGTTGTGGGAGGATCTGGTGGGAGATAATTCAATCACGGGGGCAGTTTCCCACATACTGTTCTCATGGTAGTGAATAAGTCTCATGAGGTCTGATGATTTTATAAGGGGTTTCCCCTTTCACTGATTCTGATTCTATCTTGTCTGCTGCCATGTAAGATGTGCCTTTCATCTTCTACTATGATTGTAAGGCCTTGCCAGCCACATGGAACTATGAGTCCATTAAACCTCTTTTTCTTGATAAACTACCCAGTATTGGGTATGTCTTTATCAGTAGCATGAAAATGGACTAATACACCACACAAATCTTATCTTGATTCATTTTTTTTTCCTTTTGTGACTGATTCTTGCTCTGTTACCTAGTATGGAGTATGGTAGCATGATCTCAGCTCACTGTAACCTCTGCCTCCCAGGCTCAAGAAATTCTCATGCTTCAGCCTCCCAAGAAGCTGGGACTACAGATGCAGGCCACCACGCCTAGCTACTTTTTGTATTTTTAGTAGAGAGGGGGTATTGCCATGTTGGCCAGGCTGGTCTTGAATTCCTGATCATCCTGAATTATAATCCCCATAATCCCACATGTCAGGGGAAAGACCAGGTAGAACAAATTGGATCATTGGGGTGGTTTCCCCATGCTGTTCTCATGATAGTGAGTGAGTTTTCATGAGATCTGGTGGTTTTATAAGGGGCTCATCCCCCTTCACTTGGCACCTCTCCTCTCCTTCCACCTTGTGAAGAAGGTGCCTTGCTTCCCCTTCATCTTCTGCCATGATTGTAAGTTTCCTGAGGCCTCCCCAGGCATGCTGAACTGTGAGTCAGTTAAACCTCTTTCCTTTATAAATTATGCAGTCTCAGGCAGCTATTTATAGCAGTATGAAAACAGACTAATACACCAGCTTTAGATAGTAGGGACATCTAATTACTTATGAATTACTCAGATAAAGAGTTTTGCCACTTGATGCTCTGCTTGATGGCCACCAGGTGATCTTTCTTTTCATCAGTCACCTTAGAGTCCATCTGCTACTTTTATGATTCATCAGTAGAGGCCTTGTTGTAAGCAGGAGAATTTCTTTATAATCATAATAATGGTACGTAAATTTAAATCATAAAAATAGGGAATAGCATAAATACAATACACTTATTGTACTTATTTAACTTCTGAAATTCATTTTATATAATGTTATAACCTTCTCACCAAAATTTATGCTACAATTTCTAATGATTTGTTAGATTTATCTAATTTTTACTGTAATGTATATGCAACACAGAATGTGCCATATTATTCATTTTAAGTGTGGAATTGAGTGTCTAATTGCACTCATAATTGTATGCAACAATCACCAATATCTTTCTGTTTTTCTATTGATCTAATGTATTATACATATTAAATGACAACCATATATATACACTAAAATATTTAGGTATACACACATGCAAACATATATTTTTACTGAGGCGTTCTGCATTTGAGTGAAAATGTCCCACTGATTTGAATGAAAAGGTTAGTTGCCTTTAGCTTAAGAGTATTAATATAGCTTTACCGTCTTACAGTTTATGGTATGGTCTTTGCAATAATTAAATCATTAGAATTTTTATTTCTTAGCTTAGCCAGGTTTTTGTTGTCATATTCTTATAAATGTCCAAACTCGTGTCTCTGAAGTTCTCATTCATTATTCTTAGCACTCTACCAGAACTACCAACTTCCTGATGAAGATATTTACAGCATACTAAATGTTGACTCTGAGATGCAATGGCTTTTCAAGTTAAAATAAAAATAACTATGAGAAAGTATAAATTTCATTGAAACATTTTCTTCTGGTGAAAGATCAAAATTCTTAGCAAGTAATATAATATTCAAAATTTTAAGTAACAAATGTGGAAAGCAATGTATAATATGTTATCTTTTCTTAGATTATCCTAAAAATGACCAGAGTGTTTGCCTCTTCTTAGGTGAACTAGGAAATTGGTTGTTCTTTGTATTGTTTGAATTTCTTAAAGCATGTATATATAAATATAGTCTATATATACATACGGTATATCATATATACGTATGGTAATATACATGGTTTAATACATTCAAATATAAATTCAAATATATATCTATATAAATGGTTTATATATACTTGTTTTCTAAAATCCAGCCAATTTAAATGGAACAAAAATTATATGTTTGATTTAGTGTCTATCACTTAAAAATAAATTTAATTTTTTTTTTTTGAGACAGAGTCTCGCTCTGTTGCCCAGGCTGTAGTGCAGTGGTGAGATCTCGGCTCACCTCTGCCTCCCAGGTTCACACCATCCTCCTGCCTCAGCTTCCCAAGTAGCTGGGACTACAGGTGCCCGCCACCATGCCCAGCTATTTTTTTTTTTTGCATTTTTAGTAGAGATGGAGTTTCACTGTGTTAGCCAGGATGGTCTCGATCTCTTGACCTCGGCCTCCCAAAGTGCTGGGATTACAGGCATGAGCCACCGTGCCTGGCCCAAAATTTAATTTTTTGTGTTACCACAACATTAAATGACATATTAAAACTATTTTTCAACAAATTGAATTGCCAAGTCCTCACAGATGAAAATTGACACTCTGCAATAAATATTTTCTTACTAAGAATAAGTATTTCTTAGTAAGAAAATATTGATTTATCTTCAGAAGAGTTATAATATTATTATTTTATCTATTTTACAGCTATGGAAAGAAACTCAGAGGGATTCAATGTTATTCACAATGTTATTTTAATTGTAAATCAAAATGATCTAGGTCTTAATACCAAATCTTTTGTCTTCAAAGTTCAGTACTTGAGTAAGTTGCTTAATTTCATTTCAGTAAACAACACATACGTGAACTAGAAAATTCAAAAGTACAAAAATTATAGTCCTCTTTAAGCTTGTCATGTAGGCAATTAATTCTTCACCTCCAGGCCAACATTTACACCTCTTTGTGTACCATTTGAACATCTGAATAATTGAGACTTATACGGGTACATATAATTTAAACTTATTTTATACTAAAGTCAGCACTGAATACCCTCAGCTCTTTACCTATCTTCTTTGTATTTAATTATATATATATATATATATGTATATATATATAGAGAGAGAGAGAGAGAAAAAGGGAGATAGATAATTATATAGATATTTATATCTATATACAGATAGATAATTATCTATTAATTATCTAGGTAGATAATTATCTGTCAGAGGTGTTTACACTAGAGTGACTCCATCTTGTACAGGGGCTGGGAAAAATAATGTTGAGACCTAACTGTGCTGCATTCCCAGGAGGTTAGACATTCTAAGTTACAGGATAAGTGTATCAGTCAGGGTTCTCTAGAGGGACAGAAATAATGGAATATATATATTATATATATAAATATACAAATCATATACATTATATATAATATATACAAATCATATACATTATACATAATATATATAAATCATATACATTATATATAATATATATAAATCATATATATTATATATAATGGGGAATTTATTAAGTATTAACTTACATGATCATAAGATCCTACAATAGGCCATCTACAGGCTGAGGAGCAAGGAAGCCAGTCCTAAGCCAGTGCGAATTCCAAAGCTTGGAGTCCTATGTTCAAGGGCGGGAAGCATCCAGCATGGTAGAAAGATGTGGGCTGGATAGCCAGGCCAGTCTCGCCTTTTCGCGGTTTTCTGCCTGCTTTATATTCGCTGGAAGCTGATTAGATGGTGCCCGTCCAGATTAAGGGTAGGAGTGCCTTCCACAGCCCACTGACCCAAATGCTAATCTCCTTTGGCAACACCCTCAGAGACATATCCAAGATCAATATTTTGTATCCTTCAATTCAATCAAGTTGACACTCAGTATTAACCACCACAAGTTCACCTCTCGTGAACTTGAACCCCTAAACATCTCCTGAGATGCTATTACATAAAATTAACAACACTTAAATGCTGATATGAAGTCAATAAGTCTTATGTCAGCTGGGCACGGTGGCTCATGCCTGTAATCCCAGCACTTTGGCAGGCCGAGGCGGGCAGATCACCTAAGGTTGGGAGTTTGAGACCAGTCTGACCAACATGGAGAAACCCCATCTCTATTAAAAATACAAAATTAGCCAGGCACGGTGGTGCATGCCTGTAATCTCAGCTACTTGGGAGCTGAGGCTGAACCAGGGAGGCAGAGGTTGTGGTGAGCCAAGATCATGCCATTGCACTCCAGCTTGGGCAACAAGAGCGAAACTCCATCTGAAAAAAATAAAAACTAAATCTTATGTCACATGGTAAAGAAAACATGTTTTTAACAAAAGAAGATTCATGACAATTACAGTCCTGGTTTCTGCAGCTGGTCATGTAGTCATAGCTGGTACTGATGACTACCTTCTTCTACTACCCTTCTGTATTCCCTTTGCCTTCAACAAGCACCTCAGTAGTTTGTGGTTTGTTCTTGGTGGAGTGACCCAAACCTTCATTCCTGAAGGGTCTGGGCCATTTGTAGTCCTGCCTGGATTGTGCTGTTGTAGTTTCCCATTGACCTTAGTCACAGGGCATGGTAATGCTAAGAGATGCCCTAATGAATCTCATGTATTCCATGTATATTCTTCCTTACCTCAATTATGAAGTAGTAGACTGATTTATTCTTGATAGTCCAGGTCAATCACCCTGGCCAACACTGTAACAGTACAATATATTGGATGCTGATTCAGAGCATACACAGGCTTCGGAGAACTTTTCCCCAACCACGCAAAGTACTGTCACCTAGTTGGCATTGTAATTGTGACTTCAAAAGGCCATTCCACAGTTCTATCAATCCAGCTGCTTCAGGATGATGGGGAACGTGGTGAGCCCACTGCTTTAGCCATAAAGTGAGTGCCTTGGTCAGAGGCAATGCTGTGTGGAATACCATGATGGTGGGTAAGGAATTCCATGAGTCCACAGATGGTAGTCTTGGCAGAAGCGTTGTGTGCAGGATAGGCAAACCCATATCTGAAGCAAGTACTATTCCAGTGAGGATAAACCTCTGCCCTTTCCATGATGGAGGAGGTTCAATATCATAAACCTGTTACAAGGTAGCTGGCTGATCACCCCAAGGAATGGTGCCATATTGAGGGCTTAGTGTTGGTCTCTGCTGCTGGCAAATTGGGCACTCTGCAGTGGCCGTAGCCAGGTCAACCTTGGTAAGTGAAAGTCCATGGTGATGAGCCCATGCGTAACCTCCATTCCTGCCACTATGGCCACTTTGTTCATGGGCCCATTCAGCAATGACAGGGGTGGGTGGGGAAAGAGGCTGAGTGGTGTCCACAAAATGGGTTATCCTATCCACTTGATTATTAAAATCCTCCTCTGCTGCGGTCACTCGTTGGTGAGCAATCACATGAAATACAAATATCTTCACAGTTTTTGACCAGTCAGTGAGGTCCATCCACATACCTCTTGCCCAAATTTCTTTGTCATCAATTTTCCAATCATGCTTCTTCCAAGTCCCTGACCATCCAGCCAAACCATTGGCTACAGCCCATGAATAAGTATATAATTACACATCTGGCCATTTCTCCTTCCATGCAAAGTGCATAACTAGGTGCACTGCATGGAGTTCTGTCCACTGGGAAGATTTCCCTTCACTGCTGTTCTTAAGGATGTCCTGGAAAGAGGCTGTAGTGGTGCAGCTGTCCACTTTTGGGTGGTACATGCATATCAGGCAGAACCATCTGTGAATCAGGCCCTAGTCTTCTCTTCCTCTATCAACTGATCATAGGGAACTTCCCATGAGACCATTGGTGCTGGCAGGGGGAGAGAAGGCAGGGTGGCACGAGTGGAGACCACGGGCATTTAAGCCACTTCCTCATGTAACATACTTGTGCCTTCAGGACATGCTGGAGCCCAGTCACATATATACCACTTCTATTTGAAGATAGAATGCTGCTATGCATGATCCACTTTATGGCTAGATGGGTCAGAAAGCACCCAGTTCATGATAGGCAGTTCAGGTCACATGGTGACTTGATGACCTGCAGTCAAACGTTCAGTTTCCACCAAAGCCCAGTAACAGACCAAGAGCTGTCTCTCAAAATGAGAGTAGTTATCTGCAGAAGATGACAGGGCCTAGCTCCAAAATCCTAGGGGCCTTCATTGTGATTCACCTATGGGGGCTTGCCAAAGGCTCCAAACAACATCCCTATCTGACGCCTTAAGCACCGTCGGACCTGCTGGGTCACATAGCCCAGGTGGCAGAGCAGCTTACACAGCAGCCTGGACCTGTTGCATAGCCTTCTCCTGTTCTGGACCCCACTCAAAACTGGCAGCCTTTCAGGTCACCCAATACATGGGCTGAAGTAAAACACCCAAATGAGAAATATATTGCCTCCAAAATCCAAATAACCACTAGGTATTGTGCCTCTTTTTGGTTGTGGGAGGGGCCAAATGCATGAACTTATCTTTCACCTTAGAAGGAATATGTCAACAGGCCCCACACCAGTGGACTCCTAGAAATTTTACTGAGTTAGAAGATCCCTGAATTTTATTCAGTTTTATTTCCCATCTTCTAACACACAAATGTCTCATCAATAAGTCCAGTGTGTTTGCTACTTCTTGCTCACTGAATCCAATCAGCATAATGTCATCAATGTCATGGACTAGTGTGATATCTTCCAGAAGCTAAAAGTGATCAAGGTCTCTTCAAATAAGATTATAACACAAAGAAGGGGAGTTGATATATGCCTGAGATAGGACAGTAAAGATATATTGCTGGCCTTGCCAGCTGAAGGCAAATTGCTTCTGGTGGGCCTTATGGACAGGAATGGAGAAAAAGTCATTTGCCAAGTCAACGGCTATATACCAGGTACCAGGAGATGTGTTAATTTGCTCAAGCAATGAAACCACATTTGGTACAGCAGCTGCAATTGGAGTCACCACTTGGTTAAGCTTGTGATAATCCACTGTCATTCTCCAAGATCCACCTGTCTTCTGCACAGGCCAAATGGGAGAGTTGAACAGGGTTGTGTTGGAAATCACCACCCCTCCATCTTTCATGTCATTGATGGTGTCACTAATCTCCTCAATCCCTCCAGAGATGCAATAATGTTTTTGATTTACTATTATTCTATATAGAGGCAGCTCTAATGGCTTCTATTTGGCTTTTCCCAGCATAATAGCCCTCACCCTACCAGTCAGGGAGCCATTGTGGGGGTTCTGCTGACTGCTAAGTATGTCTATGCCAATTATGCATTCCAGCACCGGGGAAATGGCCATGGGATGAGACTGGGGACCAACTGGATCCACTGTAAGTCAGACCAGAGATAAAACTCCATTAATTAACTGACCTCCATAAGCCTCTACTTTAACTGGAAAACCACAGTGATATTTTGGGTCCCCTGGAATCAATGTCAGCTCAAAGGCAGTGCCCAGTAGTCCCTGAAATGTCTGATCATTTCCCTTTCCCCAGTGCACAGTTACCCTGATAAAAGGCCAGAGGTCTCCTGGGGGAAGGATGGGAGAAAGATTCACTTCATAAATGGTCTCTAATGTAGTAGGCTCCTTCCTCAAGGGGACCTGGCTTCCCTTTCATTCAAGGGGTTCTGGGTCTGTAAACTGGCTCATGTCTGGAAATTGACTGAGGAGATGTGATTCTCTGTTTTTATAATTCAAATTAATCTTCTGTCCATTCAACCTAGAAGTTTTCTGCTTATATAAATTAAGCAGTAATGCAGTAGGCTTCTTATTAATCTCACTTCTAGAAATAACATGATTAATTACCCAGTGCCAGAGTTCTACATGAGTCAGACCATTCTGATTGCAGCTTTGCCTCTGCTGTCCATTACAGTAGTTATGCCCACATTGCCTTTGATGGTTGAGTGCCTCCGCCTGGACCCTGCCACCTCAGGATCCAATTATTCCCATTGTATTTTAATTTTGTAGTTGAGTGACTATGGTTTCCACTGTTAGATCTGACATACAGAAAAGAACAATTACAGGGCTCTTCAAAGATGCAGGTGCTGTCCTCACAAATCTCTTTCACAAAGCATTGGTCAATTATATATTTTCTGGACCCTCCCAGCTGGGATGAGTAGGTCTAAAGTGACTAATCCACTCTAACATCCCAATCTCCCTAAGCCTTTGGATCCCTTCCTCTACATTAAACCAAAGTAAATCAGGCATTTCTAGCTCACTCACAGTGTGCTATCTTGTAATCCATATTTCAGCTAACCAAGCAAATAAACTATTAGAACCTTTTTAACTTCCTCCGTAAGCTGCAACATTAAATGCAGAATGACTACTTAGTGTGCCCAAATCGATATATTCAGCCTGATCCAACTCTATGTTCCTTCCACCATTATCCCACATCCTTAATATCCATTCCCATGCCTATTCTCCAGATTTCTGCTCACAAAAATTAAAAAACTCAAGCAGTTCTTTTCGAGTGTAGTGCACCTCCTCATGGCTCACACTCTCAACCTCATCTCTAGGGGCCCTCTGAAACTTTAGTCTAGTTATAAGTCTAGAAGCAAACACAGCTTTTGGAGGTGGCTGCTAAGTAGAATCAGCATTATCTTGCCTGGCAACTGCCTCAGTGGAGGCCATCACTGTTGCCTCAGGCAGTGCAGGGTTAATCTCCTCAGACAAAGGTAGAAAGGCTGATGGCAGCATGGGTTGGTGAAGGGATGTTGACACTACTGTGGATGGGGAAGTTTTTTCTTCCAGCAAAAAAGGATTCATCAGAGTTTACAAACTCAGTGTCCTCAGCTTCATCAGGGTCCTCCCACACATACTCATTCCAAGTTGCAGGGTCCCATTCTTTTCCAATCAATGTCTTCACTGTAACAGTAGACATCTGGGGAGGCTGTGCATGCACCTTTCGTTGCAGGTCAGCCAGTCAATAGATGTGTGTGTACGTGTGTGTATATATATGTGTGTATATATATATGGAGAGAGAAGGAGAGATGGATTGAGACAAAGATATTTGCAAAAGCATTCATTCAGTAAAGTACTGTAGATATATATATATATATATGGTGTTTAGCAAAGGTAAGTATAGTCAACCCTCTCTGTCTGTGGGTTCTGCATGCATGTATTCAACCAACTATGCAATAAAATATTTAAAAATAATTAAATGACAACAATACAATATTTAACATACAAATAAAAATACAGTATAACAAATATTTACATAACATTTACATTGTATAAGGTATTATAGGTAACCTACAGATTATTTAAAGTATACAGGAGGATATGTGTAGGTTTGATGCAAATACTACATTTTTTAATATGAGACTTGTGCATCTATAACATTTTTCGTATTTGCAGGAGTCCTGGAACCAACCCCCGAGGATACCAGGGAAACACTGTAGTGTCTGCATGTGTGTGTGTGCATGCATGTATGTGTGTGTGTGTAGTTGCTCCCTTTCTTTTACCATTTGAAGATGAACTATCATTAGAGAAACTAGGCTCTGTCCAAATTATATAACAGAAAATGTTTTTCTTACTTTTTACATAGATAAGATTAAAAAGTTCATGAACTGGAAAAGAAGAAAAAAAGGTGTGCACGTGAGTTTAATGAGGAAAAGGCCTCTAACATTGCATGTGTTTCATGTCTTTTTTTAACATCACTGAGGGACTACCTTCTTGAGAAAACTAAATACAAATCTTGTGTTACTCTCCTGCTGGAGGCATAAACTATTTCTTTATCCTAGAAAAGGTACCTGTTCCCCTGAAAATTAATATGATTAGCTTGAAGACATAGTGAAAAATGACAACCACTTTATTAGGTTACTAAGATCATCTTTTCCTGTCTATTCAGAAAAACAAAGGTTTCAATAATTCAGAATTATAATCCACTAGTGACATAAACAAATTATTCACTATTACCATTAAATATACAATATTAGGGCCCACTGAGAACCATCCCAGTAACCCGACCACCACTGGTCTTCACTGGACACCATGAACCACACTGTCCAAACCTTCTTCTCTCCTATCAACAGCGGCCAGCCCCCCAACTATGAGATGCTCAAGGAGGAGCACGAGGTGGCTGTGCTAGGGGCGGCCCACAACCCTGCTCCCCCGACGTCCACTGTGATCCACATCCGCAGCGAGACCTCCGTGCCCGACCATGTCATCTGGTCCCTGTTCAACACCCTCTTCATGAACCCCTGCTGCCTCGGCTTCATAGCATTTGCCTACTCCATGAAGTCTAGGCACAGGAAGATGGCGACCTGACTGGGGCCCAGGCCTATGCCTCCACTGCCAAGTGCCTGAACATCTGGGCCCTGATTTTGGGCATCCTCATGACCATTCTGCTCATTGTCATCCCAGTGTTGATCTTCCAAGCCTATCAATAGATCAGGAGGCATCGAGGCCAGGAGCTCTGCCCATGACCTGTATCTCATGTACTCCACCTTCCATTCCTCGCCCTGTCCTAGGAGCTGAGTCCTGTGCCAGCCCTTTATCCTCACACACTTTTCTACAATGGCATTCAATAAAGTGCACGTGCTTCTGGTAAAATAAATAAATAAATAAATAAATAAATAAATAAATAAATATAAATAAATATACAATATTACACACCTACCCTTATATGATGTCCACATTTCCAAAAATATTCAGTTGCATCTTCTTCTTTGCTCACTCATGTTTAAGTTTCTCATATAGAAAATTAAAATGGAAAGATACAGGAAGAGAGAGAAAAAAGGTGTGTGAGCAAGTGAGCAAATCAAATGAAAAACTGTTGGATAAGTTTCTGCTCTCCTAGATGATGTAATAAAATCTGGAGGTGAGTCACAGGGCTTAGGTTTAACCTATTTCCTTCACACGTTCATACGTGATGTAATTATTGGTGTGTTTTTTTCTTTGTTTTTTTTTTTTACCAATTTCTGCCCAGTCGCATAGACGAAAAGAGTAAAGAAAGTGGCGACTCCTGAATCTCAATAGAGTACTGGCAGCACTTCCCTATGAATTACTGAAAAAGAATGAGAAGAGAATCAGAGAGAAGGTATAAATTTGAAATTTTGCCCTTTATGTCATGGTGATGTGACAACTAATATCTCTGCACAAATCAGCATCTGAGACTTTAAGTAAACAGACCAATATCTTTGTGGGAAGGAGAGGAAAAACATTTCTCCTGCTTAGTCAAATGACAAATAAATGTAGCTAATTTATAATTCATCCATGATACAAATTTACAGACCTTTGGCTCTGAAAAAATATGCTTTTTACATTTCCATAGTGATAGTTAACCTCGGAACACTCTATGATGGTAATGTGATATTTTTTGAGAAATGTAACATGAAAAATACATTTTTTTTTGGTCAATAGTCTTCAAAGATAGTATTCTTTACCTAATAGTGCTGTTTCTTTTTGCTTGTATCTTGGCCTTGGAGCATCAGAATTTATGTAAAACTGTCACATTTCACCATTACCTTCATTTGCGCTTAAGTGCACACACACACATACACATTCATGAAAGATTGTGTTACTTTTCTTGCCAAAATAAGAATGACATCTTTGTTGAATTTTTCTTTATAAAGTTAAAATTGCATTGCAATAGATACTGTTCCTAAATATGGCTTGCATTTTTCGAAGGGTCTTTTCTTTCAATTAAGGAAACATTGCTATAAGATGAAAATATAAGACGCCCAGCCTAAAATCACGTATTTACATTATATTATGCTTTATGTATCTCCAAACTTTTTAGTTATTAAAAAATTAATGTTCTTTTACATAGCGAATGGACACCGAGATATTCATAGGAACATTATTTAGATTAGCTAAGCAAACTTCTGAAAGAAAATTGAAAACCATGTTAATGTGTAATCATGGAAAATTGATTAAATGATGCAATTTGTGGCTTATTCATAAACAGGCTCATAAGGTCATTTTAAAATATATTAAAAATGTTATTATTGGAACTATTTACACTTTATATTAAGTTAAAAATTAGGATACCAAATTATATGCAAAATACTCTCAGTCATGTAAAATATTGTGCATATAGACAGAAATTTGCCAAAAGTCAGTTAGCTGCGGTCACTGAGTGTGGCTGTTTAGATGGATTTAATTTTTAAAATACATTTTTTCAGCATTTTGTAATGTGCATATTTTGTTCTCATAATCAACTCTTTCTAAACTGCATCTTTTAAGCATATTTTAAAAAGCAATTTAACTGTACAGTTTTTACAAAATGTTACCAGTTAAATGATTAAGCACTTATAATTTTGAGAAGTTTGTACTGTAGAACACTCTGATAATTTTGTCAAATTAAGCTCTGTATTAGCAGAAAAGGGTGAAAGTGCAAAAACTTTCCTAAGGATGATTTTAATTTCTACGACATTTTGTGCTATGTTCTGAAATGTTGTATTTCAGTCTTCCATTTTGATGAAATACCCTGTTGTTCTTTGCTTTTTCATCTAATCTCACCAGAAAAATAAAAAATAGTATAGCCTCTTTTTTAAAATCACTCTTGATGTATATATTTGTCAGATGTAGAATAGTAAGTGCTTTAACTCTCTCCTATTAACCACTCTGAAATCCATTGCATCCAGGAATTAGGTTCAGTTAATAGCCTGCTGACACCTAAGGTAAAATTCAGTCATTGTGTATGCATATCAAAATCTATTAAAGCAATTGAATGAAAAGCTTACACTACAAAGCTTAATTAAACACATAGATTTTCACCTAGCTTATTTTAAAAGTATGACTTTATCTAAATGATGGAAAAAGAGTTTCCATTGAAACTCTTTTACATTATCTCCAATACATATTAGAGAATCTTTCTGTGGTCTGCAGCTATACCATTTATTATATTGATGCTTATGAAAAGATTCTTTTTTTAACTATATTCACCGTACATTTGGGCCTAAATTCATGGTAATTTGAAACCTACAAATAACTGTAAATGACTCTCTTTTGCCAAGTACTCAACAACATTTGTATGAACACAGAAATGAGCTTTGATACTGAGCAAATTCAACTTGGAAAGGTAGTTTAGGTAATTTGTTTCATTGATGTCTCATGACAACCATTTTGAGTACTCAGCATAATCAAGTTCCTGTTTTATAGTATAGCCATGAAAAAGTCAATAGAAAATTGAGATTAAACAAATTTTTGGGCAGTGCTTACTTTCATGTGCTAGTCTGTTAGTAAACGTTTATTTCATGAATATGCATTGCGTGCATACTACATACCATTGTAGGTGCTAGCTGAAGTAATCTATTTACACAATGGTTCTGCCCTCCCAGTGTTTATCATTGAATGCCAGCAACAGGCAAGTAAGTCATTCTCAAACACTGAACTAAATTTAATGACGAAGGAACTAGAGACTTTTATGTTAGCACATCAGGGGAGATCTTGGCATAGACTTCATGAAAATGGAAAGGTATCCTTGAGGACATTATGTCTATTTTTAATCATACAGAATATGTAAGCTTGGTCAATAGTTACGAATGGGAGGATGGAACAATTGTCAAAAAATTTCTGTCAGAGGAAAGAGCATATATAAAGAGAGAGAAAAGCATTTTATGGGCTTCAAAACAGATAGAAATGGCCAAGATGCAGAGTGAAAGGGAAATAGTAAGAATTTAGTCATCATTTAAAAACATATTTTATATTGTATAATGTTTAAGTTATATAATATTTGAAAATTTAATATTTTAACATCTGCAAAGCTACTTTCCAAAATACACTATTCAAGTATCTAAATTTTTTTGTTAAATGCTAGGCAAAATGCTGTACTACTTCTTTTGCTTGTAAAATAATTGAAGTCAGGGAAGGTATCTCCCTGCCTTAGTCAGTTTGGGCTGCTACAGCAGAATACCATAAATTAGGTGTTTTAAAAGTCAACCATTTCTGTCTCACAGTTTTGGAGTCTGGGGAGTCCAAAATCATGGTGTCAACAGTTTTAGTGCCTGGTGACATCATGTCTCCTGGTTTGCAGATGGCCTTCCTCTTGTATCTTCACGTGTTGGAGAGCAGAAAGAGAGCAAGCTCTTTTTCTTCAAACAGAAGAAAAGAGACTTCAAACAGAAGTCTCTTTTTTAAAAAGGCACTGTATTAGATCATTCTTGCACTACTATTAAGAAATACATGAGACTAAGTAATTTATAAAGAAATAAGGTTTAATTGGCTCACGGTTTTGCAGGCTATATAGGAAGCGTGATGCTAGAATCTGCTTAGCTTCTGAGAAGCCCTCAGGAAACTTACAATCATGGTGGAAGGCAAAAGAGGAGCCAGCACTTCACATGGCCAGAGTAGGAGAGTGAGAGTGGGGAGGAGCCACACACTTTTAAACAACCAAAGCTAGTGAGAATTCTATCAGGAGAACAGTGCTAGAGGGATGGTGATAAATCATTAGAAACTGCCCCCATGATCCAATGACCTCATACTAGGCCCCACCTCCAGCACTGGTGATTACAATTCAACATGAGATTTGGGTGGGAACACAGATCCAAACCAGATCAGGCACCAATTTCATTCTTGAGGGCATCATCTTCATTATTTAATTATCTCCCAATGAGCTGCCTTCAAATACCATAATCTTGGGTGTTAGGGTTTCAACATATAAATCTTCAGAGGATAATCTGAAAATTTCTCACAGTTTTGGAATCTGGGAAGTCCAAAATCATGGTGTCAACAGTTTTAGTGCCTGGTGACATCATGTCTCCTGGTCTGCAGATGGCCTTCCTCTTGTATCAGCCCATAATTCCTCCACTTGTCACAGACAATTATGCCTAGTAAATATCAAAACCAGAGTTTGAAACCAGATTATCTGAGTAAACTGGTTATTATTTATTAAGATGTCCACTTCTGTCAAAAACAAAGCAAAACTAAACAAAACACACAGATAACTATTCATATTTAATTTATATTGAAAACTAAGTATCTTTGCTTTGATTTAAATTACCTCATCATGACACTAGAACGTTAAAGTTTTAACTCACTTTATTTTTATAACTGCTCCCAACTTGACTTTCAAAGCTGTAAATTCCCTGTGGAATTATAAAATTTATTTTTGCCAAGTTAAAGTCCTTAGTTACTTCTAATTTAAATCACAGTGTCCTTTGGTCAACATAGAAATCCAAGTTTCATAAACTTTTCTTTTGCCTTCCTTATTTTCAGAGTGAAACCTAGGTTTAAAAGCTTACTTATAAACCTGACATCTGCAGCAATTTTTCTAAATTATACAGCACTACATTGGGCTGGTTGTTTGTGCTGTTGTGGAGTATAGTTTCTTTTATTTGATGTTTTGTTGTCAAACCCTGACTCTACTTGACCCCATAGTTGATGAACAAGTTTCCATCATGACCTCTAATATCCCTAATCACTAGGCCTGTAATTCTTTATTTTATTTTTATTAGATTTTTTTTTTATTTTTTGGTATGTGGCATCTCAATTACTCTTCCTAAAATTTTAAAAAGCTCCTTCTCATTTCTTGGACAATGGGCCTCTCTAAAACCATCCTCAACCCTATATAGGTAGACATTTCACTCTTTTCTTATTTCTGAAATATCATAAAGAACATGAATTTCTGCTAAATGGTTTACTGTATACCTTTCCTACCACCTGGCCAATGAGTTAAATTCACCCTGGACTTTGGATTCATCACAAATTACTCTAAATTCTGTTGTTTTCGAATCACTTTGGGAATAAGACCTGAGGAACTACAGGGACTGGAAAGTCCCTATTAGTGAATAAATTTTCTTTTTTTTTTTAATTCCTTTGCTTAAATCTTAGTTCAAAGTTCAGAAATGGTACATATTTCCTGTCTGTTTGAAGTGTAAAAGACTTTTTTAAAAATAATCTTGGCCGGGTGCGGTGGCTCACGCCTGTAATCCCAGCACTTTGGGAGGCCGAGGAGGGCGGATCAAGAGGTCAAGAGATGGAGACCATCCTGGCTAACATGGTGAAACTCCGTCTCTACTAAAAATGGAAAAAAAAATTAGCTGGGCGCGGTGGCAGGTGCCTGTAGTTTCAGACACTCGGGAGGCTGAGGCAGGTGAATGGAGAGAACCCGGGAGGCAAAGCTTGCAGTGAGCCGAGATTGCGCCACTGCATGCCAGCCTGGGTGACAGAGTGAGACTCCGTCTCAAAAAAATAAATAAATAAATAATTAAAAAATAATAATTTTATGCAATAGGGAACACATTCTCAGTCTGTGTCTTAATCATATTCTACATTTTCCAGAGTTTGTGGTCTTGCTACTCCAAACCAATATTTCTAAAATTTCAAACACTTTTTTTTTTCTTTCTCAAGCATCTGGTTCTTTAAAATAGAAACACTAGCTTTTGTAGACTCTGTATTTGCAGATATTAAAAAAATCAACTCATATATTCAAGTGACTTTGTTCTGATTTATATCTGACCAGCATCACAAAGAAATGAATACCAATGAATTATTAAGTGTAAAAGTGAGAATAACAGTTAAAATGCAGAAATAAATATATATATATATATAACTTCACATAATGAATAGTAGCACAAGTTCAAAAATTTGTTTTTTTCTATATGTTAATGACTAGTTAGATACATTACCTTAGGCTATGCATATTTTTTAAACATTCTGCATAAAAAATAACTCAAATAAATAGACAGTTAGACCTAAATATGACCCAAAAAAACTCAATGCTAAAAGTGGATAGGCAACATTTAGGTTAGAGTAAAAACATAATGAAACCTAAATTAATAGTCAAAAACTGGAAAAACAATTAAAATTGAGTCTGTTTCATTTGCTGATAAACTTCTTTTCTTTCTTTTTTTTTCTCTTTAAAATCCCAATATTAATTAAAGGCTTCTAGGAATTCTAGGAAGAGATGGAATATTCAACTAATAGGTCTGCATTTAAATGTTCTTTAATTATTAAGTCCATTTGCTTTATAACTTTCAGATACAATATAATTTGAGCTAGTGTGATTTTGGGTTTTAACTAATAGAAACCTAAGGGGTTTGAAGCAGACCATTACTGGCAGGGATTCAGTGGTCTATCAGTATCAGAGTCAGTATCTCTGTAATGTTCATAGCCTGTCTTTGTCAGCTATCACCTCATGGTTACAGAATATTGTGTTCTAGAAGTCACATTTATATTCAAGGCAGAAAAAAGCAGAAAGAGATCTTGTTCTAGGTATGGCTCAACTGTAATAATCAAAGGAGAAAGTTTCTAGAGCATCTTTCTTTCCAGCAGATTACTGCTTAAATTTAACAAAGTTTAGACCAGAACTAGATCACATGGCCATTTCTAGCTGCTATCATGGTGGGAAGAATAGAAACATTATTGTCATAATGGACGTAATTTTATCGTAATCCACTGCTTGGGGCTAGAAGTTTTGTCAGGTTCTGTTAAACTAAAAATTAGGGGAAAATGGGCATGAAGCCAAAAACAGAGTCTGACACAAGACTATCAAGACTATCATTTGATTCTGACTGTAAATTTGAAATAAAATTTCTCTTCTAATTATATAAATTGATGTGTTATGTCCTGTTATATAAATGAGAGTGATATGATTTGGCTGTGTCCCCACCCAAATTTCATCTTGAATTGTAGCTCCCATAATTCCCACGAATTGTGGGAGGGATCCGGTGAGAGATAATTGAATCATGAGGGTGGTTTCCCCCACACTGTTCTCGGGGTAGTGAATAAGTCTCAGGAGATCTGATGGTTTTGTAAGGGAAAACCCCTTTTGCTTGGCCCGCGTTGTCTCTTGTCTGCTGCCATGTAAGGTATGAGTTTCGCCTTCTGCCATGACTGTGAGGCCTCCCCATTTATGTGGAATTGTGAGTCCTTTCTCTTTTTCTTTATAAATTACCCAGTCTCAGCTATGTCTTTATCAGCATCATAAGAACAGACTAATACAGTAAATTGGTCCCAGGTTGTGGGGCACAAGCTGTAAAGATGTCTGAAAATGTGGAAGCAACTTTGGAACTGGGTAACATGCAGAGGTTCGAACAGTTTGGAGGGCCCAGAGAAAGGAAAAAATGATGTGGGAAAGTTTGGACTTCCTAGAGTCTTGGAGAGCTCGAAGATAGAAAGATGTAAGAAAATTTGCAACGTCCTTGAGATTTGTTGAATGGCTTTGATCAAAATGCTGATAATGATATGGACAATGAAATCCAGGCTGCAGTGGTGTCAGGGGGAGGCAAGGAATTTGTTGGGAACTGGAGTAAAAGTGACACTTGCTGTATTTTAGCAAAGAGACTGGCGATATTTTGCCCCTGCCCTAGAGATATGTGGAACTTTGAACTTGAGAGAGATGATTTGAGGTATCCAGTGGAAGAAATTTCTAAGCAGCAAAGCATTCAAGAGGAAACAAAGTATAAATGTTTGGAAAATTTGCAGCCTAAAGATGCGATAGGAAGAAAAAACCCATTTACTGAGGAGAAATTCAAACTGGCCATGGAGATTTGCATAAGTAATGAGGAGCCAAATATTAATCACCAAGACAATGGGGAAAATGTCTCCAGAGCATGTCAGGAGTCTTCAAGGCAACCCCTCCCATAACATGCTCAGATGCCTAAGAAGAAAAACTGGTTTCTTGGTCTGGGCCCAGGACCCCCCTGCTACGTGCAGCCTAGAGACTTGGTGCCCTGCATCCCAGATGCTCCAGCCATGGCTAAAAGGGGCCAAGGTACAGCTTGGACCATGGCTTCAGACGGTGCAAGCCCCAAGCCTTGGCAGTTTCCACGTAGTGTTGAGCTTGAGAGTGAACAGAAGTCAAAAATTGAGGTTTGGGAACCTCCATCTAGATTTCAGAGGATGTATGGAAATGCCTGGATACCTGGGCAGAAGTTTGCTGCAGGAGCATGGCCCTTATTGAGAACCTCTTCTAGAGCAGTGCGGAAGGGAAATCTGGGGTTGGAGCCCCGACACAGAGTCCCTACTGGGGCACTGCCCAGTGGAGCTCTGAGAAGAGGGCCACCATCCTCTACACCCCAGAAAATGGCAGATCCACCAACATCTGGCATCGTGCACCTAGAAAAGCCACAGACACCCAATGCCAGCCCATGAAATCAGCCAGGAGAAGGGCTACACGTTGCCAAGGCACAGGGGCGGAGCTTCCCAAAGCTGTAGGAGCCCACCTCTTGTATCAGTGCACCCTGGATGTGAGACATGGGGTCAATGGAGATCATTTAGGAGTTTTAAGATTTGACTGCCCCACTGCGTTTTGGACTTGCAGGGGGCCTTTAACCTTTTCATCTTGGTGAATTTCTCCCATTTTGAATGAGTGTGTTTATTCAATGCCAGCACCCTCAGTGTATCTAGGAAGTAACTAATTTACTTTTGATTTTACAGGCTCATTGGCAGAAAGGACTTGGCTTGTCTCAAATGAGTCTTTGGGTTGTGGACTGCTGAGTTAATGCTGAAATGAGTTAAAACTTTGGGGGATGCAGAAATGAGTTAAAACTTTGGGGAATGGTTGGGAAGGCATGATTGGTTTTGAAATGAGAGGACATGAGATTTTGGAGAGGCTGGGGCTAAATGGTATGGTTTGGCTGTGTCCCCACCCAAATCTCATCTTGAATTATAGCTCCCATAACCCCTTGTGTTGTGGGAGGGACCCAGTGGAAGATAATTGAATTATGGAGGTGGTTTCTCTCCTACAGCTCTTGTGGTAAAAGAGCTGATGGTTTTGTAAGGGGAAACCCCTTTTGCTTGGCCTCTCATTCTCTCTTGTCTGCCGCCATGTAAGATGTGCGTTTCACCTTCCGCCATGATTGTGAGGCCTTCCCAGCCACGTTGAACTGTGAGTCCATTAAACCTCTTTTTCTTTATAAATTACCCATTCTCAGGTATGTCTTTATCAGCAGCATGAGAAGAGACTAATACAGAGAGAAACAACATAAAGTCATATATATTATTTGAAACATCAAACTCAGTGCCTAAGTATCACTTACTCAATCCAAAGAGTCAGTCTGTTTTACCTGTGGATGACAACTTAGAAACCCAGAAGTTTTAAAAATCAGCCAATGAGCCATATTTGCCACCAAACATCCACTGGCATTAGCAAATGACATTACCATCTAAAACTGGCTTTCAAATAAAATAAAAACAGTGCTGTTCACTACAAGAAGTATTACAGTTTCCAATGCCTTGATTGTTACAGCAGCATATCCTGCAGTAGTAGCTGCAGTCTTTATGTGTGTTGTAGTAGAAGAACATAAGACACTCTTTAAGTGTTATCCTCAACCAGTGACGTATCAAAACATAAACCATTCCAGTAACCCTACCATCGAATACAAAAGTAATTGTCTTATACTAGTAAAGTTGTCCATGTTTTCAAGAACAGTGTTTTATAAAATGTTTCTGAAGGGCCACCTGCATTAAGAATTTAGAAATCAGACACAAAATGTCTGTGTATGGAATTTTACATTTTTAGTGAACACACCAGGGGATTCTCATGCCCTCTGAAATCAGAGAACCACTCTTCTAGAGTGTAGCAGATTAAACAGTGGCTGGACTTCAAAATGTGTGTTCAGGCAGAACCTTGACAAATGACATGATTTGAAGTAAGAAGAGTCTTTACAGATGCCATTAAGGTTAGGGTCTTGAGATGAGATATCCTGAGTCAGGATGTGTGTGGAAACCAATGGCCGGTGTTTTTATAAGTGACAGAAAAGGAAAAGACAGACACAGAGAGAAGAAAGACATATGAAGATAAAGGCAGAGATTGAAGTCATCAAGTGTGTAAGCCAAGGAATGTCAAGAATTGCCAGGAGCCCTCAGAAGCTGGGAGAAAATGATGAAACAGATTCTAAGAGAATATGTTTCTGTTGTTTTAAGCCATGAAGTCTGTGGCAATTTGTTATGGCATCCTTAGGTAGCTAATACATATGGTAATGTTTGCTATCTTAAGTCATTGGCTTTTCAAACTTGAGCAATGGAATACCCTGCATAATTCTTTAATTTCTTTTTCTTTCTTTCTTTCTTTCTTTTTTTTTTGTCTTAGACAGAGTTTTGCTCTTGTTGCCCAGGCTGGTGTGCAGTGGTGTGATCTTGGCTCACCGCAACCCCCGCCTCCCAGGTTCAAGTGATTCTCCTGCTGCAGCCTCCCGAGTGGCTGGGGTTACAGACATGCGTGACTACGCCCGGCTAATTTTTTGTATTTTTAGTAGAGACAAGGTTTCTCCATGTTGGTCAGCCTGGTCTCAAACTCCTGACCTCAGGTGATCTGCCTGCCTCAGCCTCCCAAAGTGCTGGGATTACAGGTGTGAGCCACCAAGCCCAGCCGGGTTAATTTCTAAGTTAGAAGCATCTCTGATGGACCCCTCATGGGTCTACCTGAAGTCTCGAACTACATCACAGTTCAACTTCTCCCTTTTGTCAGTCTTCTATCCTAATGTCTTACTGGTACTGTTCCTGAGAGCATTCCTAAATATACCATGTGTGATTTTTGGAAGTTGGTAGCAGTCTGGTTTCTAGAAAGCAGACCCTAAAATGATACCTTACAGCTAAATCACCTATAGGCAAGCAGGAAATGAGGATCCCATCACAGGTGAAAGGTAGAGTACCACATTCCATTGGCTTGCTGTTGGACTACAATTATTAAATTTTCAACAATGCTGATGCAAAATGAGAAGGGTTACTGTGGAAAGGATTGAACTGGCAGATGTATTTTCTCAGACTTTGAGAGGTGGAGGAGGTGATTATTATGAGACTATTTCATGGGAAATAGTGAATAGCTTTGCTGATTGATCAGGACTTGGGAGAAGAAAGATTAAACACTGTGGGACAAGGAGATCTGGTAAAGAGGCAAGCAGATGGAGTTATGAGAGAGATATGACTTTTATATGGTGCTGTATCCCTAATTAGGTAGACTACATATGTCTGGAATCAAGTTGTTCCCATAACAATAGCCCTTAGTAGCCTCACTTCAGTTACTTACCTAAATAATTTGAGCGTCCTGACCCTAAAACTGCAGTCCTAGATCTTGTGATTCTCAGAGATTGAATATTTGCGGAAGGCTGATTAAACTTAACCTATGGCTGCCACATGGCCCTTTGGGGTTCGTTGTGCATAGATCATAGATCTTCAAAGCCAATAAAATGAGGTATGCTGCCAAGAATAATTGTTGTTGGTAATCAGGAATAGGTAGGGTTGGTCTGATACAACAGAGGCAGAGAAAATAGTGTTTGCCAGATTAATCCCCTGGAGCATCTAGTTGACTTGCTCTGCCCAATTTTGATGGTATGTGAGCAAGTACAACATCAACGATCTCAGAAGGACGTGAAAAATCAGAGGGCTCAAACTTCTCAGGTATGCAAATCTGGGTCACCTTGATAGGTAAGCTACCCAAATCAGCCAGGATTCTAGGCAACAATGAAACAAATTTAAAATATGTATCAGAAGGAGGCAAACAATAATTTAAAAAATAGTTGCAGCTGTGAAATTAGCTGTGGCTGTATGAACTTATTTTTTCCCCATTAACCTTCCTCTAATAAGTTGTCCAGAAACAATACCAGCCAGAGTCTTGGAGAGTATGTTCCCAAATAGAGTAAACATACCATGCAAAGCACATGGATTCTAACTAGTCAAGGGGTGGTATGCAGTGGATGCTGTAGCTTTGCCCTAGATTCACATTCAATCCTGGAAGGCAGCTCACAGGTGAGACTCTCAAGGAACTCCCTTATTGAAAGGCTTCTGTCATAGTTAAAACTTCTCTTAGGGCCAGCCCACTTCCCAAAATTGGTCCTCACAGAGGTTCAAAGACCCAATCTTCTTGTCCCAATTTGGGATATCTCTGAAGTGCCGTCAGCTAAGGTCTGTGTTGTAGGTGCATTGTAGTTCAAATTCTTCCTCTGCCTCATCCTGCTTCTCTCACTCGTAGGTATTCTAGATAAGGCATAACAGAAATTATCAATGTGTGCCTTTTAATTACACAATGACTTTGCTTAAAACCTGAATATCTTTTAAACTTTTTCTTTCCTGAAAATTTCTTATCCTTTTAAAAAGTATTTTCATTTACTCTCAGGTATACACATACCTAGCTTGAAGAAACTGATATACTCCACCAACTGTTCAAAGCTCTTTAAATTTTCAATCCTTATTATAACTAATTTTTTTGAGAAACAAATCATTAGAACACTTATATTAAAGATAGAATTAGTACTGAAAAATAATTTGTTTATGATTTTAGATGCTTTATCAGATGTGACAATTTATGTACTTGCCTATGTCTTCCATTAAATGTCAGACATTTTAATTTTATTCAGTTTACATCCACGTATCACAACACCTGCCTTCTAATAGTCAATATCCATTCAAAAATTAATATATGAAAAAATATGTACATAAGAGATATGCGTGCTAATGAACAAGATTATGTTTGAAGTAAAATTACCAGTGAAAAAAATAAAAATATGGTAAGATTCCAGGAACCTGTTTTTATAGTCCAAATTCTTTGTTCTTGCTTTTAGAGAAAGTGTAAGTTTGTTTCCAAATCAGGCATCAGGGTGATATTAAGTATGACTGGAATCTCACTAGGCAGATGTGCAGTCACTGTAAATGCTGATAATGTTCCTGTTTAGTACAGAATGTTTATAATTTTTCATGTAATCAATGACAACCTGTGACAGATTTCTTCCAAATAAAGGTCAAATTTCATAATAGCCTGTCATAGTTGATATTTACACAAAAGTAGAAAAGTTCCAAGAATTTCTGTAGAAATATGTTTTAGTTCTATTTCTTTTTCAAATGCAGAATATTTTCTACATATAGTTTAAAAATTTGATGCTCTTATTCTTTCAACATCAAAGCAACACCTTCTCAAAATAAGTTATTTTTGTAAAAATTGTTCAGGGATGCCTTATAATTTATATGCTATTTTAATGAAGACGTCTAATGTTTTTGGAGAATTAGCATAACATGAATTAAGTCAGTCAACCCTGGAACTAAACATGATAGTTATCTTCAGCATTGTAGTAAATGATTATAGATCATCTGGGGCAACTGTTTTCAACAAGAGGTAATTTTTCCCTCAAGGGAAATTTTGACAATGTCTAGAGAAATAGTTTGCTTGTTATGACTAGGAGGATGCTATTAACATTTAGTGAGTGGAGGCCAGGAATCCTGCTAAACATCTCATAATGCACAGGAGAGGCCCCAAAATAAAGAATTATTGAGCCTGAAATGGTAATAGCATACTGACTGAGAAGCCCTAATCTAAAATAATCTCAGTATTTTAGGTAACATTCGGATACACTTTCTGGAGAAACATTTTAGTTTTCAAATGCTTCACAGATGGATTCTACAACTTCAGAAACCAGAATGTTATTATACTGCCTTCTTAATAACAGAGAATTTGGGCAGTACATAAATTCTCCATAATTGTTTTAGAAAAGAGTTTAATTGAAATGAGTTTATGATTTCAGAGTTATTTAAATATGTTATTTATTTTGGGAAGAAAAATAAATGTAAGCATAAATATAAATGTAAATGATCTAGGTAGTAATTTAGGAAATTATTTTTGTTTTGTCTTCTGATAACTTATGCAGATTTAAAAAGACATCACTTGCCCAGATCTTTTCAACCTGTAAAAAAAGAGAAAACTGGCATTTCTAGGGCATGTTTAATCTTATCACTGACTGTTTTCTTTAAAATTAATATTGTAACTAAATTCTACTGTTCCTATGTTAGGCTCACTTACTTTATACTTCTATTCATTTCTTGTCTGGCCTATATTCAGATTTTTCAAATAATTTATACAATTGTTATTTTATTTTACTAATTTGCTATGTATACATTATTATTTTTAAAGTTATTTTAGATATTAAACCATTTAATTTTTACTCATTGTCACTTAATATACATTATTATTTTTATTAATTTTGATAAGAGAACAATATACTCCATTTTCTCCTTCTCTTATTTTGAGTCATTGTTCCAAATAGTTTTAAAGCCACAAAAGTACTACTATTATTTTTTACCTTTACTTACTTTCTCACTATTCATTTATATATTCTCTTTTTATTTTCTTTCTCATTTCTTCCTGCAGTTCTGTTTCCATTTGGGGTCATTTTTCTTCAGTCTTAACTTCCTTTTGATTTATTTAATTTCAGGTTATCTTGTAGCAAATGCTGTTAGATTTTTGTCTGAAACACTTTATTATTGTAGCTTCAATTTTATGAATATTTCATTGGGCATAGAATTCTAGATACGTATTTATTTCCTTTTATTATTTAAATAATACCATTCCATTGTCATTAGGGCCATAATTTGTATAGAACAAATTTCTGGTGACTTAAAATTACTCCTCTGAAATTAATGTACAATGTTTTCTGGCTACTTTTCAGATTTTCTGTCTCTTTTTTCTAATTTCATTTTAGGTTCAGATGATACTTTTTTTTTTTTTTTTTTTTTTTGGAGACGGAGTTTTGTTCTTGTCGCCCAGGTTCGAGTGCAATGGCTCGATCTTGGCTCACTGCAACCTCCACCTCAAGGGTTCAATTGATTTGCCTGTCTCAGCCTCCCGAGTAGCTGGGATTATAGGTGCCCTCCACCATGCCCAGCTAATTTTTAGTAGAAATGGGGTTTCACCATGTTGGCCAGGCTGGTCTCAAACTCCTGACCTCAGGTAATCCACCCACCTCAGCCTCCGGAAGTGTTGGGACTACAGGCGTGAGCCACCACACCCAGCCCAGGTGATACTTTTACAGATTTGTTACATGGGTAAATTGTGTGTCACTGAGCCTTGATGTATGAAGGATCCCATCACCAAGGTAGTGAGCATAGTATCTGATAGGTAGCTTTCCAACCCACACCATCCTCATATCCTCCCCCTTCAAGCAGTCCCCGGTGTCTTGTATCCATCTTTGTGGTGTCCATGTATATTGAATGACTTCTCCATTAGTTCACTTAGGATAATAGCCTCCAGCTGCATCCATGTTGCTGCAGAAAACATGATTTTATTCATTTTTCTGGCTGCATACTATTCCATTGTGAATATGTACCACATTATTTTGAGTCCACAGTTGATGGGTATATTGGTTGATATCCCTTTGGTATTTTGATTAGTGCTGTGATGAAGATATGATTACATGTGTCTGTTTGGTAGAACAATTTATTTTCCTTTGGGTATACACACAATATTGGGATTGCTGGGTTGAATGGTAGTTCTGTTTTAAGTTCTTTGAGAAATCTTCAAACTGCTTTTCACAGCAGCTAAACTAATTTACATTCCTACCAGCAGTGTATAAAGTATTCCTTCTTCTCTGTAATCTTGTCAACATCTGTTGTTTTTTGACTATTTAATAATAGCCATTCTCTGGCCATGTGTAGAAATCAGAAACTGGACCACTTCCTTGCACTTTGTACAAAAATTAACTGAAGATGGATTAAACACTTAAATGTAAGGCCTAAAGCCATAAAAACCCTAGAAGAAAATGTAGGCAATACCATTAAGGACATAGGCATGGGCAAAGACTTCATGACTAAAACACCAAAAACAATGGCAGCAAAAGCCAAAATAGACAAATGGGATCTAATTAAACTAAAGAGCTTCTGCACAGCAAAAGAGACTATCATCGGAGTGAACAGGCAATCTACAGAATGGGAGAAAATTTTTGCAAGCTACCCATCTGACAAAGGTCTAATAGCCAGAATATATAAGGAACTTAAATGAATTTACAAGAAAAAAAAATCATAAAGTGGGCAAAGGATATGAACAGACACCTCTCAAAAGAAGACATTTATGCAGCCAACAAACATATGAATAAAAGCTCATCTTCACTGGTCATTAGAGAAATGCAAAAATCAAAACCACAATTAGATAACATCTCACTCCAGTTAGAATGGCAATTATTAAACAGTCAGGAAACAACAAATGTTGGCGAGGCTGTGGAGAAGTAGGAACACTTTTACACTGTTGGTGGGTGTGTAAATTAGTTCAAACATTGTGGATGACAGTGTGGCGATTCCTCAAGGATCTAGAACCAGAAATACCATTTGACCCAGCAATCCTATTAATGGGTATACATACAAAGGATTACAAATCATTCTACTATAAAGACACATGCACATGGTATGTTTATTGCAACACTATTTACAATAGCAAAGACTTGGAACCAACCCAAATGCCCATCAATGATAGACTGGATAAAGAAAATGTGGCACATATACACCATGGAATACTAAGCAGACCTAAAGAAGAATGAATTCATGTACTTTTCAGGGACATGGAAATGCTGGAAGCCATCATCCTCAGCAAACTAACACAGGAACAGAAAACCATACACCATATATTCTCACTTATAAGTGGGAGTTGAGCAATGAGAACACATGGACACAGGGAGGCAAACATCACACACTGGGGCCTGTTTGGGGGGTGGGAGGAAAGAGGAGGGAGAGCATTAAGACAAGTACCTAATGGATGTGGGGCTTAAAACCTAAATGACAGGTTGATAGGTGCAGCAAACAACCATGGGACATGTATACCTATGTAACAAACCTGCACATTCTGCACATGTATCACAGAACTTAAAGTAAGAAATAATAATAGCCATTCTGATTAGTGTGAGATGATATCTCGTTGTTTTGATTTGCATTTCTCTAATGATTAGTGATTAGTGATGCTGAGCACTCTTTTTTGTTTGTTTGTTTTTTGTTTTGAGACAGGGTCTCTCTCTTTCATCCAGGCTGCAGTGCTTTAGTGTGATCATGGCTCACCACAGCCTCCATCTCCTGGGCTCAAGCAGTCCTCCCACCTTAGCCTCCTAAGTAGCTGACACTAGAGGAGTGCACCACCACACCTGGCTAATTTTAAAATTTTCTTTATAGAGATGGGGTTTCCCTGTGTTGCCATGCTGATCTCAAACTCCTGAGGTCGAAGGATCCTCTGGCCTCAGCTTCCCAAATTGCTGAGATTATAGGTAGAAGCCACCATGCCTGCCATATGTTTTCTTTTGAGAAGTGTCTGTTCATGTTCAAGATTCTGGATATTAGCCCATTATGTAGATTGTGTGTTTACTCTGTTGACTTTTTTTTTCCTGGGCAGAAGCTCTTTAATTTAATTAGGTCCCACCTATCAATTTTTGTTTTTGTTGCAAATGATTTTGAGGACTTAGTCATAAATTATTTTCCAAAACCAATGTCCAATATGTCCTTGATTCTTAGTAGTCTTACTATTGTATTTCTAGGTGTCACTTTCTTGGTATTTATTTTGCTTGAGGGTTGCAAAACTTTTTGGATATGTAACCTGAGGTCTTGAATCAATGTTTTGAATCTTTTCAGCCTTTTTTTTTTACTCTATTTTATCCCTGCTTTCATTTCGTTGCCCTCCTAGCACCTCAGCTGAAATTATGTTAGACCTTTTCACGATGTCCCACCTATCTTTAAGTTGTTTATATGTTTGTCATTTTTTTCCATATATTTAAGTGTGGATATACTCTTTAAATACATTCTATTTGTTTATTTTCCAGTTTACTAATTGTGTATTCTGCTGTTGTTAATGTTTCATTAAATCCATATAATAACTCTTAACGTCAAATATTATATTTTTAAATTTTAGAATGTCACCTTTTTACAGACCTTAACAATCTCATAAAATTCTCCGTCTTTTAATTAATTATACCGTTTTGTTCTTTATGTGTTTATACAAATATTTTGGCCTTATTATTTTATGTCACATGTAATAACGGTTTTATTGAATACAACATTATGTATTAAAATATAGATGCTCTAGTTAATGACATCTTCTTCCAGAGTGTAGGAAAATGCGATGGTAGCTAATTACCTTAAATCAATAAAATTCTATGTTCAACAGGGGCTAGAATATTTCTCTAGTAAGACTTAGTCTACTTTTTGTTTACTCATGCCAATCCTTTCCTTTTTTCTTTCTTTTTTTATTTTATTATGTTATTTTATACATATATTTACTACACTTTAAGTTCTAGGGTACATGAGCACAAGGTATAGGTTTGTTACATATGTATACATGTGCCATGTTGGTGTGCTGCACCCATTAACTCGTCATTTACATTAGGTATATCTCCTAATGCTATCCCTCCCCCCTCCCCCCACCCCACAACAGGCCCCAATATGTGATGTTCCCCTTCCTGTGTCCAAGTGTTCTCATTGTTCAGTTCCCACCTATGAGTGAGAACATGCAGTGTTTGGTTTTTTGTTCTTGCGATAGTTTGCTGAGAATGATGGTTTCCGTCTCCATCCATGTCCCTACAAAGGACATGAACTCATCCTTTTTTATGGCTGCATAGTATTCCATGGTGTATATGTGCCACATCTTCTTAATCCAGTCTACCATTGTTGGACATTTGGGTTGGTTCCAAGTCTTTGCTATTGTGAATAGTGCCGCAATAAACATACACGTCCATGTGTCTTTATAGCAGCATGATTTATAATCCTTTGGGTATATAGCCAGTAACGGGGTTGGCTGGGTCAAATGGTATTTCTAGTTCTAGATCCCTGAGGAATCACCACACTGTCTTCCATAATAGTTGAACTAGTTTACAGTCCCACCCACAGTGTAAAAGTGTTCCTATTTCTCCACATCCTCTCCAGCACCTGTTCTGACTTTTTAATGATCGCCATTCTAACTGGTGTGAGATGGTATCTCACTGTGGTTTTGATTTGCATTTCTCTGAAGGCCAGTGATGATGAGCACTTTTTCAATAAAATACTGGCAAACCGAATCCAGCAGCACATCAAAAAGCTTATCCACCACGATCAAGTGGGCTTCATCCCTGCGATGCAAGGCTGGTTCAACATATGCAAATCAATAAACGTAATCCAGCATATAAACAGAACCAAAGACAAAAACCACATGATTATCTCAATAGATGCAGAAAAGGCCTTTGACAAAATTCAACAACACTTCATGCTAAAAACTCTCAATAAATTAGGTATTGATGGGATATATCTCAAAATAATAAGAGCTATTATTTTTTAATAGAGAGCCTGAAAATTTCACTGCAATTCTTTGTTCCGGGGAAAGGTAAGAAAGAGCCAACTATCTATCTACTCTTTGCCTCCCAGGGATTTAGAAAATTATGCTCTACTTTTAGAAGAGCTTACTCAGGTGTCTAGATTTTTATTTTCCCCATAATAAAAGTAACATTGGGATAGTTGATTACATCAGCTAAATCAGAATCTTGTATTTATAAAAGTTTGGGTGACAGTTCTTGAAAGACTCTCATTCACGTGTAAAAATAGGCTAGTTCCTATTGAGTTAAATTTGGCAATATAACACAAAATTACTAAGGCAATATGATTTGACCCAGAAATGCAACTTTTAAAAACTTACTCTGAAGATATATTTCAAACACAAAGTAATATATATGCAGATGACTATTCTTTGCTTGTAGATGAACGTTTTTTAAAGTAAAAAATAATAGAAACTACCTAAATTTCCAATATAAGATTTTTTTATTTTATGATACATACACAAAATGTAGTACTATTAAGGTGTAAGAGAATGAAGAAAGTCTATGGACCAATATGGAATAACTTCAGGTGATATTATTCAATGAAAAGATATAAGGGCAAAAATGCATATAAAGAATGCTACTTTTTATGTAGGTAAGAAAGAACATAGGAAAATGGAAAGTTGCATGCAAGTAGATAATGGGATGGGAAGGATATGTCAGAGACTCTGTAAATTTGTATAACTCTATTTTTTTCGTAACTATATATTTTCCTGTAGTTTTTGGCTTTTGGAAGTTGTTAATGTATACATGTTCCAATATATCAACAATAATGGGAAGATAAAGTAAAACTGAAAACAGTTATCAAACTGAAAGAAATAAATGAATTTCAAATGACTAACAGGGCCACTTTGAAAAAACAAAAAGAAAAGAAGCAAGGCAATCCAAGAACACAGAATTTGACTGTATGCCCTCATTTCTGAGTAGGATAAATTTAGTGGGGGAGTAATGAAAACGTATTCTGAATTCTTTTCAGTGAACTTACATTTGGTAGTGGTATAGTCGAATCCAGTTAAAAATAAATTTATTTGTATTGTAGATTGAGAAAATGAGTAAATGTAATGAGATTTGGGGAGCCACAGTCCTCTCTACAGAAAATGTGATACACAATATAGAAGGGGGAAACATAAGAATAAGTCTCTGAGAAGATGTGTTGGAATTGAGTTTGATATCAGTTTGATACCATGTATATGTATTTTTGTGCATATATATTCATACGTATAAACAAACAAATTTCCTATTTCTGTCCACAAAGTGAACTTTGGAAGAAATACAATCCAGTACCAATGGGCATAACTGGAACTCCAATCTTAGTTTCTCATAATATAATTTGTCACTTTCCCCTAAAAAGAACCAGAGCTATTTCTTGAAATGGCTGATTCTAGGCTGGGACAGTATAGACAAAAGATCATCCTGGGACATCTTGTTATAACAGAAAGTGAGGAAGTACTCTAAAGGCTGATGGAGACAGTCGCAGTGCATGGGATGTAGCCTGAAGGAGCTCTAAATAGCCAAAAATAAGACGATTTGAATATCAAAACAATGAAAGACACTAAGGGAGCACAGACCAATGAAAAACTAGAAACCCGTTGAGTCCATATTGGATATCAAACAAACAAATAAATGAGGAGAAGGGAGAAATCTTGCTTACAGTAGATTTGTAAAGGCCAATTTATAGAAGGAGTTCCGGACATGGAGAATCAACATTGCTGTAAAAACTGGTTCAGGTAAAAAGCAAAGGCTTATAAATATAGAAAGGAATTTGATGAGAAGTAGGCTTAATGAGATCTCTCTACATACTTCTTATTTGCCAGAGAAAAAAATTGCACCTATACAGACAACACCTTGACTGAGTGATTAAAATTAGTATTATTAGTAAAGGGCAGATGAACATAGTGTCTCTCCAGATGTGATAACCTGAGGAGGACATAAGAGATCATGTCTGTAATATCCTTGCCAGGAATTCACAACCTGTCTGCAAGCAAGAGAAAATACAAGACAAAATAAAAATGCAGAAGGTTCTATGAAAAAAAAAATAAGGTGGTGTGGAAATTGTACTTTTTTTAAAAAAATGGCCATGATATAAAAGACATGATAAAACTGTGGAAATATTTCAAATTGAAGGAGACTAAAAGATACTATAACTAAGTTTAATACTTGATCTTGGATTGGACCAAGTAAACTGATGTAGAAAAAAATACTATAAGCAAGGTATTGTATAAATTGGAATGTGGATGATAAATTACACAGAAATATAATATTAATATTAAAATTGCTGAAGTTAATAAATGTATATGATTATGCTAGAGATCGTTCTTATTCTTGGGTATACACTTTGAAATATTTGAGGAATAAGACTATGATATATGCAGCTTAATCTCAAATGGCCCAGAAAACTCTTGCAGATAGATATTGAATAAACAGATACAGATATTCATAAACATTGCGTAAAGTGTTTTGATGGTTAATATTATATGTCAACCTGCTTAGGGTATGGTGACTGTGTGGTGAAAGTCTAGCAGCACAGATGTTGCTCTGAAAGTCTTTTGTTACTGTGATTAACATTTCAATCAGTAGAAATTAAACTAAAGCAGATTATCCTCCATAAAGTGGGTGAGTTCTAATAAATTAATTAAAAGCCTTAAGGGCAAAGATCAAGACTTCTTGAAGTTAAAAAAAATCTGAGTAAAGATTGAAACATAGGAACTCTGCCTCAGTTTCCAGCCTGCTGACCTTCCCTGTGGATTTCAGAGTTGCTAACCTCTACAATTGTGTGAGCCATTTCCTTAGAATAAGTACCACTTTCTCTCTCTCTTTCTCTCTCTTTCTCTCACTCTTACTCTCTCTCTCACTTGTAGCTCATCTCTGTTTGCCTATATATACATGCACATTCATTCTGGTTCTCTAAAAAACCCAGTACAATAGTATGTATATTTACTATATACTATTATTATCCTTGAAACTTTTCTGTATGTTTGAAGATATTTCCATACAAATATTTTTAAATAATATAACTGTTGCATTTTAAACAATCACATTTACGTATTAGCTTGTTCAAATCTATTTATATGTCTATATATGTATATATGCATACATGTTGGCATGTATATATATTCACATATTATATACATGCACGCACTGTATATATATTTTGTCATGCTGAAATAAACATTTTCTCAGCGTTTTAAATCTAATTTTTATTTTTTAACTTTTATTTTAATTTCAGGGGTATATGTGCAGGTTTGTTATATAGGTAAACTTGGTCATGAGTTTGTTGTACAGATTATTCACCATCCAGGTATTAAGCCTAATATTTATTAGTTGTTTTTCCTGGTCCTCTTTCTCCTCCCACCCTCCACCCTCTGATAGGCCTCAGTGTGTATTGTTCCCCTGTATGTGTCCGTGTGTTCTCATAATTTAGTTTCCACTTATAAGTGAGAACATGAGGTATTTGGTTTTCTGTTCCTGCATTAGTTTGCTATGTTCTTAGCATTTTGGTAGCCGCATGGAAGAAAATGCAAATGAGTTCTGAAATGCAAAAAAAGTATTTGTAGGCAAACTAGATCAGGAAAGTGATCAAAGAGAATGTTTTTTAAATATTCAAAAATCTATAAATAAACTGAAAATTATTGAAAGGCTTTAATTAACAGATTCCTATAGTACATCAGTGAGAAATGAGTTTTCAGTAAGATCATTTTATCTATCTTTTTATCTATCTATCTGTCTATATTTTGCAATCTATCTTTATTACTTTCTATATGTAGTAAAGGGTACTCTATAAACAAACAAGCCAGTGTGAACTCTAACATAGAAATTTATACTTTTAGACAGAAAAGTTTTTCATTTAAAATTTAAAAGTAAATTCTACAGCTTACCAATTAAATACCTGTAGCATATTTTAACACTCTTGGACTTCCATACACACTATTTTTAACTTTGCCTGCTTAACATAATGGTTCTATTTTTTCTTCTCTAGGAATCTAGTTTGTTCCCAAGTTACCATATCTCAGAGGCATATAATGCTGTCCAATTCTCTTGAAAACAAAAATGTAAGTACTTATAGCTCTTGGCAATTTATTGTATCAGTAATTACTCATCTTCTTATCTTTCCAGCTTGTATTTTTTTTCAAACAACACACACTTAGTCAAAGACTCCATCAGGTCAACCACTATCAGATCCGATACACCATTTTTGTATGTGAAGTTGTATTCATTCATTTTCCACCCTTTTATGTAAATAAATAAAGTCTTCATAAATAAGGTTCATAATGCCTTATTAGGTATTCGGCTTGTTTTCAACTACTGGTAAAGCTATACACGAAAACAACAATAATAGCAGGCCAAATAATACAAATGCCATAACTGATGTCCAAGGGAAGTGGGAACACAGAAAAGAAAAAACAATTCAAGCTGAATGATGAAGAAATGCTAAACGGATGAGTTGGCTTAAATTAAACAAGTGAAATATAAATAACGTATCTGGATGGAAAGATAAATTTCTTAGTTTATAAATGTATTTCCTCCGATTGCTTTATTTACACCATCTCCTAATTAACTCCCCGTGTTAACTTGGGGCAACCTCTGTTCACTTAGTGAACTGTCTTATAAATTAACAGTTTTAATGTGGCCTTTTGAATTTATATATATATATATATATGGATGTTGTATATTGATATATACATATATTCATATTTAAATAATTTCAAACCATATAATTTTATTTATATATATATATATATAAAAAACACATATATTTTTAAAAAACAAGACTGTGTTTGTTACCAGATTCCTTGGTACATCACACAACATTCAATAGCATGTAATTCAAGCTTTTAGTAAATGACAGTACTGTGATCATTATTTGCCAGTATTAATTCGAGCAATGTATAGAATTCATGAAGATGAATAATTGATATCTGATATTTTCTTGAGGAAAAGTTCCTAGGAAACTTTTACAAAAGAAGAATATATCAATGTTCTTAAAGTTGAATATCACTCATGGTAAAGACATGTGAAGGATGAGACATGACAACACAGACATATCCAACATGCGTCATTTTCTGTGCATTATCTAATGTTTGCCTCAGAGAAGAGATCCATGATAATTAATTCTTATTTTTATTCTATATTAAGATTGCAAAATAAATAAATTTATTTTTAAACCTGGATTTAGAAAACCTTATTCAAATACTTTGATCAATGGATAAACCGAAAACCTGAGAAATAAAGGCATATGACTAAAGACCTTTAATGGTAGAGCAAGCCCCTGGTCCTGTGATTTTTGGTTGGCATGCTTTTTATCCCCATTGCATTCCTAGAAATACCTTTAACTCAAGAACAATTTAATAAAAAGGGGATTCTCCCATATCCGTAATGAAACAAAAGTTTTCTAAGGTAGACTTTTCCCAGTGTTTTCATCAACATAAGATGGCATGCTTGTTTTCTGATTACTCCCATGATTCCAATGCCTTGTCCATCCCTGAGGACAAATCAAAGAAGAAAAATAGAAGGTCATCTTTGGGTCACTGCTATTCAGTTTGCTGTGCCAAGCTGAAAACCAAGGCCATTAAATATGAAAATCCACTCATTGTCTCAGGCCTGATTGTATCCTGTCTTTCAGATCAGACTCACCATAGTCATAGCAACCCTAATAGGCGGATGTGCATTGGACCACATCATTTGCAGGGTGTCTTTAACTGAGAAAAGTTTTGTTGAAAATATGTGTGATTAATGCCTTCAACTATTATCTCTAATTGAACAGACATGAAAGGGGGCTACTTTGTCAGCCCAGATAAGCCTATTGCATGGCCATTAATGGCATATTCAGCCCTTGCTGAATTAATCTATTATTGCCTCTTGTCTTTGGTAACCATAACATGTTGTTGGAAGGCTGTGCAAAATTTGAGTAACTGAACCACAGCTCCAGTAATCCTTTAGACCTGGGTGTAGGGGAAGAGTGAAAAGCTGTTTAGTGACTAATTGAGTGTGCTGTGCTGTTTCATTAGTATTAA
This sequence comes from Pongo abelii, assembly GCF_028885655.2. Classification (NCBI taxonomy): domain Eukaryota; kingdom Metazoa; phylum Chordata; class Mammalia; order Primates; family Hominidae; genus Pongo; species Pongo abelii. The sequence goes on along the minus strand of NC_071988.2, from coordinate 51,022,203 downwards.
GCAGTGGTTCTTTATTTTAATCTGTTTATATCAGAGTGATGTATCACCTTAACATCATCAGTTACTCAGCAAGCTTCACACAGTTCCTCTATCCATAATATAACTAAAATAAAAGATCAATAGAAAGACTTAAATCTTGTGTATGTGTGTGTGTTTGCGTGTGTGTGAGTTTGTGTGTGTGTGTGTGACAGAGAGAGAGAGAGAGAGAGAAAGAACCAGAGAAATAGAGAGAGACATAGCATTCAAAGCATAAACAACCAAAGTTTATCAGAAATATGAAGCTGACATTAGGTCAACATTTATATAAGTCATGTAGAATATGGCTCATGGGTAATACAGATACTGAAGAGCAAATCTTGATCTATTGTCCTGCATTAATTCAGGTAGAGTGAACACTCTGGCAAGATTGAACATGGAAGAATTTGGGTTATGATTAGGTGGGCAGAGAGATTTTTACCGAGACTGAAAAGGTAACTGTGTCTAAAACATATTATTTTGTATTAGTAAGAGCAAATTCTACTTTGCAAATCAATCAGTTATTTGAAGAAGGTATTACATAGCAAATGACATTTATGATAATTTGACCTGTGTTGAGCAATAGGAAATGTAGAAAAATTAATTGTAGCAAGTTAAAATTGCAAAAGAAATAAAATGACTTTAAATAAATTTTAATGCAATATTTTTATGTCAAATATGATCTTTTATAATTTATTAACCTATAATTGGCTACCCATTTATAAAATAATATAATGAAATCTGCACATCACACATTATACCTATGTGAAAATACATTCACAATGGCAAAAGGATATTTTTTATATATATATAAAATACATATGTATGTTATACATATGTATGTATATAACTAAATTATTAAGATATGAGATGAGAATAAATACAGTTTTAAAAATAACCTTGGAATGAAAGATGTAGCATGAGTTTCACAATTCTGAAGTAAAATATTTCTAGATTTAACTGTATAAATTTTTAAGTTTCAATAGAGTAAAAATGTTAATATAAACAAAGTTAACAAGAAATGAAAGGCTGAATGAAATTCTTATTATACAGAATTTCATGATAATACAAAGAATCCTCTAACATTAAACAAAAAGAGCACTCAATTGAAATAATACAATTGTAAATAGTTATCCATACAACTCAAGTATTTATGTAACTTTGCTACAAGACACAAACGTCTTGTGTAGTGCTTGATCAGAAAATAAGCAAAGAAATGGAAAATGAAATAAGACTATTTCAACCCTAAAATACTGGCTTTTTTTCTATTTCATTATATTTATTATCAAATATGGTATGAGATTAAGAGCACTTTTATATACTCCTTGTGCCAATTAAACTGACACAGGCATTGTAGGAGCATATTTGAGCATCTGTGACAGATATAAGATGAGTATTTCCACTAATGTTTAAATTTGGCATAAGAAACCTATTTCATAGAAACACAACTATATACATATATATATTTATATATCCTTTTAAAATTACATACAAATATGTTCATAGAAATATTGATCATAATTATGACCAATTGGAAAGATCTAAAACTCTACCAATAAAGAACAAATTAAATCATAGAAGACTATATCCTTTAGAAAACTAGGCAGCCATGTAAAAAAAAAGATGCATTAAAAAAGACACTATAAGCCATACTATGAAGTAAAAAAAAAAAGAAATACAAGAATTCATAGACAAATATGTATATTGCAATTCAATTTCCGTAAAAATATCAGAAAAATAGAATCTTTGTATATGTGCATACATATACATAGAATCTGAACAATTGTCAACCAAATTAAGAATAGATTCACATGTGTATATATTTTAAAATTCATTATATCCCAGGTGCATTCAATACTACTTAAGACAAATAATAAAATGTAAATGATATCTACACATACAAAAAATCCTAAAATGACTCAAACATTGTCAAAACCATGCATCCAGTTAGATATAATTACTATCATCATCTGAGAAAATACTGCTTTTAGCACTACATAAAGACTGTTGATATATGTTATTTCATTTAATTCCTGTAGGACCTCGATTTTTCTCACATGCATAGATATTACATAACCTGTTCAACTCATACAATTAATAAATGACAGATCTCAAATTTGATTCCACGTTTCACTGATTACAAATACCGGGCCTTTTGAAATACAATAACAGTATCACATCTTGCTTATAGAGGGAAGTTGCTTGTAAATGCTTATAAATTGATCACTTTAAAATATTTTATCTATGCCACAAAAATAAAATATTGTTGAATGACTACAATCTCTTAAAATAAAATCATCAATTTAACAAACAAAATGAATGATATGTACAGTTGCATTACTTATGTAATGGAAAGAAGACTACTATTATATATTTGTAAGTATTGTGTTCAAAGGGCAATTGTACAGAAAATTTTTGCCGCATGCTCTTTTTCACCCTGGATACTTTTTCTTCCAACTCCATTCAATTATTTCTCCACATTGTAGTCAGCAGTATCCTTCATAAATGAACATTTGATCATATTATTCTTTGCACAAAACTTTTCAATGTCTTACATGTGTCTTTAAATTAAATCTAAACCCTTTAACACAGATTGCCATAGGATAGCATAGCATTTTGGGTAAACACCCAAACTCTAAAATAAGCCTGCGTTCAAATCCTGAGTCGGCATTATCATTCATTTTTAAACTTGGAAAAATATCTTATTTCTTTTTGCCTCAATTATCTTATCTTTAATATAGGTCTGATAAAATGCCTAATAGATAATAAACATTAAATCTAAAAATACATGAGGAACTTAAATTGTGTATACATAATTTAGCACTGATGTTTATTTTTACAAGACACTAGTCAGACTGATGTACACATTTCTTTGCCCAACGTACTGTACATCTTTGCACATGTCATTCTGTTGGTTGAAACATACTTATCTTCCTTGCCTGTCTGACGACTGTTATCCCTGTGGTCTCAGCTTCGATCCTGCTTCTATCAGGAATACTAACTTGAAGAACCAAGCCAGTGCCAGATACACCTATTCAAATATTTCAGAGTTTCCTTTACTTCTCCAGTCATAGTCCTGATCTCACTGTAATAATAGAATTAATTATTTTTATCCTCCACCTGAACTTAATATCATAAAGCACTCACTTTGGAGTTAAACAAATTAGCTCTGGTTCTTTCTTACTCTTTAAACTCAGCCACAAAACCTTTCTGATGCACAGTTTACCTAAACTATAAAATAAAGTCCATTATACCTTATTTTCAGAAATTAGTAATGTAATGTAGATGCGTTACCTTAGCATAGATTATCAACAAGAGAAAGTCTGCAGTAAATGATATTTCAAAGTGTTATTCCTCTGCTTAAACTGGTGCCAGGTACAGAAGAGCCACTCCAAAAATTTGGGTGAATAGTGCAATAATTGTCCTCAATAGTGTAAAAATGTTACTATTCCTATATAAATAAGAATAACAGCCCTCCCTTCATGTCAACATAACCAAGACATATTTTCTAAAATGCTCTAATACCTATGACTTTTAGGAAAAGCCAAAAGTTAGGAAAAGCCAATAAGATAATACAAAACAGCAATTGTGACTACTTAATTGTCAGAAATTAATAATATTTTCATAATGATCAAGATACTGAAGAAATAGATATTGTTATATATTACTGGTGATAATAGAAAATGATACTGCCATAATGAGACAATAGATATCCAAATTTTAAAAATGTATACTCCCTTTGTTTTATATTCCACTCCCAAAACTTTATGCAAAAGAGACAAATTAATACGCAAACCATCACAATGATTTCAACGCATCATCATCTATAAGAGTGAAAAATTCATAGCTCCTTAATTTGAATGTGGGCTCAATTAATTATGATAAATAAAACTATGGACTGTGTATAGTTTTCATATGGTTTGAGTAGAGTTCCATAAATAATGTGAAAAAATAATGGGTTGCAAATTAAAATATGCAATCTTATGCTATCAGAATATGTACATGAAAAAATTGGTTAGTATGTTCAATAATGATGGAACTGACTGCCTCAGACAGATCTTCCTGCATATATCAACTATAACTTGAACGGTGTATTTTTAAAAAATTTAAGGCAGAGGAGAATAGATAAGATTTACCCTTTATGGAAGAGAACCACACTGTGTGAGCTTTATATACTTTTCCCCCTAAAGGCTCTCTTCAATTTGCACAGCATGGCCAAACCCTAGCAGAAAAGCATAGTTTCATTGGCTGGAGTGTCAGAAAACAGTATGGGGCTACCATAATGGTTGGAAATTTAGGAAGGGAATACCAAAAATTAGTGAGTTACACGTGGTAGAAGCTCACCACCTGTGTACATTCAAAATCTAGTCAAAGCCCCAGCTGTTCCTTAATCAACACTTGAGAGGGACACACTCCAAGAAACATGGACTTAAAAACAGTGGCAGGGCACTATTCAAAATAGCAAAGATGTAGAATAAACCTAAATGTCGATTGACAATAGACTAAAGAAAATGTGGTACATGGCCAGGTGCAGTGGCTCATGCCTGTAATCCCAAACATGTCAACTAACTCCTGAGCTCAAGTGATGCACCTGCCAAGGCAAGTGTTTATTCCCAGCACTTGCCAAGTCAGGTGCATCAATTGAGCCCAGGAGTTAGAAACCACCCTGGACAACATGATGAAAACCATCTCTGCAAAGAATACAAAAATTAGCAGGGTGTGGTTGTATGTTCCTATAGTCCCAGGTACCCAGGAGGCTCGGGTAGGAGGATTGCTTGAGCCTAGGAAGTTGAGGCTGTGGTTGTGCCACTGAACTCAAGCATGGGCAACAGAGTGTGACCCTGTCTCAAAAAAAAAATAGAAAGAAAAGAAAAGAAAAAGCAAAGAAAGATTGGGAGGCCAAGGCAGGCGGATCACTTAAGGTCAGGAGTTCAAGAGCAGCCTGGCCAACATGGTGAAACTCCATCACTACAAAAAATACAAAAATTAGCCGGGTGTGGTGGTGGGCGCCTGTAATCCCAGATAAAACATTCCCAGTAAGATGTTCATCCTCTGTTGCCTGAGCCATGCATGAGGTGAGGGTTGCCTTCAGAGGCACAGCAAAATTTAAACCTTCATCTGGCTGTAAATTTTGACCAGACTTTCTGGGATCTCCTTTGTACTTTCTTACCTCAGAGGTAAGCCAGGGGTGTGGGGTAGGTTAGTATCACAGTGTTTCTATTACTCTCTCAATTTCCAAATCTCTGCATTAAATTTCTAGGTGCTCTGTCACCTTATCTTAACTACTGCATCACTTCTGAAGGTAAAACTGTGGGTTTTGCCCCCCGTCATGACCAGAAGAAAAGTTCCACCAGGTAAGAAGATCACAGACTCACTCGTCTTATACAATGCAGTGTAATTTTTTGTAAGTCGATAAAGTTAATCCTCATTATTTACAGATACTACATTTGCAAATTTGCCTACTGGCTAACGTGCATTTGTAATTGCAATAGTTATACTCAGGGACTTTGGTGCTTATTCGCAGACATGCACAAAATGGTGAAAAATTTGAGTGGCACATGCTCCCAGATGGGGTAGAAAAAGGCAATGTTCTCCCTTCTTGTTTATTTCTCATACAATGAACTAGGGTCGTTTTTACAGTCCATTTAGAGCCACATTTTTCACGTTTGTACTTTTGTTGACAATTTTGCTGTTTAAATTGGCCCTGAAGTGTAGTACTGAAACACTGTCTGGGTTCCTTAGTACAAGAAGGCTGTACTGTGCCTTACAGAGAAAACACGCATGTCAGACATGCTCATTCAGGCATGAGTAATAGTGCCGTCGGCCATAAGTTCAATATTAATGAATCAATGACATAGATTTAATAAGGCATCTTTAAAGGGAAACACCCATAAAAGAAGATTATTTATTGATCAGTTGATGAAAATATTGTAACTATAGGCTAGGAGGAATCTAACCATGAATTTCCCCCAAGAGCAATGATTCTGGGTTCACTAATTCAGTGTTCTCGGCAATGTTATAGAATATAAGTACCATGAATAACAAATATCAACTATACTTCTCAAGTTGTTGTCCATCTTCGCATATTTTTCAGTGTTCTAAAATTGTTGTTTATGAAAGTATGGCTAGTTACAGTATACTCTTTTTTTCTACAGTAGATTCCCTGAACTCCTCATGTTGTCATTTCTGAAAGTAGAGTATGCTGCTTATCTTATATTATTTTTTCAATATTAATATATTTTTTGGATTTCACAGTTTATCTCATAGCTTCATTTTGTTATATTATTAACTATGAAAAATTATATTAAAAGAGTGATTTGAGAGACTCTGTGTTCTCAGTATTATGGCATTCATATACAAGTTCTTTTTTTGTTCCTGCTACTTAAAAAAAAAAGCCTAATATCTTTGGAATGATTTCACGACAAAATAAAAACTTTTCTGCAAATTTAAAAATATAACGTACCTAAAGAAATTAAGTAGAACATATATGCAGAGTGTTACGAAAATTAACAAAGTAAATCATTTTGTGTTCTGTGGAAAAAACTAATAGATTATTTTCAGTACTTCTGAGGCCACCTGAATTCTCTTCTGTCAGGAACTTAATCCTTCCCCAAGAATTAACCACTATCTTGAGTTGTGATAATCATTAATCATTATTTTAATTTCTTTATTTTAGATTTATGTGTAGATTCTAAAGCAATACTGTTTTTAGTTTTGCTTGGTTTTAAAAGGTGTAAGAATGGACTCCTACCATACATACTTCTGTTCCATATGGTTTCTTTTATCCAATATATTATTTATAATATTCATCCAAATTTTTGCGTATAGCTTTAGCTTACTCATTTTTATTGTCATATGATATTTCATTGTATGAATATATCATATATTTATTAAATCCATTCTACTGTAAATGACCATTTGGATTGTTTATATTGCCTGCCTGTGCCAAACTATGGTGTTATGAATGCCCTGTGACTTTTAGTGCATGCATTTGTCATTTTAGTTAGAGTCTATGCATAGTGTTAGGATTTCTGGCTCAGAGGGTATACAAATTTTATAATTTAACAGATAATGTCAAAAATGTTCAAAAAAATATGCTCCAGGTCCTTGTTACCAGTGGTTATATTTTCAATAGTGGTATTTTTTTTGAGATTTTAATTTGCTTTTCCCTGATTACTAATTTGATTAAACATCTTTTCATATAATTATTTCACTTTTCTTTTTAAAAAAATTCATTTACACATTTTGGAAATTCCCCCCTCCCCCCCTCAGTTTGGGTTATTTTTTTTAACTGCATGAAAATATTCTTTTTATATTTTGGACAACAGTGTTTTTGTTAGCTTTTTAAATGTTGAGTATTTTCTCCCATGTTGCGACTGGTATTTGTATTTTCTTCATGGTATCTTTTGATAAACACAATTTATATATTTTATTAGATATATATTAATTATGTTGATAAATATGATATTAACTTTTTTGTATTTCAACTCATTAGTCTTTTAATCTATTCTCATGGCTTTTTTTATTGTTTCATAACATGCCTTGAAGTAGGTTCTTGTAAATATTTCACTCTATTATATTCTACATAATAATATGCTCTCCATAGTTTTAGCTTTTCTTTACTTGGAATTGATATTTTAATGTAGCAGGAAAAGAGGTTATGATTTCATTCTATGTCACATTGATATCACATTGCTCAACCATCATTTATTTAAAAGATTGTTTATTCTGTATTGATCATTCATTCCGTGTTGGGCATATATTGTTCCATACAACATATCAATATTTTTGCTAATTCTTTGCTCCACTTATATAGGTTATTTAATACACTTGAACCAATACAATATCATCTTAACAATTATTGTTTCAATATTTTCTTGTTATTTTCAGAGTACATTTTGTACCTGGTCATTTTATTTATCGTTGTATTGTTATTTTCTCTTAATTGGCTCAATAGTATAATAAGAAATAATAATCTTTTCTGTATTTTAAGTAGAATTTTAATTAATCTATTATCAGTCTTAGGAAATTTTTCCCTTTTAAAATATTGCATCTTCCAGTCTATGAACATGGTGTGTCTCCCCATTTATTCAAGTCTTCTTTCTTCTCTTTAAGTTGTTATATTTTTCTCTGAAAAAAATCTTTCTCTACCTTGAAGTTTACTCCTATGCCCTCCATGCTCCATATCAGATTAGTGCACATTATTTTTTTCATGTATCTTCATGTTTTTATCTATATCTTATCAGTTTCTACTCTGAATTAAAAGAATTTTTTATAGATATTTGTTTTTCACACTAAATTTGGAGGCTACTCAAGAACAGGGAATGCATTTCATCCATTTTTAAGCCTAACATAGTTTTTCACATTATATTCTCAGAAAACCTATGTTTATTAAAATGTGACAGTCAGCATATAGAAATGGTTAAGGTAATTACAGTAAAACTATTCAACATAGTGTTCTTTAAGCTGAAACTGGATCCCTTCCTTACACTTTATACAAAAATTAATTCAAGAGGGATTAAAAACTTAAATGTTAGACCTGAAACCATAAAAACCCTAGAAGAAAACCTAGGCAATACCATTCAGGACATAGGCATGGGCAAGGACTTCATGACAAAAACACCAAAAGCAATGGCAACAAAAGCCAAAATTGACAAATGGGATCTAATTAAACTAAAGAGCTTCTGCACAGCAAAAGAAACTACCATCAGAGTGAACAGGAAACCTACAGAATGGGAGAAAATTTTTACAATCTACCCATCTGACAAAGGGTTAATATCCAGAATCTACAAAGAACTTAAACAAATGTACAGGAAAAAAACAAACAACTCCATCAAAAAATAGGTGAAGTATATGAACAGACACTTCTCAAAAGAAGATATTTATGCAGCCAACAGATACATGAAAAAATGCTCATCATCACTGGCCATCAGAGAAATGCAAATCAAAACCACAATGAGATACCATCTCACACGAGTTACAATGGCAATCATTAAAAAGTCAGGAAACAACAGGTGCTGGAGAGGATGTGGAGAAACAGGAACGCTTTTACACTGTTGGTGGGAGTGTAAATTGTTCAACCATTGTGGAAGACAGTGTGGCAATTCCTCAAGGATCTAGAACTAGAAATACCATTTGACCCAGCCATCCCATTACTGGGTATATATCCAAAGGATTATACATTATGCTGCTATAAAGACACATGCACAAGTATGTTTATTGTGGCACTATTCACAATAGCAAAGAGTTGGAACCAACCCAAATGTCCAACAATGATAGACTGGATTAAGAAAATGTGGCACATATACACCATGCAATACTATGCAGCCATAAAAAAGGATGAGTTTATGTCCTTTGCAGGGACATGGATGAAGCTGGAAACCATCATTCTCAGCAAACTATAGCAAGGACAGAAAACCAAACACCACATGTTCTCACTCATAGGTGGGAATTGAACAATGAGAACATTTGGACACAGGGTGAGGAACATCACACACTGGGGCCTGTTGTGAGGTGGGGGGAGGGGGGAGGGATTGCATTCGGAGATATACCTAATGTAAATGACTGACGAGTTAATGGGTGCAGCACACCAACATGGCACATGTATACATATGTAACAAACCTGCACGTTGTGCACATGTACCCTAGAACTTAAAGTATAATTTAAAAAAAGAAATTATTGTAAAGTACAATTTAAAAAAAGAAATTATTGTATAGATGTTAACATTATGGAAAAATATCCATGGATTTAAAATAAAACATTGGAGTCATTTTTATCTTTTCTGCCTCTCACATCCTTCATCAACTTCACAGTACTAATGTTGACTCAATTCTTATATGTAGTATGTTAACCTTTCTATTATATATTACCTCTACCCTCTGCACTATCACCATGGCCCAAGTGTCCTTCGCCTATTTCTCAGAAGAGGGCAACAACTTGTCTCACTAACAAAGTAATTTTGTGTAGTTATCAAGGTAATCATTTTTAAATGTAAGTCACATCAAAAGACTACTGTCTAAGTCTATTTGGGCTGCTATAACAATATATCGCAGACTGGGTAACATATAAACAACAGATTCTACAGCTCACAGTTCTGGAGACAGAATCCAAGATAAAGGCACCAGCAGATTTGATATCTAGTGAGGGCCTATTCTTCATAGATGCTGCCTTCTGTGTGTTCTTACATAGTGGAAAAAGGCTAGGGAGCTTGATTAAGATTCACTGATGAAGGCACTTATCCAATTCATGAGGGTGGTGACCTCATGCCTTAATCACATCCCAAAGGCCCTACCTCTTAATACTACCACACTGGGTATTAGGTTCCAACATTTAATTTTTTGGGGGAGGACATCAACATTTATACCACAGCAAGTACTCTGTTTGAAAATGTTCTAAATCACTTTTCATTTCACTCCTAGTCAAAGCCAAAGTCTTATAATAATCTGCAAGGCTATAGATGATCTGGCCTTACCTTATCTCTCCAAATGCATCTACTGCTTTTGGCATCATTTAATACTTTTCATCTACACCAATTTCTCAGATATTCCTTAAAAAGTACAGACATGCTCATGTTTCCTGTCTTTGTGATTGCTCTCCTTGTAAACTGGACCCATCCCAGTATTCAAATAGATGTATTCCTTGTCTCTGTTAATGAATTTGTTAAGTCTTTTGCTTAAATGCCATATTTTCAGTGAGGCATTTCATGATGAATTTATGTAAAATGACACTGCTCCATTCCCCTCCAAATTATCTGTAGTCTTTACATCTATTTTCTGTTTAGATTTTTCTTTATTATCATCAAATACATGGCATATCTTACCACACAACATGTACACAATCATATAATTATATACTTTTACTATAATTTACTCATTTATATGAATTATCTCTCTTCTCCCATTCTAGAATTCAAGCTCCAATAATAAAGATTTTTCTGCTTTGTTCTTCTGTGTCCCTTGTGCTGAGAAAACTCATCTAACGTATGGTAAGAATTCAAAAATTATGTTTAGTAATTTCAAGAAAATTCTGTAAACAAGCAAAATTTGAAAAATATTTTAAATAGTTTAATATAAAATTATAGACAAGATGTTTTTTCCTAACTAGCATATTTGATGTATGATATTTTTTGGCTTCATACCTATAATCTGAGCTATTGCATGTAAATATTAGATATCGCATTAAATTTGGATTATAAATAAATTAATAGAAGGTATTGGCCAGGCATGGTGGTTTATGCATGTAATCCCAACACTTTGGGAGGCAGAGGCGGGTGGATCACCTGAGGTCAGAAGTTCGAGACCAGCCTGGCCAACATGCCAAAACCCCGTCTCTACTAAAAATACAAAAAAAATTATCTGGGTGTGGCAGCGGGTGCCTGTAATCCCAGCTACTCTGAAGGCTCAGGCAGTATAATTGCTTAAACCCGAGAGGTGGAGGTTGCAGTGAGCCGAGATCATGCCATTGCACTCCAGACTGGGCAACAAGAGCGACGCTCCATCTCAAAAAAAAAAAAAAAGGATTGATTGATTAATAAGAGGAGTTATCAATGAATAATGTCTTCTCTACTTTAACTGATTTTTAACAGATTCGTTAAACCATACTCTTCAAGGAAGTAACAAATAACTTAAGCACTTAGAACTTATCAGATATGAGAGTTATGTGTGTATTCTCAGTTTGTTATTTGGAAGTCATTTTTATAATGCTGCATATGCTTGAAGAGGGATTTCTCTTTAATTGTCATATTTCAGATGCACAGTGAGAAGCCCATTAACTATGACCTTGTCTGAGGAGAAAGCAGGGAAATAGTTAGAAAGATAGAATCTTGTTTTGGAAGTACACAGTTGGCATTGAGACCAGATTTTCTTAGATCATTAATAAGTATGCTCTAAATGTGAAGTCTTTAATTATTTTAAAATAAATTCTAACAAAAGAAATTCCAAAGGCTCCTCTTAAAATGTCTGATCAAGCATTACTGGCAGTATAAGCCAAAGAAGACAACATATAAAACTATAACAAAAACAATCCAGAACATTAATTACTATTTTAAAAATATTTAGCTATTACTGCAACACCAAAACTACTAATATAATGAACTAAAATTACAATTTATAATTACTCCAAATTCTGTTGTTTAGATGGGTGGTTCTTCTGCTGGTTGCACCTGGGCTCACTCATGTGATTACCACTAGCTAGTGGGTCAGCTGCCCTAGGAGACCAATGATGGCCTCACATTCTGGAAGCTTCTGACTGGTTGTCAACTGAGGCAACTTGGCTCGCCTCCACAGTCTCTATTTTCTAGATTACCAGACAGGACTTTTGTATAAGATGGCAGAAGTGTTTCAAGAGGGTGAATGTAGAATAGTTGCAAAACCTCATGTGGCTTGGGCTCCAGAACTCACACAAGGTCACTTCCACTATCATTTATTGGTCAAAGCAGGTCATGAGGGCTGCTGAGATGTAAGAGTTTGGGGGATGGGCTCCATTTTTAACAAGAGGAGTAGACCAGAATCTATGATCATATTTAATTTACCACAATCCCATGAGACTATTTCATCAAATTTTGCAATAGGCTCTGAGTAACAGAGGTATCATTTAAGAGTTTATAATAGCATTTAGATTCATAGATAGAAGATTACTGATAAGATTTAATGAAAGATAAAAAATTAGTCAATATAAGAATTCAATGTGATGTCCAATTGCATAGTTCATTTTTCTATAGCCACTTGGTGCTGTGATTTATTTTTATTGAAAATGAATTAAAATGTAAATAAAATGGTTTGTCAAATCAAAGTGGATGTAAAATCAAAGTTATCTACATAATGAATAAAATATAGGTATGACTGAGCTTCACAGTGCTATTTAATGAGCAGAATACAAAAGTATAATGCATAATCGCTGACCATATAGATTTTCTAGTCCTAAAAGGAGATAATATATAAACATATTAAATGACTCAAACTTCCTGTTTTAGGGGCACTATTCCTGGGCATGCTGCTAACAGTGCAGTAACCAGGGCACTACTTACCATCATTAACACCATTTTCAGATTACAGACAAGATATGAAGTGTAATGTCAAATCACCAAATTCAAGCAGGATCAGATAAGAAGCTGAGGTTCAGAGAAAATGTGTGAGAACCCAGGAGCCATGATTTGTAGGCTCATCACAGACAGATGGAAATCAAACCAGATAAAAGTTCTTTAGGGCAAAGTTCAGGTGCTTTTATTGGCTTCTATTGAATGTGACTACTAGTTTATGCCAAGATCAAAGTTGCTGACATTATACAGAGACAAAGGTGCCAACACCAAAAACTCATGTAAGGGCTAAGTGAGTATTAAAGGCAGCCTGAAATAACATCCTAAATCAATGATCCTCAAACTTTAGTGTCCATGTACCTCAAGGGCTTGCTGAAGCATTGATTGGTAGGTCCCACTCTCAGAATTTATTTTGATTAAGTAGGTCTGGGGTAGGATCTCAGAATTTGCATATGTAACAAGTTCTAGATGGTACTATTGCCACTGGTAAAAGAAACACACTTTAAGAAACACTATCTTAGATTAAAAAAAAAATACCGCATCAGTCATCAAATATTATATCCTATACTTTAGGTTGCCAGCATTTGGAACATCAGAAGCTTCTGCAGGATCTGACATCACTAATGCTTCTAGAAAGTTTATTTTTTTAACTATCACTAATGTCTATTCTATTTTATACCACTATCCTTCGATTCCATGCACAGGTTTCGAAATAGCTGCATTTGTTTGGCAAAGTCTAGTTCATATGTTAATGTTAGCTGCAAGACAACTTCAACTCATAATTTCAGAAATTTCCCAAACATAAAAGTGTTTCTGATTCTGGACAGCCAATAGAAATGTCAGATGTGTGTTCCAGGAAATGAGATCTCAGTTGGCAAGAGGGAATCTTAGCCTCTTCTGGATCTGGATATCTCAGGCCTCAATTTCAAGGAGTCCAGATATCGTTGAGTTACTCTTGTTTTGTATAGACGGAAGAAGGGCTCTGAAAAGCAGTGGCAGTCTGAACTCTAAACAGGTAATTATTACCCTAATGCATGCCAAGTTAAAGACAACTATTCTAAATATGTAGGAGCCAAAATATCTAATTTTGTTTCCCTTTTGGTATTTATTTCTATTTCCCTAACACCAAATCAATAGAAGCTTTTAATTTAAGCGTCCCAATCTTCTCTCAATTATACTGCCCCAAGGGCTCCTTTTGAAAGACGGGGAGAATTGTCTCTGTAAGAACTGATGTGAGAATGGTATTCTAGGTAAATATTAAGAGGAGATAATACTCAGATGACAAAATTCGAGGTTCCAAGATTCCATGGCCATTTTCAATTCTATAGGATCTGGGATTTATCTTATAGAATAAATGGTAAATTTAGTATAGGAGGTTACATAGAAGACTATTTTAATAATGCTATGTGAGGGTTAAGGGTATGGGTTAGAATGATAAGGTGAAATAGAAATTTGGAAAAGGAGTATCACATCATTTGAAGAAAAATGATGGGTCTCTGTGACTGAATAATTATAGGTAGTGAAACATTTGCTTTAAAGATAATTGGAAATACAGGATACCATTGTTAAAAGACAGACAAATTGGTAGAGGATCTGACTTGAAGAAAAAAGAAAACCATTTTGGATATATTGAATTTGTGGTCACAGAAAAATATATTTATTTTGAGATATAATACTGAAGCATAGGAAACAGGTAGGTATTAGATATAAACTCAGTGGCTTTCTCCAAGCAGACAATGTTCAAAGTGCTTGATAATAATGTGATAAAAAGTAAAATAAGGCCAGGCACGGTGGCTCATGCCTTTAATCCCAGAACTTTGGGAGGCCAAGGCAGGTGGATCACCTAAGGTTGGGAGTTTGAGACCAGTCTGACCAATATGGAGAAACCCCATCTCTACTAAAAAATACAAAATTAGCCGGGCGTGGTGGTGCATGCCTGTAATCCCAGCTACTCAGCAGGCTGAGGCAGGAGAATGGCTTGAACCCGGGAAGTGTAGGTTGTGGTGAGCCAAAATTGCGGTATTACACCCCAGCCTTGGCAACAAGAGCGAAACTCCGTCTCAAAAAAAAAAAAAAAGTAAAATATTCTGAAATTTCTATGAAAAAAATCATAACTGACATTAGAATCTTTAGGAAAAAAAATTTATCCTTTTAAAAAAATTTCCAAGTATTAAAGTTTTGGGTATAGTGAAGAGCTAAAAGCCTAGTGTTACTGAATACCTGATGTCTATATGATAGGAAGAAATTAATAAATATCATTGGAATTGTTGCCTACCGTGTGTTCCACATGACTTAGAAACGAATACATTATTGAGAGTAAGAATATTAATACTTAGGGAAACAATTCACCCTCTGAACCTTTATCACGTTGTAGTTTGTTGTATAAACAGCACCTAGAACAGTATTTAATATGTAATAAATTCTTAATAAATATATGGGTATATAATATGTGTATGGGCTTTGAACTGTGAAACAACAATGCTGCAATACTGAGTAGATGCAAAAAATAAACTCAGATTTTACATTTGTGAAAGTTGTTGAAATGGAATGCTCACTAATCTTCAAATGGTCCTAATCTCAGCATAGAATAGATGTAGAGTATTCATATAAAATGTTGGATCATAATTCAGAATGAACTTGAATTGGTCTTTGATTTTAGAAAACACTTTTATACTCAAAACACAGGTATACTTAACAGACAGACTAATGAATGGAATGTACCTTCTTAGTCTCATCCCATGACTACCGACACTCAGCCACCAGCACTCGTGATTTTGATCTAAACTTCGTGATTTCTTAGAATTGCTCTGAGTCTATAAATTTGAACATTTTTTCTTAATGGCCCAACCCTATATATTCCAGCTCCCACTTACCTTATCTTAGTAAACTTTTTATATTACTTTTTTAATAGATTGGTGAGCCCTCTTTTCATCCACCAAAATAAATATCTTGTTTGATTTACTGTTTTTCTTATATAACTTAGGCCCTGTGAAAAGTCCATTCAATCAGTCTCCAAATCAAGTTTCTCATAATTCACTCTTTAACTTTGTTCTTCCTGCTTTCCCTTCTAAAATATTTTTATAGCACTCATATCCATGAATTGCAATAGTTGGTTTGTGTGTTTCTCACTTATCTATACCATGATATCATTGAGGACAGGAGGACATTTAGTGCTATTTGTCTAAAGCCTCACATGTCATTGTATTTGAAGGAATAAATTTGGAAAACTATAATAGTGTGAAAAATTAAATATCTATAATAAGTTACTATAAGAAAAAGAGCAATGTATGCTTATTTGGAAAGAAGAAACATTGGACACACAGAAACTTACTGAGTAACATCATATACACTTGGAGAAGATAGACTGTTCAAAATAACCTCCACCCAAATTATCAGAATTTAAAAACTTATATATATTAAATGCTTACAAATACATTTCTGATATTTAGATACTGTATAAAGGATTATTATTAATATCTGTTCTATTACCTGGTCAGTATTTAGCCCCTTGCTTTTGTATCAATTCTGAGTATGTCTTTATGCATCAATAATGCAGTGGATAGCAACGTTGATTGATACTTTTGCCTCTCCTTGGGGGAATAAAAAGCATAACAAAATGTTTTTCAGTATTAACTTTAAAAGTGGTTAGAATTTACAAGTTACTAGAGGTTGTAACACAAGATAACAACTAATATTAACTTTAAATGTTCAGAGAAAAAACGTATTTAGAATGTATAAGGTAAAAATCAACAAAGCTAAATATTTAATGTAGCTCAAATATAAAATATATATATTACATACAATATATAAAATATAATGTAGGCCAAAATAAATATTCCAATATTTGTTTACAAATAACTTACTCAAAATAAAATACTGTTAAAATTTAAAACCAAATTTAATATTAAAATCAGTGAATTTACTAATTTTATATCATATATAAAATTATTAGATTTGACAATTATATATAGCAATTTAATTTTGTAGAAAAATATAATCTTTCCAAAAAAATGGGCTTTATGTTTTTGACACCAAATTGTGAGAATTTGTGTGTATGTATGTGAGTGTGTGTGCACATATTTTCATTTGTTGGAGAAATTATTTAGGACCCTAAATAACTGGAGGAGAGTTGAATAGATAATGATCAACGAATTTCAAGTATTTCCTCAGGTTTCTTTTTCCTCAAATAACCTCAAATTTTGGTGGCTGTATTAGTCTGTTTTACCCTGCTATCAGTAACTATCTTAGACTGGGTAATTTATGAAGAAAAGAGGTTTAATTGACTCACAGTTCCACAAGCTTAACAGGAAGCATGACTGGGAGGCCCCAGAAAAATTGCAATAATGGTGGAAGGCGAAGGGGAAGCAAGCACCTTCTTCACAAGTCAGAGCAGGAGAGAGAGAGAGAGAAGGGGGAAGTGCCACACAGTTTTAACCCATCAGATCTCATGAGAACTGACCCATTATCACTAGAACAGCAAGGGGGATATCTATCCCCATGATTCAGTCACCTCCCACAAGGCACCTCCTCTAATTCAACTTGAGATTTGGGCAGGGACACAAATCCAAAGCATATCAGTGGCTAATTTAGAAAAAAAACTTCCTTTTAATGAAGGCCTATTAAACAGTTTTATTGATAAACACCTAAAATTTCTATTTTCTTCAATCATCTTCTTTAGTTTAGATTATCAATTTCATTAATGCTCTGTTCATATCCTGTTTGTCCAGAAAGTCTTATGTTAAGAACAAGATATTCTTGCCTGACAATTTTCCCCTTTATCTTTCTTACTTTTTTTTCCTCTTTGCTTTATTTTTTCCCCATCTCCTCTCCCTTTCCTTCCTCCTCTTTCTTATTTATTTTTTTTTTTGGCAGGTAACAAAAGAGCACAGAAAATTATAGACTCTATGAAAGTCTGTAGAAATAGTACAATTTCCTCTTATAATAGTGGAGAAAACTATATTAAGGTATATGTAACACTATGAAAGTATTATAATATAAAATTTAATATATTTATCTTACTTAGATGAACATACTTTTCAATTAATACACCAAGAATTCAAGAATATATCAAGAGAAGATAATTCACAGTGAAATAACTTATTTTTGTTATTAAATGGCAAAAGGAATTTTAGTAGTATTTGAATATATAATCCTATGCATTTACATTTTTAAGAACCATAATATTTTTCTACTTAACTTCTATTTCTCCAATTACTTATAAATTATGTTTTATTCTTGAGTAACTTGTTTTTTCATTTTAAATTTATAATTAAAATTCTTATAATGGGCAGAAATTCATTACAGGTTTACACAGTTTATTATTTTGGCATCTATGTTCATGCATAATATGTATTTTTTATAAAATAATTTTGTATTTGGTTAGTATTTGAGATAATATTTGATGTGGCAGTTAGTTATTTTAAAATAAATTTGGTGGAATTTTTTAAATGGAAAATTTACAACTCAATGTTGAAATCATAAACTTTCCAAAATATAAGTAATTTTTAAACCTTCAAATACTTAGAAGTATGTTCCATGGTGGGAGTTGTCTTGTTCAGTAAAATAAGTCAGGAATTTGAAAAGTACAGGGAGAAAGGACAATGTGTGCCATGCATACAATGTTGGCTGACGCTCTTAAGTTGCTTTGACACCCTACAACAAATGAAAAGCAGAACTGTTCACCAAAAATTGAAAACCATGCATGAAAGTCAGAATCCTCCTTGGTTGCTTACAAAGACAACCTTTTCTGCAGCTGTGGTAGAGCAGAAAAATGTAAAGATTAAACTCAGAATTTAATATTTAGAGTCCCTGAGCTTCAGAAACCATTGACTCTACAGATGATAAAAATGTGTAATGCTAAATATGTGACCCTGGGTCAAAAAGCCAGGCACTCTAACACATGGGATGGGAATATCTGGATGCATAATGCATACCACTCAAGATTTCAGCTCCTCACTATATATCCCAAAGAATTTACAGAGTTGATCCACAATTCCCTAATAAGAATTATAACTATTCTTGAGTAAAAAGGCAATGAAGAGGCCCCTCTCCCACAACATAATATGATCTGCCCCCTGAAGAGTTTTCCCAACTCCTTGGCTGATGCTAATTTTAGCTTCATCTATCCAGGCATATGCAGGAAACTGTCAATGCTCAAAAGGGGCTGCAAAAGTTAGTCAGCATATTTTATCAAGAAATATGAAAGTGTCAGTATGACTTGGTTATGAGAATGCTTGATCAAGATGCCTGACATACAAGACTACACAAGACTATAAAGTAGAGTTTATTGATTTGGAGATATTATTGATAAACACTATATAATACTATAATATCTTTGTAAGAAACCCAGGAAAAGGTGCTGACTAGCTGTTTTGATGATTTCTATAAACTTGAAAAAATGAAAGCCCAGTTGAGTGATGTTAAAATATTTGAATTACTATGGTAGGTGGTCATGGCAGAAGGGATTAAAATGCCCAGGGAACTGGGCATGGTGCAGTGGACAACAAAAGAGCCACATTATTCAACAAGGTCATTGAGGTCACTAACTGATGCCTGGTCACAGAGGCATCAGTTTCACTAAGAAGTTCAGCGGTAGGTGACTTTTTTTTATAGCTAGAACTAACGGAAGGAAAGAATATAACACAGGTTGGTTTTCGGTATGAAGGGCCTCAAAGAACTAGAGATAAAATGATCATGCTAAAATCCCAGAAATCAGGCAGTCATAGTTATCATAAAACCAGCAAGGTCAGAGTGACAGTCAAGGGAGGTGAACCCTCATAGTATTATGCAAATGATACTGGAATACGGCAACCCTAAGGGCAAAATAAATGGATAGCCAATCAGGGCACTGCCTAACATAAAAAAATCAAAAGAAACCAGTACAGATGATAGGGCCTGAAAGTGGTTACCACAATAAAAATTTACAGCCCCAGATTACATGTGCAATGATAACTTCAAACCATTGCTGGAATAAATTAAAGAATACATAAGTAAACATATCCATGTTCATAGGTTAAAAAACAATATTGTTAAGATGTCAATATTACCCAAAGTGATCTACAAATTCAGTGAAATCCCTATAAAAATACCAATGAGTTTTTTTGTAGATATAGAAAAACAAATTTTAAAATTCATATAGAATCTCAAGGGTCCCAGAGTAGAAGAAATTTGAAATAGAACAAAATGAGGGGACTCATACTTCCCGATTTCAGAACATATTACAAAGCTACAGTAATAAAAGCAGTTTAGTGCTCTCATGAAAACAGACAGAGACAAATGAAATGGAATAAAAAGCCCAGAAACAAATTTTTACATATATGGTTAAATAATTTTTCACAAGGATACCCACACCATTCAATAGGGGAAAGGAGAGTCTTTTCAACAAACGGTGCTAGAAAACTTGATACCCACATGCAAATAAATGAAGTTAGACTCTTATCTGAGCTATATGCAAAAATTAACTCAAAATGGATTAAACATGTAAAACTTACATGTAAAACTTAAATTTATACAACTCTTAAAAGAAAACAGGGCAAAATTTTCATAACATTAAATTTTGTTTTTAACTTTTACTTTGGATTCAGAGGGTACATGTGTAGGTTTCTTACATGGATATATTGCTTTATACTGAGGTTTAGGGAACAAATGATCCTGCAATTTGGGTATTGAGCATAGTACCCAACAGGTAGATTTTTAGCCCATGCCCACCTCCTTCCCTCCCTCCTTTGGTAGTCTCCAGTGTCCATTGTTCCCATCTTTACGTCTACGTGTACTCAATGTTTAGCTCCCCTTATAAGTAAGAACATGCAGTATTTGGTACTCTGTTTCTGTGTTAATTCACTTAGGATAATGGCCTCCAGTTGCATCCATGTTACTGCAAAAGACATGATATTGTTCTCGTTCATGGTTGCATAGTATTCCATGGTGTACGATATGGTTTGGCTCTGTGTGCACCCAGCCCCCTCCAAATCTCTTCTGGTGGCTCCCATAATTCCCACGTGTTGTGGGGACCCAGTGGGAGATAATTGAATCAAGGGGATGGGTCTTTTCTGTGCTGTTCTTATGATAGTGAATAAGTCTCAGGACATCTGATGGCTTTAAAAATGCGAGTTTCCCTGCACAAGCTCTCTTTTTGCCTGCCATCACCTGTGTAAGATGTGACTTGCTCCTCCTTGCCTTCCACCATGATTGTAAGGCTTCCCCAGCAACGTGGAAATGTGAG
Organism: Pongo abelii; assembly: GCF_028885655.2. NCBI lineage: Eukaryota > Metazoa > Chordata > Mammalia > Primates > Hominidae > Pongo > Pongo abelii. Next base: position 51,000,933 of record NC_071988.2, on the reverse strand, counting down.
TCCTCCATTAAACCTCTTTCCTTTGTAAATTGCCCAGTCTGGAGTGTCTTTATAAGCAGCATGGTGCTTGTGGCTCAGCTGCCATGACCCAGGAGTCTCAGAAGCCCTCCAAAGCAGTTGCCCTCCCAATTTTGGCTGGAGGTGAGTTTTCCTCTCTGTCTGGCCCTGCCACTACTGGCTCCAACTGCACGCCTGATTGCCACAGAGGAACAGGCTTTAAAATTTGACATCTGCATTCAGAGGTCCTTTGTTGGCCCACAGGGCAGGATCTGTTCCTCTCAATTTGGGAAATTTTTAAAGGAATTTCCATTTGCAGGTTGAGCAAACCCAACTGATTGAGAAAGGAGAGCACCCTGGCAGTTTCACTGTGAACACCCTTGGGGGCTTGTTTGTAATTGTGTATTGTGTGTGTGTCTGGGCAAATGAGTTTCTTTTGTGGGTAACAGACAGCAGAATTGGCTCCTCTAAATTTGAGAAATTCCAAAGAAAATTTTGTTTGTGGGTTGGTCAAGCCCAACCCATGGGGAGAGGAATTACCCAGACTGTTTCAGTTTGCACACTCTTGGAGCTTGTTTGTTTCTGTAGCACTTGGATTGTGCCTTGATGATTGTGTGTTTGATATAGCCTTGAGAAATCAGAATTTGGTAACTAATATTCTTTTACAATACTGTTTGGTCCCAATATTCTTTGGAGTCTGAAGTTTGCTGTTGAATGGAAAAGCAAGATGGAATTCTGTGTATTCAGGCTTTTAAGTTGCTGTTTTAGGCAGTTTTGGGCCTGTTTTGGCCCAGTCCTCTTTGGAGTCTGGAAAGATTTGGATTTTAAAAATCAAACTACTATGGAAAGTGCTTTACCCAAGATTTCGTTCCATAGCCTTCATCGGATCACCTATCAGGGCTAAGTTTGGCCCTGTGAACAAGTTTGTAGATTGCTGAGTTTGTATCGCTATCTCATGTGTGTGTGTGTATACATGCTTAGATGTGTTTATGTGCATGTACATTTATTCTTATATGTTGTATCTGCCAAATTGGCTCATAATTAAAAGTGCATTCATAAATTAAGTTAAAAAGTCCAAGCAACTTTCAAATACACATGAATTAAGTAAAACTTTAATAAACAAGTTGGCTTTAAAATTATTGGTAAAATAACAATGGAAATGCCTTCGGAGTTGTCAGCAACTCTGAGTTTTATCTTTTGTCTGGGTTTTATATTTGTCTCTGTTAGATAAAGTATCAGGGTTGGGCACAGAAGGTTATACAACTATGAAGCCAGCCAAAACAAAATAGTCTTTGTATGAATTTTTTGAAAAGTAAGACTAATTTAATGTTGCTGGTTTACGAAAACAACTGAATCTTCTGAGTTATTGGTGAAAATGCCCATGTAGTTAACTTTAAGGTTCTTATTTGGGTGAACATCTGATATTTTCAGGTTATAAAATGAATAACAAGGAAATCATGCGTAATCTTTATTAATTGCTAAAATGAATACAATTTAAATGGATAAGTGTTATAAATGAATTTTTTGTATAAATTAAAATCTTAAAATTGTTTTTGATGCTCACTGGATGCCTGTGTCATTTCCAATTAAGGAAGGGTTATGATATGAGGAAATATGTTTCTAAACATTGTGGAGTTTTTCTCATCCATAAAATGCTAATATCTGCTATTTCAGGATTTCTTGCTTCCTAGAGTTTCACACAATATTAAGGTAGTTACTAAGGATAAGAAGTAGAGTTAATATGTAATTCTGTATATAACATGCCAAAGTAGATGTGTTCCTAGGGAGTAAAAGAATAATTTTTTCTAATTAAGAAGTTATCTACATGTTAATTCAAATTATAAACTTGAAAAGGTTATTTATGAAACAAGGTAGAAAGCAATCAGTAAGTAGGGGAGAGATGTGTGAAGAAAGTTATGGGTACGAAGTTATATATTTGGTAAGGAAGGTTGTAAAGAAAAGATAATTTTTATATGAGAACGGATCTTGTATAGTGAGTTTTTGTCTTAAAGTAAAATGACTGAGTATTTAAAAAAAGAAAACTTAGGATGAAACACAAGGTTCAAAATGTCATACATGGTCTATGTAAGTCACATGTAGTTTTTTCTTGTTTCTGTGTGTCTATCTTCAAGCATATACAAAGAAAATAGAAAGTTAAAAACGTTTAGATAATAAAATATTCTTCAAAACCTGATAGAAAACTAGAGAAGTTAACATCGTGGATCGTTAAAGCCCTTACTCTTGGTGAAAGTAAAATAAGAAATATTGTGAAGAAATACATGGGCAGTTAGGCAATTTTTAAATATAGCTAAGCATGACGCCAGATTTAGCATACAGCCAAATTTTACATATGTGTTTGCATTGCCTCACACTATAGTTGCAATTCTGCATAGGTAGTACTAGCATTAAAGTACTTACAGTCATGTACCTAAAGTGAATTTTTTAATTGTACACAATTTATAGTGGTATTGCTGGATTTAATGACATTAACTTATGTGCCAGGAGCAAAATGTCCATCGTGTATTTTTGTTTTTTTTTTTCTTTTTTCAGTTGTCATAAATATAATTTTATTTTCAATATTTAAAAACAATTTAATTTCTTTTTTTTATTATACTTTAAGTTTTAGGGTACATGTGCACAACGTGCAGGTTAATTACATATGTATACATGTGCCATGGTGGTGTGCTGCACCCATTAACTCATCATTTAACATTAGGTATATCTCCTAATGCTATACCTCACCCCTCCCCCCACACCACAACAGGCCCCTGTGTGTGATGTTCCCCTTCCTGTGTCCATGTGTTCTCATTGTTCAATTCCCACCTATGAGTGAGAACATGCGGTGTTTGGTTTTTTTGTCCTTGCTATAGTTTGCTGAGAATGATGGCTTCCAGCTTCATCCATGTCCCTACAAAGGACATGAACCCATCCTTTTTTATGGCTGCATAGTATTTCATGGTGTATATGTGCCACATCTTCTTAATCCAGTCTATCATTGTTGGACATTTGGGCTGGTTCCAAGTCTTTGCTATTGTGAATGGTGTCACAATAAACATACCTGTGCATGTGTCTTTATAGCAGCATGATTTATAATCCTTTGGGTATATACCCAGTAATGGGATGGCTGGGTCAAATGGTATTTCTAGTTCTAGATCCTTGAGGAATCGCCACACTGACTTCCACAATAGTTGAACTAGTTTACAGTCCCACCAACAGTGTAAAAGCATTTGTTTCTCCACATCCTCTCCAGCACCTGTTGTTTCCTGACTTTTTAATGATCACCATTCTAACTGGTGTGAGATGGTATCTCATTGTGGTTTTGATTTGCATTTCTCTGATGGCCAGTGATGATGAGCATTTTTTCATGTGTCTGTTGGGTACATAAATATCTTCTTTTGAGAAGTGTCTGTTCATATCCTTCACCCACTTTTTGATAGGGTTGTTTGTTTTTTTCTTGTAAATTTGTTGGAGTTCATTGTAGATGCTGGATATTAGCCCTTTGTCAGATGAGGAGATTGCAAAAATGTTCTCCCATTCTGTAGGTTGCCTGTTCACCCTGATGGTAGTTTCTTTTGCTGTGCAGAAGCTCTTTAGTTTAATGAGATCCCATTTGTCAATTTTGGCTTTTGTTGCCATTGCTTTTGGTGTTTTAGACATGAAGTCCTTGCCCATGCCTATGTCCTGAATGGTTTGCCTAGGTTTTCTTCCAGGGTTTTTATGGTTTCAGGTCTAACATTTAAGTCTTTAATCCATCTTGAATTAATTTTTGTATAAGATGTAAGGAAAGGATCCAGTTTCAGCTTTCTACATATGGCTAGCCAGTTTTCCCAGCACCATTTATTAAATAGGGAATCGTTTCCCCATTTCTTGTTTTTGTCAGGTTTGTCAAAGATCAGATGGTTGTAGATATGCGGTATTATTTCTGAGGGCTCTCTTCTGTTCCATTGGTCTCTATCTCTGTTTTGGTACCAGTACCATGCTGTTTTGGTTACTGTAGCCTTGTAGTATAGTTTGAAGTCAGGTAGTGTGATGCCTCCAGCTTTGTTCTTTCGGCTTAGGATTGACTCATCGTGTATTTTTGTTAGGCTCTGGATAACACTGTAGCCTGTCAAGTAAACTAAGAAAAAAAAATTGTTGCCGGGTACAGCAGCTCACGCCTGTGATCCCAGCACTTTGGGAGGCTGAGGTGGACAGATCACAAGGTCAGGAGTTCGAGACCAGCCTGGCCAATATGGTGAAACCCTATCTCTACTAAAAATAAAAAAAATTAGCCAGGCATGGTTGCAGGCACCTGTATTCCCAGCTACTCAGGAGGCTGAGGCAGGAGAATGGCTTGAACCCAGGAGGTGGAGGTTGCAGTAAGCCATGATCACACCACTGAACTCCAGCCTGGGCAACAGAGCCAGACTGTATCTGAAAAAAAAATAAATAAATAAAATTTTAAAAAATTGTTTTTGCTTTTAATTTTTATTTTTATTTTTGTTCTCCTCTGGGTTTTACTTATTTGTCCATATGTATGAAACTATTGATTTTTTTTAGATTTTAATGGAAGGCTTTTATTTGATTCTATGAATAGCAATTTTGTTTGGTCCAACAGTTCATTATTTGATCTATTTATCTAAAATTTCTAACTTTGTCAAGTCTCCAAAAATTGATAGAGGACACCAGCCATTTAAAATTCAATTGGTTTTGCTTACCTCTGATGATCTTGAGAGTGTAAGAAAAAAAATTACACAAAAGACATATTTTTATAAGTTGGGAACCAAAATAGTAAATTATTTATTATTTGCAGAAGTGAGAATAAAAGTGTTTAAATCGTGTTTATTTTCAAGATAATTCAATTTAATCAATAATTTGAGTTTGTGTCAGATTTTTTTCACTAGATAATAAAGACAAACTGTGATATAGTGACAATGTTTTAAAGTTCAAGAAAGATTCACCTCGTCCTTAAGGAAATTACATTGACTGGGATTGCTCTCAAACTACTTTAATTGTGTTTACAATGATGAACATTAAATGGCATTGACTTGGATTAGATAGTAATAATTTTTTTAAAAAACATGTAATACTTTCTACTAATTTTTAATGCCGAGCTACTTATTAATAATGAGCCTTCATATGTGTACCTGAAAACAAAATATGTGCAGGTGCTGCACTGGTTTGAAGATTTTGGTGGTGAAAGTTACCTAATCAGTTGTCAGTACGGTGTCTAGAAACCAAACCTGGAAGTGTGTAATGATGCTCTGTTAAATAGCTGAGGAGAAATTATTGTGTGTTTGTTGTTACTTTTTCCTTGTTTTGCTGTATAGTATTTAAGTGAAAGGAGATTGTTTAACCTCATACCATATTTCCAAAACTGGTATTTGCATTTACCATTTTGTTAAATAATGTATAGAAAGGTTAGTTGTCTAACTTTGATATGTTTGGCAAAGGCCCTATTATATTTGTGATGCTTTTGGTCACAGTTCTGTCACTAGAATACAGCAATTAGACATATGCAGTGAGTAATCTAACTACTTTAATTCAGGAATTTGAATTAAAGGAGTGCTGCAGTTACTCCTAAATGCCAAATCACAGTATAACATGTCAAAGAGAATGATAGCACCTTCTGTAGTATAAACATCCTACTAACAAATCCTTGTGCTATTATTTATAGGGCTTCGACTCTTGGGTCTGAAAAAGGCACCAACCCCTGCTAAATTCTGAACACTGACATTAGTCGTCAGCCTTGGGAGAAGCAACAATCACAACGATCTGCTTTTTAATGAGACAAAGGACCAGAAATTAAGACTATTAAAGTCCCCTAGGCCCAGGAACTATCGCAGAAAATGTGGGAATGTGAGATTGTGAGGGCTGATTTTGAGGGATAAGATTAGTTTAGAGTTTTCTATAAATTAAACATTAAAATCAAAAGCATACTGATGCAAGGCCAGCGTCTCGGCCCATGTGTTGGAATAACAGGGTTTTCTTGGAGCATTGATCTGCTCTTTAATAGAAAGCTGTAAAAGGTTTTAAAATGTTTATCAAAATCTTACCTTATGGTAAAACTGATTAAAATTGTATTTGTTTATAAGGTTTTATTAAAGTTAGCTTTAACATTAGTAATACAGCATACAAGGTAAAATTTGGTTTTCTCTTTTGAATAAAATTTTTATGTAAGGAATAATAAGGAATAATAAGATATTTTTGTTTACCTTTTGAGTCAACTGCAGGGGGAAAAAAAGGGAGTTGGAGGAGACAGATTTAGTTGGCCTCAAGCTGTTAGGTCTTATTGTTTAGGAAACTGAGTGTCTTCTCTATCCAAAGGTAAACATTTTTGTGCTATCATTTTGGCTAAACAAATGACTATTTTATAATAACCATGATCCTATTTTGTGATATATCAAATGTCTTAAACATTTGATAGTTGACAGACTTTCCAACAGCAGAATTTCAGAGTCTAAATTCAGCCTTTTAGACCTCAAACTAACTCTTTGGATATTAGGTTCCCTCAAGTCCAAGAAAGACATATTAGGCTTACTAGGCTTTCGTTATGTTAGAATTATGCAGAAAGCATTGTGAAATCTGAGGTGGTATTTAGCTTCCTTTCGGGTTATTGATATATATGTGTTGTTAATATGCATTCCAGTATTATATGAGATGCCTAAAATTATGATATGTCTTAATATATGTTGTCAGTCATAATTATGATTATTATGTTAAATTATTGTATGCCACAGAAATAACCAACCGTCCTGGTCAACTGTGTCTTTATCTATGGCTGACTTAAGGCTTTTGTCATCTACAATTGTTGTTTTGCTTTGATCCTTCTCAAAAAGTGACTTGTAATCAGCTATGGTCCAGGGCTTGCTTCTTTGGAGCATTGCATGAAAAGGATTCTTGAGTGCAGGTTTCTGATAACTTTGGAGATTGTGCCACTGGAATAGAGAGAAAACTTCCAGTGAACTAAGTGGAAGGCTGATGTGTTCATAAACATAGCTAAACCAATATCAAGCAGAGCAAGAGTTGATTGCATGAACTGAACTAATGGAGGACTAAAATAATATTTATGGCTTTTTTTGAAATATTGCTGATTCTTTTGTTTTGTTTTTCAGAATAATTTTTGAATAATGTTTTTCTTTTGAGCTATTTATAGCCTTTAAATATATCTTGTAGTATACTAAGTACATCGTATTACTGTAAACAGACTTTTGAAGCATATTTCTCTCTCTGTCTAATTTATCCAGAATTTGTCAACTACTTGTGAATATTTTTAATTAATGGCAATGTGGTTGCTTGCATACATTTAATAACAACATGTTTTCTTTTATAATGGGCCATAATTGGAGGAACTTGTTATTTTCTCAGGCCTTTGACTAAAATGGCATTGTGAGAAGTTCCAGCAAAGCCAATTTAGGAGAGCGTGTGTGGACAATGATTCTTGCTGCATATTGTGTGGGTAATCAGGCCAAGTATATGGGACTGATGCTTATTTTGCAGTTAGATTAGGCCTGTTGTGATTTGTCTTTGGTGGAAGTGGGGGACTGGAGAGAGAAATATTGTGTTGCCAAAGAAAACTATAGTATTAGATTAATCTTTGATTCCTGAGTGGCCATGAGGTTACCCACAGATGGGAGCTGCTCATGAAAGCCCTCCTCAGCATGAAGCAGCCAGAAAGATCAACAACTGGATTCCCCATGATTGAGGAACTGAAAAATAAAAAAGGGGACTGAAACCGACTCAATAGTCTCATAGTTTTGTCATTGTTGTTGTTGTTAAAAACGTTTCTGGTCTTAAACCTTGAAACTTATATTTGCTTTACCTGAGCTCCTACTTCAGGAATGAACCTTTAGGCCTCTCAAAAATTATTAAAGAACTCACTGGATCACTTCATCCAGACAATGAAATGTTAGACCCTGTATTAATCATAATTGCTTCTATGCCCCTCCATAGTTTCTGTTTGCTTACACATTGTTACATTTCTTCCTGCTATGTAAACTCCTAGTTTTACTTGGTCAGGGAGGTGGATTTGAGATCAATCTCCGGTATCCTTGGCTGCAGCAACTGGCTGATTAAAGCCATCCTTATTGGCAATAATTGTCTCGGTGATTGGTTTTCTTTGTAGTGAGCAAGCAGCAGGAATTAGACTGAACCCCTGGTTTCTCAATAACATATGTACCACATTTTTAAAAATCTTGAATAAAAAACACCAAAGGCATAAGAAAACAAACAGGAAATTGACAAATTGGACATGAAAATTTTAAAAAATATTTGCATCAAAAGAGACCAGTAAAAGAGTAAAAAGGAAACTCACATTTTGGGAAAATACATTTTCAAGTCACATATCTGATAAAATATGAATAACCAAAATATATAGAGAACTTCTAACAAGAAATAAATATACGAGCCAATTAAAAAATGGGCAAAGGATTTTAACAGACATTTCTCCAAAGAAGATACACAAAAAAATAAGCACATAAAAAGATGTTCAATATCACTAATACTTAGGTAAATGCATATCAAAACTCCAATGAGATAGTACCTCACACCTATTAGAATGGCTACTATCAAAAACAAAATTAATGAAAAATACAGTAGTAAGTGTTGGCTAAGATGTGAAGTAATTAGAATCCTGTCCACTTTTGAAGGAATGCAAAATGGTACAATTACTGTGGAAATCGGTAAAAAATTAAAAATGGAATTATCATATAATCCAACAATTCCATTTCTGAATATATATATTATATACATATCAATTACTATATGATTCTTCTTACATGAGGTACTTAGAGAAGTCAAAATTATAGAGGCAGAAAATAGAATGGTGGTTGTCAGAGACTGCAGCAATGGTGGGATAGGAAGTTATTGTTTAATGAGTATAGAGTTTCAGTTTTACAAGGTGACAAGAGTTATGGAAGTAGATGGTGGTAGTGGTGGTATGGCATTATGAATGTATTTAATACCACGGAGCTGTATACTTAAAAATGGTTAAGATAGTAAACTTATTTCATGTTATTACAATAACTACATTGGGAAAAATGTATGGATTCCCTTCCCAATTTCTGGGATTGAGATACATTTTCAACCTTTAGCTATAGAATAAAATTGTGACTGGTATCCAGAAGAAAGGACTTTACAACTGCAGAGCTAGTATATACCTAATGATGCTCCAGTTTGTCCTTAATGGAGCCTAAAGTCATTTGCTTGTGTGCACTGTACGCTGGCGAACACAGAATAGCAGACATTTTGATAACTACTGGAAAGAGAGTTTTAGATAACATTGATACCCAGAGACTCAAAGCATCATCATGGTCCCCTGTTAGAATGGTGGTATGTAGGAGCCATGTAAAACATGAAAGCTGGACTGAAGTCCAGCCTACAGTGGGTCTGCAAGGGCCATGGACTCACCTGATGGTCAGTTTCTAATTTATAATTGTAATTGCCATACTTGGCAGTTGGAACAACCTTCATGTTAGGTTCTTGGCCGCTGGGGTAAACTCTTTCATAGTGGAGAAGGCCAAATGAGAGCTTCTGAAACCATAACTCTTTGACCAAGGTAGAAAATTAAAAAATAAAAAGGAATATAGCCTTTTTGTTAGTGGGGGTCAGAAGGAGGTGAATGGTGCACTTTAGTGTCACCCTTAGGTATCTCTGAAGAATGTGGGTTGATAATATAACTTCATTTAATTTACCAGTCCAGTTGATATAGGAATGCTGGGAAGGGAACAGTATAGTCCCTTTAAATGATAGGGAAGCGAGGAAGGGAAGTGCTGGGTAAAGGAGGGCGTGGTCCCTGGCTAGGGCTCTGCCCCATGGACCTAGATGAGGACAGGCATATCCTGCCCAAATGGAGGTTGTATTTCCCAAGATCACCCTGGCCCCCCACACCCCCATCCTGGGCCTATAAAAACCTGAGACCCTAGCAAGGCAGAGACAGAGGCAGCTGGACATCGAGAGGACATCAAGGAGAGCACAATGGAGGAAGAGCATACCAACAGATGCCTGCATGCTGGCAGGCCATCGACCATGAAGGGATGAGGTGGAGTCTGACTGGGAAGTTGGAGGAGAGCTTGGGCAGCCAGGAGGCCCAATTCCAGGGGAAAACCATCTCCTTTCTGGCTCCCGCATCAGCTGAGAGCTACTTCTACTCAATAAAACTTTACACTCATTCTCCAAGCCCACATGTGATCCATTATCCTGGTGCACCAAGGCAAGAAACCCTGGGATACAAAAATCCCTCTGTCCTTGTGATAAAGATGGGGGTATAATTGAGCTGGTTTACACAAGCCACCTATAGACAGCAAGCTAAGAAAGCACCCTGTAACACATGCCCACAGGGGCTTCAGGAGCTGTAAACATTCACCCATAGACACTGCCTTGGGGTTGGAGCCCCAGAGCCTACCTGTCTGTATGTTCCCCTAGAGGTTTGAGCAGCGGTGCACTGAAGAAATGAGCTACACCCCCACCACACACTCTGCAAGAGGGACAAGGGAACCTTTCTTGCTTTATAGACACTGCCGAAACCAAATGGATTCTGCATTACTGCAAGCTCAGCCAAGTGGTAAGGCCAATTTTAACTGCCATGCTAGATTTGATATATTTACTAGAGCATATTAATACAGTCTGAGTATATGATATGTGGCCTTTGACTTGACAAGTGTGTAGTGTGTCTGTGTTTAATTTCAGTCAAGAAAGGAGGACACAGTAATTCTTATTCATAAGGTGTGATGAGCCACAAATGGAGTGTCCATGTGACAGTGACAGAGGATGTGCATGGGCCCAAGAGTGTAAACTGTTCTTCTCAAGACTTATCTAGTTATTGTCACCACTTACTGCCCAATATGAGAGCAACAGAAAATAATAATGAGCCCTTGATATAGCATTATTTCTAACAGGAAGCAACAAGCTCGTTGGTTTTAAGTCTGTTTTGCTGAGTCCCTTCCATTTTAGAAGGGTCTACAATTTATTCTCAAAATAACAGACACCTATTCTGGTCATTTCCTGTCCAGAGGGCCTCAGCTGGCACCACTCTATGAAGGCTTATTATGTACTCACTCCATAGACATGAGGGAATCTCATTCCTCCCAGAATAAAGACTTTTGTCACTTCACAAAGTAAGCCACCAAGACCACTAAAAATGTTAGGTGAGTGTGGAGAAAAATATGGAAGGGATATTGAAACAAAAAGATAACCAGTAGTAATCAAAGGCCCTGACCAGGAGCTAAATTTCATTTCCTTAACCTGCTTTTTTTTTTTCTATGCCCACCTTTAGAAAATGAGGCTCAGTTGAAACCCAAAAAGTTCCTCTCCAAATATATATGAAGTATGGGGCCCACATGGCATAAGTATTGGCCTGTTGCAACACTAAAAGTTCACCCGTTAATTAGCCTTTCAGAAACTTTCTTCCAGCTGCAGCAACTGTATAATGGCTGCAGCTTTCCATCTAGGCCACGCTCTTCACAAGGAAGCACAGACAATGACTATGCCTGGAAGGAGCACTAAAACTTGACCATTTTTTCTTATGACAGGACTCTTGTACCATACATTTTTTGCTCTAGATCTGTGTTTTGAGGCAGAAACCTTACTAAATCTGTGTCACAGTCCGAGCGTCTCTCTGCCCGATTCTGCTTCCTGCTTTCCTTTCACAGGTGCCAGATGAGCATTGCAATCTGACACCTTTCCCTAAGGAATCCTGCTTCCTTCCCCATAATTATTCGCAGGCATTACCCTGAGTGAACTTTCTGCACTCTTAACACCTCAGCATATGCTACCTAAATATTTTAATTTATGGAGTTGTATGTGCCCAATGTCTTGTGTTGAGTGTCATTCAAAGTTTTATATAACATGTACAAATGATATTTTGATATACATATGCACAGTAAAGTTTTTACTTAGATTACTACTATAGCCAAACAAGTTAACCTATCTGTCACCTTCCTTAATCACCGTTTTTGGTTTTGTGGTAAGAGCATCAGAAATCTAGTACTATCGGTATGTTTTTGATATGCAATACTGATATGGACAGGAGACAGGGAAGTACTGGGTAAAAGAACATGGTTCTTCAGCAAAGGCCCTGTCCTCAAGCTTGGAAAGCACGGCCCTAAATGAGAGAAGTTGTTACTGTTTCCCACCCAAATGTTACCTTTTTGGCCTGCCCCACTTCCCTATCCTGTGCCCATATAAACCCCAGACCTCAGCTGGCAAAGAGACAAGTGGTTGAATGTTGAGAGAAGAAGCAACTGAGTATCAGAGACTATGGATAGACTCAGCTTAACTTTAGATGGCATGACTTCAGAGAGGAGCCCAGCCATCTCTGGCTAAATTTCATGGAAAGATCACCTTCTTCCCGCTCCATCCCCTTCTCAGCTCCCCTTCCACTGAGATCCACCTCCACTCCTTAATAAAATCCTCTGCATTCCTCACCTTTCAAACCATTCATGTGAGCTGATTCTTCCCGGATGCCGGACAAGAATTCAGGATACAATGATTGTGGGAACCCAAAAAGCCTGTCACACTGACTCTTCCCTGAGCTGTTTAACACTTAAGCCATCTATGGACAGCAAAGCTAAAAGGGCATTAATTTTAACACACCTAGACACTGCCATGGGGCGGGAGCCCAAAAGTGCTCACCCCCAGCCCAGCACTTGCTCACCTACATGCTCCTGCCTGTGCGGGGTTGAACCCAACGGGTTCAAGAAAGTGAAGTTCATCCCTGCTGGCGCCAAAGTGACTGGCTGGACTTAGTGCAGGTGCAATCTAGTTCGAGCCCGTGAAAGGGTCAAGGTAACCATTTCTTCTCAATATTACTCAGCATTACTAACTGTAGTCCTTATGCTGTACATTAGCTCTTTAGACTTATTCATTGTATGTAACTGTGAATTCATATTCTCTAACATATTGTTTCACATTTTCTCCCTGCTCCCTACTCCTGGTAACCACCATTCTGTTCTGTGTTTCTATATATTTGACTTTTTTGTAGATTCCATATGTAAGTGAAATCTTGCAGCATTTTTCCTTCTGTGTTTGGCTTGCTTCACTTAGCATAATGCCCTCCAGTTTCATCCATACTGTTGTAAATGGCAGTTACCTTTCTCTTTTTTAAGGCTAAATGGTATTGTATTAAGAATATATATATATACCACAATTTATTCATTCATGTGCTGGTAGATACTTAGGGTGTTTATACCTTGACTGTTACGTATAATGCAATAAACATGGGAGTACAGACAACTCTATGAAGTGCTGTCTTCATTTTCCTTCGATATGAAATCAAAAAGATTGCTGAGATATATGCTTTACTATTTTTAAGTTTTGGAGGAACTTCCAGACTGTTTACCATAATGGTGTACCAATTTCTATTTCCACCAATTGTGTGCAAAGGTTCCTTTTTCTCCATATCCTTGCCAACTCTTGGTATAGTTTCTTGATAATAGCTATTCTTACATGTATGAGATGATAACTTACTGTAGTTTTTGTTTGCATTTCCCTGATGACTAGTGATATTGAAAATATTTCTGTATACCTTTGGGCATTAGTATGTTTCCTTTAGAAAAAATGTCTATTTGGCTCCTTTACCCATTTTTAAATTAGGCTATTTACTTTCTATATGTTTGCTGAGTTGTCTGAGTTTCTTACATTTCTTATGTTTTCTCCTCAGTTGTCTGAGTTTCTTTTGGATATTAAGCCTTATTAGATAAATCATTTGCAAATGTTTTTTCTGAATTAGTAAGCTGTCTTTTCAGTTTGTTGATTCCTTCCTACCGATGTGCAGAAATGCTATACTTTGATATAATACCACTTATTTTTGCTTTTGTTGCCTGAGCTTTTGGTGTGATATCCAAAAAAAATGATTGTCCAAGCCAATATCAAGGGGCTTTTCCCATATGTTTTCTTCTAAGAGTTTCACAGTTTCAGGTCTTACAGTTAGGTGTTTAATTCATGTTGAGTTGAAAATCAACTCAACTCTGGTGTGAGATAAGGGTCCAGTTTCACTCCTTTGCATCTGGCTATCCAGTTTTTTCAATACCATTTATTAAAGAAACTATTCTTTCCCCATTGTATATTCTTGGCAGACTTGTTGAAAATTAGTTGTCTTCATATACTTAAGTTTTATTTTTGGGCTCTCTATTCTGTTTCATTGTTCAATGTGTCTGTTTTCATGCCATACCATACATTTTGATTACTGTATCTTTTGCAATATAAATTGAAATCAAGAAGAGTGAGTTCCTCAACTTTATTTTTCTTTCTCAAGATTATTTGGCTATTTGTTGTCCTTTGAGGTTTATGAATAAGTGGATTTACTTCTGAAATGCAAGGTTTATTTAATATGTGGAAATAAGTAAATTCATATTAACAGAAAGGAATCACATAATTTTCTCAGTACACATAGAAAAAGCATTTGATTAAGTTCAACATCCTTTCAGAATTAAAAACTCTCAGCCAAATAGGTGTATGAGGAAATTTCCTCAACTTAAAAAAGCCATTTATTAAAAGCTCACAGCTAATCTCATAATCAATGGGAGGAAAACCAAAAACTTTTCCTCTAAGATTTGGTACAAGGCAAGGATGTCCACTCTCACCACTTGTAATTCACATAGTACTGGAAGTTTTAGAAAGAGCAATCAGATTTTTAAAAGAAATAAATGCATCTAAATCAGAAAAGAACAAGTAAAATTATTTGTGTTTGCAGATGACATAACTCCATGTGTAGAAAATCCTACTCTATCATAAAACTGTTAGAACTAATACACAAATTTAGTAAATTAATTGGATACAAAATCAACATACAAAAATCCATTGCGTGGTGGCTTAGGCCTGTAATCCCAGCACTTTTGGAGGCTAAGGCGGATGAATCACTTGAGGTCAGGAGTTGGAAACCAGCCTGGCCAACTGGTGAAACCCTGTCTCTACTAAAAATACAAAAATTAGCAGGGTGTGGTGGCTCATGCCTGTAATCCCAGATACTTGGGAGGCTGAGGCAGGAGAATTACATGAGCTCAGGTGGCTGAGGTTGCAGTGAGCCAAGATCCTGCCACTGCATTTCAGCCTGGGTGACAGAGTGAGACTCTGTCTCAAAAAAAAAAAAACAAAAGTAATAGCAATAATAAAAGAAAAATTAAAAAAAAGAAATCAAGAAAACAGTCTCACTTATGAGCCATCCAAAAGAGCAAAATACTGAAGAATACATTTAACTGAGGAAGTGAAAAATCTGTACACTGTAAACTATAAAGCACTGGTGAAAGAAACTGAAGAGGACACAAATAAATGGACACAAATAAATGGAAAGATATCTCTTGTTCATGGATTGGAAGAATTAATATTCTTGTCCATACTATCTGAAGTGATATACAGATTCAACACACTTCCTATCAAAATTCCAATTGCATATTACACAAAAAAGAACAAAATTGGTTGAGTCGTACATAAATTTATTACTAAAATATTTCAATAGGGTAAATTTGGCCTATCATAAGTGCTATTTGTTAAATTGCAAATTCAGTCATGTGACTTATTTTCTTAAATCTCTTAAATATCTTCCGCAAACTTAGAGGTTTTATGTTCTTCTCGATGTAAGGTAAAATTAAAAGATAGTATATATACATATGCAAAGCCACAGGATCATCACAGCATATCTTCTCAATATCTGCTTTGCCTATTTTGAAGGAATTGGTATTAAAGTTAATATTAAAGAATAAATGGCAAACATGCAAAAATTGTGGGGATAAAATATGAGTTTAAAAAGAAATGCTATTTTTGCATCAAAATGTTCTGAGCTTAAGCAATTTCCCCAGAGCCAAAATGTTTCATATTATCTTAGCTGAGTCTTAAGGTGCACTTTTGTGGAGATGTTCAAAAATATTTGCTTTATCAGATAAAATCCAATCACTTTGGCTAGCTACACAAAAATCCCAACCTCACTCTTGGAAGTACTCACTTTCTTTCTTTTTGAGAGGAAGTCTCGCTCTGTAGCCAGGCTGGAGTGCAGTGGCGCCATCTCGGCTCACTGCAAGCTCCGCCTCCCGGGTTCACGCCATTCTCCTGCCTCAGCTTTCGGAGGAGCTAGGACTATAGGCTCCCGCCACTATGCACGGCTAATTTTTGCTTTTTGTTTTGTATTTTTTTTTAGTAGAGATGGGGTTTCACCGTGTTAGCCAGGATGGTCTCCATCTCCTGACCTTGTGATCTGCCCACCTGGGCCTCCCAAAGTGCTCGGATTACAGGCGTGAGCCACTGCCCCCGGCAGGAAATACTCACTTTCTACCACGTGTTGTAATAACCCAAATCTCATCAATTGTTTTCTGATATGTCTGTGATTTTGTGCACTTTCTTTTTCTGCTTAGAATTTGGTCCTACTAGGTCTTGGTGCAAAAGTGTTTTTCCTGCCTGAATTGTATAAATTCAAATAATTAGTAATAGAAAATCTGCATTTGTTAATTAGTTTGGGAGTTAGGCAGAATCTGAGGGCAATCAATGTCTCTGAAAACTGCATGACAAATAGGTCCCCGGCTAATCTCCCATGTCTGAAGGATCTTTCAGGATGGCAACAGGGATGATGGCCAACTTTCGAGTCATCTTTGCATTCTTAAACTGCCTTCTTGAAAATAATTATTACACTATGTGGAATATTTCTAGCTGTTTATCTTCACTATAAGATTCTTGGGCAATTTTATGTAGGGCTGAGCCATAGCATTCTTCCTTATCTTTCCTGCTTAGCATGGTGTTCATTATTTGGTAAACATGAGTAAATGTCTGATTTAATAACATAATATATTTGATTGTCTCAAAAATGCTAAATTGTTGCTACTAATTTAAGTAAATAAAAAATTCCACTAACCTTGAAAACTTAACCTAAAGCAAGCTAGATAATAAAACTTGATGCTGATAACCTGGTGAGAAAGCAGTTTACCTATATTGAGTGTAGTATTACATACTACACAGTTACTTCCAACTTAGGATTGGTGGAACAATTTAAGTAGAGAAATAAAAGACGTGTCTCCAGTGTTTTAGTATGTTTCTAAGGATAACTAAGACTCAAAGGGAACAAAAGAGAAAGAGATGTTACTGATAAATAACAGACACATAAATCTTAATCATAAAACAAAGAGACTAATTCAATTATAGCAAAACTTCTTGTGAGTTATTGCTTTGGATAAGAAACTTGGATACATTGAAATGCTCTTTTATGTCAAAATCCAATGCTCTTTTATGTCTAAATCCATTATATTGTGTTTGCCTTTCTTATTTATGGGAAATCAAAGTGTCTGTTATAGAATAATGATGGAGGGATGTCGGGAAGAGCTTAGAATGTATTCACAGTATAGTGATGATTTTCAGAGTCAGGGTTGGCTTGCAGGATTGCTCTCTTCTCTAGGATGAAAGAAACAAATAAAAAATACATATACACAAATTAATACCAAAAGGTGATGAGAAACAGAAAAAAAAAGAATATGGTACTATTCACAAGTTGAGTTTTAACAAATAGCTTTCTAATGCATTCTGAAAGAAGTGTTCCTCTTTATTACAGTCATGGTCAATTTGAGATTTCTGATCATTTTACTTCCTAAATGTACATAAAGTTGAGAAATTAAGCAGGACATACTAGGGAGAGTTTACTGTAGTCTAGACTTGTGTATTGACTTTTAAAAGTATATTTGAACTCTCTCCCTGGATGAAACTTGGAAAGAGGATTCCTACAATTTATGCAGACAAACTTGTTAGTAATAGCATAAATGAAATTTGAGTATATAAATCAAAGATTTGAATCAAAGATGCTTGAATAGTTGAGTACCAATGAGAAATTCAAAGTCCTAACACACTTTTCTTTTAAGCATTCAGTGTGATAATTGGTTGATTTCTGGCTATCTTGCTTAAAACCCACCGATTCACAGTGGATATAAGAATAATTTCAACAGAATAGCATCTTTGAAAGGTCAAGTTGTTGAAACTTTTGAGGAATGTCAAGTAGAAATCTCAGTACAGTAATTGACTTTGTGTATTCAGAAAATCTAGTGGTCTGAAAAAAAGAAAAAAACACAGTATAAGTTACAACTGTCAAAAATTGGCATTTGTATTTGCTGCTTTCGTTATTTTCCCCTACACAAGGGGAAAGCTATAAACTAAATTTGCTACATCTAAAACTTCCAAATATCAAACAAATTTGGTGAGTTTATATATCATCATTACAAATACAAGCATGTTTTATATATTTAAATAAATTTTTCATATTCTAGGGTTTTTATTAAATGGCTCTTGTACTTAAAATCATTTCGTGTTATAGCACACATTTTGTTTTGAAAACTGTCATCTAGATTTGGAAAGGAAGGGCTAGTACTCTGGATTCCAACAGGCCATTTATTTAATACTTGCAACGCCTTCCTCACCATTCCCTCCCACTCAATTCTCATCACTAGCTCCTTAGTTCAGATGCCTAGCATCAATGAACAATTGCAGTACTCTAATATCTAGCCTCCTTATCCTAAATTTATTAGAAGAAACTTAGAGATTTTAAACACTTTAATGTGAGGTAAGAAACACACTGTATGAATAGGGAGCTGAGCAACAACACACTTGGATATATTTATTTTTTTCAAAGTCTTCTTACTCCACAATCAATTTTTTAACCTTCAAATTCCCTTCATTTTCATTCAATTTTATAAACTTCTGGGATTAACTTTCTATATTATGATAGCCTGACATGTTTTTATTTGCTTTTATTGTTAATAATAGCATTTATCGACTATTCTTTAAGGAATTCAATAGTCATTATTTTTAAGAATTGCAGAATACATAATACAATGAAGAACAAACAATAATTTATAATAACAGTATTCAGATTGCTCTTGATCTGTAAATATATTTCATCTCCTCCCAGACATTGAGTGTGCTCTCACCTGCTAACCCCAGCACTGATTCTTGACCCCAAATCTGGCAACTAGCTTGTGTCACTTGACTCATGTCATTCATAATGCATGGAACCTCATAAACATTCTCCTCTTCCTCTTATTTAGCCTGTACTCTTGTTTTTGTTTTCCCTAAGGACAGGAGTGATTATATCACTGGCAATCACTCAACAACATTAGTATTATATCAGTAACAAAAGCACTAACAAAATTAACAGAATTTGTGTGGTTCTCTATGTCTAAAGAAGAAAATTTACTGGACCATTAACTCACAGGACACATTGGGAATCTTGGTAGAGTTAGAGATTGCAATCCAAGTGCCATCTCAATGTAACAATGTTTTGCTATGGGAATATGATTTATACCCTGAATCATCTTCCTTCTCTTAATATGTCACTGCTCAAAATGAAGCTGATATGTATTTAGGAATGTTAACACCAATATTATAACCCGTGTTCCTCAAGGTTAACTACACATAGGTCTAAATAGAGTCACTTTAAAACTCATATTCATGGTTCTTTTCACAACCTATTTTTTAAAACCTGCCCATTGTTTCAATAATATAATAGTTCTTGCATTTTTTACCCAGGGATCATTTTAGAAAGTTTCCTAGTGTGTGAACATGAATTATATATACCTTATATCTGCAATTCTTCCTCCTTTTTCCTCTCTCTTCCCAACCCAGTTGTTTTAACACACTTCTGGTTCAAGGCTTCCAATGTCTGCTAAACTGTCTAAAGTTTCCTTGATAGGTGTGTCTTTGGAGCCCATAGAAAAGCCACTTCCACTTGGGTTTCATCAAACTCTGCTCCTCCTGGGCTCTGCTACCGCCTATTCTGAGGATAGCACTTCCCAGGCATCATTGTCCCTTTTGCCCATAGGCCACCTTCACTGAGCAGTGCATGATCTGTCAAGCATGACTGCTCCTTCACTAGGTTTTACCATTTCTTTTTGTTTGAGCCAGCTTTATGTCCACGCTGTGTTCATCAGGAGAATTAAATCTGTGTGGCTAACATGCAAAGTAGAGCATGAAGGAGTTCTTTTTATAAAGAGTTGAAAGGCATCCCCTCTGTCTGTATAACACCATGTGCCTTCCAAAGCACACTACGTTTAGTATTAGTGCTGAGCATGGTAGCCACTACTTATTAGCAACACAAGTCCCACTTTTCATAACACTTTTAGAGAGACATGATTCACATCTTTACTGAGATATGATTGTTAAGCAAACAACCTGCATACACTTAATGTATACAGTTTGATGAGTTTGTACATATGTGATACCATTACCATAACAAATGTAATGAATCTATCCACATAAAACCAAAAGTGTTCTTGAATCCCTTTTCTTGTAGTAAGAACTTGTAGTAATATTCCCTAAGCAATCATGGTGCTTTAAGATCTAATTAAGATCTACTCTCTTAAATTTTCATGCACATATTGAAGCAGTTTAGGTCAATGAAGCAGTTTCATTATCTGAGGTGTTATCCATAATTCTTGTCTCATGACCAAGAAAAATAAGGAGCATGGACACCAAGAGTAAGGTTTGAGTGAAAGTTTAATAAGCAAAAGAGGAAAGCTCTCTGCAACGGAGAGGGGGCCCAAGAAGTTTGCCACTTTACAGTTGAACACAAAAGCTTTTATAGGAAATTCCCCTTATCTGTGTAGCTGCCTGTGTAAGTGCCCTTATCTGTGCAGCTGTGAGCATGTCTTAAGCAAGGCTCCTCCCTGTGCAAGACAAGTTCTCATAGAGCCCACAATGTATACATCCACAGAAGGGGAGGAAACTTTTTCCTGGGAGCCCGCTGATTACACAAAGTACAAAGGCATTTGTTTGTTGGGTCTTGCTCACCTATCTGTGCAGCTACAGCTTGATTCTTCGTGCTGTTTCTCTGTTTAAAAGAATTCTACTGAGGATCTGCCTTAACTGTCTGCCTGTTTTTTTTTCCTTTTCTCCTCTCTCGATATCTTTAGTATAGGTACTATGTTGCAGAGTATCTCTCTAAAACTTACTCACCTTGTATAAATGTAACTTTATACCCATTGAACTACAACTTCCCTATCTTCTGCCAACCTCCACTCTATTTTCTGCTTCTGTAAGTTCTGATGACTGTGTCAGGTTAGATTCTCATAAAGTCTGCTACCAATATAAGATTAGATATTCAAAAGATTTATGGGAGAGATGCCATTAAAGCTAAAATGCAACGGTACTAAATTAGGCAGTGGAAACCTTTAGCTCACAGTGTGTACTGACTCCTGTGAAAGGAAACAAAGAATAAAGGTAGGAACAGTCTTTAACTGCAATACAGTTCTGAGAAATCGCTGATCAGGCCAATGGAGAGTTCCTGAGCAAAGGTTGCCCATTATAGGAGGGCTGAGATTGGCCTGAGTGAACCAACTCTAAAACCACTCCACCCTCAAGGTGATTGGTCATTGGTTGAGAGCAGTCAAAAGGAAATGTGGCTTACTGTGACAACCTTAGTAGATCCAAAGGGGTGATTAATAGCTGATGAGTATGAAGCAGGTTGTTTTAAAGGAGAATTGAGCAGGGTTCCTCCTTTACCTCAGCATTTGCTAACCTTCAGTACTATAGCTCTAATTCTAAGGCAAAGTAAGGGAGAATGTATATAGCAAATAAAGAATAACATCTCCCATTCTCCTCCTGAAGCATTATCCAAATTAATTTTTTTTCTCTTTTCACTTGCTATCTTCTCTCCTGTCTGAAAAATCCAGTTATAATTCTATGGTGACTTAAATTGAGCACAAATCTGAGTCTCAGATAACTTGGAACACAGTTGCTCCCTCCTTCTGATTGCTAATTCAGTTTGTGGGATAATCTTGTTCTGGTCAATCCAATATCACTGAGGATTAATGCTTTGCTCGGCTGCTTTCCAACACTCCATGGGTAGAAACTCTGATCTGCTGCCCTGCACATTAGCCATACAGATTTGGATTTACCTGGTAGAAATAGCTTGGGGATCAAGCTGGGTTATTTACTAAACTATTATTTAAGTATTATAGGATAAAAATAAAAGAAATCTCATTCTCTATGGATATTGAAGGCTACCAACCCACTAAATTAAGTTAAATGAAATTACAGTAGTCCCCACTAAACCATGGTTTTGCTTTCTGATATTTTAGTTACTCACAGTCAACCAATGTCCAAAAATATTAAATGGAAAATTCCAGAAATAATTCACAAATTTTAAATTTGGCTCCTTTCTGAGTAGCGTGATGAAGACTTGTGTCATCCCTTGAATCATCTTTTTGTCCAGTGTATCTGAGCTCTATACCTGCCTGTTAGGCATCGACATCATCTAATCATGGCATCCAATCATTGACATTGTCACAGCTCTATGATTCAGGATCATCTGAATCCAGTGATCCTCCTTCTGATATATCATTAGAAGGTCAAGAGTAGCCCATTCACCTCACTTCGTCTTGTCATGTAGGCATTTTATTATCTCACATAACCAAAAGAGGAAGGATGAGTACAGTACAATAAGATACATAGAGAGACCACATTCACATAGCTTTTATTATGATTTATTATTAGAATATTCTATTTTTATTAGTTATTGTTGCTAATCTCTTACTGTGCCTAATTTATAAATTAAATTTCATCACAGGCATGTATGTATAGAAAAACATAGTATAAATAGGATTTAGTACTATCCATGGTTTCAGGCGTCTACTGGGGATTTTTCAACATGTCTCCTGTGAATAAAGAGTTGCTACTATATTAGTTCTACTTCAGTATAGGAAATTTGCAAAACAGCTTACTGGGTTGCTTTGGTCTCTATCCTGATGACTGCTATAACAGATTAACTTACTTTTCAGCGTATCTTCATCCTGCTTCCCCACAGTTCCATCTTCATGCCCCAACAATGTTGACCTTGACTGTGTGGCTGGCTTTGTTCAAAACTACGTAGGTGGAAGTGAGAGAGAACCAATTCCCAGCCTATATCTTAAGAGGCAATGAGTGTTTTTGGACATCCCTATGAAATTTTTAATGATCACCATAAAAAAAAAGCAAGACCTGGGTGAATATTATGTCTCCAGCTTTGCCCTGGAATGAGATCTGGGTAGTAGAACCAGACTTTAGTACCAAACTCAACAAAAAGCCTCAAGCAGAGCCACACAAACTAACAGCCAAAGTGAGATTGAGAAATAGCTGTCTACTCTTGCTTGCTAATATAGTTTTATTATGCAGCAAAAGCTACTCAAATGAGCATCCTATTGCTCCCAGTGTCATGGATAAGGAAGTCAAATATTTGTGGCTTTCTCCTTTTAGCTATGAGATTTACTACCTCAGTTTCTTTCATGAATGACAGCCCTTCAGGTTTCCAGTTATAGCTTTTCCCATTTGAGCTGCTTTGCCTTCCATACTCATTTTGGTTATAATTAGAATGGGTTATGGGAAACACATACATTAAATAAACTGAAAACAGTAAAATCAATAAGGAAAGCAGTGTTAGTTTTCCATTTCCAGTAATGGGATTTGGTGTAAAAGAGTAAACCGCCATTATATATGTTTGTGCCAGCAAGGTAGACAGATTTCTTATAGAATGCATAGGGACGTGAAAGGTAACACATAGCAAATAGCAAACATCTACCTCTGAATGCAACGGTGCTCTCATTTACAGATGAGATTGGAGCTTGATTCCTCTCATCACTGAACATTTTGTAGGGAATTAACAGAATCATAAAAGATTACTAATTTGGAGAACTAACCCAATAAGATTAAAGGAACATAGATACACTAATAAAAGTGGATACTGAGCGACTAAGCAGTTTATTTTTAAGTTTCCATTGAAAAAAATATACAAACTTCAGCAAATATTGTCAGTTTTGCTGTTGCTACACAGCAAAAAGTAAATTATAGCAAGCTACGGTGAATTTGAAGGTTGCTTAAATCAATACTAGGGAGAGGTCAGAAGCCTTACACAATCCAATGTATTGATGAACAAACGCTTTGTAGCTTAGATATAACAATTTTCTGAGACAACTTTAGAGCACCAACATGCTGTGATCCTAAAGTCAGGTATACATGTATTTATGTGTATATGTATGTATTTCCATTCAGTTGGCAACATGGGTCTACCTTCAACATTCCATTAGTTACAGCATTTTAGAATTTTCTTTTTTACATTATTTCATGATTATTAGTTTTCAAAGTCATTGGATAGGTAATAGGTTAAATTGTGCCTTTTCAGTCATGAGGAACTTTCTTAAATTTTATGTGCATCTTTGTACTTTCATTCTTTTTGTTCTTCACTTTTTCCAGGCATACACCCTTCCTGACTTTCATAAATCTTTTGTTGTATGGGTAACACAACAATAAAGCTCACACAAGTAGCAAACATTTTAGTTGTCTATTAAACTTGAATTTTAAGAAAATGTAAGAATAGACACAAAAAGAAGGAATTATTATGCTAAACCCCAAAAGTAAGTAAATTCTTTGAATACATACAAATAGATTATTTCACAGATGTGCTGAATGAACATAAATATGTATTTGTTTTTTAAAAAAACCTATTGCTAATTACATGTTCTGTTTTTCTGTCTTAAAAAAAGACAAATATATCATTTTCAAGCTCAACGGATAGACATGGTCTTTCGCTCAATTAACTTAATCTTATAATACTGGAATTCTTAAAAAGTGTGTAGATAACTGCTTGCAGTCCATATGAGAGAGAAGCTTTGGTTTGGAATTAAATATCAAATAGTGGGAGCAGGAGACACTTAAAATTTTATCTAGTTTCACTCTTAAGAAAACAGTTAAATACAAAACAAAAAATTATAAACAATGCACACTTCTTTTTAGGACATATTATGTTTGTTATTCTGAATTGAAATTAGAGCTGTTGGAAATCACAGTAAGTTTAAAGACACCAGTCCTTTTATCTCAGGAACTAAAAGTGTTACTTAAGCAAAAAACAAAGGTAATTTTTGTTAGTTTTTTTTTTTTTAAGAGAAGGACTACTTTTTAAGACATACTACTTTTTTTAGTGTCTTTCAACAAAACTAAAGAATGTACAATTTTTGCAAAAGCACCACTTTTACTATTATTTCTGTAAAAATATAATCTTACTGATAGAAAACTTACTTTTTAACCTAGAGATAAATTCCTTCTTAAATGCCATTTTTAAATAAATGATAAAATTGGCTTAAGAGATATGAACTGGCAAGACAAATACATATTATAATTTATATCTTCCAAAATTGGCAATTTGTATTGTATACAATTATTTAAAATACAGCACAATGTGTTGTGAAAAATATGATTATAAGTATGAAAGACTAAGTCGAGTTGTTATTGTTGTTGTTATTAGTAGCAGTATCATCCAGGATAGGTTATATTGCGCCATCGCCTGGCCAACAGTAAAGATTTTCATAGTGTTTGTCAAAGTCAGGGGTAGAGATTCCCCCCTTCTTTTCTTCCTCCCTTCTTCCTTTCTTCTCCTTTTTCTTTTCCTATTTCTCCCTGCTCTCCAGCTCCTGTTTCTCTCTTTTTCTCTTGTTTTCTTTTTCTTTTTTTCATTTTTCCCTTTGAAACAAATTTTTATGGAAATTAAATCAAGACATACTTAAATCACAACATCTCAAGAAGTCAAAGTCATACCAAATCCTGTGACTTAGTTCATCTTTATTTTAAAATTTATTTTTAAATAATATGAATATATGCTGTAAAGAAAACACAAAAAGTACAGAATAATTTAAAAAATAAACTTCATGTCTCCTCCAAACACCTCCACCTCCACTGGCATTATGTGATACCTATTACCAGTTTGATATGTACCTTTCTCTACTGTCTGTATGCATAGACCAGTATATAAATATATTTAATTTGTATGTATGGTTTCATACTATTCATATCCTACATCACCTTTCTTTTATCATGTCAAAATGATCTTATAACTCCGTATAAATCAACATATACAAAATGATTTTTTTCCCAGGAAAAAACTAACTGGCACAGTTTTATACATATATGTATAGACACATTTTTACACTGGAATTGTTTAAATAAGGTTCATACATATTTGTGAATTGAATAGATATTATTAACCAACTTGCCGGGTGCGATGGCTCTGCTGAGACCAGCTTGGTCAGGGAGACCGTAACCCAGCGGCGCTAGAGGAATTGAAGACACACACACAGAAATATAGAGGTGTGAAGTGGGAGATCAGGGATCTTACAGCCTTCAGAGCTGAGAGCCCTGAACAGAGATTTACCCACATATTTATTAACAGCAAACCAGTCATTAGCATTGTTTCTATAGATATTAACTAAAAGTATCCCTTAAGGGAAACAAAGGGATGGGCCAAATTAATTGCAGCAGGAACATGCCCTTAAGACACAGATGGCTCATGCTAATTGTTTGTGGTTTAAGAATGCCTTTGAGCAGTTTTCCGCCTTGGGCGGGCCAAGTGTTCCTTGCCCTCATTCCCATAAACCCACAACCTTCCAGCTTGGGCGTTAGGGCCATTATGAACCTATCACAGTGCTGCAGAGATTTTGTTTATGGCCAGTCTTGGGGCCAGTTTATGGCCGGATTTGGGGGGGCTTGCTCCCAACAGGCTCAAGCCTGTAATCCCAGCACTTTGGGAGGCCGTGGTCAGGAGTTCAAGACCAGCCTGGCCAACATGGTGAGACCACATCTCTACTAAAAATACAAAAAATTAGCGAGGTATGGTGGCAGGTGCCTACTAAAAATACAAAAATTAGCTGGGTGTGGTGGCAGGTGCCTGTAATCCCAGCTACAGAGGAAACTGAGGAAGGAGAATCCCTTGAACTTGGGAAGCAGAGGTTGGAGTGAGCTGAGATCACGCCATTGCAATCAAGCCTGGGTGAAAAGAGTGAAACTCTGTCTCAAAAAAAAAAAAAGGTGTTACTGAGAAATCTTCTACATTCTTCCATAAAAAATCTCCTTTCTCTATACTACTACTGGTATTAAAATTTCAAATTTTAAATTAAGTTATTTAACTGAGGAAGCAACAACAGCCAACCAGACTGTATTAATTCGTTTTCACGCTGCTGATAAAGACATACCTGAAACTAGGAACAAAAAGAGGTTTAATTGGACTTACAGTTCCACATGGCTGGGGAGGCCTCAGAATCATGGTGGAGGGCAAAAGGCGTTTCTTACATGGTGGCGGCAAGAGAGAATAAGGAAGAAACAGGAGCGGAAACCCCTGAAAACCCCATCAGACCTTGTGAGACTTATTCACTATCACAAGAATAGGGGCTGGGCATGGTGGCTCACACCTGTAATCCCAGCACTTTGGGAGGCCAAGACAGGCGGATCACCTGATGTCAGGAGTTTGAGACCAGCCTGACCAACATGGTGAAACCCTGTCTCTGCTAAAATTACAAAAATTAGTTGGGCATGGTGGCAGGCGCCTGTAATCCCAGCTACTCGGGAGGCTGAGGCAGGAGAATCACTTGAACGTGGGAGGTGGAGGTTGCAGTGAGCGGAGATTGTGCCATTGCACTCCAGCCTGGGTGACAGAGCAAGACTCTTTAAAAAAAAAAAAATAGCACGAGAAAGACTGGCATCCATATTCAGTTATCTCCACTGGGTCCCTCCCACGTTGCATGGGAATTCTGGGAAATACAATTCAAGTTGAGATTTGGGTGCAGACATAGCCAAACCATATGACCAACCATTATTTCCACTACTTAATCTTGTTAAAGATTTTGTGAATTTTAGGAAATTCAAAAATTGAAATGATCAAATTAAATTACATACTATACCTCTATATTGCTGTTGTACCTGACTTTATACAAGTGATATCACATTTTCTTAAGGACTTCAGGAAAATAATTAAATAGAATTCTGAGACGGTAGGTAAGACTGAGCACCGGCACCCAGGCAAAGGCTTCTTATTCTTATCAGAAGAAGTAGAAAAGGAGGATGGACCTGAAAGGAAGATAAAAAGAGATTTTACTCCATGGCTTCTATTTTGTCTGTGAGGCACTTACCTGCTGAAGACCATGGAACATATTTGTTTTATTACAAAAAATAGAAATTTTCTTAATGTTATATTCTTTGGAATAATTTAAATATTATTGAGACTATCCGGTTTTAAAGATTAGCTCCATTGTCCTGTGAAACTAACTGGGACTGGTGGTTTGGGGGGCAATTTCTTGACAAATTTCTCATCATTTGAGTAAATTAATGTGTTTCAGTTTACTATTTCTATTGTGGTTAATTTTGGAAAATTTTATTTAACAAATTAAATTTAAATTTTCTTTTTATCTAGGTTTCCATATATGTTTACATAGAATTCTATGTAACAGCTACCCTTAGGATATTTGTTTATTTGTTTCTTATCATATTTCTGTAAAGAATGGTTTATTTTTTGTTCATTTAAAGTATAAAACTTTTTGATACACATACACATTGTGAAATGATTACCACAATCAAGCTAATAATATGTCCTTCAATTCACATAGTTATCTTTTTAAATTCTTTGTGGTGAGAAAAGTTTTAAACAACTGTCTTAACAAATTTTAGGTAATGATACAGTATTATTCACAATGGTCACCAGGCTGTACATTATATCCCCAGAAATTATTCATCTTTTAATAAAAGTTTGTACCCTTTGAAGAGTATCTTCTCATTTCTCCCACTCCCAGCCCCTGGCAGGCAGCATTCTACTCTCTGTAAGTTTCACATTTTTAGATTCCACATATAAGTAAGATTATTCAGTGTTTGTCTTTCTGTATCTAGCTTATTTCACTTCACATAATGTCCTTTGGATTAATCTGTGTCATTACAAAATGGCAAGATTTCCTTCCTTTTTTTGGCTGAATAATACTCCATTTATACATGTACATAAATACTTATACACAGATACATATCTATGTGTATGTATATATGTATACATATGTGTGTATGTATGTATGTACACATACACACAAACAATTCATTTATCCATTGACGAGCAAGTTATTTCCTTACATTGGCTATTGTGAATAATGCTGTAATAATCATGGGAGTGCAGATATCATTTTGACATGCTAATTTCATTTTCATTGAGTATACATACAGAAGATATATTATTAGGTCATATGGTACTTTTCTTTTTGATCTTTTGAAGAGCCTCTGTACTGTTTCCCATAATCATTATATCGATTTACATTCCCACCAATAATGTGCAAATGTTCCTTTTCATCACACTCTAGCCAATAGTAATTATCTATTTATATATTTTGATAATATCTATGTCTATGTTGATAATAGCCCTACTAAGAGATGTGAGGTTATATTCCATTTTGAGGTTTTGATTTGCATTTTTCTGATGACTAGTGATGTTAAGCACCTTTTTTATTTTTTTGATTTAATAAGTGTTTATTTTTTCAAGGGTACAGTTGATTGGACCTGTTCATGCATCTTCACTAGCATCTGGAGCATTTCCTCCATTGGTATTTCTGGTACAAATTACTTGAGCTCTGTTAAGCACCTTTTCATACACCTTTGGCCATTTGTATGTTTTATTTGGAAATATTTCTATCTGGTTCCTTTATTTATGTTTTAATTGGGTTATCTGTTTTTTTTTTTTTTTTTTGCTATTGAGATGTATGAACTACTCATATATTTTGGATATTAACTCCTTTTCAGGTATTTGGCTTGCAAATATTTTATGCTATTATGTAGGTTGCCTTTTTATTGATTTGTTTTTTTGTAGTGCAGTTGATACTACCCAAAGCCATATAGAGATTCAATGCAATCTTTATCAAAATTTCAGTGATACTGTTCACAGAAATAGAAAAATTCTAAAAAAAAGTTTAGAACTTTTAGAAAAATTACTAAAATGTGTATGGAACCACAAAGAATACCTCAATAGATAAAACAATCAGGAGACAGAAGAACAAACTGGAGTCATCACACTTCCTGGTTTCAAATTATATTGCAAAGCTGTAATAATCAAAACAGTATGGTCATGACATGGAAACAGACATATAGACCAATTAGACATAACAGAGAGTCCAGAAATAATCCTAAGCACACATGGTAAACTAATCTTGACAAACATGGCAAGAATACACAATGAAGAAAACAGTAATTTCAATAAGTAGTGTTGGTTAAACTATATATACACATGTAAAAGAATAAAATTGGTCTGGGCACAGTGGTTTGTGCCTGTAGTGCTAGCACTTTTCAAGGTGGGCAGATCACTTGATCTCGGGAGCTCCAGAGCAGCCTGGGCAACTTGGCAAAATCTCATCTCTACACAAAAACAAAACAAAACAAAACAAAAAACATAGAAAATAATTAGCTGGATGTAGTGGTGCATGCCTGTGGTCCCAACTACTCAGAAAGCTGAGGTGGGAGAATCATGGTGGAGGCTGAAGTGAATTGTGACCCTGCTGCAGAACTCCAGCCTGGGTGACAGAGCCAGACCCTGTCTCAAAATAAATAAATAAAATTGGACCCTTACCATACATCATACATAAAATTAACTCAAAGCAGATTAAAAACTGAAATGTAAGATATGAAACTCCAAAATTCCTTGGAGAAAACTTTCTTAACTTTGCTCTTGGCAATGACTTCTTGGATATGATCCCAAAAGTATGGCAACAAAAACAAAAATAAAAAGTGGGATTACATCAAACTAATAAACTTCTGCAGAGCAAAGAAAACAATCAAATATTTTTCTTCTTTTCTAGCAGTTATTTTGTCCTTATTATTTCTTATTTTGAATATCTGTGATTTCTACCTTACTAAATGGATTAAGTTAGCTATTGGTTCATTAATCATGTTATTTTTTTCCAAGAGCCTGGATTATGGTTTATTATTACATCTATTCCTTTTTTTTCTATACCTCATTAATTTATTTTTAATGTTTAATTTCCTGTGTTTCTCAGATGAGAACCACTGAAGGCAATATCCATAATAATTTAGATTTATAAGCCTTATTAGCATACGTTTTGGACTTTTGTAACCACAAAAGGCATATCTGGAAAGCAATCAGAAAAACCCATATTGTTAGAAAAACTGTAAAAAAAATCCCCACTGTGCTCCATTGCCTGGATGAATGTGTTTGTTGCCTTTATTATTTGGTTATTCTGTAAAGAGGATCTAAAATGTCATTGGCTATTAAAAACCCTGATCTACTTAAATACTGGAAAATGTCAAAACAAAATACGTGTGTAAATTTTGAGCATATAAAATACCAAATAAATGTCAGTAAATTAGCCATATTTGATGGAACGTATCTATTGCATATTATACTTCCTTAAAGTACTGTGACGAGAGAACAAGAAAGCAATGTTTTTGGAATATTGTTCATACCTTTTTTTAAACTTTAAAATGCCATCACATTGCGTTGTTCTTCTTGCAAGAATATTCTAAAAGAGAATAGTAATAAAAAAGAGACTAGAGACCCACCCCACAATCAAATCCACAGGGATCTTTACATGGTCTGTATAAAACAGGTTCATTGTAATCAATGTGAGTTCTTCTCATACTGAACAAAAATCAAGCAAAATGAATTCAAAGAAAGCAATAGGCAGGCTTTTTTATTGAACACTAGGATTTTTTTTTCCTGTAGAGTTATAATCTCTGATTCATTTAATTTTTCTCTTTTCAGCAGAATAACATGGATGAAAAAGAAACTTGCTTTAGTGAAATAACTTTTTTAGATACATATATTGCTGCAATAACAAAATTAAATTAGACATTTCCTTATCATTAGATTTTACTTTATAAGACAATGGAGATATCAATAATTTGTTCAATAAGGTTTCCACATTACAACAGATTTTCTCTATCATATTGATAACACATAGGCACAAGTAATCAATATTTGATTAAATCATATTTATTTAAGTGGCTATCGTCTGCAAAACAGATAATTTCTAGTAGAAATTATTATTTATTATTATTTCTGGTACTCAAAAAATTTTCTTCTTGATCTAGAAGTAGGTTTTGAATCATAAAGGATTTAACAAGGCTATCTGAAACAGGACTTCTAAAACATTGATATTTCGAACAATTACTTAAATTGCCAGAACTTTTCTGAAGAGCTAATCTACCTTATGTTAGTTTTGTCCAAGTTGGAGACACAAGTTTAATAAAATAGTTTACGACACACCATAGTTTTATTTGGCTACACAAAAACATAACTCCTTCTAGAAGGTTAAAAAAAAGCTTTCACTGAGGTGAAGTTTTAACTTGATTCTGAAGGAAGAGTAGGAAATTACAAATGAGTTGTCAGGAATAAAAACAAAGTCACTAAGCAGAATAAACAAAACATATGAAGGTAATAAATTAGAAAATAAAAGATAATAACAACAACAAAAGTGAACTCAACACATGATAGTAATGAGAATTTCATTATATCTGCAAAATACAGTCATGATGAACAGACAAGAAATGGAGATGTCATTATAACTTGAGACAAGATTTTAAAAGTACTTAGTTTTAAGAGAGCCAGTATAAAGTTTTATTCCTAAAACTAATAACATCAGCTTTCTCTTTATGATATAAAAAGATATGCTTTTAACAACTTGCCGGCTGCTCTGCCTACGAAGTAGCTATTCTTTTATTCCTTTGCTTTCTTAATGAAAAAAAAAAAGAAAAAGAAATGAGAAGGAGAAGGGAAAGGGAGAGGGAGAGGAGAGAAGGGAGAACAAGGGAGAAGGTAGAAAAGTATTTACCAGTAGAGGAGAAAGCTACTCTCAGGGAAAATGATTAAGTGTCCTTTGCAACAATCTAAACAGGCATGATAAGAGTCTTAACTGAGGCAACATTGTTAGTAAAAGAGAGAGGCAGCAATTGGGGAGCATTTCAGAGGTATAATTAGCATAGCTGGTTGATTTAATAAAAGTAAAAGTCTAGAAATGTGACTCTAAAGGTTGATGTCAAGATTAGTGCTCTTCCTGCTATGTGCATGGTGATGTCACCATGTAAGGCTTAAATGAAAAATGCTATAAAGTGTGGTGGGAAGAAAACAAAGGTTATTCTGCATATGTTAAGATACCTGTAGAAACTCTAGAAAGATGAAAGAAAATACATGATTTGGTGCTTGGGAAGACACAAAGGGGTAGTGATAGACACATAGTGGAGAGTAGTAGCTGAATTTATGTGAAAGGGAAAGATAACAAAATAAAAAAGGCTAAAACATAGTGATTCTAAGATTTAAGCGATATTTGGAGTTGGGAATATTATTCTTAAATATAAGGACACATTTATCATTACAGTGATTGATATTATATAAGCCAATAGAATGTTCATATCCACCCTGAAGCATCTTTTATTGGATAGTTTTTACCAACTAACATAAAATTTTATATTGGCCTGTTAGAGATGTTTTGTATTGATGTATGTGAATAAGTTCATCATCTGCCAATATAAGTATAGTTTGAATAAAATAAAATTGGCAGTAAACAATTTTGACCTAGAAAAAAAATGAAAGGTTTTTTTGTGCAATATAATATCCTTAAAATATAAGGCCATGACTTAATTTATTGGTCTTAAACAGAGATTACATATGATTAGATCAATTTGTGGTGTATGACTCCATATCTAAAAGTCTTTATCAAAAAGAAAATTTTAAAAAGCTGCAATTCCTTTATATGAAACAAAAGATTATTCATATATTCTGCTTACTGACAATTCAAATATTTATTAGCTCACAATTTTTCAAAATGTTAAATTTAGCTATTTTGTACTGAAAGTCTTGGAACAAATGTATATGAGTGTGTGCTTGACATGTTATTTCCAAAAATGTAAAAAATAATATGCTGAAGAACATACGTACAGAATTATGTTTTCATAGACATTTGATTGCCAGTTAGAAAAAATAAGTTACCAGAAATGTCAATAAAAAGGACTCATTTGGAAAAAATGACTACAGATAAATTTCTAAAGGTTTCACTGCACTTTTTATAGGCTGCTGCTAGAGGGAAATTTAGAATGGTTAACTCTAAAGTAAAATAAGGATTAAATACAAATTTAGACTGAGTAGAGTGAATTCAATGTCTGTTTTTTCTTTGGGAGATAGTTTAGAACCACCTTGAAACCGATGAATTTCTTCTTTCCTTGAAGATTTAGTTTGTAAGACTCTACATTTTCTAAAAGATGCTGAAGGAATTGTGAATATAAGTACTCCACTGAGCTGTAACCTAGATAAACCTCTGAAAATATACCTGAATCTCTACAATGTCAACAGCAAAATAATGGGAAAATAGAGAAGAGTGAATTTAATACCCACTCATGGTAGCTTCTCCTCTGAAAAAGGAAAGAAAGAAAACAGACACATTCATAAGAAATTTAACTATTTGAAAATAAGGAAAAGCAAGACAAATTGGCAAAAGAAAATAGTAGATCAAGCCATGATTTTACTATGTTGGACTTCTGCGATAGCATTCTACCTGAACTCCCTGATTCGTGTCTCACCTTCTTCCCAGTATAGATTATTCTTTATGAACTGTAACCAAAATTTGATATTTTAAATATAAATCAAATTGTGAATTTTGTCTGTTTAAAATTTTTTAGAGATTTTCCATCACTCTTAGAATAAAACCTAAACTTTGAACCACAGTCCAAAAGGCTTTTGGTGATAGGAAATTGACTATTACTGCTGGGTGGCTAGCTCACTTCTTATTCCCAGTCTCTTTCTTCTCTGCTTACTCTGAGCTAGTCACACTAGAAAAGATAGTCTCTCGCTTTAAGGAAAGGAACTCTAAGAATGTATCTTAATGTTTGTATATAATAAAAACAAAAATTTCAAATGGTTGGGAGAGAGGCATGGAGTAAGAGACAAAACAGACTTAAGGAAGGAGCAGAGAGAGAGTGTGTGGGTTGAATGAGGATAAATAGAACTAAGTGGGAGAGGAAGATTTCTCCCATCCACTCAAAAGTGTATGCCTGCCAGAACCATTTAGTGGAGCTGCTAAACAGCTTTGTTAAGGTGTTTATCCCCTAGACACAGTTCTGAGCTGTGGGCATTCAGTGGTATAGAAAGGAATTTCAGAGTATGCCAAGCACACAAGAGGAGGGTTTCTGGGCAGACACAGTGTTATGACTCATCTGCATAATCCCTTCACCCTTTTCAAGGAGGGAGGAGGACACCATGAATTCTGAGGATGTCAGTCCTGACAGCTTTATTACAAAGAAGGAGCCACTCAACTAATATGCATTCTGGCATGGCTACTTCCAGGCATATTAGATGTACCCAATTCAGAGGATACTCTAGTTTATTACTAATTTATTTCTAAGATACAAAAGGGAGAAGGATGAAAATGATGAAACAGATTTGATTACACTAAATCATAGATTCAATTTCATCAGTTTATTTTGGCTGTCCAGACTATGGGAGATAAGGACATGGAGAGAGAATGGATTTCCTTTTTTCACTCCACACCCATCATTGCTAATTTCAATACAGATATCATTGCTGCCAGTGCGATTGTTCTTCCTCTCCTTTGTCTTTCTCCTCCTGTCCCCATTCTTGTTCATGGAGGAAAAATTAAATCACTTGTCACTTAATAAAAAATATACTTTAGTAATAAATTCATCTATAATAATTATATATGTAGACACAAATATATATATGTAGGTGGTTTCACAAAAATGGATACATATATAATATTTCCATATTAAGAAATAAGTATATCGGTATTTTGATTAAAGAGTTTACCTAGGCATTTATTTTTTCTGAGCCAGAAATGGAACTAGCTTGAAGTTAGCAAAATGAGGCCATTAAAAACACTCTAATTAATTAGCATGAATGAAAATGCATGCCTAAAAATTTATAAAGAAGAGTTATATATTCCCAAATATATTTTAAAGATTTTATCTCCAGCTTTGATTACTCTCTTCAATGTTAGAACTCTTTCATTTCATGAGCCACAGTTTATCCAGTGCCTATATTCTGGAGTTCTAGATATTGGAGATACCATCAAAAACCAAGCATGCAAGCCTCTGTTTTAATGGTGCTTACATTCTAATAAAAAGACAGTGAGCTGATAAGTAAATGAAAATAAAATTAATTTAAAATAGTTATAAGGGTTATGAAAAATAAATCACAAAATCAGCTGTAACATTACCATGAGGGCTATTTTGATAAGGCAACGAGGAAAACCTATCTAGAAAGGTAATATTTTGAGAAGGATTTAGTCATATAGGTGTCATAGGATGAGATTCCAGTCAGAAAAAATAGCATGGTCAGGACGGGCGCGGTGGCTCATGCCTGTAATCCCAGCACTTTGGGAGGCCGAGGCGGGCAGATCACGAGGTCAGGAGATCTAGACCGTCCTGGCTAACACGGTGAAACCCCGTCTCTACTAAAAATACAAAAAAGTTAGCCTGGCATAGTGGCGGGCGCCTGCAGTCCCAGCTACTTGGGAGGCTGAGGCAGGAGAATGGCGTGAACCCGGGAGGCGAAGCTGGCAGTGAGCGGAAATCTCGCTACTGCACTCCAGCCTGGGCAACAGGGCGAGACTCTATCTCAAAACAAAAACATAAAAACAAAAACAAACAAACAAAAGAATAAAAGACAAAATAGCATGGGCATAGGCTCTTTATCTAGAGAAGAGCAAGCCACAGCCCAGAGGCTAAATCCTTCCCACTACATATTTTTTGTAAATAAAGTTTTACTGGAACATAGTCATGCCCATTCATTTATTCATCGTTAATGGCTGCTTTTGTACTACAAAGGCACAGTGGAGTAGTTGTGACCGAAACTACTAGGCCTGTAAATTCTAAAATATTTACTCTATGACACTTTTCAGAAAAAAAAAAGTATTAGTCATTAATGAAAAAGGAAAATGTGATAAGAAACATGAGGAACTATCAGAATGAAAATATTATTAAAAATACGATGGAAAAGTATTGTAGAATATTAACCGTGGAATGATATACTCTATTATGTGTCTTAAAAATATTCTCCCTTGCCCTGTTACAGAAAACAATAATAGAGGTAGGAGAGTAAGTAAAGTGATTATTGCATTAATTCAGTTTAATAATGAAGGTGGATTAGACAAAAGTGCAATGGTGTGAAGGGACTAAAATGGCCAGATTCTGGATATATTGTGGTGTAGAGTGATCAAAACATTCTGATGAGTTGATTTGGGACTATGTAGAAAGGAGGGAAAAAAAGTATATTCGTTTTAGATTTGAATGATTATGTAACTGATACTGCCAATTACTGGGATAGAAAATATTGGTCAGGAACAGATTATACAGTGATAGATATCAAGAAATATTTTATGAGTTTGTTAAGATTTATATACATAGTAGACATTTTGTCCTGCACATTACACCATACTGGTAATGCTCATTTACATGATCTTCAATGTAGACATTTTACTATAGACATTCAAATGGATATGTTAAGATGGATAAACAAACGTGAAATTCCAAACTGAAGATAGACTTAAAAATCTGCTGCTTAATGAATGTGTTTAAAGGCATATAACTCTATGGTATAAACAGACAAAAGGAGTAACAAGGAAAGAGAAAAAGAGTCTCGGGAGTAATTACTGTAGCACTTTGACATTTAGTGGATGAGCCATGGATGGATGATAGCACCAAAACTAAGATAGAAAGGTCACAAAGGTAGGAGGGGAAATCTGGAATGCAAAGGAAGAAATAGTCTAAAATAGGTGATAACGTCAGCGGTTTCTAATGTGGCTGAGAAGGTCAAGCGAGATCAGGATTTGAAAGCATGGAAGACAATGGAAAGTTTGAAGAGAAAAAAATTCCTGCCGTGGAAGGGAAAGACATCCAACTTCAGTGTGTTGTGGAGAGAATGGAAAGTGAGCAACAGGGTTAGACACTACAGACAACTCTTAAGAGCTTTGCTGTGAAAGAAAGTAAACAGTAAGTTTTTGTTGGAGAAAGCTGTGGCATCAAGAAATATTTATGATTTTGTTTCTTTTCTCCTCCACACACCCCCAGCTTCATTGAGGCATAATTGCAAATAAAAAATAGTATATATTTAAGGTGTACATCATGATTTTTGATACTCCTACAAGTTGTGAAATGATTATCTCAATCAAGCTAATTAACATATCCATTACCTCACATAGTTACTATCGTGTGTGTGTGTGTGCGTGTGTGTGTGTATGCATGCATGTGTGGTAAGATCATTGAACATCTACTTTCTTGGCAAATTTCAAATATACAATACAGGATTATTAACTATAGTCACCATCCTGTACTTTAGATCTGCAAAACGTATTCCTCCTGCATAATTGAACTTTATACACTTTGAGCAACATCTCTCTGGGATGTTGCTCTCTTTGAGCAACATCATCCCACCCACTCTCTGGGAACTATTTTACTAACTGCTTCTTTGAGTTCAACATTTTTTGATTCTATGTATAGGTGAGACCATGCAGTATTTGTTTTACTGTGTATGGTCTATTTCATTTAGCATAATGTCCTTCAGGTTCATCCATGTTGTTCCAAATGATAGGATTTTTTAATATCTTGTGGCTTAATGATATTTCATGTGTGTGTATACGTCTCACATTTTCTTTAGTCATTTGATATGATTTGATTGTCTATGTCTGCCCAAAATTCGTATATTCACATGTTGAAATATTAATCCCAAGGTGATGGAAGTAGGGTTATATTGAATTACAGTGGTGAGAGTGGGCATTCTTGTCTTGTTCCTCATCTTAGAGGAAAATATTTCAGGATTTCACCACTGAGTATGATGTTAGATGTGGACCTGTCATATACGGCCTTTTTATGCTGAAGTAAATTCCTCCTATAGTTAGTTCGTGAAGAATATTCATCATGAAAGAATGTTGAACTTTGTCTAAGGCTTTCTCTGTATCTATTGGGATGACTATATAATTTGTATCCTTCAGTATGTAAATGTGGTATGTCTGTCCATTTGGACGGCTATTGCAAAATACCATAGACTGGATAATTTATAAATAAGATAGGCCAGGCGTGGTGGCTCAAACCTGTAATCCCAGAAATTTGGGAGGCCGAGGTGGGCGGATCACGAGGTCAGAAGATCGAGACCATCCCGGCTAACACGGTGAAACCCTGTCTCTACTAAAAAATACAAAAAATCAGCCAGGTGTGGTGGCGGGCACCTGTAGTCCCAGCTACTGGGGAGGCTGAGGCAGGAGAATAGCATGAACCCGGGAGGTGGAGCTTGCAGTGAGCTGAGATCATGCCACTGCACTCCAGCCTGGGTGACAGAGCGAGACTCCATCTCAAAAAAAATAAAAAATGAATAAAATAAATAAATAAGATAAATTGATTTCTCACTATTCTAGAGGCTAGGAAGTCCAAGAACAAGGTGTCAACAGATGCAGTGTCTGGTGGGGGCCCACTTTCTGGTTCATAGATGATGTCTTCTTGCTGTGTTCTCATAGGGTGACAGTGGCAAGGCAATTATCTGGGGTTTCTTTTCAAGTGCACTAATCCCATTCATGAAGGTTCTTCCCTTATGACCTAATCACTTGGCATAGGCCCTGCCTCCTGGCACCATCACACTGGTGATATGATTTTAACCTATGAATTTTGATGGAGATACAAATATTTAGACCACAGCATCCTGCTGTTGCCTCACAAAACTCATCTCCTTCTCCCATACAAAATACATTAACTGTATCCCAATAGCTCCAAAAGTTTTAACTTGTTCTGACATTATGTTTAAAGTCTCCTCTAAATATCATCTAAATCAGACATGAGTGAGACTCAAGGTACAATTCATCCTGAGGCAAATTGCTCTCCAGTTGTGAATCTGTGAAGTTAAACAAGTTATGTTCTTCCAAAATACAATGATAGGACAGGCCCAGAATGGGCCTTTCAATTCCAAAAGGAAGAACTAGGAAAAAATAAACAAGTAATAAGTCCCAAATAAGTCCTTAACCCAACAGGGGAAAAAATATTTAATCTTAAGCCTTGAGAATAACCATGTTTGACTCAATATTCCACCTTCTGGGCAACTTTGAGACAGTGGTTGGTTCCCCAAGGCTCTGGGCAACCCTGCCACTGTGGCTTTGATGGGGACAGTCCATGATGCGGCTCTCACTGGTTGGAGTAGCACACCTGTAGCTCTCCAAAGCTGGAGCCACATACATGTGGCTCTATGGGTCTAGCATCTTGAATGCAGCCCTGTCCCCTTAATTTCTCTAGGCATTGTTCTGTGGAAGACTCTTTGCAGTGGCTCTCTATCACAGCAACATTCAGCACAAGTCATTGGTATGAGGCTTAGGGCAGCACCATCTTTCAAAATCTAAGTGGAGGAAGGCACGCCTCCAAAGCTTGATTATTCTGCATTGCCACCAAGGTTTATCGCATGTGCCGTGTGAAGAGGAAGGCAACACGGCCCACACCACACCTGGACTCATTAGAGCCACACCTCAGATAGCCAAAAAGTTACTGCCGGAATTTGTGTAGCAGTGCTTTGTGTCGGTGCTGGGCAGCAAGTGCCTATGTCTGACAGGCACTTGTAATACCTCATTTGAAATTGTTCATTCCTCAGACTCTGACATTCTGAGGCTGTGATTGTAGCAGCAGCCTAAGTAATCACCAATAAGCCTTGGCCTCATCTTTCCATTACCTTGATGAATACCATCTGGCCATGCTAATTTCTTTATTAAACAGTTTCTCAGACACATACTTAATGTTCTCATCCAAATGTATTTTCACTTTTTTTCAGTATAGACAAGTTGAGAATTTTTAAATCTTTCAGTTCTGCTTCCATTTTGAGTATAAATTCTGTCTTTAAATTGTTTCTCTCTTCTTATATGTTACTATAAGCATTTAGAAGCCAGACCACACCTTCATACTTTTGTTTAGACATTTCTTCAGCTGAATATGCTGATATTTTATTATTATTATGTCCTACCCTCCACAGAGCACTAGGACATTAACATAATTCAGCCCATTCTTTGCCCTTTTATAAGAAGGATCATATTTTCTCCAGTTCTCAATGGTATGTTCTCCATTTCCATTTGAGACCTCACTATATTTCTACAAACACTCTGTTCACAACTACTTACATAGTCTCTAAGAAGATTGAGGTTTTCTTGACACCTTTTTAATTCTTTCGAGCCCACACCAGAATCACCCTTTAGTATCTATTAATGACAATGTAGGCTTTTTCTACATGCACCTCACAACTCTTCCAACTTCTTTCCATTACCCAGTTGCTAAGT
Organism: Pongo abelii; assembly: GCF_028885655.2. NCBI lineage: Eukaryota > Metazoa > Chordata > Mammalia > Primates > Hominidae > Pongo > Pongo abelii. The sequence continues at coordinate 50,959,915 of NC_071988.2, read as the reverse complement.
CACTTCCACATTGTAGGTATTTGTTGTAGTAGCATCTCTCCCTACTCAGTACCAGTTTTCAAAATTTCAGTTTATGTAAACTTCTATGATAAAATATCACAAACTGGGTGTCTTATAAACAACAAAAATGTATTTCTTACAATACTAGAGGCTGAGGAATTGAAGATGAATGGTGGATTCAGTAACTGGTGAAGACACATTTTCTAGTTCATAGATGGCATCGTCTGTGCCCTTGCATGGTGGAAAGGGTGAGGGAACTCCTTTGGGCCTATGTTAAAAGGGAGCTAATCCATTCATGAGGACTCTGCCTTCAGGAGGTAACCACCTCTCGAAAGATCCCACCTCCTAACATCTTCACTTAGACTATTAGGATTTTAACATATAAATTTGGGTTGAAAGGTGACAAATATTTGACCATAATCATTCATTTTTAATGTAGTTTTCCTAGATTCTACTTATTTCCTCCTTATCATTATTATTTTATTCTTTTTAACTTTGGCTTTAATTTTTTCTTCCTTTTCTAGGTCCTTAAGGTGTAAAGTAAGGCTGTTTATTTGAGATCTTTATTTTTTATTAATGTAGACATATATCACTATAAACTTTTCTCTTAGAATTGCTTGTGTGGTATCTCTTAAGTTTTGGTATTTGTGTTTTTATTTATGTTTATGTCAATATATTTTTAATTTTACCTTTTGATTTCTTTTTTAATCCATTGGTTGTTCGGGGGCATGTTGCTTGATTTCCACGTATTTGTAAATTTTCCAAATTTCCTCTTGTTAGTAATCTCTAGTTTCCTACAATTGTGGTCAGTAAATATAATTGATATAATGTACCTTTCTAAATTTGTTAAGACTTGTTTTGTAGCCTAATATATGATCTATCATGGAGAATGCTTCATGTGCTCTTGAGAAGAATGTGAATTCTGATGCTGTTGGATGGAATGTTTTGCCTATGTCTGTTAAGTCTATTCAGTATACAGTGTGGCTGAAGTCCACTGTTTCCTTACTGATTTTATGTCTGCATGATCTATTTATTGATGAAAGTGTGGTTTTGAAGTCCCTTACTATTATTGTATAGCTATCTCTGTATCCCTTTGGATATATTCAAAATGGCCTTATATATTAGGCACTCTGATGTTAGGTGCATATACATTTACAATTGTTATATCCTTTTGATAAATTGACCCCATTATGATTATATAGTGACCATCTTAGTCTCATTTTACAGTATTTGACTCAAAGTATTTTTTGACTGATAGCAGTATAGCTCCCTCATTCCCTGCTCTCTTTTGGTTATCATTTGCGTGAAGTATATTTTTCTATCCCTTTACTTTTAATGTATCCATAAAAGTGAAATGAGTCTCTTATGGGCAGGATATAGTTGGGCAATTTTTATACTAATTCTGCCGTATTATGTCTTTGGACTGGAGAAATTAATCAATTTACATTTAAATTAACTATTGGTAGATAAGGACTTACTATGGCAACTCAAAAAAATGTTTTCTTACTCGTCTGTAGTTCCTTAGTTCCTTCCTCTCTCTCCTGATGTCTTCCTTTGTAATTTGATATATATTTTTTTGTACTGGTATGCTCTGAATTCAGCAGGAAAAACCCTTTCTTAGTCAATCCATCCAGACATTCTGGGAAGTTTGGCTGGCAGAGTCTGTTGGTGGGCTTGCTGCTGATGTCCTCAGGTAGGCTGGCCTGGTGCCTGGAACTGCAGGTGTGGGCCTACCTCCTGCAGCTGTAGGAGCCAGCCTGGAGACACAGGTTATAGGAACAGTCTTGGAGCCTGGTTCTTCAAGGGCCCGCCTGAATCTTGGGACTACAAGGACTTCCCTGGTACTGGGGCAGGCCTGGAATCTGCATCCACGAATGCCTTCCCAGAGCCTGGGTTCATGGGTGCTGGCTTAGCAATTGGCACTAGAGTGGACCAGGAGCCTGAGTCTGTGGGTAACAGCCTGGTGCTTGAGAACACTGGTGGCAGCCTTGGACTGGGAGGCTTGGAACCTGGGTCCACGGGGTCCAGCCTAGAACCTGAGTCCATGGTTGCTGTTCTGCCACGAGTGAATCTGGTTCCTGAGGTCATGTAGGCTGGCTCAAAGCCTGGGTCTGCAGGTGCTGGGTTTGTGGGGACTGGCTTGATGCCAGGGTTTACTGTCGCGGGTCAGGTACTAGGGTCTCTGATGAAATTGGGTAGTTGCTTCCTTCATTCTACTTCTCCCAAACAGAAGGTATGTATCTCTGTGTTGTGCTGTGCAGGCTTAGGAGAAGAGTGACATGAGTAATGTGATGTGATCCTTCTGACCTCTTTCGGTGTGTGTGAGTGTTAGTGTGTGTGTGTGTGTTTGTGTGTGTGTGTGTTTTCTGTGCTCCACCAGGTGCTGCAATCTCTCACCTTTATTTATGGCTCTTGTAAAAATATTTTCATGTGCAGACGGTTGTTCCAATTGATATTCTTTTGGACAAGCACTAGAAAGTCCTATTATGCTTTCTTGCAGAAGTTATTTTCCTAATTCTGCTTTTTAAAATATTATTATTTAAATATGGGATCAACTATACTGTCTATGATCTTTTGGGGATGGTCTCGGAAAGTAAGAAACACAGTTAGAAAGGAGGTAGAGAAAAAAATGGAGAAGAGAATCTTTTCATACCGCTTGAGGCATAGGATCCATGACACAGATGGCAGGTTTGGGTATTGATGGATACATACCTGAGTCATTCATTGTAATAGGAGGGAAGGATATAAATGGTAAGTAATGAAATAGGAATATTAAATAGTTCCTGAATGAGTGCTTATGATTTCTCAGTATAGAACAATGTCATCATCAGTCACATAGGAAAAGGTGTGCTTTGAAGAGTAATAAGAGTGTGAAATATTTACTTTGCACAGCAGGGTACTATACATTTTAGGAAAGTATAGCAGGATTGCTGGGCAATTTTCAGTGTTCATTTATTATTTGTCATCATGGATGTTAAGTGAGAAAAGTGAATATTTTTAGGAGGCTTTTATGTTTGTTTTTCTAAAAATTTTCACCTGCTAAGGTGAAAACAAATAGGCAGCTATCTGGGTTTAAGCAAGGAAGGCTAGATTTGGTCAGGGTTGTTCATAGTTAGAGCTATTAATATATAAATACCACAATTGTTCTCTTCTCCAGGTATCTAATAAAGTTGTACTTCTCCACCATTTGAAAATAAGTATCATTATGTGACTTGTTTTTACTTTCGCCAGATTTATAAGCAAATTTGACATATGTTACTTCTGTGTAAAGCTCTAAAAGCCAGAGCGTAATTTTCCACCCTCCATGTTAGCTTGAATCTCAGAGTAAAGATATGGATCAGAAGCTCCAAAGTACCTGTGACAAAAATGTAAAAATCACAAGGAATAACATTTTAAGCTTTAGTCTCTTTCTTATAATTTTTGCCAAGAATGTGAGCTAACAAGGAAAGTGATTTGAGTGTTGTTATTATAACATAAAATATATAACAAGCTAATATAAAGATAGGAGAAAGTCTATTTACCATTCTTATTTATTTGGGTGTGATTATAATACTGTCCAAATGAATCTAAGCTGCATAAGGAGAAAGTTGACTTAAAAGAGAAAAGGTATCAGGATCAATGGATTGGACAGCTAAATAAAATCAAAATATATTTTTATTAATTGGGTATAATAGAGCAAATGATCTATAAACTAGGTGGTTTCACAGAGACCAAAAAGCTTGAAGTTGAATTTCAGAGATGATTCAGTTGAGTTTGCATGGTCTAGATTAAGGCTCCGAGGATGTGTTATTGCAGTTAAGCAGATTAAAAGACTATTAGAGGTGAGGAGGTATATGATCTGAGAGCCCAAAATATGAATAGATGTCCCACAAGCATTGGAAATTTAACAAATCATATTTAATGTAAAAGTGTAAATTATCTGCTGTATCATGCAAAATAATTCACAACCTTATTTGCTACTAAGGTATGCCAGTCTCTGCTCCTCCTCTAAATTCTAAGTTCTACTCAATGAAATGTCTCCTTTTGCTAAACAGACTGTGTTTTCCCTTGAACATGGGCTTTTGTACATACTTTTCCCTGTAACAGAAACTCTCTACTCCCCAACTGTGTCTCCTTCTCACTTTTGTTTTGGTACATGCTTTATACTTTTCTTTAAATTTTAAGACTCAACTTGAACAACGTTCCCAATAAAATTCTGTTTCATTGCCAACTCACCCGTTCATACCCCTAAAATTATAACAACCTTTTTGTTGGCTTTAATCGAAGCATTCTATTTTTTTGGTCGTGCTATTGAATTATACATGAATTTTCAGTCTGTGTTTCTAGGCTGAGGTCTTTTCGATGTTATAGAATGTGTATCAGTCAGGTATATTCCATTTAGCAGTGAGATCAAGCAAGCATTGAACAAGTATGTTGCTCAAACGTTGTTTTTGAGAAAAAAAATCCCTCCAAATTTATGAAAAACTTAAAAATAAATTGTAAGATTCCTAGTATATTGTTATCAATGCAAAACACTCTTGTTTTTAAAGTCAAACTCTTATCTTGAAAGTGAGAGGCTGTTAAAAAAAAAAAAACCCACAACCACCCCACCACCCAAAACAACAAAACCAACCAACCAACCAAACAAACAAAAAACAGTACCTGTATTGTTTGTTTTCATCCTGGAATGACAAATCAGCTTTACCTCCCTAGACTAAATCTTATGACCTTGTCTTTACCTTATTTATTCAAAATAATTCATATTGTTCTTATATATATTGATCTTTTTGTTTCTCTTTTTACAACAGTATATTTTTTCTCTATATTCAGAGAGGTGATTGACAACAAATGCCTGTATCTTTGACGCATTTTATAAAGAACATTAGGTATCTTAGAACAAAGGCAATATTTAATTTTAAATGGTAATAGTTACAGATAATGAACATTGAATTTTATTCTCTTTTCATTCTCTTTGAGCTTCTTTTAAAGAAACAAAGGATTAGAATCAGGACTGCAATGAAATGAGAACATCAGTTAAAAATGGGAGTTCAGTGCATAAAGGAATAATCAGAATATCCATCTCTATGATACAATTTCATTTTGCAGAAACAAAACAAAATGGATGAAATAAGAGTTCTGGATTGTGTTCCCAGATTTCTCACATCTTGATGTGCAACTGAAGGTCTGTTGTGTGTATGTTTTAGGCAAGCTATATAAAAAATAGATAAAAACTTTCTGGGGATAAACAAGACATCCTAAACTGTTTTTAAATTTCTACCAAAGCATTTAAAAATATACATTATGTTTTCCTTAATTTACTTTAAGGAAAGATGGGAATTTTGAAATGAGATATAAAGCAATGTACCATACCTATATAAACAATAAATTTGCATTTCTTATATTTACGACCAATTCATATGTATAGAAAATGAATTATTTGAAATTGTATAATATTTGTTAAAGAGACAGAAAAGTTTTCCTGAAGAATATGAAGAATTCTATAATGTTTCACTCCAAGTCATTTTACGAAACATATTCTATTGTGTCAACCCATTGGTTAAAGTTCATGATGGGCCTAGAATATTTCTTAACTTATAAAACAGCTTTTTCCCCCCATAAGTTATCTTTTAAAATCTAGCAGCAATTAATTATATTCTCCACTGTGATAGTCTTACATGTCACCTTGGTTAGATTAGAGTTCCTAGTCATCCAATAAGAAAGGAATTTAGATGTTTCTGTGAAGGTATTTTGTAAATGCAATTAAAGTCCATAATCAATTAATGATAAGTAAGGGAGATTATTGTAGATAATCCAGATGGCCCTGAGTCAGTCAGTTGAAAGGCCTGTAGAACAAAGCTAAAGTTTTGCGGAATAAGAAGTTATGCTTGTGAACATCAGTTTGTGCCCAGAAGTTCCAGTCTCCTCTGCTTTCTAGTCTCCTTATGGATTTCAGACTTGCCCAGCCAGGTCCTACAATCACATGAGCCAATTCGTTGCAATAAATCCCTTTAATGTATGTTTCTCTGGTTACACATATCTAGAAGTGTAAACATGATTCTTATTTCCTTATGTTCTTCATCTACTTCCTGCTTCTTTGGGACTTTGGAGTTGGTACATACATCCTTTTCCAAGATTTTGCTTCAGACTAGCAGTATTAATCAAACAGTAAGTTTATATGGTATAAGAAAACAGCAGTAATCGAAGATGAGTTTTTACATAGAAAAATGTCTCTTTGTTGTATAAGATCCATCCACATTCCCTGGAATGGAGTGGAATAGCTAGAGAGGACAAGATGATAAGAGAAGACTTTTTATTAAAACTCAGTAACTAAATATAAATTGTGTCTCTAGACAGGTACAATGATCTGATAAATAATTGTTAAATACATATGATTTAAATACCTTCTTCATAAAGGAGTATTTAAATAATATGTAATGAAGTATTTAAATTATTTGCAATAGCATATTATTTTATATAATAAGTGTTTTACCTCATTTTGTTTATAGATACAACTTTTAAAAATGATTCCTAGTTTAAGAGTTCTAGTTCGAGTCTTTCCAGTAGAACTTATTGCAATGATAAAATATCCTGTATCTGAGCTCCGGAACTGCACTGTTCACTAGTCACACACGTCTACCAAGCATTTGAAATATGGCTAGTGAGATTGAGGAAATGAATTTTTTATTTGTTGTAATTAAGTAAAAGTTAAATACTCAGATATTGCTAAGGGCTGCCATGTGGACACTACAGATCTAAAGTGCACATTTTTCAAAGAATAAAACCCTTGTAAATCAAAGCTTCATTTTAGAAAAATATCTTGACCTCACTCCTTCATCAATTCAAACTTTTATAATTAGTTCTTTAAATAATATATGTGTGTATGAGTGTGTGTATATATAGCATTTATCAAACACAATGCATTTGATATTTTCTGGTTGTAAAATTAAAATAGTGTGAAGTCACAAGAGATAGCAATTATTTTGGCTGAATATATTGTCTTTAAAAAGTAGGAATGTAGAAATCATACTCATAGTGTCATAAGTGCTAAAGGTCTTTTCCCACTAATCTTATTTTTCTCTATACTCTCTTCTTACCTTGTATAAATTTTTATCATTTCAATATCTTACAATAAATATTGTCCTCAAGCCTCTGGGTAAACCAAGAGATGTCACTGTAAATTAAGAAAAAATAAAATAACATATTTTTAGTTTTCAATATTTTAAACTAAAACATTCTTGTAAACATTTACACAGTTACTTTTCAGATATTTACACTAACCCAAAAGACAGTGTCAATATTGATGCACACAGTCAGGGAATTTCTTACTATTACATATTATGGAAAAATTGACCTTACTTATTATGTCAACATCAAAGAATTTTACAGGTGATTTTCTTTCTTTGTAATGAATTTAACTCACTAATTTCAATAAATGTATTTTTAAAATTAAAGAGAATTAACTTTATACATGCCAATTTAGTGATACCAAAACAATTTAATTTGGGATCCAATAATGAATTGAAATAAATTTTTTCTGGCTGTACTTTGTCTAGGTTAACATTCATTTTTGTTTGTTTTCTTTGATTTCACATCAATGGGTAAAAAATGACAGGGGAAAATCCATTGTAAATAATTCACATGTTAAAAACTGAAAGTTGATTAAATTATTTTCTACCAATAGTTACAGTGACATATTTAGGCCTTTCTTGCGCATGGCAAACTTCTTCTTCAGTATTTCAGCAAATAACTTTCTACAGCATTTAAAAGTTTAGTAAGTAATGATGCATTTTCTTCCGGACTGCCAGACAACACTAAATGGAATATATATTTCTAAAAATTGAATAATTTGGTTCTTCATCTTAACATATTCTGTGTATCTAGATCTCTTTGCACTTAATGGTACAATGTGTTTTTTTCAGTTAATTCTTTATTGTTTTTTGTCATTGCAAATCAGCATTTTAGCAATCAGATGGAGATTTGTAAATAACATCCCTTTGTATTGAATGTGGCATTTTTTTCACAAATGAAAAATTTTAGTTGGAGAAATTGGTTTAAATGTATATAACAAAGCACTAGCTTACTAGCTTTTGGATTTGAACTACGATGTCATAAACAGTGCATTAGAAATGTAAAATTTTAAAGCTGTGGAACTGATTTAATGCTCGCTTCAAAATGAGTAATTCACCTTAACATTTAAACATCATATATTTCATAAGTATTTCTTTTTCAAAAACTTACATTCACTAATAGTACAGAAAATTTCTGTAATGAGGAATTTCTAAGTCCAACCAGTCAGGAAGTATTAATTTATCCACATTGTTCTAAGCACTGTGGAGAATTCATCAAAAAATAAGATGTCCTCAGAGTCTAAAATCATACAGGGCTCATTTGTCAAATGTCTCTTGAATTCTGACAAGCACTTTTGAGCAGTACATAAGTGTCAGAGAATAAACAGCACTGAGCTCATTTATAAGAAGTTCCTTTTATTCTCATAAGCACCTTTTGAGTAAAGGTTGTATGTCAGAAATTATTAATAAAAAATGAAAGAAACTGATCCATTTTTAGAAAACAAGACTTAGTTAAAAAGAACTCTAATTGCTGTAGTTCTCAAGTGAATGGCCACTTCAATGGAGAAAAAAATGCATCAAGAAAATATATTATGTTATCAAAATCACTCATTAAAAGTTACCATAAGGACCTTTTGTTCAACAGCTTCTTTCTTACTGAATATCCATTATGAGTACATGAAAATAAAAGCTATTCTTATATCCTTAATGTATATATGGTAAACTGGTTTAATTACTAACTTTTATCACTCATTTGACATTTATTGATTAAACATTTACTGTATTTAATTATTTACTGATAACAAACACAGAATACCAAATTACAGACATACATTTATAAAACTGTGGGAACATGTTACCTACTGTGACACTTTAAGTAATATTTTGAAGTAAATAGGTCATTTTCAAGTTTGGGGCTTTTTCACTCCCAAGTCAGGAATATTTGAGGCAAAAAGAAAACCTAGAAACTGTGTTACACTGTTCCTTCGTACTGGAGTGCCTAGCTGGTCTTCCTTCTTCTCTCCAACTTTCAGAGTCTTCTCGTGTGTCTGTTACATATAATGTTTTTCATAGTATTCGTTGGAAGGAATAGTCAAAAATATGTCTATACCACCTTCCCAGAACCAGAAGATGAGATGATACAGACATTTTAAAGTTTGGATTTTGCTATGTACTGGTGAGGATTATGGCTTGAGAAGAGGTAATATATGGGAAAGTGACTAATTAGAATCAAAGATGAGAGTAGTTCAATTTGATTGACTTTAAGAAAAATAAAAAGCACAAACTACAATAATATTAAAAGGGTTTCTGTTTCTTGTACTTTTTCTGAGCTGTAAAAGGACTAGAAGGAGAAAGGCATTGAGGTAGAGAAGGAAGTATACTATAGTTTTTAAGTGTTAAGATAGTGGAATTAGAGCTATTTTGAAAACTGACTTGACTAATTGTGCAATCTGTGCAATCTTGAATAAGTTCTTTAATATCTCCAAATTTTACTTAGTCACAAGATAGTTTTAAAGATTGTTTAACAGATTGGTTTAAAGAGACAATGTAGTTTGCTGAATATATGCATGAACATGCAGAATAGAATTTGAATGGAGATTCTAAAAATATAGATAGAGACTACATCATTTCCAGAGAATTTAGTGGGTCTGGAAAAAGGGTCAAGCTGAATTGGAGGTATAAGCGAGGAAGAAATCCAAGCAGACATACTCCATGTGCAGCACACAAGAGAAAGAACCAAGTTGAAGTGACCGAGTAGGGAGATGAATAGAAGGTATCCAGCAGGAAAGAAATCCTTAAAACCTTAAAACAAAACAAAAGTTAATGCATCACCCAAACTGAACATAAACAAAAACTGGAGCTTTTAATAATTCTAAATGAAAAATTTCATTTCTCTTAGAAAATTTTAAACTAGAAGTAATATATCTTTTCTGATTCATGTCACTAGCTTTAGAAGCCTATTTAAGAACTGTGGATAAGTAGTGAATATGCTGTTTTCTACAACTTCTATTCTTTCTGTATACTCTACAATTACTTGAAAATTTTCAATTTTGTGTGGTCATCAAAAAAATTTTAGGTATGAATGTTTAGCATTTAATTCTCCTTCTTCTCTGTCAATAGAAACTTCTTTTGCATTTTCTACCAACTACCTTCTTAAACTATGGAGACAAGACTGTCTCTACTTCAACAGAATAAGTTTTCTTGGACTAAACTATTTTTTGGAAATTACAAGAACCTAAATCCATACTATAAAGAAGGACATATTTTCTCATAGATAATAATAAACCATTGATACACAATTTTCTATTAGTGAGTTGATGTCAAACAGTTTTTGGAGATACTGGGGAACAGAAAAGTTATAGCCAAAAGTGGGAGACACAAAATTTTAAGGAAAGTAACTGTGCCCAGTTTATAATAAAGGCATCAAGATAAAATCAACATTAGTTGTTGATATTTAACAAATTACTCAACTCTCTGTGCCAAAATTTCTTTCATTACAGTTGGAGATGCTTTGATTATTAAATGTTTTCTATTCTTAAAATGTACGTAGCATAATAAACTAGTAGGTCATTTTTTCCTAAATTACTGTCTCCTTTATACTCACCTTCAGTCAGCATATAGGTCTTTTCCATTCTTTACCCTAAAGAGATTTCTTTACATCCCACTTGTTCCCTCCCCAGGACTCTGAAGACAATATCAGTTAGGATTAAGCCTCATTATGCCCATGATTCCCTGGGTAAATGAATTAAACTGAACTAACAGAAAGTGTAAAATTATGATACATAGTCCCTTCTCTTAGCAGGTCAAAAGGTGTATTGTAGGACTTTCAATAGCTTTGTGTTAAAATTCTGAAAGATATGTTTTAGAGGCCTTTACATTTTGTCAGATAAGGGTCAAAAGAAGAGACCTTGTGTGTAGTTACCAGGAGAACTTATCCTTTTGACTTTAAATCTTTAGGAGAAACATTTTCCTGAGGTGACCAAATACAATGGCCTTGGATTTATCTTTTAATTCGTTGCTCACATGTGCTGAATAGTTTTCTGCACAAGTATCTTGCTTTCCATTTTACCTTAGGTAGTAGAAACCTACATCAACAAATTTTTCAAAATTATATACATATGTACGCACATACATATGTGAGTGTATTTATAAACAAATATATAATTACTGCTCTCTTTTTTATGTGTATACATTTACCATTATTAACACATTTTTTGAACAAGCATTTATTGAGAGCCTAGAAAGTGCCAGGCTGGCTACTATAGAGTTGTTAGGGATACAGAGCTAAAACAGAGTTTCTGTTCTCAGTTTCACAGGCAGAGGCATCAGGACAGGCATTTCAAAGCTACAAATGCATAGCTTTGGTGAAGTACATACCAAGATGTAGGAAGCACATGTCAAAATTTGTTTAAGTCACTGAAGAGACAACCAGCAGGATGGCAAAGCTCAAAAGAGAATGTGTGAGGCCAAAGTATATATGGTCAATAAAGAAAAGAATGTTAAAATTAGATTGTAGAATTGTAAAATATAGATACACAATGATATTAAAGCTATATTTATGTGGAGTTATATTTTCTACCAAATAGAAATCATTAGCATTTCTATTAGACAAGAATTATCTATAAATCATCAATATTCCTCAGGATAGCACCTGATATTCCAGACTCTGGACCATAATAAGGAGCAAAAAGACAGTCAAACAATAAAGAAACCCTTTTGGCTTCTTCTGAAGATGACTTTAGGCATGCATTTTGGACAGTGCTCTAAGATAGCATTGAAAATCTACATGGTGATAATTTGCCACATTTTTAATTCTGCATCATTGTTATGCACATTTGTGTAAGAAAGACAAGTAACCAGAAATTTCAAACAATACCATGGAATGACTTGAGATTCAGGAAATACTTGCTGAGGTTTACTTTATAAACGTTTTTAAGTAAAAGAATTAGCTGAATAAAATAATTTCCAAATAATCACATTCATCATGGAACCAATTTCTTAAAAGTGCCATATTTAATGCTCTAAAGTTTGTTCTTTTCACCTAACTTGTTGTGTTGAATGCTTACGAAAAATTTATTGACTACTCTGGTGGCCCTCAGTAATTAACTTTCATTTTCTTCATAGTCCATCATTTTAATCTTTCTAAATGCCATTTGGTAGGTGCCAGATACAGCTGCTGTCTTCCAAAGTCTCCAAATCTTGATGTGGCTGTACATTCTTTATCTCCTCCATGTGTACAAGGAGATTTGCAGCTTCCATGGTTATTATCTCAGCCCACCCTGTGCAACATAGAATCAAGCAGGACTCTCTAGAGTAAAACCCTCTGCTGGGCCATCTGTTCATATAGGACTGTGTAAAATGTTATTTGCATTTACTATATCCCATAGGAAACCACAGTAGTATTCCCTTTTGGGCAAATCTGTGACATAGATATTATCACTGAATTTTTAAAGCCAACTTTTAAAAAATAGGAGATAATATAACACCCATTAATTCAATTGGGAATATAATGCAGCTCCCTAATCCCACACAAACTTGTCATCTCCATGAGCAGATGTTAACACAAAAATAAAAATCAGAATGCAAAAATCACAGATCAACACACTTTTATTACTGGACAAGCATCTCCATATTAGAACACATCAATACTATTTTACATTTGTGGGACTTTTTGTAAGCAAATCTCAAAGAAAGGTTTATATAACTCCAGGTAATAACTTGCCTTTTCAATCTTAGACTTTATTCTGGGTTAGAACCTTACAAAATATGTTGGTAAAAAGTAACTAACATGTGGTTTTAGATTTTATGAAGGATTTAGTACTGAACCTGATCAATAAATAAAATATTTAAAATCTCTAAATTTTAAAGCAGAAAATCCATGTTATTATTCCATTTGTCACTTGTTCTTCAGAACTCTTAAATCAAGAATTCAATGTCACTTTTTCACGGTTTAAACATAAACTATGCTGGTAATTTACTCTGTGTAAGGTATCCCTCATTCTACTTAAAATGATGTATGCTAAATCTCCCATAAAGAGTTTTTAGTCATAGTTAAATACATTTGAGGGGAAAACACAGCTATTATCTGGTGGTCCATTTAAAAAAAGGTCTGGCGGGGGGTATAACATAGGGACCTTGTTGAAATGTTATTTTTATTGTTGTTGTTGCAATTGAGCTGATTGTTTAACAACACTCCAAATGTAGATTTACTTTTGGGATAACTTTCAATGATAATTAAATACCCACGTTCTTTAACTTTCTCTTATACATTTTTCTTTATCCTGTAGTCCTTAAAGCAAGCTCACTGCTTATTACTTAACACTATTATTATCATGAAAATAAAGTTGTTATTATTATTTCAATAATAATACATGTTTGTTTTAGAAAATTCAATGTATGAGAAGTAAAAGAAAAAATATATAAAATAATTGCTTTACTTCTACTACCAGGAAATAGATATCATTATTTAGCTTAGGTGAGTATCATTCCTACTTTTAGTTTCATGTAGAAGGATTAGGAGGGTCAGATAGATCAAAATACTACTATAAAAACTTGATTATATGGTATTATGTGGTAATCTGAATGTAGATTATTAAATTTTATTTATATTAGAACAAGAAAAACAAGTAAAATAGAAAGTAAAGGAATAGTTAAAATTCACACAGTATATTTTAGAGAAGAAAAATAATGTTCTAAAACATTACCATAACTATTAATTAAAAATGATATTATGAAAAAAATGTATGAAGTTAAAATGTCTTGATTGTAGGCAATTTCATTTGCCTGTCTGTTGTGATGAAGTGCTCACACATTTCCTCCTACTCCCCAGCTCTGATTTTTGTTAATTCTAGAATCACTTTTTTCAATCTCAAACTTTAAATTATTTTATTTTTTCTTAGCAATAATTTACATGGAATTACATGAACAATTTACATGGAATAACTGCTTACACTCATTTTATCCTCTCCCTCTTTATTTTTAAGCACTTTATTTTGATACATATCCTATCTTAAATGGGTAGATTCCTTAGTAAAGTTTCTTCTTCATTCCTTCCTTTTTTCCTTCATTTTTTCTCACTTCCTTCTTTCTTTTATCCTTTCCTTTCTTCCTCCATTCATCTTGCTTTTTTTCTTTATTCTCCTTTTTTCTTTCCTTTCTTCCTTCCTCTTTTTCCTCTCTCCCTTCTTTGTTCCCTCTTCCTTCCTTGCCTCCCTTTTTCCTTTCCTCCTCCTCTTCTCTCCTTCCTTTGCTTTTTTTTTTTCCAAGAAAAGCTAATATATGTACTTATTGACTCCTTTCATCTTTTAAATATCTATCTCTTTAAGCACATACTATGGCTTGAATTTAATATTCCTAGGTCACCTAGTCTTCAGAATTCTGTAAATACTGCTCCAGTGTTTTTTAACATTGTTTCTATGGAGACATTTGATGCTAGCCTGATGTTTTCACTTTGCTAAGTTATTTTCCATTTCTTCACAAGGTTCTGAACTCCTTTCTTCATTTTTGAGGGTCAATAAGTTAGCCAAGATGGGACATACTATTGAGTGTTCTGTACTAAATTTTCCTATAATTTCTTATATTTTTAAATCAGCAGCTTGAAGTTTTTCCTAACTTCAAAGAAAATTATCTATTTTATGTATTGAGTTTACAAATTTAGGACGACTTACTATACTTAGGATGTTTGATTGTTTTATCCTATCCCTCTATAACTCAGCTTCTCTCCCTTTAAATAATTTTTCTTCTTTCACTTGCATTATTGCCAGGTCACACTCATCTACCTTGCTAGAAAATAAGAGTACATTTTCTAAGATTGTATTCACTTTTACATTAACTGAATGCTTTAAAAAATGATTAAGGATGTTCAGGCCATAGAATACTATTCAGAAATGACAGCTAACAAATTATAGCTACCAAAGCAATATGAGTAAATGTCACAAACAAACAGTGGAAAAAAGGTAGTCAAAACAAAAGAATATTGTAAAATTTCCAATATCCAATTTTCAAAAATAGGCTAAAAATTATACTTAGATATTAAAATAATTGTTATTTTGGATAAGAGGCAAAAGGTGATGCTTTGGAAGGGAATGGGGAGAGTTTATAGATGGTGGCGAGATTTTATCCTTTGACCTGGATAGTGATTGTAGCATAAATATTGATGCTATGAAACATAATTATAGCATAACTAATATTTTTCTCAATGAGCAATATATTGCAGCTATTTTCAATATCAAAAAATGAAATTTTGAGTCTTTTCAATGTATGTGACGTTGTTTAAGACCTTGATGCCATTTAAGATAGAAAACAAAATAGTCTAGATGATCAACATTTATAATTTATATTGTTGTTTTAAAATTATTATATACTAAGATTATGAAAAAATTATAAATCAGTACATATTATTTATAAAAACCAATGTAGTCTTTCAGTTTTATTTTAGCAACCAAATTTTGTTCACTTAAAAATTTTTTCACTAAAACTTCATATATGTGAATTTCCATGTGAAGAATTAAAAGTGGTTTTAAATATAAAAGATTCTTTTTATTTGACTTTGTCCTCTCATATAACAATTATCTGAATCATACATCATAAGTCACATGATCTCAGGTTATATTCCATAGATACTTATCTAATGAATTTATTAATATTCTTTTATCCAACAATTTTTAAGGATTATCTAAAACTTTAACATGAAGTATATATATTCCTTTACCTTGCATGGTAGGTTATGCATAATGGGGCCTATCCCACCTTAGCAACTCATATCATACTACTCAGTTCATCCTCTTCAGTAAGTGGTCTAGTCATTACCTATAATGTGCCTTGCCCTAGCATCATTGCTATCATTATCATCATCATCGTTATCACTCTTTTAAGAGCTTAACACATAATTTATAGTCTACTAACAGCTCTGTGAAAAAGGTATTATCACTACCTTCATTTTATGGTTAAGTAAACTAGAATACAAAATTTATATAATTTGCCCAAGGTCACATAAGTAGCAAGTAGCTGTTTTACAATGAGAAGCCATGTGCAATAAGATATTCACAAAAATACTTAGGCTTGAATCTTTAACAGAAAAGCTAAAAGAAAGTAAAATAAAATACTTTCTTATATGAAATAACACCTATATACTTTGTATAAAGACCAATTTGATGTCCTCTTTTTACTGTCTTCATTTTAATAGAAATGTTAAAATCTTAGCCATATAACAATACAAAGGACCATCATAATACCATTTTATCTTATGCTCATGTACTGATACACTGTCACCTAAGTAAAGGAAAATACAAGCTTAAGTCATAAGTGCAATTATATATGTTTCATCTCATTTTCAAAGATCATTGGACATATAATATGATTTTCTTCATTTTGATACCAACATTTATTTTGGTATGTTTCAAAACCATGAATACCATGCATACGCTACAGAAGTAAAAAGTAAACATGCAATTTTCTCAGTTTATCATATTTTATTTTGTAGAATTATTGAATCAGTTTTATTTAGAAAAGTATAGAAACCACATGATGCAAAACTCAACCCAGTGGATCTCCACCATTCTCAAGATTTCCCAAGAATAATTTAAAAAGCAGGCCATATAACACATATGTACATAGTCTTGAGCTGGCTTTCTTTCAGACATCCCATTTAAACATACTTCAGATATGTGAGAACTGAATATGAACAGTAAATCCACTGAGGCTGGGGGAGACTCTGAGAGAAAAGATAGGGCTGAGAACTTGTTAGATTCCTTCTGAAGATCTCTCTCTCTCTCTCTCTCTCTCTCTCTCTCACCTTGCATAACCCATTTGGTTGTAGCAATAGGAGCCACATTTTCAGATGTATTTGAGACAGTTCTCAAGAGCAGTAAGAACTGCGGTCCAACTTAAACAGAGGTTTAAAACAGGTTGATTAGGCAGGAGAAGTCACATGTCTTGGGTAATGGCATTCCATTAGGTCTGTGCTAGGGCTGGATTCAAGTCTGAAAAGGGAAGAGCCTGCTGCAAGCATTCTAAAACTCAGGGCTCATATAAGGGGGCTTAATTACCTGAGTCTAAGAACAATATTAAAAATACTTTTAGAAATATAGTTAATGCATAATATTAAGTGCAGCTAAATGTTTCCATTTCTCCATTTTTTTTTTACTACTTAATCTGTAACATTTTTAAGGCAATTATCAAAAAATCAGAAAGGCTATAACAAATTTCTTCTGGTGATAGGTAATTTCTTAAAGATAAGAATTCTATGAGTTTCTACATTGAGATAATCATCTATGTAATCTATTAGCATTTACTCAGGCCCAAATATTATACTAGGTACTAGACTACAGGAATATGCCATAATTATTTCTCTCAACGAACTTTTAGCTTTGTGGGAGAGACAGAAGAGAAAACCGCTGACGACTGCGCTGAAAATGTGTGTTTTAGAAGCTAATCAGCATAAAAGGGTCACCATTGGTAATGCAATGGTTGAGTGAGAAGTTTTCTCTTAGAGAGTTTTAACTTGACATAGATGTTAGCAAAGCGGACCCAGGGAAGAGCTCCCATATTAAAATATGAAATAAATTGATCTCTCTTCTATAATCTGTATTAATCACTGGATAAATATCATCACCCGTCTAAAGGCTTTGAGATTCTTCTAGAAGCATGATTACTCACAACCACGAACATTCCCTATATTAGTTTGTTTTGTATTGCTATCATAAAATACCTGAGATAGGGTAATTTATAATGAACAGAAAATTATTGGCTCACAATTCTGGAGGTTGGAAAATCCAGTACCAAGGTGCAAGCATCTGGAGAGAGCCTTGTTGCTCCATTATATGATAATATGGCGATGCTAAGAGGGTAACAGAGGGCAAGAGGGGGCCAAATTCCCCTTTTATCACAGCACGAGTATTACTCACTAGTGGAGCCTCCATAGCATAACCACCTCTGAAAACTTCCACTTCTTGGCCAGGCGCGGTGGCTCACGCTTGTAATCCGAGCAATTTGGGAGGCCAAGGTGGGCCAATCATGACATCACGAGTCCAAGACCAGCTTGACCAACATGGTGAAACCCCGTCTCTACTAAAAATAAGAAAGATTAGCTGTGCGTGGTGGCGGGCACCCGTAATCCCAGCTACTTGCAAGGCTGAGGCAGGAGAATCGCTGAACCCGGGAGTTAGAGGTTGCAGTGAGCCGAGATCAAGATCGCACCACTGCACTCCAGCCTTGGCGACAGAGCGAGACTCCGTCAAAAAAAAAAAAAAAAAAAAAAGTCCACTTCTTAATACTGTTACAATGGCAATTACATTTCAACATGAGTTTTGAGGGGGACATTTATTCAAATCATAATAGTCTCTAAGGTTGCTTTAAAAGTGATATTGAGATGTAAAAAGTTTTATAGCTGTATTTGTGCATGTGTGTGGATGTGTGTGTTAGACTGTCTATCAGAGAACTATGGGAACCTTTTCTCAACTGATGGTGGAAAAAAGTGTAACACTGAGGGACAGCTATTGTGAAGCTTTCAAAAGAGAACAGAGCAGGGATAGTTTTGATAAGATTTGTTTGTGTTAGTGTGGCCAACAATAGACAGGGGTAACGATAGACAAATTTACCATCCCCACCCCACCATTTGCCCGGAAATTTCTTCATTTCCAATAATATTTTATCCTCCAACTGAAACAATTCCAAAAATGGAATCTGAAAGGGAAATACAAGTCTATTGAAAATAAGTATTTCTTATACTTGATACCAGAAATATCGAATAAAAATTTAGCATATAAGGGTTTTTTTAGTATTTAACTCAATTTTGAAGATGTTATACCTATATTAAATAAGGTTCAATTATTTTATAGTAAACATTTGGTAATGTATTTTAAATTTGTACTCCACATAAAGTATGCTTGGAAAATATTTAAATAACCAATATTTAATAAATGTCCTGAAATAAGCTAGGAGACAGTATTTTTAGAGAATCAGGAATTATGAATATAGGGAAAGAGGAGTGAGTGTGATGACACTAAGTGATGTATATACTTTTGGGTCACTCTTAACTCTTGACAAGAATGCAATATACTCACGAAGGACAAAATTTGAAATTCCTATCCTTCATCTAGAAGAAATAGTATATTCCTACATAGAACTTTTTAGTGGGCTGAAAATTCAGCGTTCTTCAGGTTATATACAGCTGAAGAGAAATTTTAAGGATGAAAAGAAATGAAGCCTAATCTCTGATAATTTTAAAAATAAACATCACTGGAATTCAAATTCACTTCCCTCTTCACAAAAGAAATGGACTCTACACACTAGTGACTCTGCCAAGATTTTAACATTCAGTAATATCCCACCAGCATACACTAAAGAAAATGGAAAGCAAATAGCATGCCAAGATTAGACGTTTGCAGTTCTGTCTGCTTTTCCAACTCTCATCACACTCAGACACCAGGGACTGAAACAACATCATTTTAAACTTAAAAGTAAAGTTTGTCATGTGAAAATTGCAGATGAAATAAATCCTAGATAAGCATGCCCTTTTCTCTTAGGGAAAAAAAAAGTAAACTGGATTATAAGGATCAAATTGCTCCACTGCTTTGAGACATGTTCAAATATTCAGTTATGCACTACGCATTTGCAATTTATGCATTCTTATTACACTTCTGGTTTTGTCATGTACTAATGCTAGATAAACAGATTCTCTGCAAAATAAACTCTATTTAAGAGATGTTAAGTTTAAGATACATGCACATGAAAGCCAGCAAATGCAAAAGTAAAGCTGCCTAAAAGTGTTTAGACTGCCCTGCTGGGGAAAGAACACACATTCCCAAATGCAGGAAAAGGGATCAAAATTAAAGGTTAGCATGTCTAGAAAATTGTGTATATTTTATTCATCCTTGAACATCAAGCTCAGTTATTTGAATTTTTAGTGAAAGTTGTCACTTTTGAAAAGTACAAACATAGGTAGCAGCAAAATACAGGAAAGTATATTACTTATTTAATTGTAAAAAATACTAATAGCCACTGCATTTTTTGCCCTTTGACAGTGGTTTATGCTTCAAAAAATGACAAGTAGACAACAGTGGTAACTGCATTCTATTTTATGTTTATACTTCCCTAAAAATGATGAAAACATGACCCTTTTTTGGCTGCAGCTTTATTGTTACGATTCACAGGCCATACAATTCACCCATTTAAATGTACAATTCGACTTTTCTAGTATTAATTTAGTATTTGTTTTTAGAACTTATTGTATTCATAGAATTGTGCAGCCATCACCACAATCAATTTTAAAATATTGTTGTCACCATAAACAAAACACCTTGCCCCTTAACTATCATTCCCAAACCCTGATTGCCCCCCAGACCTAGGCAACCATAATTGATTTTCTGTCTTTTAGATATCCCTTTTCTGGAAATTTCATATCTATGAAATCATATAATATGTGGTCTTTTGTAACTGGCTTTTTTTTTCTCAGGCTGTTTTCAAGGTTCATCCAAGTTTTAGCATATATCAGTATTTTATTTTTTTGGCTGAATAATATTCCAGTTTACAGACAAGCCAAATTTTGTTTATTCATTTTTCAGTTGATTCATACTTTGGTTGTTTCTACATTTTAGATATTGTGAATAATGTTGCTGTGAATATTAGTGTACAGATTTTTGTAAGAGCATATGTTTCCATTTCCTTTGGGTTTATACCCAGAAGTGGAATCGCTGGACCAAATGATAGCTCTATATTTAACATTTTGAGAAACTATAAGAATGTTTTACAAAGTTGCTGCATCGTTTCACATTCCCAACAGCAGTATGTAAAGATTCTAATCTTTCCACACCTTTTTCAACACTTGGTATTATCTGACTTTTTTATTATAGTCATCCTAATGGGTGTGAAGTAGAATATCATTACAGTTTTGACTTGTATTTCCCTAATAACTAATATTGAGCATATTTTCATGTGTTTATTGACCATTTGTTGATTTTCTTTTTTTTTTTTTTTTTTGAGGCAGAGTCTCGCTCTGTCACCCAGGCTGGAGTGCAGTGGCCCCATCTCGGCTCACTGCAAGCTCCGCCTCTCAGGTTCACACCATTCTCCTGCCTCAGCCTCCCAAGTAGCTGGGACTACAGGCACCCGCCCACCACGCCCAACTAATTTTTTGTATTTTTAGTAGAGACGGGGTTTCACTATATTAGCCAGGATGGTCTCGATCTCCTGATCTCGTGATCCGCCCGCCTCGGCCTCCCAAAGTGCTGGGATTACAGGTGTGAGCCACCACGCCCGGCCCTATTTTCTTTAGATAAATGCCTCTGCAAATTCTCTGCCCGTTTTGTAATTATTTCACTTTTTGTTATTTAGTTGTAAGTGTTCTTTATGTGCATTAAACATAAGTCTTGTATAAGATATAATATTTGCAAATATTTTCCGTAATTTTATGGATTATCTTTTCACTTTCTGATTATGTCCTTTGAAGAGCAAACTTTTTAAATTTTGATCAAGTAAAATGTATCTACTTTTTATTTTGCCAATGCTTTGGGTGTTATATCTAACAATTTATTGCCAAATCAAAGGTAACAAATATATACCCCCACAATTTCTTCTAAAAGTTCATAGTTTTAGCTTTTATATCTAGGTATTTCATACAGTTTGTATTCATTTTTGTGTATGGTATGAGGTAGGCTTCAAATTTCATTGCTTATACATGGGTATCCAGTTGTCCCAGTACTATTTGTTGAAAATATTATTCTTTCTCCATGGAATGATATTGGCACCCTTGCTAAGAGTCAATTGATGATAGGCATATAACTTTATTTTTGGATATTTAACTATATTACATTGATCTGTATGTCTATTCTTATGTCAGTATCACTCAGTCTTGATTACTTTTGCTTTGTAGTATGTTTTGAAATTTAGATGTATGAGTCCTCCAAATCTGCTCTTCTTTAAGATTGCTTTTGGTATTTGGGATCCTTTAAATTTCCATGTAAATTTTAGGATCAAGTTGTCAATTTCTTAAAAAAAAAAAAAAAAAAAAAAAGCCAGTTCAAATTCTGGAAAGTATTGTGTTAAATCTGTAGATAGATTTGGGAAATATTGCAACCATAACAATAATAAGTCCTCAAATTTATGAATATGGAGTACTTTCCATTCATTTTGTTTTCTGACAATGGTTAACAATATTTAGTGGATAAGTCTTATGCTTCTTTTGTTAAATTCTCACCTATATACTTGTTCTTTTGATGCTATTCCTAGTGAAATATTTAGTTAATTTCATTTTTGGATTTTTCATTTCAAGTTTATAGAAATACAATTGATTTTTGTACATTACTGACATAGTTTAACAGTGCTAACAGATATTTTTAGTGTGTCTCTTAGGATTTCATGTATAGAAGATTTCATCAGCTGCAAATAGAGATAGGTTTTACTTATTTCATCCAATCTTATAAAGATACTGTATGTTTCTTTTTCTTAAGTAATTGCCCTAGCCAGAGCTTTCAGTGTCTTACAGTAAATTAGTTTATTGATTTAAGATTCTTTTTTTATTATGTAAATATGGGATGACTTACTTTCAATTTGTAAAAGTTTCTTTAGTATTTCTCATAAGGCAGTTCTGTCAGCAACAAAATTAATCATATTTTGTTTATCTTGGTGTTTCTATATTTTGCATGTTAGTTTTGCTAGATATATGATTTTTGGTTGACAGTTGTTTTCTTTGAGCACTTTAAATACGTTATCTTATTGCTTTCTTGCCTTCATTGCTCTGATGAGAAGTCAGCTGTTACTCTAATGGGGGTTTCCTTTATTTGTGAGGAGTTTTTTTGTCTTCTTGCTGATACAATTTGCCCCTTGTCTTTGTCTTTTAATATTTTACTTTGTCTAACAGCATTTTATTATGTCATTGAATAGACCTCTTTGCATTTATCCTACTTAAATTCTGTTAAGCTTTTTAGATGTGTAGATAATGGTATTCCTTAAATTTTCAAGTGATCAGCCATAATTTCTTGGATTTTTTTCTCTTTCTTCCTCTCCTCTTTTCTTAGAACCTCATTAAATATATTTAATATTCTTAATGGTACCTCACATTTCTCTGAAGCTATATTCATTTTTATCATTGTTTTCTCTCTGTTCTTCAGATAGTATAAATCTCTATTTACCTCTGATTTAACAAATTCTTTCTTCTGACAGTTCAAATATATTGTTGAACCTCCCTAGTAATTTATTTTTTGTCCATTTTAGCTACGTGCCTTTTAACTCTAGAATTTCCATTTAGTCTTTTTAAAAATTACACTTTCTATCTCTTTATTGGTATTATCTATTTGATAAGACTTTGTCAGCATAACTTCCTTTACTTCTTTAAATATGGCTTTCTTTAGTTCTTTGAACATATTTATAATTGCTTCTTTCAAATCTTTGTTAAATATGATATCTGGTTGCTGTAACAGGAAGCTTCTGTTGACTTACTCTTTTCTCATGTAAAAATTTCTTGTTTTTTTTCATGCCTCATATATATTTGTTATTGAAACCTAGATATTTTAGCAAATATATTGCAACAAAACTGAGAACTAATCTCTCTCTATGCCAGGCTTATCATTGTGGTTTTCTTGTTCATTTTAGTGACTATTTAGATTATTTTAGTAAAATCTGTTTCCTCAGATAAATTGTTTAGATTATTTTAGTAAAATCTGTTTTCCGTCAGATATGTGGAGACTCTGATGTCCCCCCTCAGAGGGTACAGCCTTGTGCATGCACACAGTCACCTTGGGATAACAATGGTTTTAGCAGGACAACATTTGACTGTCTCTTTTCCCGATCACACCAGAAGAGAATTTCACTATTTGTTAGTTAATTGCTTTCAATTTCCACAATGTATTTTTTTACATTAATTGTTCCACAGACTGATCCAATTAAAATTTGGTCTCTTTGCAGTGATACTTCATGGAGTCAGTGATGGAGAGTTGTTGTGATTCCCAGCAAATTTCTACTTACTTGTTTCTTTTCCTGGCTCTTTCTTGTAAAGTAACTGGTACATGATTTGGCTCTTATCACCAATGAAGCTACAATTCTCTTTTTAACTTCTGTTTACTACAAACTCCATTGTTTTTGAACGTATCCTTGGGCTTAACATTCCCACACTTTGCTGCCAATAAAGTAATTTCTTTTATGGAGAGATTTAAGCTGTTAGGATCTGCCTCTCTGCCTCTCTGCCAGCTCCAGAACCATGGCAAAATATCTAAGCCATGGTTCTGGAGCTGGGATCAAGGACAGTGCCATCCTTCTCTCAGAGTGCCACCCCTACTTTAGTAGCTGAGTACTTAGAAGAGAGAGAGGTGGTTGCCTGGGGCCCTAGTTTTATGAGCTTTTTCTTTCCCAACACTTAACCTCCACTTTATGAACAAGACAGTGAGGGTGAACAGGATTCCCATACTTTCAGCACACTACACCTTAGTGAAAGCTTTGATACCACAAATAGGGCTGGAAAGAAGAAAAGAACCCTGCTGCTTGTCTTCAGGAATTATCCTCTTTAATAGGTAACTTGAAGTCAGGATATAAAATGCTGATGTCCCAACTCTCTGGAGAAGATACTGTAGCCCTTAATAGGAAGCTGGAGCTAGAGGAAACTTTGTGTTCTTGACTTTTCCTGGTTGGGGTGGAGTTTCCATTACACTAAGCTGGAAGGGGAGAAGAGTGGAGAAGTTGTAGTTCAAATAGCACTGTTTTTAAGGAGTCTTGATAGATTATGTTGAATATTTCATTATTTACTATATATCCTTAGGTGTATTTCCAGATACTCTGAATATTATTGTTATTTTTGTTGCTGTTGTTTGTAATTTTTACCGGTTTTCCTGAGGAGTGTATCCAAGGGGTTTCTCACATTGCCATACTGAAAACGGAAACCTTGACCCTTTATTTTCAGGAATTCAAGGTATTTCCAACATCAATACTGCAAATTATTAGAGATGCCCATTGACCTTTGCAAGGCTCAAAAATATAAATTCCTAATTTTAAGTCTTATTGATGATCACAGATGGGTATCTTATCCAAAGTTATAAAGAAACCAAAGGAAGGAAGACTCTTTAGCTCTGGGACTACTGGATTCCTTCAAGCAGTAATAGTAACAACTTTCATGACACTTTTCAAAGCCTAGCACATTGTTTTACATTAATCCTGACAGTAATCTTCTGTGGTGGTTACTATAATTTATATTTTACAGATCAAGGAACATGGGAGAGACTGACGGTGCTTATCTAGTGTCTGTTCTTCCCCAGAGCCCTTTTCTATTCTCCTCTGCATTGTAGGGGCTGGCTTACAGGCTGCTTGTATAACACTCCAATGTCAGCTGAATTCTGGATGGGATCAGGCAATGTGGCATTATTGGGAGTTGGGAGGATGGAAGAAAGAGATAAGTCAGGTTATTTCTGCCTCTCCTTCTTTGCATCTCCTTTTTTCCCTCCATTTCTACTACTAGCTATATCTGCTATATGGTTCCATTTGACATTGAGTGGGACCACTTGATTGCCACATTTTCTGAGTGATCTAGACCCTGCACTGCAGTAGCACTTCTCCCTCCCTCTGACCTTCTGGTTCTGGGTATCTAGTGACTTTCTGGTGGGACTTATTTCTGGGGAACCTTACATTCCCTGTTTCCCTTTATATCTCTCTAAGCATCTATGTAGCCCAGTTTCCAAATTAAAAGTATTTTTTTTTTTGTGAGTGGAGTCTTGCTCTGTCACCCAGGCTGGAGTGCAGTGGCGACATCTAGCTTCACTGCAACCTCCGCCTCTGGGGTTCAAGCTATTCTCCTGCCTCAGCCTCCTGAGTAGCAGGGACTAAAGGGTAATTTCCCCATGTTGGCCAGGCTGGTCTCCAACTCCTGACCTCAAGTGATCTGCCTGCCTTGGCCTCCCAAAGTGCTGGGATTACAGGCACAGGTGTAAGCCACCACACTTGGCAAAAAAACAACAACAACAACAACAACAACAACAAAAACAAAAACACCTTTCTTAAAATGGACAAGTAGCTTGTGTTGTGGGTTAAGTTGCTGTGGATTCATTTACTTAGATGTTAAGTGGCAAAAATAAAACTTGAACCCAGAATAGCCAAATGGAATCCCAAGATTCTTTCCATTTCTATGCCAGAGTAGCCTTTCAGATCACTCAGTGCATTGCTGATTCTTTTTGGGAAAGGGTTTATATTGTTTAATGTAGGGAGAGAAAGAAGCATAATATTGTGAAGCTAAAATTCTGTTTGCTACAAATGTGATGAACATTGCTCATTGTTCTGTGATTATTCTAAAAATATGTCCACATCTTGTCATGGGTTTTTTTTATTGTTACCAACAATAAATGGCAAATGAGAGTATATGTTCATTGAGAGAATACTTCATTTAAAAAAATGTTATATCAAAAGTATTTGGCCACCTTGTCCCTACATAACTTCCAATTTGTTTCCAATCACTCGGCAAATAATCTTTTCAAATTATGTATTATCACATTTTATACATAAGGTATAGAACATAATACACAAGAAAGAACTATTCAAAAATCACTAAACACCAATGTGCTCTTTTAATCATAAAGTATATTTTAATAAATTTGGGGTATTTATTTTGAAAGTTTAAAGACTCTATTAGGCTGTATTTGATCACATAAAATACACATTTTACTTTCTGCCATGTTAACATAGGAAGAATCAATTTCTGAAATAATTTTTGGTAATATAGTTTATTATTTGTCTTTTCTCATTAATAAAGATTTGATAGCTGACAAGAAGCAGTAAAAGATTAGAGAAATATATACAAATTATACAAATACATATGCTTCTACCTGGTTTCTGAATACTATTTCATTAATAAAGAAAAAAATATAATTCACATGACTATTTTAAGCTAATTTTATCTTTTTTTTGTTGCTAAGAGGGGTATTAGTTTGATTCTAATGGTATAATTACAAAGAAAACCAATACTCTGCTTTGTCCATGATTTATCTCTTTCCTTTATCTAGAAGTATATAATTTATGCCATTTAAAGTTCATTATTTTTTTCTTATTATTATACCTTCAACAAGCATATATTAAGGGCCTGCACATGCGCAAATCTAGTTACCAGAATTGCATTTAATTTTAGAAGGCAGTTAATGTTCTTTCCCAACTGACAAAACCAAATTAAAATCTATATTGGCAGAATAGACCAAAATTGAGAAATAGCTGATATAACACAACTTTCTACACAAAAATGCACGCACGCACGTGCACACACACACGCTTGTTTATACACTAAACACAGCATACATGAAGACAAAATTCTAGAAATTTTAACCAAATATGTATGCTAAGTATCCTGAAAAAGCAGATTAAATAAGCAGTGATTTCTTATTATGGATTTCCCAATTTAAATAGCTACGAAAAGCCATCTGGGCATATCCACAGATGCACAGCTTGGCTGCAAGCACAGCAGTTTACAGAAAGTCATATGCTAAGTTTGGACATTCAGGTCTTCCCTCTGCACTACATTTTCAAAGGCAGATTATGAAGAAAAGAGTTGAGAATTTAATGCACATGTATAGTTAACAAGGTTTTTGCACTTAACTTATTTGAAATTGATTGCAATTTAAAGATACAGTTATGTGCTCTCTAACCTCATACTGAACGTATCATGTGAAAGCAATTTCAGAGTAATTGCCTCATAAGACATAGTTAAGTTAGTTCCTTAAATATGTAAATCAAACTTGTTCCTTGACTAATTGTGATTCAATCTATGATTAAATTTAATTCCTCTTGTTTTATAAATCTAGTATTTTCTCAATGGAAATGCAGCTATGAATATAAATAAATTAAGACAACATATTTTGTTACTTAGTGGTTCCCAACCAAGAGCTATTTTTCCTTCAAGATGACATTTAGAAACATCTGGGTACACTTTTAGTTGTCACAACAGAAAGAGGGGTTGGCCTCTAGTACGTAGATACCAAGTAAGTTTCTGAACATTCTACAACGCACAGGACAATTCTCCTTGTAACTCAAGCTAAAACATCAGTAATTCTGAGGTCTAAAACCCTGTTATGGTGTAACATTTGATTATTACATTTTATTGTCATGTCACTACATCATAAATATATGCAGGGCGAGTTTGGTGAGTTATGTGTAAAAACAAGAATTCACTGAGTTGGACTAAAAGCAGATTGGAGATGGAAGAAGAGTCAGTAAGCCTGGACTCTGATTTGAGAAATTTTTCAATCTGAACATGTGAGACAAGAAGAGATGGGTTAATAATAATAAGCAGCATCCAAGTGACATGTGAGATAATGTAAGATTTCACATGTATTTAAATGGAGACCCAGAGGAAGTAAATGGGTCAAAAATAATTTAAAGACATAAAGATAAAATATTTTCCAGATTTTGTGACAAACATCAACTTAGAAGTCTAAGAAGTTCAGTCAATCTCAAGAAGGTTAAAAGCAAAGAAAAGGACATCTAGGAACACAGTCAATCCTCTGAAAGAAGATAAAAAGTAAATCTTAAAGGAAGTCAGGAAAAAAAGAAGACAAATTGTATACAGGAAAACAATGGTATAAATCATCTTGACCTTCTCTTTAGATACTACAAAGGCCAGAATAAAAAAGAAAATGACATGCTTCAAAAGATGAAAAAAAAATGTTGTTCACCCCAAATTCTATATTCATGCAAAATATTCTTTAAAAATACAGGCAAAATTAAGACATTTTCAGATAAATGAATACTGAGAGAATTTGTTGTTAGAAAACTGTGCTACCAGAAATGAATAAGAAACTTAATCAAGTTGAGGTAAATTATACCAGACTACCAGGAGTAAAACTACATCTGAAGAAAAAAAAAATGAAGAGGACCCCAAATGGAAAATTAATGGTAGCTATAAAGGACAAAATTTTTTGCCTTCTAGATAATGTAAAAACAAATAACTACTTAAAACAAGCAAAAAAACCTACCATTGCAAATATGGGGTTTATATTGCTTGTAGAATTATAATACATGACAGTAATAGCCAATGCACAGAGGATGATAACTGTAATTATATATTTGAAAAGTTCATATATTTATAAATTATGAATATGAAATGATTTGATAATTTTAAAAAGCAAAGAGATAGGCTGGGTGCGGTGGCTCACGCCTGTAATCCCAGCACTTTGGGAGGCCGAGGTGGGTGGATCATGAGGTCAGGAGATCTGAGACCATCCTGGCTAACACAGTGAAACCCCGTCTCTACTAAAAATACAAAAAATTAGCCAGGCGTGGTGGTGGGTGCCTGTAGTCCCAGCTACTCGGGAGGCTGAGGCAGGAGAATGGCGTGAACCTGGGAGGCTGAGCTTGTAGTGAGCCGAGATAGCGACACTGTACTCCAGCCTGGGTGACAAAGTGAGACTCTGTCTCAAAAAAAAAAAAAAAAAAAAAAGCAAAGAGATAAATTAAGGATATATTTTCTTTGTAACTCCTATAGCAACCACTAAAATATGATAAAAATCTGTTTGACTAAAAATTCAATATAGGTAGTAAAACCTATGTAAAAGAGTGGGACAATCTAAAATAAAGTGAGAAAAAAATAAACAGGAACTAAAAAGTAATGAAACACACACACATACATACAATAGCAAATATTTAGACTTACATACATCAATAACTGCACTAAAAGTAATAAACACTTCAGTTACAAGACATGGATTATCAGCCATAATAAAAAAATAAGATCCAGCTATCAGTTGTCTGAAAGAGATGCACTTTAAATATAAAGACAAACATGAATTGAAATTAAAAGTATAAGGACAGATATGCTATGCCAATAATAACTATAAAATAGCTAATGTGGCAATATGAATATCAGAAAAATTAGACTTCAAGATAAAGAGTACTATCAGAGATTAAAGAGGAGATTATATACTTGTAAAAGTTTGAATTCAACCGGAAGGCATAACAATTCCAAATGTATCTGTGCCTAATAATATTTCAAAATATGTAAAGAAAAATTGACAGAAATAAAAGAAGAAATTGATGAAAACAATTTTCAGAGTTTTATAAATTATTTTATGTTTAGTAATAAATACTTTGTATCAAACAATAGACAGAAATGAGACAATCTGTCCCAGAAAGTGGTAACCAGAAGCCAGTTTGGATTTACCAGTATGACACTGGTAAATAGAAAATGCTTATGAATCACAAAAAGATCATTCTTAACTGTATCAAAGTGATCACAAAGGCTTAAAGTAGAATGATCTGTGGCTTGCTCAGTTTTCAATCCCAACAGCAGCTATTTGTTTTCAACACTAATTGACATAACACAGCAATTTATTTTTGGTCTATTATTTTCACAAGACTAGCAGCCTAGTGTCTTCCAAAATTTTCGGATCATGGATCATAGTGAGAAATACACATCACATTGATGCCCAATACACATATGCACACACACACACATACACAAACCTAGAATGAAAAATGTTTCATAAAACAATACTCCCTCTTACAATGTATAATGGCAACCCTCTCTTTTCCACTCTATTCTGTTTCAATTCTAATCTACTTAATTCTACTTTATTTATTAATGCAGGACTTAACTCATTAAATTTACTTTAGGACCTATTAATGAGTCATGATCCACAATTTTAAAATTTATATTTGGACTACAATGAATATGTTTGGTTAGATTAAGCCACTAAAATGAAATATATAAAAAAGTGAAGTATCTGAAATGATTAAGCTATTTAGTCATATTATGAATATAATTATTTAACTAGATTTTACTTAATTAGAAAAACATTGGTAATCTGGTTCTTAATACTGGTTCATCTGTGAGGTAGGCATGATTTTCAGTGCACAATTCAATATATGTTACACTTTTTTCTGTTCAGCTCTACAGGTTATATGTATAAAGAGTGGTTTATTGAACAAATCTTGAGAAGTTAAAGTTGATAATAAAGATGTATGAAAGGAAGGAGAATTAGAAATAGTGAAGAAAAGAATTGGAATAGAATAAGGTCAAAAGAAGAAAATAATAAGGAAGAATACAAGACCAAAAATACAAAATAAGACGAACATAAAAGTTTGATAAATCAATAAAGAAAATTAAAAATATAAGAAATTTGATGTTACTTGTGTGGCATGAGTAGGATGCTAATATCAAGGGCCTTTCAACAGCAGAACTTACTAATAGTGATATCATAATTGTACCGAACACTTTTTGCTTGTCAGATACTGTTCTAGGTGCTGAACATGTGCTAACTTGTTTATAGCCTCATAACAGTTCTAGAAGTTAGGTGCAGTTATTACTCCCATTTTATTGAGGAGCAAACCAAGATTTTCAGGATCACACATCCTGTAAGTGTAAAACCACAATGTGAGCAAGAATTATATATCCCCAAAGCCCACATTTACACTCTACAGTGACTACATTGTGAGCTAGACACTATTATATTCAATGTTGTCTTATTCATGAGCTGTTTTTTTTTTTTTTTTTTTTGAGACAGAGTCTTGTTCTGTCACCCAGACTGGAGTGCAATGGCACGACCTCAGCTCACTGAAACCTCCACCTCCCAGGTTCAAGCAATTCTGTCTCAGCCTCCCAAGTAGCTGGGAATACAGGCGTACGCCACCATGTCCGGCCAATTTCTCTATTTCTAGTGGAGACAGGGTTTCACCATATTGGTCAGGCTGGTCTCAAACTCCTGACCTCAGGTGATCCACCCACCTCAGCTTCCCAAAGTGCTGGGACTACAGGCGTGAGCCACCATGCCCGCCTTCATGAGCTTTTTAAGAGTCATACAAGCCAGTAAATGACAGAGTAGTGTTTCAAACTCACAAGACTCTGAGTTCTATTAAGAACTATGTTATACGGAAACTTACTATGAACATTGAGTATGCCCTCCACATTCTGCTGCATGCTTTACCCACTTTGCAATATGGCGTTTAATTCTTGGAGTAGCCTTATCTAAAGTAATAATTATTATCTCTGTG
This sequence comes from Pongo abelii, assembly GCF_028885655.2. Taxonomy (NCBI): domain Eukaryota; kingdom Metazoa; phylum Chordata; class Mammalia; order Primates; family Hominidae; genus Pongo; species Pongo abelii. The sequence continues at coordinate 50,927,924 of NC_071988.2, read as the reverse complement.
TTGAGTATGAAAAAAGACATTCACACAGAGATGATTTGATAGGTTATATAAGATCAAAAATATAGTAAATAGGAGAACCCAGATTCAAACCCAGGCCATCTTCCTCTAGTGCATTCAATCTTATCCATTGACAATGATACAGCCACGGGATAATGTATTTGGAGTACAGATTTTAAACCCATAGAGATTGCATGTTTTATGAAAAATTTTAAGAGTCATATAAGCATGAGAGAAAAATAAGAATAATGGTAAAGGAAAGAAAGACTATGTTTGTTGAAGAATCTTTGCAGCTATTACATTAACAGTGCAATAAAGAACTGTTATATTTAAATAATTAGTATATCATCAGTACCAGTAAAGTTGTATACAGGCCTGCGGGACTGAGAAAGGACTCTAAGTACAGTGCAGAACTATGCTTACTGAATATAGTAGGTCTTTACACATATGAAAAGAGAAGAGTGAAGAGTACTTATTGAGGACAGCAAAAAGCCTTTTTTTCTTTTTTTTTTATTATTATTATACTTTAGGTTTTATGGTACATATGCGCAATGTGCAGGTAAGTTACATATGTATACATGTGCCATGCTGGTGCGCTGCACCCACCAACTCGTCATCTAGCATTAGGTATATCTCCCAATGCTATCCCTCCCCCCTCCCCCCACCCCACAACAGTCCCTGAAGTGTGATGTTCCCCTTCCTGTGTCCATGTGTTCTCATTGTTCAATTCCCACCTGTGAGTGAGAACATGCGGTGTTTGGTTTTTTTGTCCTTGCTATAGTTTGCTGAGAATGATGGCTTCCAATTTCATCCATGTCCCTACAAATGACATGAACTCATCATTTTTTATGGCTGCATAGTATTGTATTCCATGGTGTATATGTGCCACATTTTCTTAATCCAGTCTATCATTGTTGGACATTTGGGTTGGTTCCAAGTCTTTGCTATTGTGAATAATGCCGCAACAAACATACGTGTGCATGTGTCTTTATAGCAGCATGATTTATAGTCCTTTGGGTATATACCCAGTAATGGGATGGCTGGGTCGAATGGAATTTCTAGTTCTAGATCCCTGAGGAATCGCCACACTGACTTCCACAAGGGTTGAACTAATTTACAGTCCCACCAACAGTGTAAAAGTGTTCCTATTTCTCCACATCCTCTCCAGCACCTGTTGTTTCCTGACTTTTTAATGATTGCCATTCTAACTGGTGTGAGATGACAAATGGGATCTAATTAAACTAAAGAGCTTCTGCACAGCAAAAGAAACTACCATCGGAGTGAACAGGCAACCTACAAAATGGGAGAAAATTTTTGCAACCTACTCATCTGACAAAGGGCTAATATCCAGAATCTACAATGAACTCCAACAAACTTACAAGAAAAAAACGAACAACCCCATCAAAAAGTGGGCGAAGGACATGAACAGACACTTCTCAAAAGAAGACATTTATGCAGCCAAAAAACACATGAAAAAATGCTCACCATCACTGGCCATCAGAGAAATGCAAATCAAAACCACAATGAGATACCATCTCACACCAGTTAGAAAAAGCCTTTTTTTATTTCTCCCTTCATACCACATATCAAGATAAATTTCTGATATACTGAATAGTTAACAAATAAATAAAATCATATATAAATAAAATATGGGTGAATCTATATGTTGTCTAAGGTATTTTGGGGATATTAAAGATAGTAGAAAAATTCATGAAAATGCTTAAGTTTAAAAAGAGCACCTTAATATAATAAATGCAATCAAATAGGAAACTTGGGAGAAGAAAAGTAAATCTACAAAATGTTTATTAAAATAAATATAAAATACACTAAAATTCCATTAGGAAGAAAGACTATGAAAGGTATTTTGTGAGCAGCACAATGACCTTTGATCATGCAGGGCATAGGTGATAAAGTTCTTTAGCATCAAAGTGATTAAGAGGTTGAGCTCTGAAATTTGACAAACCTGGGCTAGAATCCAGTTTCAGTTAACTTAATGGCAACTGGGTGGCCTTGGTCTAGTTAGCGGCACAAAGTTCCTTTAGGAATGTAAATACTTTCAACAATGATCCAACTTACTATTTAATTTATATTCTTTCTATGTCTTTGAACTTTTATTCAACTACAGTATCTGAATGATTTTTTTTCTTTCTTTCTTTCCTTTTTTTTTTTTTTTTATTTTTTAGATATACTCTCACTCTGTCGCCCAGGCTGGAGTGCAGTGGTGTGATCTCGGCTCACTGCAACCTCTGCCTCCTGGGTTCAAGTGATTCTTCTGCCTCAGCTTCCCAAGTAGCTGGGACTAGAGGTGTGTGCCACCACGCCCAGCTAATTTTTGTATTTTTAGTAGAGACGGGGTTTCGCCATGCTGGCCAGGATGGTCTCGATTTCTTGACCTTGTGATCCCCCCACCTTGGCCTTCCAAAGTGCTAGGATTACAGGCATGAGCCACCATGTCCAGCTGGTTTTCTTTTTCTTTTTTCTTTTCTTTCTTTCTTCTTTCTTTCCTTCTTTCTTTCTTTCTTCTTTCTTCTTTCTTTTTTTCTTTCTTCTTTCTCTTTCTTTCTTTCTTTCTTTCTTTCTCTCTCTCTTTTTTTTTTTGGATGGAGTTTTGCTCTGTCACCCAGGCTGGAGTGCAATGGCACGATCTTGGCTTACTGCAACTTCCACGTCCTGGGTTCAAGCAATTCTTCTACCTCAGTCTTCCGAGTAACAGGGATTACAGGTGTGTGCTAACACACCCGGCTAATACTTGTATTTTTAGTAGAGACAGGGTTTCACCATATTGGCCAGGCTGGTCTCACGCTCCCATCCTCAGGGGATCCATCATCCTCAGCCTCCCAAAGTGATGGGATTATAGGTGTGAGCCATGGCACCCAAGCGCTGAGGGTTTTCTTACTTCTTATTCCTGTGGACTTGACTCATATGTATTTCTTATAAGCACCTGTATTCCTCCTTTCTTCCTTCTGTAATCTTGTTCACCTCCTCTTCTTTTATTTGCTGATCTTTTTACTTTGAATATGATTTTATTGATGAAACCATTCAAAATTAGCATAATTAGTAGATATGAAATAATAAACAGCATGAGAAGAGTCAAATTTTGAAATTTTCAGAGGTAATTCTGAAGAAGGTAGGATTGCCCATAGTCAGTTAAATTTCAGTATCAGATAAAAAATTAATTTTTGTGACATGCCTATACAAAAAGTGTTTTGACTAAATATGACAATAAAAAAAGGGCATGTACGAAATAAAACAATCTTGACATTGGAAAATTCAATTGAAAGCCGGCCAATGTATTAATTTTTCTAAAATGACAATCTGAATTTGGGATAAAATAAAATTGAAAACATATGTTAAAATAAATCAGGCTACTATGAAGAGAAGAATGCGTTGTAAAGAGCTGGATTTAGAACTCTTAAGTCAGAAGCTGTAGAAAAGCCAGACAAGGCAGGCAGTTTTGTTTAGTATAAGTAAAATGGTTGTCTCTAAGGCATATCAGTTATAACTTGGAAGATTTATTGCAAGGATGAGTCACAAAGGGAAAAAAGATTGGATTTACAATTATATATAATCCAAAGACATATGAGCCTAGAAAAATATGTGTTTATGAATGGAAATAGAAGGTTGATGCAGTATGTCAAGTCAAAAGTAAGTCAAATGCATTTGCTGAAATGGATGTAAGTATCCTAAAATTCCATTAGCAGGACAATGCCAACCATGTGGAAGAGTGGCTTTATCAAATTTTTTAAAGACAATGCTTATATCAAAGCTTTTTTAGGCAATAAGAACAGTTTTTCTAGAAAATCTGTGTGTGAACTCTATATATAAAATAGAAAGCATTAGAACTGCAGTAATAGAAGCAGCAGAGGGTTTCAAAGTCCCAAGAAAGACGTTAGATATTTAGCGGCCTTAATTTAAACACTAAAATAAGGATGATCTTCTTTGCTACATTAAAATGAGAAAACAAACACACAAAAATATTCAAAACTGAAAATAATTCTATTAATAAGTACCAAAGTGTCAATTCCTAACTAATTCTTATTTTCAGATATATATTTTTAAATAAATTATTCTACCTGTTGAGCATTTGCTTTACTGGCTCCTTACACAAAAGCTTAGTATACATACTGATTATTCAGCAATTGTAAAGTTTATGATGTCGCCCCTGCTTCCTCCAAAGAGGCTCTAAAGAAACAGAAGATACTTTCCTTTTTTAAATGTGTATTTTTTTAAAAAAACCATTTTATTTTAAGTTCCGGGATACATGTAAGAATGTGCAGGTTTGTTACACAGGCCTGCATGTGCCATGGTCGTTTGCTGCACCTATTAACCCTATCAACCTGTCGTCTAGGTTTGAAGCCTCACATGCTTTAGGTATTTGTCCTAATGTTCTCTGTCCCCTTGCTCCCAACCCCCGGCAGGCCCCGGTGTGTGTTGTTTCCTTCCCTTTGTCCATGTGTTCTCATTTTTCAACTCCCACTATGAGTGAGAATATTCGGTGTTTGGTTTTCTGTTCCTGTGTTTCTTCGCTGAGAATGATGGCTTCCGGTTTCATCCATGTCTCTGCAAAGGACTGATCTCATTCTTGTTTATGGCTGCACAGTATTCCATGATGTATATGTGCCACATTTTCTTTATCCAGTCAATCGTCAATGGAAATTTGGGTTGGTTCCAAGTCTTTGCTATTGTAAATAGTGCTGCAATAAACATATGTGTGCATGTGCCTTTATAGAAGAGATTTTATCAAAAACATATTTTGGGCAAAGGCATGTAAGTTCAGTAATAAGGACAGGAACTACAGGCAAGAAGGAATAAAAGTTGTGATATATGGAGTCAAAGGCACTGGTTTTCCTGACATGTTATCAAAACTAAAAATTACTTTGTAAAAACTAAAAATTTTGAAATAATACATTGAAATTATCTAAATGCTATGCTAATGTGACATTATTACTGGAGAGATAAGAATAATAATGAAATGAACAGAAGCCTAATTCTTATTTCCATGTAGCAAAGTATGGGTATAATTTAAAAGATGAAGACATCTTTCACAGAAAGAAAGTATAAAACTCTAGGATTTAAACATATATAGGTATTTCCAATGGCGAAATCATTTAATGATGTTCAAAGGCAGAAAGTCGAATTTGAAGGAACAGCAGGCAATAGAAATACTTCAGCTTCACATACATTGTATAAGCCTTTCCAGATATTCTGGTCACAGGTTTTAATTTATTATACTCTCTTCCTGAGCATTTACACCTGCTCCCAGGACTTTTTCTCTATGCTGTTAGTGTCCACAAATAAAACAAGCATTTTGACATTTCACAGAGGTAATACAGAGTGAGGTTGGTAGATGTCAGTTATAACAATAGACTGTAGGGGACCAAAAGCAAGATTAGACTGCCTTTGCATTGCAACTTAGAGCCAGCTGCCATATTTTGAAACATTTAAATATTGCAATCCTTACATTTGCTGCCTCATTTAGGGGTAGGTATGTGATAAACCACAAACACCATTTCAATGTTATTGTCTTTGAAACCCAGATTCTTGATGGGGCTATACCACTCTCCTTGGATGACAGCATCTTTGGCAAAGGGAAGTTTGGAGGTCTATCTTGCATTCAAAGCTCTTAGTTTTCATGTAGCAGTTGACTTGAATGTTGAGTTAAGAGGTAGAAGGTTTGCTGGGAAGTCTACAGTGACAGGGCAAGAAAAACACTCTTCTGTCCCCAGCCAGCAGAAACGGAGGGGAACTACAAGCCTGTGGTAATTTTCTTTTTGGAGAATGTGGGAGAAACTTGGGACTTAGTAGCTGCCTATGCTTAAAGGCAGTAGACTCAGTTTGAGAGGACCAACGAGTTCCATCTAATCCAACAGATTAGGTCTTTTTCTTTTTTCACATTAACCTATGAGTGAATTCTCATGAAAACTGATTAAATAAAATAAACACTATTAAATAAGATTAAAAAGCAAGGCTTTCTCAGGACATGAGTTACAACAGGTAAATTTTGCCAACTCACTACTAACAATTCTGTTCATTTTACTGCATTTACTAACATCTGATGACAATTATATTATCTCATACACACTCCTCAGCAAATATGCATTCATAATTTTGACAATAGAGGAAATCATAGTAGGCAATATTGTTGAAAGGAGGGCTGTGGTCCGATTTTGAAAATCTCTGCGATGAAAACACATTTTTCATTTAGAGTGAACGTTTATTTAGTGTGGCCTTGGTATAATTGAATAAAACTTATTCAGTGCTTTTCCCAATGTCTTCAGGAATGCCTATCTCAAGTTGTTTATTATGTCTTTAGAGCAAATAAATGCAGAAATTATGCCTGGCAGTTATATATGAAATTTTATTCATCCAGGTAATATGCCAGTGCAGTCCCTGTAAGTCAAACATGCATTGCCATCTGTCTTTAAATTCAGATTCGAATAATAGTTACTGATTGCCATTTACAGACCAGATCTAATGCAGAGCTCTTTACAAACATTTTATCATTAAAATATTCTGAAAAATTTGTGAGGCAAATATTATTATACCCAGTTTATAGATGAGAAAACTGATATTGAAAGCAGTTAATTAACTTCCCAGGAACAACCAGTTATACAGATGATAGATCCAAGGTTTGAATTATGATGGTCTTGTGTTTGAAATTCTCATGCCTTTGATGCAGTTGATGCTGCCTTTTTCTTCCTGTTGTTTGTTTGTACTCTGCCTTTCTCAGGCCCTATTAAAAAATCAACCTATATTATTGGATCTCTGACATTCAACTATCTTTCCCTGCTCCCAAATCCCCTTCAAATTAAACAGATAGGAGCTTTTAAAATAATGTTTCAAAATAAAAGCCAAAATAAACCCAATTTAGCTTCATGGCAGATGTTCTAGTCCTAGGCTGAATTAGACATCAAATCTCCCTCTCCTTTGTGTGTTTTTATTGTTGTTGATTCTGGAGAACAGCACCAAATTAATGAATTGCCTTTCAAATCCCCTCTCGAAAATGTGCTTACAGCCGTGGACAGTCGGCCCAGGTGTGGTAGCAGAGTTAATTAGCAATGTGCACATTAGACACATCTCAGAAGGCTGCATATCCAATGCAAATGTTCCAGTGCTTAATGTTCATTCAGACATGTATAGTGATTGCAGCATTACAGAGGACAAAGCTAGGTGCTGTGAGCTTATGAGCTTGGACAGAGCTTTCCTGTGGATTCAGGAAAAAACTGAAAGGGGCAAAATGGTAAAATCTTTTACTGATTCCTTTGGAATTGATTCTTATTGCATTAGCCGGTAGGATGCACATCGTGCATAATAATAATTACGTTGCTATAACAGGACATTTATTTGGAATTGCTTCAGTGCACAATATCCTGTGTATGCTTATGTGTGTGCTGGTCCATTTTAAAGTACTCCCTGTCAAACAAAATGCCAGTGTCACATGACAAACGTGACTAATACTCCTGTTTACCATTCAATGATTATACTTTAGCTTTAAAATTTTCTATTATTTTTGTATTGGACCCTTTTTTTGCACAGATGTGTAACAAATTGAAACACCGACATAAGAGTCTCTGTCAGACAGATGAAAATCAAAATAGCATTATTCTTACAAAGTAAACCAGTCAGAAAATATACTTTAGATTTATGACAAAATGGACTTGTTGACGCCAGAATTACATTAGAATTAGGTAGTTACAAGCAGCACTGGACAATCTCAGAATGCCTCTGTCAGGAAGAGGTCTCTTAGCGCATGGTAGAGAAAATGCAGAATGAATTTATTTTGCAGATAAAATTTTACAAAAAAAGCAGAATCAAAGTAAGTTTTAGCCATACCTATTTAGTTCTTTTCCAAAACTCATCAATCAAATAAATTGATTAACCATTGAAAATGTCAAATTCTCTATTTCAGAGTAGAATAAAATATTGCTTTGTTAAGACAACTAGAATTTGTTTAATGTGTTAAAAATTTTTAATAAAAAAAGAATAATCTCTTGGGGCACATATCAACTCCTCCTTGAGACTATGTATTATAAGGAAAAAATGTAACTACGTATTATAAAATGTAACTATGTATTATAAGGAAAAAACAATAATCCTTCAGCCTGGATTAACTGAGTTTAATTACCCATTGGTTGAAAAATTAGCTACTGGGTACAATGTTCAATATTTGGGTGATGGGTACACTAGAAACCCAATCCCTACCATTAAGGAATATATCTATATAACAAACATGTACATGTACCCCTGAAGCTAAAATTTTGAAAAAGTAAAAATTTAATCTAAAAAAAATTAATGTTAAAATGTGTGTATATATGTAACTAATTATTTTATATATACAATATATATATACACAAATGCCAGTGTCACACGACAAACATGACTAATACTCCTGTTTACCATACAATGATTATACTTTAGCTTTAAAATTTTGATGTGTATGTATATATATATATATATATATATATACACACATATATAGATATACACACAACATATATTATATATATAATGTAACTTTTAAGTTCAGTGGTACAAGTTCAGGCTTGTTACATAGGTAAACTTGTGCCATGGCGGTCTGTAGTTTTAATAGAATCTTTAAGGTTTACTTATTTGAATATTTAGCAATTATACAAAATAATTTAGGTAAAATATTTAACTCCTCTGAGAATTCCCTCCACCGGCTCTTTTAAATAACAGGTATGAAACTGCCGGTTTATTTACTTATTTATTTATTTAGTTTTATTTTTTGAGACAGAGTTTCACTCCATCGCCCAGGCTGGAGTGCAGTGGCACCATCTCGGCTCACTGCAACCTCTGCCTCCAGGATTCAAGCAATCTTCCCGCCTCAGCCTCCCGAGTAGCTGGAACCACAGGCACACGCAACCATACCTGGCTAATTTTTGTACTTTTAGTAGAGATGGGGTTTCACCATGTTGGCCAGATAGGTCTGGAACTCCTGACCTCAGGTGATCTGCCCACCTTGGCATCCCAAAGTGCTAGGATTACAGGCATGAGCCACTGCACCCGGCCTGCTTATCTATTTAGATCAGTGCAACACACTCATGTATTGTAAGGCTTTAATATTAGCTTTTAAAAAAACACTGTTCTCACTAGAAGGGCCTAAAACACTCAACAATTGTGACAAATATGAAATATGTTCATGCACCTGCACGGTTAAGGTGAGGTCACCCAAATCATGTCTAAGTATCCGATGTTTATGTGACATCCTAATGTGTTAGTTTCTTATTAGTTCTGTAATAAATTACCACAAACCTAGTAGCTTAAGACAACATATATTTGTTATGTCATAGGTCTGGAGGTCAGAAATACAAAATAGGTTTCACTGGGCTACAATCAAAATGTCAGCAGGGCTCTATTCCTTCTGGGGACTGTAGGGAGGAATCCATCCCATTGCCTTTTCCAGCTTCTATAATTCACCTACATTCCTTGGTCCGTGGCCCCTTCCTTCATATTCAAAGCCAGCAGTGTAGTGTCTGCCCATCTTTCTCTCTAAGGACAGAAGGAGGGAAGGGAGGGAGGGAGGAAGGGAACGAGGAAGGGAGGTAGGGAGGAAAGAAAGAGAGAGAGATAGAAAAACAATGAAAGCAAGCTAGCAGTATTTTGGACAAACAGTTCTGGAAGTTAGCAAGTCAGTGGGAAACAAAGATCTGGCTTAATTTTGTTTCTTCAGATTGCTGAGTTTTTTCCCCATAACATTTGTTTATTTTTCAAAATAGAGCACTACTGGTAAGGCAAAAGGGTCCAAACAAAGCTGAGAAATACTGTAACATTTCTGTAAAAGTAGGCAGGGAAAATCATTTTTAAATCTACTGATTTTTTTTTTTAAATTAGAATAAGATAGAAATGCTGTGATTTCAATAAAATTCCCATTATTTTTATTTTACAAAATTTCTAACGAAAACAATGTATATATAATATATAATACATTCCTTATATGTAAATATTTTATTTATATATTTTATTTGTATGTATTTTATTTACATATAATACATAATGAATATATTATATATATGTATAATGAATGCAAAGAAGTAAAAATATACACAACCCAATTTTTTAAACAGGGAAAAGAACATATACTTCACAAAGAGTATGCTGGAATGACCAATACATATTTTAAAAGCCACTGGACATCATTAACCATTTTGGAATTGCAAATTTAGATTAGAGTAGGATATCTCAGTACATGCTCAAAATGAGGTAAATTTAAAACACAGTGAATATCAAATATCGATGTAGAGATGAACAACTGGAACTCACATATGACTCAGGAAGGAAAAACAATACAAACACTCTGGAAGCTAGCCACTTTTGCATTCACCATAGAATCAATAATTTTACTACAAATGAGAAATAAGTGCATATGCCTACAAAATACATGCACAATATATCACAGTAGATTTATTCTTAATATTTAAAAAATTGGAAACATTCTAAGTACACACCAATGGCAAATGAATAAATAATATATTTTAAAAATAGAATAATTCTACACAGCAATTTACAAAGGGAATTGGAATAATTATTACAAGTAATAAGATGGCTGAATCTCAAACACATAGCAATGGATAACAGAAGTTAAACAAAAACATACATAGTTTTACTCATGTCAAATTTAAGTATAGATTGGCATCTAAATAGTATTACCTCTGGGAAGTTTTATAGGCTGGAAATGTATACAATGAAAACATGTGGGTTGCTGGAAACATTTTCATGTTTTATTTAAGTGGCAATTACATAGATTCCATTTCCATAAAACATTTAAGATATATATGTGAAATTAGTGCACTTCACAGATTTGATATTATCAATTTGAAATAAATAACTAGCTCTCCGTGTGTGTGTCTTTTTAAAGAAAATATCATATTTTCATTGAGATTGTGTCTTCCAATCCAGGTCCATGGCCTATCCATTCACCTATTTATGTGCTTTTTACTTTTTGATTTTTCCCCAGGTATGTTTTGATTTGACTCACTTAAGTGCTTTTTACTTTTTTGATTTTTCCCCAGATATGTTTTGATTTGTATTCTTGTTATAAATCATATTTTTAAAAATTTATCAACAATATTTAAAAATTTTTCCTTTTTAGTTTTTATAACTGTTGTACATTATTCTTGCCAAATTATATTAGCTAGCCACTTTAAAATACATTGAACAGAAATGATTATACTGGGTGTTCTTTTCTGATTCCCATCTCTGTGGTAAAGCTTTCAGCACTTGACCGTGAATAATGACTGTTGAAGCTTTTAGTGAATTTTTTTCTTTTGTAAATGAGGTTATTCTCCTATAATTTTGATTTGCTAAGATAAATGTTTGTATTATGAATATGTTGAACTTTATGAAATATTTTTCCTTTACTGTGAGGAAAATAAGGTTATTATCTCATTATTTTAACAGTGAGTTGTTCATCAGTTTTAATATAATAGGTTTAGCTGGATTTGTATTTATCTTATCTGATAAATTCTTCTTGATTTATGGTTTATACCAATAAGCAGATTTGGACAATTCTTGTATAATAGCTATTCCAATATTATTTTTCCCAATTCTCACTATCTGGCTACAGTGGGAGTCTAATTACACGTATGTTACTAATGTCACTCTGTCATGTAAGTCTCTTCTACATTTTTCCACATTTAGTATATTATTTTGCTCTTTATTTTATTCATTTTTTATTGTGATTGCCCATTCTTCTGTTAAATTCATCTGCCTTCTCAATTTATGATACTTGACTTTAAAATCCATGTATAATAATTCCCCAAAGCGTGTCATCTATGAGTCTGTTAATATAATCATTTGTTTTCTCTTCTTTTCTTGGGAGGTTTGGTTATTTTTGATAGAATTCCAGATATTTTAAATTGTAGCGACTCTGGATGATTTTTTCTTCCTCTTTAGAAGTTTGTGTTTGTCCTCTGACAGACTGGAAGAATGGAGTCAAGAGGGACTGAGTTCCCTAAAAGCTAGGTTATAATTTCTTAGGGAGTATGTTTACCACTGATTGATAGTATAGCCTACCTGCACTTCCAACTGAGATATGGGATATTTTCTAGGCCCTTTTCTCTTTGGAAATTCTATCTATCTATCTATCTATCTATCTATCTATCTATCTATCTATCAATCAATCTATCCATCTATCTATCTTTTCTCTGTAGTACTATGACACTGGAAAACTCAGCTCCACTCATCAGGGGCTCTGTGTCTAACTTCTTATCCTATGGCCCTGTGCACCTCAAGACTTTCATATCCTTTAAATGGAAAACTGACAGAGTATCACTACCACTTTGCTGAACCTCTTTTCTTATAAGGCGAATGCCTACTCTCAATTTCCTAACTACCTTGGCAGCCCAAAACTTAATTCTCCGAATTTCACCAAAATTTCACTTATTAGCAAAAGCCCTCTGCCGGAACTGACACTCTGGATCCTTGACCTTTTCATGTACAAGTAATAGCCCAAGCACCGAGGGTGAAAATTTGCTACATAATATCACATCAACTCTCTGAAGTTCCTCCTTCCTGGGATTTTGACCCCACAAGTCTTGTCTGACTCCGTAATTCTCTAGTTCCACCAAGCAGGTATTTTTTAAAAACTTGTTCTGTGTATTTCCTAGTTGTTTGTAGCAATATTGTTGTTCTACTACAAAGTACTCTGTTGTGGCCAGGAGAAGTCATCTTACAAGGTTTTACTTAAATTATTCAATGATGATTCTTAGACTAAATTTTAGAGCCACAGTTATATGTATACCTCGAAAATCAATGTTAATAAATTGAAATTCTTTACCATTCTCTATATAACTGATTAATAAGTGTTTCAGGGAATGCGATGGCATGGTGGCCTCTTTATCAATAATATTCTGGGCATAAAGAGACTAATTCAGGTTCAAGGCTACTATTCCTATCTGCTTCTCCACACTTCTATAGAGCCAATCTAAATAAGACCGTTCTATATGCTAGTGCATCATTAGTGTCTTACAGGTCCTAGCAGAGAAAGACAGAGATTAGACATTTTGCTGCTAATTATATAATTCCAAGATTAGAGCTGTATTTTTAGTTTTCAAATTTGAATAAACATTTTAAATTATAGATAACATACGATTTTTCAGGTAGTCTAACCACATTTTTAAAAAATAAAACTGTTTTCATATCAATCAAGTCCTATTACTAGGCTCATGAAATAATTTGGGGAATATACTATTTTTATTCTTTGCAATAATCGTATGAGGATAATGATAATTTCTTATATGTTCAAAAGAACTGACCAGTGGATCTAACTTGCATTCTGGGAAGATTTTTAAATCAGATTTAACTTTTTAATTAGACATAAGACTATTCAGAGGTACTATATCTTTTTGTTATAGTTTTAGTAAATTTATGTTTAAAAAATTGTCTATTTCATCTTTCTGGTTATTTTTTGTTGGTTGTTTTTCAGGGCATAATTTGAGTTTCTTATAAGAAAGCACTATTTTTAATTTTATTACTGTATTTTCCCCCCAGATTATGAAATTGGGGAAATTCCAGTCTTCGAAGGACATTTTAAATATGAGAAGAATTGTTTGTCATGGTTAAGGGAAAATGTAAAGCAATAATAAATCTTTCTAAAACATTTCTTCACAGTTGCCTACTTACCCCTTAAAACTGTAACACTCAATCACCATCACATACTCAGAAGAGCATAAAACACTTTCACATTTTTCTCTGAAAAATCTGAGGCAAGTAAACACATTCTAGTATAGAACATAAAACAAAATTGTGAGATTAGAGAAATAAAATGCCAAATTAAGATAAGAAACATTTACCTCACTGCCCTGTGCATTCAGAACTGTTTTATATTCTCAAACTGAACAACAAATATTTAAAATGTTGATAGTAACCTATAGAATTTCTTCAACTAGGGAGGGTTTCCTATGTGAGTCAATGTCCTTAAGGTAGCACACAAAGAAGGTGTCATAGTAATCATAAAAAGTAAATATTGCTCTGTCATTAATTATAGAAGAAATGTCTCCTAGAAGCAGCTTGAATGATGTCAGTAAAAAGATGTAAAGAAAGAAACCAATATGCAATGGCACAGAAGAGTTCTATGTCCAGGGAAAAGCTAAGAACATTTCTTTAGGCAAGATTTTCTTTTAGTCCATTAGGGCTGCACCAACAAAATACCAGAGGCTGAGTAGCTTATGAACATCAGACAAGCATTTCACGCAGTTCAAGAGGCTGGGAAGTCCATGATCAAGTCACGCACAGTATCTGGCAAGGGCCCTCTTCATAGACAGCACCTTCTAGCTGTATTCTTACAGGGTGGAAGGGACGAGGCAGCTCTCTGGGTTTCCTTTATAAGAGCACTAATCCTATTCATAAGGGCTCTGCCCACATGATGTAATCATCTCACTAAAACTCCCAAGACCTAATACTGTCACCTTGAAAATCGGATTTCAACATGTGAAGTTGGGGAAACAGCTTATAGCAGATTATAATCAATAAGAAAAAAAATGGTTGAATATATTTCCTGGGAGCAATAGAGAGAGCATGCAGGGAAATATACATGAAATAGAAAATACGAAATTGTGTTCAAAAGTGGAGGAAATACAATGGATTACATGACAATATCAGACACCTTCTTATAACTAAACCCATAATTGTGTTCATTTCAGGTTGAAATTCACTGACTAGATCTGAAGTCTTATTCCTCTTCGAAACATTTTCTATGTATATATAATTAAATGTAATAATTAAGTCTGAAAAAATGGAATTGAAAATATTTGAAACGTTCCAAACTCATAGCACATCCCTAGAAAAAGTAAAAGTTTTCAATATTTTATAGTATTAAGTTATTTCACTTTTAACATGTTCTTACCTGCTTTATGACTTATAGATGAGGCACTGGAAAAGCACGGAAACTAAGAAAGAATAAAAGGTTTTTACTGACTTTGGTCTCTGTTTCATCATGGCCTGTAACTTTAATCAGGGCTCTGGGTAACAGAGCTTATGCCAGCAAAAGAGACTCATGAATCCTTAAGCACAGGAAATATCTTCCCTGAACACTGCCCCTGGAAGCACTGACTTCCAGATGTAAGGCATTTTATTTGCAAGCCATTCTAGGGGGGAAATATATGGTTTTAAGAATCACATAAGAAAATATGTTCCAAGTAAATTTTCTGCTCAGTATTGTAGCTGTACTATATCACGACTGTATGAGGTTGAAGAGTTTATCTGAAATGAGCTTCTGAACCTTTCAAGGTCTCTAACATAGTTTTGGTACAAAACACATTTTCATTTGTCACAATCTGGAATGTGGAAATACCCTCTCAGTGAACCAATGTCAAATGTGACAGTCAGTCTGGCATTAGCAAAACATTTATTTTATTTTTTCTAAAAATCCATCAATCAAAGAAATCAAAGTTAAGAGAGTTGATGGACTGTACCTATATTCCAGTGTGCTAATGGATTTTGTCAATAAAGAACACTTACAAGCATGAATCATTGTATCACATATATATAGTATCACATACATATATACATACAGACATATTTTTTATTTGTGAAACAAAATTATTTAACTCATTAAAAAAGACCGTTTTTAGATTCCATGTTTTTATTCTTATTACTTCAGAATGCTGCTTTTTAGAGTGAAAAAACAGTGTTAGTTCACTGTAAAATCACATTCATGTTCAAATTACATGTTATATTGGAAGATGCGGGAGAACATTTCAAATTATGAAAAATAAAACAAAAATTGTTATTGGATAAATATTTCTTATTTGTTCTCATTTATTGTAAGCTAATCAATAAGCATTTTATTCTGAAATAATTTTAGATTTACAAAAGTATAATGCAGTATATGTGTTTCCATATTCCCTTTATCAAGCTTCTTTCAATATTAACGTCTTATAAAACTATAGCAAATTTATCCAAACTAAGAAATTAATATTTATAATAAACTGCAAGTTTCATTTGAATTTTGCCAGTTTTACCATCCACATTCTTTTTTTCTGTTACAATCTCCAATCCAGGAAACGATGTTGCAATTTATCATTAGTCTCTTTCATCTATGACAAAGTTTTCTTATGTCTTTAAAATCTTGTCACTTTTGAATGCTGGTTAGGGATTTCAAAGAAAATCCTAAAATAGGGTTTCTATGATGTTTTCTCACGGTTAGATTAGAGTGATGGGTTTGGGGTAAAGTCCACAGAGGTGAAATGCCATTCTTTTTCATTTTTAATTTTTGTGGGTACATACATAGTGGGTGTATATATTTATAAAGTACATGATCATGTTTGATACAGGCATACAATGCATAATAATCGCATCAGGGTAAATAAAGTATCTGTCACCTCAAGCATTTACCATTTATTTGTGTTACAAACAAATTATACCATTAGTTATTTTTTAAATGTACAACAAATTATTTTTGACTGTAGTCTCCCTATCATGCTATTAAATACTAGTTCTTATTCATTCTAACTCTATTTTTATACCCATTAACCATCTCTACTTCCCCCCCAACCACCCTGTGCTTCCCACGACCCCTGCGCTACTGTACCCTTCCCAGTGTCTGGTAACCATCACTCTACTCTCTATCTCCATGAGTCCAGTTGTTTTAATTTTTAGCTTCCACAAATAAGTGAGAACACATAAAGTTTGTCTTTCTGTGCCTGGGTTGATTTCACTTAATATAATGACCTCTAGTTCCATCCATGGTGTTGCAAATATCAGAATCTGGTTCTATGGATGAAAAATACTCCATTGTGTATCTACACCATATTTTCTTTATCCATTTGTCTGTTGATGGATCATTTTCAGCACATCATGTCAGGGATTACATGGTATCGACATGACTTCTTACCAGTGGTATTAAACTTGACTGCTTGTTTAAGGTAGTGTTTGCCAGTATACTCCATTGTAAAGAAATTATTATATTTGTTTCTTTCTTTCTATATTCTATTTTTTGGATGTGAGTCATGAAGTCTATCCCATACTTGATATGGAGTGGGGGGTGATATTAGCTACTACCTTATGCAGGGGGAGGTTACCAGAATATAGGATTTTAAACTTTGCTTTTAGGATGAATTGAACTTTCCATTTGCTGCTGAATATTTTTATATCAGTATGAATTCATACATTTTTATGCTATTCTTTGAGTTACACTATACTACTGGGTTGTTTTTTTTTTGGTCAATTTTTTTCCAGGTTGGACCAGCATGAGGACTTTCAGGTTGACTGTTATATCCATTTAACAAATGTATACAATTTATTTCATTGGTTGATTTTGAGCATTTCTTTATTTTCTAGCATTATAAAATATTTCAGGTTTAATATCATAGTTTTATTTCTCCAGGCTTTAATTCATTTTAATAGAGAAGGGTGTTTGAAAATCATGATTCAGGCACTTAGTGTGTTCATTTTTATTGGGGTGTCTTTGATCTAGGCCCTCTCAGTTGGCAGAGCAAGGAAATACACATGTGCATAATAAGAAGCATATGCACACACATGCATCTGTTTATCTGTATCTGTATCTATGTACTCTCCATCTATCTATGATGTATTGTTCCATCAATCTGTCATGATCTATCATATACTTCTATTAAAATAAACATGAGTTCTTTTGTGTGCTCTACTCCAATCCAGCCCCATGGGGTTCATTCTAGCCTGTCTCTCCTCCCTTGCTTACTTGTCACTTCATTCTCTAACAGTAAAAATTCTGGCTTCCTTTGTCTATAATTCATACACTTATTTGTTCAACCTTAGATACACATAAAGTAATTTAAAAATTGGTAACACATGCCCTTATTTGAAAAATATATATAAACTAGAGCAGGGGTTGGTAAAAGTTTTCTGTAAAAAGCCAAATAGTAAATATTTTAGATTTTGCAGGGCAAAAAGTACAATTGAGCAAAAGTTCTGGCCAAAATGCCAGAGTATATACATAATATATATAATATAAATCTCTATTGGCCGGGTGCGGTGGCTCACACCTGTAATCCCAGCACTTTGAGAGGCCGAGGTGGGAGTTCAAGACCAGCCTGACCAATATGGCAAAACCCCATCTCTACTAAAAATACAAAAATCAGCTGGGCATGGTGGCGTGCACCTGTGGTCCCAGCTACTCGGGAGGCTGAGGCAGAAAAATCGCTAGAACCTGGGAGGCAGAGGTTGCAGTGAGCTGAGGTCATGCCACTGCACTCCAGCCTGGGGGAGACAGAGCAAGACTCCATCTCAAATAATAATAATAATAATAATAATAATAATAATCTCTATTATATCTATCTATCTATATGTGTGGGTGCATGTGTGTGTGTGTGTGTATGTGTGTGTATACACTTATTTTTAAATTGTAAAACTATTCTTTCCTTGCTGGCCACATAAAAACAGGTGACCAGATCTTGCTCACAGGTTAGTTTGCTAAACCATAAAATATTAATAGAATACAATATTTATCTACAACTCTTTTTACATCCATTCAGAGCATCATTTCCTATAGTTACTTAGATCATATTTTTACCTCAATCTTTTCAGTAAGATTATATCATACATATATTTTAATTTATTTTTAAGAGACTCAGGTTCTCTAGCTTTGTAATTCAAGCATAATCAACATCATAAGATCAATCTCCTTTATTTTTACATGTGTTATTTCATAACTCCTTTAACTATGCAACATGTGAAATCTACTAAATCTAAAAAGAGAAAGAATGGAATATTTACCTGTATGTTGCAGATAAGCCAACAATTAGACTAATAATAATGATTATTCCAATCAAAGACCCCGAAGGAACTGGTCAAAAGAAAGGCAGCCACTCAATTCTTTGATAACTTCCTTTATACAAAGCCCTGAAAGAAGCTAGATTGAGAGCTGGGATTTGGAAAGCTCTGAACTGTAGAATCTTCACACTAAATCTTAGCTCTAAAGTTAACCTTCGAGTTTTTTTGTATAGATAAGAAACCATTTGGCAGTAAATCCATCTCGTAGTGAAACAAACACTTAAGAGAAACTTCTGTTACTTACAGTATTTGTTTCTCACTACTGCAGTGGCAATAAAAGGATTACCTCTCAATGAGAGTGCTATTATTTCATAGAAGTGGAATCATACAGTATGTTTCCAATGACTGGCTTATTTCACTTAAAATAATGTCCTCCAAGTTCTGAAATAGTCAAACTCATGAAAGCAGAGAGTAGAAAGATGGTTGTTAGAGGCTGGGGAGAAAGGAAAATGGGGAGTGGTCCTTCAATGAGTATAAAGTTTCAGTAATGCAAGATAAGCTTTCAAAACCAACTGTATAAGATTGTGTCAAAAATTAACAATATTGTAGTGTCCACTTAAAAATTTGTTATGAGGTTAGAACTCATGTTAAGTGTTCTTACTACAATAATAGAACAACTTTTTAAAAATGTTTTAAAAGAATACTGTTATAGTGCTGAAAATGATCATTTCAGGAAAAAAAATCATGCTTTATTTAATTCCCATGTCCGGATTAGAAAAAGCAGCATGAGTCATCTTGAGATTACAAAAAATTGCCATTTTATATTGCAGCTGGCAGAATTTCAAGATGTCACTGAAAATTTTCTACTCACAGTATATTCTCTATATGTAATCTCCAGGAAAATGAATATGACAGATTTTACTTCCATTATTAAGTTATGCTATATGGCACAGTTGACCTTCAGATAGAAAGATTATGTGGGCTATCCTGATCTAATCTCATGAGCCTTTTAAAAGCAGAGTTTTTGTTGTTGTTGTTGTTGTTTGTTTCTTTGTTTTCTTTTGCTTTTTCAAGATGGCCGCATAAACCAGAGACTTATGCACAGAAAAGATTTGATGCACTATTGCTGACTTGATGATTAAGTTGACCATGTAGCAAGGAAATACAAACCTCAGTCCTGTGACCACAAAAAACTGAATTCTGGTAACAACAAATATGAGCTTGAAAGTGGGTATTTCCCCAGATCCCCTATAAGAGAACGCAGTCAAGCTGACATGTTGATTTTAGCTTTGTGATACTCTGAGTAGAGAACCTACCATGCCACACTGTAATTCTGCCCTACAAACCTCTGAGCTAATACACTGGTGCTGTTTGTAGTTTTCATGTTTGTGTAGTTTCTTTATGCAGAAATAAATTAATACATACATTGTATAAAATATTTGCTCAATGTAATTTCAATGTTAAGATCATTTGCTAATTATGCAGGACATTTTAGCATATTATACAAATTTTAAAACTGTTTTTTTCTTTTTAAAAAATGGATGTCTGAATCTAAATGTGGCTTGATTTATTCAAGAATGTACAATTAATTATATTAGGTCAAAGAAGATTATGCAATTATCTCAATGCATGACTCAAGTGCTACCTAACTGATATAACACATCATGAGAAAATGTGTCATTAGATATTATCGTTCTCACTTTTTAAAAATAATAATGCCTTCTATTGAAAAAACTTGGAGAATATGAAATAAAATAATTTGTCATTCTCTGAATTTTGTTTAAGTTATTTGTCTATAAAGTCATTGACTTTCAGTAATTAAAATCATTTATGTGGTAACTAAAAACTAATTCATTATGAAGTGCTTTAAAATAAAACCAAATATTTGAGCACCTACTTTATAATGAAAATAATCTGGAGTGATCATTTTTGTCAAAACTTAAGTTGAGAGTTGTAGGAAGTAACAGCTAAAACTCATCTTTTAATTTTAGTTTTTATGTTACAATTTGATTCTCCATTTTTCTTAAATAAAAGTAATTCTCCTACTTGAAGTTGGTGGAATTTTGAGGCTGAGTATAATGCAGAGAAAAATGTTATACCACAAAATTGCAATAAGATAATCACATTCTCATTTTTGAGTATTTATCTAATTATCAAATATTTTCATGCAACCCCATTAAACATATTATAAATGCTTACCAGAACTTTACAGGGTAGCATGGTAGATTATGTTTCCAAAGATGGCTATGATACTGCCTATTCCACACGTTCTGTTACAATATGACTTTGCCGCTCCAATCTGTTTTATCTTCCCTTGAATCTGCACTGGCCCTGTGACTGTTTAGACTAAAAAAATGTGGCAAAAGTGATGTTTATGTGCATGGAAGCTTCTGCTTTTGTGCTGTGGGTGAATTCGGCTACTAAGTCGGAATTCCCAGCCAACATGAGACCATCATGCATTATGGAAGGCCATAGCTAGCCGTGCAAGGGACTATGTAGAAATAAAGAAAGATACATGGTCAAGCTCCAGTTATGTCAGCCATCTTAGCAAAGACATTAGCCCATAAGAGTGAAGAGCCACTTTGGACAGTTCAGCTCCCACAGAAACATGTGGGGCAGAGATGAGGTGTTCTCAGTAATCCCTGCCCCAGTTACAGAATTGTGGGAATATAACTTATTTTTCTGTTTCTAAGACACTAAACGTTTTCACTTAGGATCATCAGTTGCCATAAACTCTGCCTTATTCCTTTATGCTCTGGATGAACTTCATATGCTCCTATTGGAAGGAAGACATCCCCCACTTGTGCTCTATAACCCATCTCCACTTACCAAATAAATATGTCTATATTTTTTCTCCCCTTTTTTCTGTCATTATCATTTTTCTTCTGGTTACTAGATAATTCACATTAGTGTATAAACATACTTCCATTTTTCTCATACTCTTAACAAATAGTAAAAAAAGAAATTCTCTTGACTCTCTCCTTTTTTTCTATTATCTTTTGTAATGCAATCATTTGGAAGACTTATCTGTACAAGAGATACAATTCATGACTTACTATCCTCTCTTGAATTTAATCCAGTCTGGCTTTTTTCCCTGTTTACCTCTAAAAATGGCCTTAAGAAAATTACCAATGATCTCCAGATTGCTAAATCCATGGTTCAATGGTGATAATATTTTTATTTTATCAAAACTTTAAAATTATTCTTTACACCTCTCCTTTGTTATCTTTAATCAGGAAAATGTATTATTTCTATTTCTTCCCACCTTTCAACTGGTTCAAACCACCATATTCTTTAGATTGAATCACGTCAGTCACATTCTAACTGCTGTCTCTGTTTTTCTACTAATGCCTCCTTTTCACAAAGCTCTCAGAATGAACCTGTACAAAAAATGCCACTCACACCTCTTTCTGTTTAAAACTCTTCAGCATCTTCCCCTTTTCACCCAAAAATTAAATTAAAGAGCTTGTAATAGCTTCCAAGGCCCTCCGGGTTTGGCCCCTATACAACTGCTCTAACAGAAGCTCTATCTTCGTTGCTAGCTTTCTCCGCTCCAGCTTCACTGGCTTTCGGACAATCCTCTGACAAGGGAAAGAGTTTCCGCTTAGAACCCTGAACTTGTCTCCTTGGCTTAAAAGGATGTTTCTATTGTTTTCCACACAGGAAAAAATGCAAGGCCTCCCTTATATTTTTCAGACCTTTGTTCAAATGTCATCTCAGGGATGCCTTGTTTGATTTTCTATGAAAATTGACTCACCCCTATGCTAGCATTTTCTATTCCCTTACCTGGTTTATTTTTCTACACAATACACATCACCTAACACTATATATTTTGCCTATTTATTTCATAATTATCAGACTCCCCAAATAAGAATGCCATCTCCAAGAAAGTAGGAAATTTGTTGTTTTTTGATCACTGGTCATTTGAGCATTGGTCTGAAAGCAAGCCTGATACAATGTGGTGCTCTGTCAATATGTGATAAATGGAAAAATTAATGTGGAAAAACTATCAGCATAGGGAAACTTCAGGGAGCATAATAAGAAACAAAACTCAAAATGGAGGTAAAGCTACCTAGTATTATAAAGATTTAGTCTCTTAATGAACTTTCCTCACAGTTAAACCAAATTTTACTCAGTTCATGATGCATCATAGGCTTGGTTGTTTTATTTGTGTATGTGTGTATTTTGTGGGTTTTTCTTTAACAAAACCTTGATACACAACTAAACACATATTTAGTCTTTTTTTTTCAGAGTAAATGAGAAAAAAATTTCCAAAAACAAATTTCCATTTTTAAGATACTTTAAAAAAGTCTTATAATACCTCCAAAACTTTAAAACCTTCATGATGATTTTACCTTTTACAAAAATATTTTAACACAAGCTTTAAGTTAGGTAACACTTAATGATAAAATATTTTACGTTATAACAACATAGACCATTGAGCTGTGACATAATTTCCGGAGCATATGATCAGAATTCTAACTACTTTATGCATACTAAATATCTGTTGTAAGATGTTATAAACTGGTATCTAAATTATAAACAATACAATAGCAATAATATCATTACAATTAACAGACTGTTTTGAAACATTGCAATGTCAGTGATTTCTACTTGTAGGTTCTTGACATTTTACATATATTTTCTATCATTTTTTGCAATGTTGTTCATGTGCATTATCATTTCCCTTTTCTAGATGAAAAATAAAGATAGAAGAATTCATATAACTTGTCCAATATCACATATCTAGTTAATTGTTTGAAGTACAAACTTACCACAATTTGATCATATTTCCATATTTCCACTTCCTTCCCAGTATTTTTTTGCATTATGCTAATGTCAATAAGCCCCCTAACTTTTAAATATGTTACAAAAAAAGATATAGATAGAAAAAAATGCATTAATGATTTAATGCAGGTATTAAATGTTCATTTAATAAATAAAGTAAGTGACTTCTAGTAGTGAAGTCTATTGAACTGGCTCACAGAGACTGTAAAATTTTATAAGCCAGACATTTAAAGAGATATGGCTTCAAATTCAATATTCTTTCTGCCATGTTTATATATTTACATCCCCCATTCTACTATTATAGTCTTGCAGATTTTTAATTTCAGAAATTGATTTTTTCAGTTTTTGAATTATATATATATAAAATTATATACATATAAAAACTATCTCTGTATTTGTTTAGATTTCCATCTATTTGTCGTGGCAGTATTTTATTTTATTTAATTTAAGCTACTTGTCATTCCTGCTTTAAAATATTTTCCTGCCAGTTACCATATCTGTCCAATTTTCTCCTTTTACACAGAGCTTGAAATCCATTATCTGATTTGGATTATTAGAATAGCCTCCAATTAGTCTTCTGCATTCCATTTTAACTCATGTAGAATTCATTCTCCACAAATAGGGTAATCTTATAAAAATTTTTAAAAATAAAACAAAACAATGACACTTCATATCTTACTTAAAATTTTTCCATGGCATTCCAGCGAATTTAATAAAATTAAAACTTAATATTTGGCCAACAAAGCCAAACACCTGTTCTATCACAAGCCTGCCTCTGTCCACATTTACAATTCTATTCCTTTAGAAGAACAAATCCATCATCCTGAACTACACTGGCTTTCTTTCTCTTCCTAAAACACACAAAGCATAGGGTTTTTGCACTAGCTGAAACTTTCTGCCTGAAAAGCTCTTCACCCATATTATTTCACGACTTATCCCTTCTAGACTCTGAGTTATTGGTGAAAATGTCATGTCCTCCAAAGGACTACTTGCTGCCTAATAGTTCCTAATTTCTTTATTAGTCTATTAATTTACTTTGTGGCTTCTTCCACAAGAATATAAGCTCCATGAGAGCAGGGGACTTTGTCTTATTCGTATCATTCTATCTTCAGAGAGGGTAAGAGTACTTGACACATTATTGGCACTCAGTAAGCAATTATTGAATATGCAATATGCAATGATAGGAGTGCCCCAATTAGTATAGAAAATCATAGATATGTCTTTGTAGGAAAAGACACTTGTAGAATTTCAAGTTAGAAAGATTAAGATTTGCTCAGGTGTCCTTTATGTGTGGGCTGAAAAAATAAAAACGTTGTTATCCTGAAAACAATAACACGGTATGAGGGAGTTCACCTTATACGGATAAAGAAGGCTGTGTTGATGACCTCAAAGGAAAAGGCAACACAAGAAACTAAATGTTTATAAGGTAATGTCATTTCTTAGTAAAGCTTGTGATTAAGATTGGAAGACGGAAGATGCTCTTTACTTGGTGCTCCAGCAATCTTTCTTGATAAAAATGTCTTGGTATAAGATCATGAAGAAAAAGTAAATGTAATTATTAGGATGAAGGGGAGAGAACTTTGCTTTCTAACCAGGGACCTCAGCCAGCTGGAGAACACTTGCTACACTTGACTGGCAATCACTGAACTGTGTATAATCCATGCCTTTTGCAATCCTGCGATGGTGACCAAAGCAATACTGAAAATGACTATAGTTATCACTAATTATGAGTAGTTATCCCTCTCTCTGATATTTGAAAACATCACTGAATATTTTGGATTGAATAAACCATGCTTGATGTTCTTAAATAATTCTGGACAAGGATAGTCTCAAGAGAAAAATAATGGATTTCCTGCTAATAAGATCAGAATAAGGTCAGTATGATTAAGTGGAATCATATGACTCTATGTGTATCCTAAACTAGTAAATTTTTTCTAGTTCCATGTAACATAGAATAATATGCAGTTATTAAAATTATATTGAAACTATTTTATAAAGTTAGATGATATCTAAATGTGGTGATAAAAGATTAGATTTCAAAGTCATAAAAACATTCTGATTACACATACACAATATTGAAAAATCACTGAAATTTTATATATTTGGTTGGTGATATGATGCTGGATTTTAGCTTTCTTTTTCCTATTTTCCCAATGCATATAGTACAAATACATGACTCATAATCAGGCAAATAGATTCAAATTAAAAAAATATAAATCACCAGTGATTTTCATACTTTTTAACAGCCTACACTTCCACTACAGGGACTCAGTTTGCCTGAGAATTCAAATAAATAAACACAAGTTACATTAAAAAATACTTGTTTCGATTAATTCCTTCAATTTTACTTGCATAATAATCACAATTCTTAGTTAAATTCATCTGAGTACTTTAGTTCTTTGAAATGTGCCTAGTGGTATATTTTAATTTTATCTCATAATCACATGAAATTTGGATATAAAAGATTCTTCAAGTATATGTGCATCTGTTTGCTATTCAAAAAAAGGCATTCTGAGGAGTGCAATTTTCCATAGGCCATCAGGCATAAAATGCAAGAAATCTTCTGAATTATTGATATATCAGAGGCATACAATAGTAGCTTACATGATGTGTTTTGTTCCTTTTACTCTGATGTATCAGATTTTGTTTTATACACTCATAATCTAAGAAGCATTTTGCAATATAATAAATATTTATTTAACCCAACTTTTCTCAATTCCAGCACCCAGTTTTTTTTATTACTATTTTCATTTATTTATTTATTTTGAGGGGGAGTCTCACTCTGTCACCAAGGCTGAAATGCAATGGCACAATCTACAACCTCCACCTCCCAAGTTCTAGTGATTCTCCTGCCTTATCTTCCCGAGTAGCTGGGACCACAGGCACACACCACCAAGCCTGGCTAATTTTTGTATTTTTAGGAGAGACGGGGGGTGGTTCACCATGTTGGCCAGGCTAGTCTTCAACTCCTGACCTCAGGTGTTCCACCCACCTTGGCCTCTCAAAGTGCTGGGATTACAGGCGTGAGCCACTTTCCACAGCCCTATGTTTTTTGTTTGTTTGTTTTTGTTTTATACTTTAAGTTCTAGTGTACATGTGCACAACGTACAGGTTTGTTATATATGTATACATGGGCCATGTTGGTGTGCTGCACCCAGTAACTCGTCATTTACATTAGGTATATCTCCTAATGCTATCCCTCACCCCTCCCCCCAACCCCATGACAGGCCCCAGTGTGTAATGTTCCCCTTCTTCTGTCCAAGTGTTCTCATTGTTCAATTCCCACCTGTGAGTGAGAACATGCAGCGTTTGGTTTTTTGTCCTTGCGATAGTTTGCTGAGAATGATGGTTTCCAGCTTCATCCATGTCCCTACAAAGGACATGAACTCATCCTTTTTTATGGCTGCATAGTATTCCATGGTGTATATGTGCCACATTTTCTTAATCCAGTCTATCATTAATGGACATTTGGGTTGGTTCCAAGTCTTTGCTATTGTGAATAGTGCCGCTATAAACATACGTGTGCATGTGTCTTTATAGCAGCATGATTTATAATCCTTTGGGCATATACCCAGTAATGGGATGGCTGGGTCAAATGGTATTTCTAGTTCTATATCCTTGAGGAATCACCACACTGTCTTCCACAATGGTTGAACTAGTTTACGGTCCCACCAACAGAGTTGTCCTTGTCTCTATTTCTGTTCAAGCCCATTTTAGTCAATCTTGAATGACTGCCTCACAAAGCATAAAGAGCATAACATTTACATTATAGGCATTAATAATAATCAGTAAACATGTTTTATTTATGTGTTATCATACCTGATTGTCAACACAATAACTGTAGTATTCTCAAATAGAATAATATAAAAAGTTACAACTGAATTTCTGAAAAAGCAAAACACAGCTTCTAGCTAATATCTCAAAATTTTGTTTGCCAAAATGTTCATAATAATGGAAAACAGAAAGACCTGTTTCTTTTGACTGTGGAAAGCATATATATTGATCAAATTAAGGAATATGTAATGTGAAAATACATAATGTAAGTTCATTTCAAAACTGAGAGTTGTGATATTATTTTCTTCTGAACAATTATTAACTCAGTGCTAACTATGAGATATCAACAGTGATTTGTCCAGCATACAATACTATTTCAAAACTTAGTGACCTAAAATAATAGTTTATTGTTATTCTCATGCCTATTTGTTGGTCATGATTCATTTAATCTAGGATTGACTCTGTTAATCTTGACTTAGCTAGTCTGTCTTTCTAAGGGTCTGATGGTGGCTCAATTCCCGGCTGGACTTTTGTTGAAAATCTTTGTTTAGGCAGCTCTATTCTATTTGTCTTTGATCTTTCTCCTGAGACTATGGGCTAGCTCAGGTGTGATCTTCGCTTGTTATTGCCAGGAGTGAGTAAGCCCAGGGGTACATGCCTGTGTTACATGTACTAATATCTCGCTGGACAAAACAAGCAAAATGTTGCTACCAAGATGCTATGAATTGTACTCTAATCCTCAGTAAGAGGATGCTGCAAAGTTCTGTGACAAAGAGAATGGATATAGCCTGGAATAAAAATTTGGGCCATTAGTCCAATCTACCAGAGAGGGGCAAAGTTAATCATGCACATTGTATCCTATAAGATAAAGATAAAAATAAAAATACCAATTAAATTATTTCCGATTCAAAATTGTGAACTATACCTATACACATATTTCAAAAAAATATTAAAGTGAATATACTAGAGGGAGAGAGAAAGAGAGAGTAATGTTGGGCTCTAATTGAATACAGAAATTCAGATAAATGTTGCAAGATAGGGGAGAGTGATAGGTCAGGCATAGTGAATGGAAAACATGATGTCTTAGTGAAAAAAAACCTGTGGTTTGGAATTGGGGAGTAATGGTAAGTATCATTAAAAATTTTGCATGGGCTAAATTATAGAAACTGGGCCCAACATTTAAAACTAAGTTAGGTAAAGTCATTGCAGTTATGTTTAGCAAAATGAAACAGACGAGAATTGGAAGACTACTTGGAAATTGTTGCAATGAAATCAGGCATTAGGTAGCATTGAAGATGAAGAGGAAAAAAAGATAAACACAGCATTGAGATTTTTTAAAAAATTCAACAGGATTGATAGCTATCAGGACATAATAATTCATTCCAAGAGGTCTTAAATACCTCATAAGTGCAAAATGCTACTTCTAAAATTTAAATAGTCTGCATTCTCTGACCTTAATGGGTTAGGGGATTATACTAGATTTGGAATGAAAAACAAAGCATTATGCTGTCTTTGTAAAAATTGATATTTTCTAAGACAATAATGTCTTATATTTCTGGAGATTGTTGGAATCTGATTGTTGGATTATCTGAAAAAAAAATTCTTCCTTATGGCAAACAAACAAACAAACAACAAAAAATAAACACTGCAGACCAATACACCTGATGAATATAGATGCAAAAGTTCTCATAAAAATACTAGCAAACCAAATCCAACAGCACGTGAAAAAGATGATCCACCATGAATAAGTGGGTCTTATTTCAAGAGGTCTTAAATACATCAGAAGTACAAAGGATAATTCAACATATGCAAATCAATAAATGTAATAAATCACATAAACAAAATTAAGGACAAAACCATATGATCTCAATAGATACAAAAAAAGCATTTGATAATATTCTGCATCTCTTCATGAGAAGAAACACTCAGCAAACTAAGCATAGAAGAAACATATCTCAAAACAATAAAGGTTGTGTATGACAAACCCACAGCATACTGAATGGAGGAAGTTGAAAGCATTCCCTCTGAGAACTGGAAGAAGACAAGAATGCCCACTTTCATCACTTCCATTTAACATAAAATTGGAAGTCCTAGCCAGGGCAATTGGAAAAGTGAAAGAAATAAGTAGCACCCAAATTGGAAAAGAGGAAGTCAAAATATCTTTTTTTGTTGACAATATGATCTTACATCTAGAAAAACTAAAGAGTCCATCAAAAAACTCTTAGATTTGAAAAATGAATTCAGTAAAATTTCAGCATACAAAATCACCTCACGAAAATCAGTAGGATTTCTATACGTTAGTAATTTTCAAGCTGAGAACCAAATCAAAAGGAGAATCCCATTTACAATAGCTAAATAAAAACTAAAATACCTAGAAATATATTTAATCAAGGACGTGAAAGAGCTCTACAAGGAAAACTATAAAACATTGATGAAAGAAATCATGGATGGCACAAACAAATGGAAAAACATCCCATGATCACAGATCAGAAGAATTAAGATAGTTAAAATGATCATACTGCCCAAAGCAATTTATAGATTCAATGTAATTCCTATCAAAATAAAACATTATTTTTCACAGAATTAATAAAAATAATTTTTAAAATATTAGGAAATCAAAACTAAAAGTCCAAAAGCCAAAGCAACTGTAAGTGAAAAGAGCAAAGCTGGAGGCATCATATTATCTGACCTCAAATTACACTACAAGGCTATTATAACCATGATCTTTGACAAAGTGGACAAAAGCATATACTGAGGAAAGGATACCCTATTCAATAAATGATACTGAAAAAAATAGATTTTTATATGCAGAAGAATGAAACTGTACCTCTTTTGCCTCTTCATCATGTACAAAAATCAACTCAAGATAGATTAAAGACTCAAATGTAAGACCTGACACTATAAAAACACTAGAAGAAAACCCAGGTAAACTCTTCTGGACACTGGCCGAGGCAAATAATTCATAACTAAGACCTCAAAAGTACAGCAACAAAAACAAAAATAGGCAAAGGGCACCATATTAAACTTAAAATTTTCTACACAGCCCATGTAATAATCAACAAAGTGAACAAATGCCCTGCAGAATGGGGGAAAATATTTGCAAACTATCCTTCCAACCGGGGACTAATACCCAGAATCTACAAGGAGCTCAAACAATTCAACAACAAAAGTTAAATAACCATATTAAAAAGTGGTCAAAGGACATTAATTGACTTTTTTTCAAAAGAAGACACATAAATGGTCAAAAACCATATAAAAAATGCTCAACATTACTAATCAGAATAATGCAGATTAAAACCACAGTGAGATATCACCTTACACCAGTCAGAATGGCTATTATTAAAAAGCCAAAAAAGTAACAGATGTTGCTGAGTACGGGGAGAAATGTGAAAGCTTACAAACTGTTGTTGGGTATGTAAATTAATATGTTTATGTAAAGCAGTATGGAGATTCTCAACTAAATATAGAATTACCATTCCTTCCAGCAAACTCGCTACTGGGTATTACCCAAGGGAAAATAAATGATTTTGTCAAATAGATACCTGCACTCTTCTGCTTATCGCAGCACTAGTCACAGAAGCAAAGATATAGAATCAACTTAAGTGTCCACTAATGGATTACTGAATAAACAAATGTGGTGAACACTTACACACACACACACACAAATACTATTCAGCCATAAAAAAAAACGAAATCATGTCTTTCTCAGCAATATGGATGGAAGTGGAGGCCATTATCTTAAGGAAACAACTCAGAAACCCAAAGTCAAATACTATATCTTCTGACTCATAAATGGGAGCTGATATGGTTTGACTGTGTCCCCACCCAAATCTTATCTTGAACTGTAGCTCCTATAATACCCACATGTCATAGGAGGGACCTGAGGGGAGGTAATTGAATCATGAGGGTGGGTTTTTCCACTGCTGCTCTCGTGATAGTGAATAAGTCTCACGAGGTCTGATGGTTTCATAAAGGGCAGTTCCCCTGCACACACTCTCTTGCCTGCCACCGTGTAAGATGTATTTCTGCTCCTCCTTCACTTTCTGCCATGATTGTGAGGCCTCCCCAGCCATGTGAAACTGTGAGTTTATTAAACCTCTTTTTCTTTATAAATTACCCTGTCTCGGGTATGTCTTTATTAGCAGCATGAGAACAAATTAATACAGAAGCTAAATAATGTTTACACATAAACATAAAGTGTGGAATAATATACATCCTATACTGGGAAGTATTGGAAGGTGAATGGGGAGGGAAGAAAAATTACTTAGTGGGTACAATGTACATTATTTAGGTGATGGTTACACTACACCTAACTACACCCACTGTGTAACTACACCACTGTGCAATATGTCCTTGAAACAAAACTGCAATTGTACCACTCAGGACATAATGGGCAAGGACTTCATGACTAAAACACCAAAAACAATGGCAACAAAAGCCAAAATAGACAAATGGGATCTAATTAAACTAAAGAGCTTTTGCACCACAAAAGAAACTACCATTAGAGTGAACAGGCAACCTACAGAATGGGATAAAATTTTTGCAATCTTCCCATCTGACAAAGGGCTAATACCTAGAATCTACAAATAACTTAAACAAATTTGCAAGAAAAAAGCAACCCCATCAAAAAGTGGGCAAAGGATATGAACATACACTTCTCAAAAGAAGACATTTATGTAGTTAACAGACACATGAAAAAAAGCTCATCTTCATTGGTCATCAGAGAAATGCAAGTCAAAACCACAATGAGATTCCATCTCACGCCAGTTAAAATGGCGATGATTAAAAAGTCAGGAAACAAGAGATGCTGGAGAGGATGTGGAGAAATAGGAATGCTTTTACACTTTTGGTGGGAGTGTAAATTAGTTCAACCATTGTGTAAGACAGTGTGACAATTCCTCAAGGATCTAGAACTAGAAATACCATTTGACCCAGCCATCCCATTACGGGGTATATACCCAAATGATTATATAAATCAAGCTACTATAAAGACACATGCACACGTATGTTTATTGTGGCACTATTCACAATAGCAAAGACTTGGAATCAACCCAAATGTCCATCAATGATAGACTGGATTAAGAAAATGCGGCATATATACACCATGGAATACTATGCAGCCATAAAAATGGACGAATTCATGTCCTTTGCAGGGACATGGATGAAGCTGGAAACCATCCTTCTCAACAAACTGTCACAGGAACAGAAGACCAAACACTGCCTATTCTCACTCATAGTTGGGAATTGAACAATGAAAACACTTGGACACAAGGTGAAGAACATCACACACTGGGGCCTGTTGTGGGGTGGGGAGCTGGGGGAAGGATAACATTAGTAGAAATACCTAATGTAAATGAGGAGTTGATGGGTGCAGCAAATCAACATGGCACACTTACACCTATGTAACAAATCTGCATGTTGTGCACATGTACCCTAGAACATAAAGCATAATTTTAAAAATTAAAAAAATTAAAAATTTATTCTGTATGAAAGTACCCTGGTAATACATTTTATTTATTTATTACAAATAATAACAATTATTTGAATCAAATCAGTGAGTGTGTTAGTCAACATTTGGCAAGTATTTATTGAGCTGTTATAGAAGTGGGCACTGTGCTAGATTAATTCACAGAGTTTTGCAATTATTATATGACAGGGAAGAATGGAGCTAATCAGACAATTTCAAGCAAATAAGTACACCTAGAAATCTGAGTATCATGAAAGAAATTCTAGGATATCACTTAGAATACCAGGAGTAATATCTGAATTTCTTGTCTTGTGGGCCAGTGCAACTTACAGAAAGTATAACAGAGTGTTTCTCAAACTTACTAAAAAATGTAAATATTCTAAAATGGCAGATAAGTAGAAAATAATATCACTAATGCTCTTGAAATTATAGATTATATTTTTATTTTTAAAGTTTTTCTCAAATTCTTCATTGTACCCCATTGAGCTTAAAAATATAAATACTTATTGCAATTAAGAATGATCAAATGGGCTTCATCCCTGGGATGCAAGGCTGGTTCAACACACACAAATCAATAAACGTAATCCAGCATATAAACAGAACCAAAGACAAAAACCACATGATTATCTCAATAGATGCAGAAAAGGCCTTTGACAAAATTCAACAACCCTTCATGCTAAAAACTCTCAATAAATTAGGTATTGATGGGACGTATCTCAAAATAATAAGAGCTATCTATGACAAACCCACAGCCAATATCATACTGAATGGACAAAAACGGGAAGCATTCCCTTTGAAAACAGGAACAAGACAGGGACGCCCTCTCTCACCACTCCTATTCAACATAGTGTTGGAAGTTCTGGCCAGGGCAATCAGACAGGAGAAGGAAATAAAGGGTATTCAATTAGGAAAAGAGGAAGTCAAATTGTCCCTGTTTGCAGATCACATGATTGTATATCTAGAAAACCCCATCGTCTCTGCCCAAAATCTCCGTAAGCTGATAAGCAACTTCAGCAAAGTCTCAGGATACAAAATCAATGTGCAAAAATCACAAGCATTCTTATACACCAATAACAGACAAACAGAGAGCCAAATCATGAGTGAACTCCCATTCACAATAGCTTCAAAGAGAATAAAATACTTAGGAATCCAACTTACAAGGGATGTGAAGGACCTCTTCAAGGTGAACTACAAACCACTGCTCAATGAAATAAAAGAGGATACAAACAAATGGAAGAACATTCCATGCTCATGGGTAGGAAGAATCAATATCGTGAAAATGGCCATACTGCCCAAGGTAATTTACAGATTCAATGCCATCCCCATCAAGCTACCAATGACTTTCTTCACAGAATTGGAAAAAAGTTTGGTTCACATGGAACCAAAAAAGAGCCCACATTGCCAAGTCAATCCTAACCCAAAAGAACAAAGCTGGAGGCATCACGCTACCTGACTTCAAACTATACTACAAGGCTACAGTAACCAAAACAGCATGGTACTGGTACCAAAACAGAGATATAGACCAATGGAACAGAACAGAGCCCTCAGAAATAATGCCGCATATCTACAACTATCTGATCTTTGACAAACCTGACAAAAACAAGCAATGGGGAAAGGATTCCCTATTTAATAAATGGTGCTGGGAAAACTGACTAGCCATATGTAGAAAGCTGAAACTGGATCCCTTCCTTACACCTTATACAAAAATTAATTCAAGATGGATTAAAGACTTAAATGTTAGACCTGAAACCATAAAAACCCTAGAAGAAAACCTAGGCAATACCATTCAGGACATAGGCATGGGCAAGGACTTCATGTCTAAAACATCAAAAGCAATGGCAACAAAAGCCAAAATTGACAAATGGGATCTCATTAAACTAAAGAGCTTCTGCACAGCAAAAGAAACTACCATTAGAGTGAACAGGCAACCTACAGAATGGGAGAAAATTTTTGCAACCTACTCATCTGACAAAGGGCTAATATCCAGAATCTACAATGAACTCAAACAAATTTACAAGAAAAAAACAAACAACCCCATCAAAAATTGGGTGAAGGATATGAACAGACAAGTCTCAAAAGAAGACATTTACGCAGCCAAAAGACACATGAAAAAATGGTCATCATCACTGGCCATCAGAGAAATGCAAATCAAAACCACAATGAGATACCATCTCACACCAGTTAGAATGGCGATCATTAAAATGTCAGGAAACAACAGGTGCTGGAGAGGATGTGGAGAAATAGGAACACTTTTACACTGTTGGTGGGACTGTTAACTAGTTCAACCATTGTTGAAGTCAGTGTGGCAATTCCTCAGGGATCTAGAACTAGAAATACCATTTGACACAGCCATCCCATTACTGGGTATATACCCAAAGGACTATAAATCATGCTGCTATAAAGACATATGCATATGTATGTTTATAGCGGCACTATTCACAATAGCAAAGACTTGGAACCAACCCAAATGTCCAACAATGATAGACTGGATTAAGAAAATGTGGCACATATACACCATGGAATACTATGCAGCCATAAAAAAGGATGAGTTCATGTCCTTTGTAGGGACATGGATGAAGCTGGAAACCATCATTCTCAGCAAACTATCACAAGGACAAAAAACCAAACACCACATGTTCTCACTCATAGGTGGGAATTGAACAATGAGAACACATGGACACAGGAAGGGGAACATCACACACCAGGGACTGTTGTGGGGTGGGGGGAGGGGGGAGTGATAGCATTAGGTGATATATCTAATGCTAATTGACAAGTTAATGGGTGCAGCACGCCAACATGGCACATGTATACAAATGTAACAAACCTGCATGTTGTGCACATATACCCTAAAACTTACAGTATAATAATAATAAAAAAAAGAACAACAACAACAAAAAAGAATATAAGGGAACTTTTTCTACCGTCTTAGAGTTTAATTAGCATAATGCTACTGAATCATGCTTATCCTTTGTGGAAAAAATGGGAAAATTGAAGAGAACTGAATCAATATTGATTTTACTACTTTATAAATGTGTTTTCTCACTTGGTGGCATTATAATTCATAATTTAAAATATCTAAGTATTTGTGAATACAAATAAGGGCAGCTTTTTAAATTTATAGATTATGAGAGGCAAATAATTGAGCTGACATGTCTAGACTGATGACAAAATTAATGTTAGTTCAATATTTTAAAACAAATAGTAGAGTATATTTTAATACATATATTTTTTGTTGTGAGTTTAAGCCAGTCAAATCATGTTGTTTTTCTGAACCATTTGTCTGTCTCTAACCCATCTTAAGAACTAGTCAAAACACATTTTCCAGGAAGAATTAGTACTAAATATGTATTCTATTTTACTATAAACATTACAAAAATCAAACATCTCAGTAAATTTTATGCTATTTTATTTATATTGAAGCAAAAATGTTCTGAGAAGGAGACAGAACCAGGCTAACCAAATAAAATCCAAATTTTTAAAGTTCGTCTTTCTTTACTGAAAAAAAATTATTTATATAATCAATGAATACCAACCAAGTTTTGGGTACCTTGCTGAGCAGTGGGAGCATATAGGAACAAAGCAGACACTCTGTGCTGTCCTGAAGTCACATTCCACTAGGGGGTCTAAATATTAAATATGTACTCATACAAATAATTGTACAATTAAAACTCAGCTAGCAGTTTCATGAGCAAACTTAGGAAGCTATGACACCAAACTTAGGAAGCTATAACATTAGAGGAATCCTACTCTGAATGGGGGGAGAATTAGGAAAACTTCCCTGGAAAAGTCACATTACACTGTGCATTGAAAGAACAAGTAGGATTAACTCAAGTGAGTTATTTGTCTGGGAAAAGAAAGGAGCAGAAGGTAGCATATTGATATCAACACTTGAAATATCATATTTCTAGTAAGTATATTTTCTTAGCTACTCTTTAGCATTAAAATTAATAGTGAAACAATGTATCTTATTGAAGTTTTCTACCATTGATTGTAATATGTTATCTCTGTGAAGACAAGTCACAACTAAACTCATATGGAAAACATCTAGCAGCATTTTCAGTTAAATCAGTATTTACCATGAAGCAGAGTGCACTTTCAAGGTCACACTTTCTTTTCATTACAAATTTCTGTATAATAAGAATACAGTTTTGTCTTGGAACAAGATTTACAATCTCTCTATTACCTACACTAAAAAAATAAAGGGCCAAAAAACATTGGGTGTAGGGTTTTCCCAATGTGCAAGCCAATAGTTGGTGAAGCATTTAGAGTTTGCAGTGACCTTGAGGTGGGCTACTGCCCCCACAATCATGTCTTTCATAGGGGGGTTTCAATGTACATACAACAGTTCTTTTTCTCAGGCCACTCCCACTCCCCTGTTGATTTCAGGGACTTACAGTGGAAGGCTTTTGAGCTCACTGTAGTGTTTTTATTTTAAATCACCATGCCGTGTGCAACAGGAGATTGGGCTGATTTGTGGGATTCTATGGACTCTTGTATATAATAAATGTTTTCACTTTTAAAAAGTTAGGCAGGAAATAATACATTGTTTTTCAGAAAATGAGCTATAGAGTTCTTTGTAAACTTACCCAGAAATGGCACATTATAGATCATTTGTTCTAGTGAACAATAACACATATCACCCACGTTTTCAAAATTTTACTGTCCATGCAAATATTATATTTGTGATTTCATGGAATTGATTAATACAAAAGCAGAACTATGATCATTCTATGTATCTGTGTATGTGAGATAAAGCTTATAAAGTTTGCAAGTGGATATAAAATTTTGCCCTTCTTGTGACCCTGACTTCTAGAGCTTTGCAACCCTTCCCAGACTTCTTTGAGAAATGGGTTTCAAGAAGCAGCCAGACACATAGCCAATTTTTTCTTATATGTTTTACTTTGTTCTTCTTGTTTTTCACAGGTACCTTTCAATTTCAGCCCGTAGAGACCAATAACCTCATTTATTTAGTGATGCAGCTCACTCAGGAATAATATCAATACCGATTTTCAGTTCTGGTGGTCTTTGTTTTTCAATGTGACATATATGAATCTCACTCCTTCATCATCCACATCTAATACTTTGCCTACTCCTATCAATTTATTATACTAAATATATTATGAATCTTTCTATATCTTACTATCACCACCACTGATATAACCAACTATCACTCTTACCTAAGCTACTGTAGTAGACTTCTTTCATCCTTGTATCCAATTTTACGTTTATCCTTTTTGAATTTGTTCTCAGAAAAGGTTTCAGAGGGGAACATGTTAAACTATGCATGATATCATGCAACTGAATTATTTATGATAGTTGAGGGGTATTGAATTTTTCCTTGGATGATGACCAAGATCTTTAATATAGTTTATAAGGCTCAGTTTGTAATACTTTTCCAACTATCTGTCTCATTCCTCCCTAGCCCTTGCTAAGTAACATTCAGCCATATTGGTTTTCTCAGTTTCTGACGTATGCCAGGCTTCTATCATTTGTACCCCTGTATTCCCAGCACCTGGAAAAGTATGTGACATACAGTAGGCACTCAGTACATATTAATTAAATGAATGAAGGAGAAAATAAATGGATGTTTATTTTTGATAACACTGGTAGGTTTCTTCAGGGCCATTTTGTGATTCCTCAGCTTCTTTCTGTATACCTGTACCCCTTTGCTTCAATACTAATGAAGATAATTTTGTTGTCCCAGCTCATCTGTTCAACCTGTTCACACATCATAGGTCTATGGATTACTTTCCTTTAAATCACTTACCTAGTGCTGGTCCAATCAGCTGTGGCTGTGGTGAAGGAGTCGCATAGTTAAAAATATGGGCCTTCTCATTACAAGTTTTTGAGTAAAGAAAAAACCTAAATTACTCATCTGTTCTTCCTACTTTTCTAACTCTTCCTATTCAGTTTGGTGGTGGTGTTGGTCATGGTGGTCCCTTCTCATCTCCCTAACCTCTAATCTTGGGCTCAGTCCTGGATGTCTTGTCACTTGCACTACACTGAATTTCTTGGTAATCTAATCAAATCTCATGATTAAAATAAATCTATATACTGACAACTACCAAATATTGCCAGTTTGATGTTACACTGGATTCCAGAGGTAAATAACTGTTTCCTTATATCTTCTTGCCTACTGGCCCCTCCTGACCATTAACAATCTCAGACACATTATGCTCAATGTTGAGCTCCTGATATATGTCTCAACTATGCTCTTCCTCCTGTCCTCCTCATGTCAGCAGATGGCAACTCTATCATTCCTGCTACTTAATTCAAAAATCTTGGAATTATTCTTTGTTCCTTTCTTTCTCTCATACCCAATATCTGATCTACCTGCAAAGCTTGTTACTGTACCGGCAGAATATATTTGCAACCGCTACCAACATACAGAATTCTTAATTTAAGACACTACCATTGTTTACCTAATTGGCCTCCCAACTTTCTCCATTGTCCCCTTTAGTCTACTGGAAACATAGCAGTAGCTAGAGTGAGTCTTTAGAACATCACTCTGTTCATTTCAATCCACCACTTAAAATCCTCCAATATCTCTCCATCTCAATTATATACACCAAATTCCTTACAATAATCTACAATGTTCTGAAATGTTTTTCTGTAATTTTTGTGACCTCATTAACTGCTTTTCTGCTATATGTTCTCTCTGCTCCAAATGTACTGTTCTACTTCTTGCTTTATAAACACACTAGACATTCTCTTCCTTACTTTGCTCAGAATGCTTTCCTCTTCAG
The DNA here is from genome assembly GCF_028885655.2 of Pongo abelii. Taxonomy (NCBI): domain Eukaryota; kingdom Metazoa; phylum Chordata; class Mammalia; order Primates; family Hominidae; genus Pongo; species Pongo abelii. The sequence continues at coordinate 50,888,444 of NC_071988.2, read as the reverse complement.
ATATTCTTCACAGCCCCAGGTCTTTAATTAAATGCCATCTTTTCCTCTGGGGCTTTTTTTCACCATTCTATCTAAAATTGCACCCTATCATCTTTCCTGAAACCTTTTATTTTTGTCCTTGTTGTTGTAAAAATTTATTTCATTTCATTTTATTTTAAACTTTTAGGTTCAGAGGTACATGTGCAGATTGGTTATATAGGTAAATTGTGTGTCAGGGGATTTGGTGTACGGATTATTTTGTCACATTGGTAATAAGCATAGTATCTGATAGGTAGTTTTCAGTCCTCACACTCCTCTCACGACCTTCAAGTAGACCCTGATGTCAAAAGTTCCCTTCTTTGTGTCCATGTGTACTCAACGTTTAGCTCCTACTTGTAAAACAGAACGTGCAGTATTTGGTTTTCTGTTCCTGTGTTAGTTTGCTTAGGATAATGGCCTCCAGCTCCATCCATGTTGCTGTAAAAGGCATAATTTCATTCTTTTTATGGCTGCATAGTATTCCATGGTATATATGTACCACATTTCCTTTCTCCAGTCTACCATTGATGGACACTTAGGTTGATTCCATGTCTTTGCTACTGTGAATAGCGCTATGATGAACACATGCATGCACATGTCTTTATAGTAAAAGGATTTATATTCCTTTGAGTATGTACCCAATAATGCGATTTCTGGGTCGGATGATAATTTTGTTTTAAGTTCTTTGAAAAATTGCATTCCTAAAGCTTGTAATCACTTTTTTTTGCTCATTTTCATTTTTATCAGTCACTACTGTATATTACATATTTATATTCCTTTGTCTTCTTCTTAAGAATATGAACTCCATAATGGTAAAGATGTTATAAAGTTTGCTCCTGATATAATGTGAGCACCGAAAACTGACCAGACTATAGTTCACAATGGTGATAAAATACAACACATTTTAAAACTGAAGAATCATTATGATAGGATACTTTGTTAGGAAAAAGAAGAGGTTTGGATCTGTTGGAGGGAGAAAATAGATGCTCATTTTCTAGCAATTGACTGGATGTGACCTAGCAGAATTAACAGTGCCCATTAACAAACATATTTATTTGCATTCACAAATTCATAAAAAGGAGAATAGTGCCTCCTAGGAAAAAAGTTTTCAGACTGTAATCCATAAGTCCCCTTGAGGATAAGAGTTAAATAAATGTTACATTGACTGTAGATGGCTCCTGGATTGAAAAGAACCATAAGACTCATCATCAAAGTCTCAATAATTAGAGAAGATATCTAGTTGCATGACAGCACATAATGTATGTAGAGCCAATACAGACTTAATCTCTGGATGCTATAAATTATTATTATTATTATTATTGAGATGGAGTTTTTCTCTGTCGCCTAGGCTGGAGCGCAGTGGGACAATCTCGGCTCCCTGCAATCTCCACCTCCCGGGTTCAAGCGATTCTCCTGCCTCAGTCCCAGGAGTAGCTGGGATTACAGGCACGTGCCACCATACCTGGCTAATTTTTGTGTTTTTATTAGAGACGGGGTTTTTTCATATTGGCCAGGCTGGTCTTGAACTCCTGACCTCAGGTGATCCACCCGCCTTAGCCTCCCAAAGTGCTGGGATTACAGGCATGAGCCATCATGCCTGGCCATATGCATTAATTTTTATGTTTTTATTTTATAATAGTTTTATATTTACAAAGTGTCAAGTACATTACAGACTTTGTTTACTCAGCACACTGTTTCTCCTATAATTAACAATGTGCTACAGTACTGTTGTCAAACTAATTAATATTTGACATATTGTAATGAACTGAAGTCCAGATTTAATTTGGATTTCCTTAGTTTTTACCTGATGTCTTTTTCTGTTCCAGGATCCCATATTAACATTTAGTCATCATCTTTGCTTAGCACCCTATAGACTGTGCCAGCTTCTCAGACTTTCTTTGTTTTTAATGACCTTCACAGTCTGGAGGAATACTGGTAAGATATCCTGGAGAATATTCCTCAATTTTGGTTTGTCTTCCTTCAAGATTTTCATTTTTCTTTGATTTTCTGCAGTTTGTATAGAACATGCCTCTGTGGGTGTGTCTGTATGTAATCCTACTTGATATTTTCTGACCTTCCTGAATCTGTGTTTTGGCATTTATCATTAATTTTAAACAGAATATTTTGGGGTATTTTTTAAAAGAAAAACTGACAATCTCTGTCTTTTAACAGGACTCTTTAAATTTTATATTTGAAGTAATTATAGTGATATCTTTAAATTAAATTCTACCACCTGTGTAACTATTTTCTATAATCTGCTTTTTTATTTGTTTTATTCTCCTTTTTTACCGTTATTACTTTTTAATTATTTTTCTCTTTGGAAGTTTCTTTTTAATTCATCTTCAAGTTTACTGTTTTCTTAGCTACGTTAAGTTTACTTAAGCCTGTCAAATATTTCTTTGGTTTTTGTTATTCTGACTTTTAATTTCTAGGTTTTCCCTTTTTTCTTTTCTTATAGTTTTTATTTATCCATTTACATTATCCATCTGATATTACCGGTCTTCTACTTTTTCAACTAATGTCCTTAACATATTAGTCATAATTTTTTTAAATTCCTTGTCTAATAATACCAACATCTGTGTCATATTTGAATCTGGTTCTGGTGGTTGCTTTATTTATTTGTATTCTTTTTTTTTTTTCCTGGTTCTTTTGCATGTCTTACAATGTTGTCTTGAAAGTAGAAATAATGTATCGAGAAGTAAGTGCTAGGGGTGAATGAGCCTCCGGTGAGCTGATTTTTGTTAATATGGCTGAGTTGAGCTGTGTTTCGTGTTTGTAGTTGACATAGGTACAAGATGTTAAATTCCTCTCATGTGTTTATTTCTGACTCTCCTTTTGATTTTCTTGTTTCCTTTTTCACTGCTCCTCAGAGAAAGTTTGTGTCTTGTAACTCTTTTCAGTTATAATCTATTATAATATTGGAGGCTTGTTGGCATGGTGGAAGGGTGTAGGGGACAGAGACCTCTCTACAATCTCCTGATTAAGTCTTCACCTTTTAGTGGGCCTCTGACATGAAGATGTGGATTTTCAAAGATTTCTCTCCCTCCTCCAGAATACATTGGTTTTCCCTTGATCCCATGGTCCATTTCCTGGCTCAATGTTTCCAAACTATTTCCGTGAGTCCTTTTCCCCTGTTGACAATTTATTTTCCTTAGGTAATACAAAGCTGGAGCAGCCTAAATTATAATAAAAAATATTTTCCTTAACTGGGAAACGTTCCTGAATTGTCTTCAGGCAAACTCATTTCCCTTAGAAGTATTTGTTAAAGACAAGATTCTGGGAGGGTTTCACTGTGGTTGAAGAGGGGATCTTTATCAGATCCTCACCATGAGGTCCTAGTAGCATTCCTGAAAAGGTGGTGTAGACCCACTGCCCGTCATCTCATGATTGCAGCCTTCCTGGAGTTTCTCACTTGTGCTAGTCCCTACATGGCCCACCAGCAATTCAACATGAGCATGTCAGCATTCCTACTAGTTTCTGGCTTCAAGTGTCCTCTGCCCCTAGTTAACAATTCTTGGGAGTTGTATATCTCTATATTCTAGATTGCCCAATCTCTCCAAATTTCTCAGTGGCAGTTTGCCCTGAGACCTAGATTCTCTGAAGTGTTCAAGAAAAGTTCTTGACTTTTAGTTTATACAGAATTGTCTTTATAGGAGTGAAGAGTTCTAAGGTCTCTATTTTTTGGAACTAAAATTGAGACTTCTCATGCATCTATCTTGGGGAAAATGTGTCTATAGATTTGACCTAACAAGACCTATGTCACTAAATATTGTAGACAGTCATTAGCTTGGCCTTTTTGAATCATTATAGAGGGTATCACAAGATCAGTGAATTTTACAGTGGCAGCCTCAGGGGTAGTCTTGATTCCAGTACTGAGCCTAGTCAGAAGGATATAACAATGTCATGAGAGACTTAGAAATCAAAATGTAAGGCTTTCAGTGATCAGCAGTCCAGAATGTAGTCCTGAGAAACTCAGTGAGAGACAGTAGGGTATAGAAGGTAAAATATTCAGGTTAACATGCAATAGCAATTTTTAGAAAACTAAAAAATATATCTAGGTTTAGGTCTTTTCCTCTCTGATTTTTTTTCTTTAAATAAAGATATAGATCATAAAAGTATATTATTTGGAGGAAGGTCAGTGGGATAGGTTTTTCTCATTTCATAACAATGTATCATGCTATAGATAACAGTGTTTCATCGGTTAACATCATGACATATATTTAAGAAAGCTCTAGAAATTTCTAATTTTTTGTAAGATATCAATTAAGTAGGGTGCCAAATGAGTTAATTTAGGAATGTTGATTATCAAACACTTAAAAACTTGACATGATAATATCTAAAAGTCTTCAAACTTGGCTGTACAGGGGCCTCTTCATACATCTATCAATTTATTGATTAACTTTATTAAAAATACAAAATATTTGGGAGCATAATTCACTACACTCTAGTTATCTACAGATTTTTTCCAGGTTAAATTTCTGTGAACTAAATAGTCACTAATATTGGACTGAAAACAATATTATTGAAGTAAGCCTTTTTTTTTTTTTTTTTTTTTTTTTGAGATGGAGTCTTCCTCTGTCACCCAGGCTGGAGTGCAGTGGCATGATCTCGGCTCACTGCAAGCTCCTCCTCCTGGGTTCATGCCATTCTCCTGCCTCAGCCTCCCCAGCAGCTGGGACTACAGGCGCCCGCCACCACGCCCGGCTTATTTTTTGTATTTTTAGTAAAGATGGGGTTTCACTGTGTTAGCCAGGATGGTCTTGATCTCCTGACCTCGTGATCTGTCCACCTCAGCCTCCCAAAGTGCTGGGATTACAGGCATGAACCACCGTGCCTGGCCAAAGCAAGCCATTTTTAATGAAATTACTGGAGGAATGCACTTTAACAATCTTTTTGAAAATTGACTTGTTTGATTTTAAAACAAAGAAACTAATTTTCAATGACTAGGAAATAGTGAAATTATGGCCAGAGTAAGAAAGTGTGGCTTAATACATAAGTAGAAATGTGCTATGCATCATTGTATGATGACAGGACCTAAAATAACAAAGACATTAATCAAGATTAAACTGATATGAAAAATATCAGGCCTTAAAAGTATTTTATGACTTTCTTCTGAATCCTCTTTGTACCAGATGGAATAGTTACATAGAATTACACAAAGTTTTCTAAACAAAATGTAATTGGACAGTGACCATACGTTTTGTTTCTGCTTTCCACCAATCCTTTGTTACAGGAACATTGGTTTCACATTATTTTCCTAATCAAGATCTATCACAGCAGTCTTAATTGTAATATTTCCTACCTTATCTTTTTTGTTTGTTTGTTTGTTTTTGAGATGGAGTCTTGCTCCGTCTCCAGGCTGGAGTGCAGTGGCACAATCTTGGCTCACTGCAATCTCTGCCTCCCGGCTTCAAGCAATTCTCCTACCTCAGACTCCCGATTAGCTGGAATTACAGGTGCGCACCACCACCTGTAATACAAAACCCAGCTAGTTTTTGTATTTTTAGTAGAGACGGGGTTTCACCATGTTGGCCAGGATGGTCTTGATCTCCTGACCTCGTGGGCCACCTGACTCAGCCTCCCAAAGTGCTGGGATTACAGGCATGCGCCAGCATGCCTGGCCTCTTCCTAACTTATCTTATTCAGGTCTAAATTTTACCATTTCTTGGAGACCAACATAATTGCACCTTTTCCATGAAGACTGTTCAGTGGTCTTTTGTACTATCTGTAGCTATTTTTTACTGCTCTCAATTTTATCTGCTCAGAACTTGCTGCCTTGTAACAGCATCTTCTTATTTGCATATTCTTTCTGTGCAGGTCAAATAGGAATGCTTCAAAGACAGATATAGACAAAGAATTGCTGCTAGTGGAGATTCAACTTTTTTCAAAAAATTCACTTTTTTGTGTTTTTAATAAATTTATTTCTTTGGATCATGACAGTTATAATTTTAGAAATCTTTTTTTTTTTTTTTTTTTTTTTTTTTGAGACAGAGTTTTGCTCTTGTTGCCCAGGCTGGAGTGCAGTGGTGCGATCTCGACTCACTGCAACCTCTGCCTTCCAGTTTCAAGAGATTCTTCTGCCTCAGCCTCAGGAGTAGCTGGGACACAGAGGGGCCCAGCCAAGATGGCCGACTAGAAGCAATAGCATTTCAAGTCTCCTGTGGAAATAAAACATAACTGGCAATAAAAATATCCAGGTTCTGTCATCAAAATTGACTAGAAGGCTCACGTGACCCACAGAGAGAAAGAAAAACAGTGTGGTGCAGCAGCCGACCTGACAGCCACATGAGGAAGGGGAACCCCCTACCCCTGGCCAAGGGAGGCAGTGAGCGGGCCTGCTACCTAGCTGGGGAAACTGTGCTTTTTCCAGGGAACTGTGGAACCCACGGATTGGAAGATTCCACTTGTAAACCCACACCACTGGGGCCTAGCATCCCAACCCCAGAAAGTGCGGATTCTTACAGCCTCTCAGCTAGAACCTACCTAACTCCCAGGAGGAGGGGTGACCAGCACCTGCTGCAGCTCCCTGCAGTATAAGCCATTTGAGCTCCTTGGGGGAGGGGCAGCTGCCAGCACTGGGACTCACAGCTGCCTAACATGCTAAGCTCTCTGGGCGGGGGAAGGGCAGCACCCATTTTTATAGCTCCGGGTTGCACTTTTCCCCTGTTGGGGCCAGGGAAGCTTATGGCTTGGTCCAAAGACTTGCCCCCACAGCCCAACACACTGGCTGTGGCAGTCAGTGGCCAGAGTGCCTCTTCAGGTCTAACCCTGACCCATCATTTAAAAACTAAAAGGCAGAAATGAAATCCACAGGCACACAGCCTGGGGCCATGCCCTAGGCCTGGTAGTTAAAGATGGACCCCTGACCTAACAGGTTATGTTATCTATAGATTCCAGACATTGTATGGAAAAGCACTGTGAAAATCCCTGTCCTGTTCTGTTCCAATCTGATTACCAGTGCATGCAGCCCCTAATCACGTACCCCCTGCTTGCTCAATCGATCATGACCCTCTCACGCAGACACCCTTAGAGTTGTGAGCCCTTAAAAGGCACAGGAATTGCTCACTCAGGGAGCTCAGCTGTTGAGACAGGAGTCTTGCCAATATTCCCGGCCGAATAAACCCCTTCCTTATTTAACTTGGTGTCTGAGGAGTTTTGTCTGCGGCTCATCCTGCTACAGTAGTTCTGAGGGATCTGAGCAGCCCAAACAAGTGGGTTTTCCCCCAGTGAAACACAGGCTCTCCACCAAGGGACAAAGTGCTTCGTTAAATGGTCCTATTCCCCGTGCCATCCAACTGGATGAGACACTCCAACAGGGGTTGTCAGACACCCTATACAGAAGCAATCTTACTAGCATCAGGTTGGTGCTCCTCAAGATCAGAGGTCCCAAAAGAAGGAGAAGGCACCCATTTTTGCCGTTCTCCAGCCTCCTTAAATGAAATCTCTGGGCATAGGAGTCAATGAGATGAGAAGGGCCTGAAGTGAAACCCCAGAAAACTGCAGCAGATCTACAGAAGACGGACCTGATTATTGAAAGAAAAACAAGCAGAAAGTGACAAAAAGAGCATCAACAACAAACACAAAAAAGGCCCCCACAAAAACCCCAGCCAAGGGTCAGCAGCCTCAAAGACTGAAACTAGACAAACTCATGAAGATGAGAAATAATCGGTGAAAAAATGCTGAAAACCTAAAAGGCCAGAGTGCTTCTTCTCCTTCAGATGATCGAAACATCTCTCCATCAAGGGCCCAGAACTGGATGGTGGATCAGATGGACAAATTTTCAGAAATAAGCTTCAGAAGATGGGTAATACAAAACTATGCTGAGCTAAAGTAGCATGATCTAACCCAATACAAAGAAGCTAAGAACCTTGATAAAAGGATGGAAGAATTGCTAACTAGAATAACCAGTTAGTGAGGAACATAAACGATCTGATGGAGCTGAAAAACACAGCATAAGAACTTTATGAAGCATACACAAATGTCAACAGCTAAATTGAACAAGTGGAAGAAAGGATGTCAGAGTCTGAAGGCCACCTTACTGAAATAAGACATGTAGACAAGAATAGAGAAAAAAGAATGAAAAGGAAAGAACAAAGCCTCCAAGAAATATGGAACTTCATAAAGGACCAAACCTACGATTGATTGAAGTACAAAAAGAAGAGGAGGAGAATGGAAAAAAGCTGGAAAACACACTTCAGAATATTAACCAGGAAAACTTCAGGAAATACAGAGAACACTATTAAGATATTCCATGAGAAGAGCAACCCCGAGACATAATCATCAGATTCTCCAAGGTCGAAATGAAGGAAAAACTGTTAAGGTCAGCCAGAGATGAAGGCCAGGTCACCTACAAAGGGAAGGCCATCAAACTAACAGCGGACTTCTCAGCAGAAACTCTGCAGGACAGAAGAGACTGGGGGCCAAAATTTAATATTCTTAAAGAAAAGATTTTTCAACTCAGAATTTCATGTCCAGCCAAACTAAGCTTCATAAGTGAAGAAGAAATAATATCCTTTCCAGACAAGCAAATGATGAAGGATTTTGTTACCACCAGGCCTGCCCTGGAAGAGCTCCTGAAAGAAGCACTGAATATGGAAAGAAAAAACCAGTACCAGCCATTGCAAAAACACACCAAAATATAAATACCAACGACACTATGAAGAAGCTGCATCAACTAGTGTGCAAAATAACCAAATGGCATTATGATAACAGGATCAAATTCACAAATAACAATACTAACTTCAAACATAAATGGGCTAAATGCCCCAGTTAAAAGATGCAGACTGGCAAATAGGATAAGGAGTCAAGACCTACCAATGTGCTGTATTCAGGAGACCCATCTTAGGTGCAAGGACACAGGCTCAAAACAAAGAGATGGAGGAAAACTTACCAAGCAAATGGAAAGCAAAGAAAAAAAGCAAGGGTTGCAATCCTAGTCTCCAACAAAACAGACTTAAACCAAAAAAGATCAAAAAGACAAAGAAGGGCATTATATAATGGTAAAGGGAATAATTCAACAAGAAGAGCTAACTATTCTAAATATATTCGCACCCAAAATAGGAGCACCCAGATTCATAAAGCAAGTTCTTAGAGACTTACAAAGAGACTTAGACTCCCGCAGAATAAGAGTGGAAGACTTTAACACACCACTGTCAGTATTAGACAGATCAATGAGACAGAAAATTAACAAGGATACTCAAAACTTGAACTCAGCTGTGGATCAAGTGGAGCAAGTAGATGTCCACAGAAGTCTCTATCCCAAATCAACAGAATATACATTCTTCCCAATGTCACCTGACACTTATGCTCAAATCAACCACATAACTGGAAGTAAAGCACTCCTCAGCAAATGCAAAAGAACTGAAATCATAACAAACAGTTTCTCAGACCACAGTGAAATAAATTATAACTCAGGATTAAGAAACTCACTCAAAACTACATAATTTCATGGAAATCGAGCAAGGTGCTCCTGAATGACTCCTGGGTAAATAATGAAATTAAGGCAGAAATCAAGAAGTTCTTTGAAACCAATGAGAACAAAGAGACAACATACCAGAATCTCTGTGACACAGCTAAAGCAGTATTAAGCGGGAAATTTCTAGCACTAAATGTCCATATCAGAAAGCTAGAAAAATCTCAAATTGACACCCTAAGACCACAATTAAAAGAGCTTGAGAGGCAGAAGCAAGGTTATTCAAAAGCTAGCAGAAAGCAAGAAATTATTAAGAGAAGAGAAGAATTGGAGGAGATAGAGACAGGAAAACCCTCAAAAAAATCAATGAATCCAGGAGCTGGTTTTTCAAAAAAATTAACAAAATAGATAGACCACTACTAGACTAATAAAGAAGAGAGACAAGAATCAAATAGACACAATAAAAATGATAAAGGGGATTTCACCAATGACCCCACAAAAATACAAACTAGCATCAGAGAATATTATAAACACTTCTACCCAAATAAACTAGAAAATCTAGAAGAAATGGATTAATTCCTGGACGCATACACCTTACCAAGACTAAACCAGGAAGAAGTTGAATCCCTGAATAGACTAATAACAAACTCTGAAATTGAGGCAGTAATTATTTCCTACCAACCAGAAAAGCTCAGGGCCAGAGCTGAATTCCACCAGAAATACAAGGAGAGCTGGTATCATTCCTTCTGAAACTATTTCAAACAATTGGAAAGGACGGACTCCTCCCTAACTCAATTTTTGAAGCCAGCATCATCCTGATACCAAAACCAGGAAGAGACACAACCATAAAACTGCAGGCCAATATCCCTGATGAACATCAATGTGAAAATCCTCAATAAAATACTGGCAAATCAAATCCAGGGGCACATAAAACAACTTTTCCATCACAATCAAGTTGGCTTCATTCCTGGGATGCAAGGCTGGTTGAACATACACAAATCAATAAATGTAATTCATCTCATAAATAGAACCAAAGACAAAAACCACAGGATTATCTCAGGAGATTCAAAAAAGGCTTTTGGTAAAATTCAATATCCCTCCATGTTAAAAACTCTCAATATACTAGGTATTGATGGAAAATATCTCAAAATTATAAGAGCTATTTATGTCAAACCCACAGCCAATATCATACTGAATGGGAAAAAGCTGGAAACATTCCCTTTGAAAACCAGTACAAGACAAGAATGCCCTCTTTCACCACTTGCATTCAACATAGTATTGGAATTTCTGGCCATGGCAATTGGGCAAGAGAAAGAAATAAAGGGTATTCAAATAGGAAGAGAGGAAGTCAAGTTGTCTCTGTAGGCAGATGACATGATTTTATATTTAGAAAACCCCATCTCTTTCAGCCCAAAAATTTCTTGAACTGATAAGCAAATTCAACAAAGTCTCTGGATACAAAATCAATGTGCAAAAACCACAAGCATTCCTTTACACCAACAATAGCAAGCAGAGAGCCAAATCATGAATAAACTCCCACTCACAATCACTACAAAGAGAATAAAATACCTAGGAATGCAGCTAACAAAAGATTTTAAGTACCTCTTTAAGGGGAACTACAAAGCACTACTCAAGGAAATAAAAGAGGACACAAGCAAATGGAAAATCATTCCATCCTCATGGATAGAAAGAATCAATATCGTGAAAATGGCCATACTGCCCCCAAAAATTTATAGATTCAATGCTATTCCCATCACACTATCATTCACATTCTTCACAGAATTAAAAAAAAGTATTTTAAATTTTATATGGAATCAAAGAAAACCTCATATAGCCAAGACAATCTTACACAAAAAGAATAAATCTGGAGGCATCACGCTACCTGACTTCAAACTATAGTACAAGGCTACAGTAACCAAAACAGCATGGTACTGGCACCAAAACAGACATACAGACCAATGGAGCAAAACGGAGACCTCCGAAATAACACAACACATCTACAACCATCTGATCTTTGATAAACCTGACAAAAACAAGCAATGGGGAAAGGATCTCCTATTCAGTAAATGGTTCTGAGAAAACTGGCCAGCCATATGCAGAAAACTGAAACTGGACCCTTTCCTTACACCTTATACAAAATTAACTCAAGATGGATTAAAGACTTGATGTAAAACCCAAAACCATAAAAACCCTGGAAGAAACCTCAGGCAACATCATTAAGGACATAGGCATGGGAAAGACTTCATGACCAAAACACCAAAAGCAATTGCAACAAAAGCGAAAATTGACAAATGGGATCTAATTAAACTCAAGAGCTTCTGCACAGCAAAAGGAACTAGCATCACAGTGAACAGGTAACCTACAGAATGGGAGAAAGTTTTTACAATCTACCCACCTGACAAAGGTCTGTTATCCAGAATTTACAAGGAACATAAACATATTTACAAGAAAAAAAGTAACCCCATCAAAAAATGGGCAAAGGATATTAACAGACACTTCCTAAAGAAGATATTTACATGGCCAACAAACACATGAATAAAGCTCAACATCACTGGTCATCAGAGAAATGCAAATGAAAACCATAGTGAGATACCATCTCATGCCAGTCAGAATGGCGATTATTAGAAAGTCAGAAAACAACAGATGCTGGCAAGGCTCTGGAGAAAAAGGAACACTTTTACACTTTTGGTGGGAATGTAAATTAGTTTAGCCATTGTAGAAGACAGTATGGCAATTTCTCAAGGATCTAGAACCAAAAATACCATTTGATCCCCCATTACTGAGTATATACTCAAAGGAATGTAAATCATTCTACTCTAAAGACACATGCACATGTATGTTAATTGCAGCACTATTTACAATAGTAAAGACCTGGAACCAACCCAAATGCCCATCAATGATAGATTGGATAGAGAAAATATGGTACATATACACCATAGAATACTATGCAGCCACAAAAAGGAATGAGATCATGTCCTTTTCAGGGACGTGGAAGAAGCTGGAAGCCATGGTCCTCACCAAACTAACACAGGAACAGAAAACCAAACCCTGCATATTCTTACTCATAAGTGGGAGCTGATCATTAAGAACACATGGACACAGGGAGGGGAACGTCACACACTAGGGCCTGTTGGGGGTGGAGGGTGAGGGGAGGGAACTTATAGGATGAGTCAGTAGGTGCAGCAAACCACCAAGGCACATGTATACCTATGTAACAAACCTGCATGTTCTGCAAATGTATCCTGTTTTTGTTTTGAAGAAATAAAGAAAAAAATAAAGTTAATCCTACCTTGGGGTTTCTAACATGGTAGTGATAGGAACTTCCAGATGGGAGAAACAACCCTAGGTAACAGAACAATTTATTCAGCTATTAGTGCAAAGAAAGTGTATTTACCACTACCTTGAATTCCACACTCAATTCCAATCCCAATTGTAATAGTATATTCACATTATTATGATACTTTTTAAGGTATTCCTTCAATTACACATAATCAAAAATAAGAGTCTTAGTAATTACAGTACTGGGTAAGAATTAATACTCATTTGACAAAAATAAAAAAAAAATGATGTACTTCCACTTCTGTTAGGTTTGGTTTTGAATTGGCCCCCAGTTTCATTATCCCTTTCTTTCCATCAAGATATATATATTTTCTATTCATACTAGTTGTTTCATTTGAAAAATCAGGAAAATATTTGTAAATCAATAAGATTTTACAGAGAGAAAATTTTGTCAGACTTTTGCATAGCCTTCTGGATGGATATGTTTATGCCATTTCCTTATCCCTGGGAGGAAAATTAAACAATAGTGAGAACATTCCATTATGGTCACTCTAAGTTTTCAGAATAAAGCTGAGGAGTTCTGAATTTATGAAAGAATGTTTTATTCAAGAAACTCAAAAACTCTAAGTCTATTATGTTAAGTACAAAGTAAGCTGAATAAACAGAGAAAGTTGAATTTCCACCCAGCCTGTTTAGTCTTCTGTTTTAAATACAGTCTTTACTTATGGGCCTTTTTCACATAGTGGTATGTGTTTTCATTGGACATTGATTACTATTATTGTAGGGCTAGTTTGGATCAAATCTCCTTCCCACAACCAATTTCCTATCAGAGCTAATGGGTTTGCAGCTCATTTATAATGATCATATTGGCAGGAATTTAGCTGATTATTTCCAAACACTCAATAGGAGTGGTTTTTCCACTCTCCTGAGTGCCTCTCAGCTGCAGGTAAAGAACGTTACAGCTGGATGAGAGAGCTAATTAGAGCCAATTATAGCTTGAGTGACCAGCAATGGCATTAAAATGTCTGGCAGAATCTACCTTGTCCTTGTAACACAGAGGTTTTGTATCTTTACAAATACTGTCTTGGAACATTAAACATTTTGGAGAATTGCAGGTAATAAGCACTTAAATTTAATAATAAAAAGAGGCATTGCCAAAGTAATCCTGAAAGTAGGACTTCACTAGACATAATTATACATTGACTGCCAAAGGCATCTCAAAATTAACAGTAAATTTCAGATACTTAATGAGAAGCATTGAAGTTCTATAACAAATTTGAACTTAATAAATCCAGTGACCTGAATTTAATTCAACATATGTATTCATGTTTTCTCATATGAGACACATTGTCTTCATATTTTGGAGGAGCTATTGGCAGTCTGTCTTAATTTTACTTTACTTATTTTGTTCCAGTGGGATACACCAATCCTTTGATGAGTGGGAATGTTTTTGGATAACATTTTATTCCTATCCATTCAGTTCACAAGAATGTAGAACTTCTTCTGGCCCTTGGAAAGTGGGGAAGGTTGTGTAGGCAGAAGAAGGGTCAAATCATTTTATCTTATATTTTTATAGCTTTTGTTTGAAAAAAATGACATGATTACAAATAGAAGCAGAATACTTCTAAATATTGAATTAAAATTTTGAAGAGACACTGAAGCTATTACATTATATTTAAAATGCAGTTGTGCAAAATTATATTTTTAATCTACCTAATTATTCATCTGTCGTGAATATAGCTATCTCAAAAATTATAGTACTATGTTCTATAATATCCAGATGTTCCAAATAATGATTAGAAGTAAACATGAGTACATTTTTGAAATATGTCTTTAAAGGGCTAAAAATTGAAAATATCATAAATAGGAAATATGTAAAACCATTTTATAATATGCTTTGTGCTTGAAAGGTAAATAGTAGGTATAGAAAATTATATGAGAAATTTCTACTGCTTAACCAGTTCTAAATTTAAAATGCAAAGCCTACATTTATTATAATTAGGTATATTTATAATGCACCATTTTCTGAAAGTCACAGTAACAGTATATAGCCATAATTTATAAGGGAGTAATCAATAATTTCTGATAGGTTGAACACAGCAAAATCAGTTAGCATCTATATAGAAACAAAAATTGTTTTTCTGGTATGCATTTCTAAACAACTTTAAAGACTACACGATAAAAATGCACTTCATGGAATTGTTTGTCCTTACTCAAATTCAATTCCAGTTATGACCCTGAGAGATGATTAGTAAATTCAACTTTTTAATTAGCATTTTGCATAATTCATTGAAATTATAATGCACTCATGCATTTGATTGTCAAGGTGCAGATGTGCTAATATGAGGCTATAATTTTCTGATCTAAATAACACTTTTAGTAAAACCTCCAATTTCTCACAATTCTATTGTATAAGACCTATTATTGCTCATTTTTAAAAAATGAGTTCAGAGTTGGATTTTGAAGTCAGCTTGTATTGTTACAATGGATTGCTCAGGATACTAAGGACCAAAATAAACTAACATTTTTTTTTTTAAATTATTCATTCCATTTTGGTTAATACTACTTGATCATAGTTAAAACAACTTTTAAATGTACCAAGCAGACTTTATAGATTTATAAATTATGTCCAAATAGACCCAAATAGAAATTATAAAATAAAAAATTAAAGGGATGCTGGTTTTTCATTTTATTTCTCTGAAGAAGTATGGGCACAATAATCATAGACTCTTCACCACAGGATGTTCAGGTGAAATTAGCACTAAACCAAAAACACAGGCTTTTATTTAATGTGTGGTTTCATGAGATGAACCTTGGTACTTAAAAAAATAATTGATTGATATCGTTCTCAAAGCTTCCCAAAGTTTTCCCAAAGATGTATCTATTTACATTGAACTTTAGTGCTTGTTTCCATATAAATCACAAGCTCCTATCCACGGGCAGCTTTGCTTCAACTCTACAGAAAATGAGAAAAAAAGAAGTAAAATATGGAATGTGGCTGTTCAAAGAAATGGCAGGATGCACTAGAACATTGTTTTCTTTCTGTACACCAGACAGATTGTTAGAATGAATTAAATGTTTCCAAACGAGGTGAGAGAACTTGCAAACCAGGATTCCTGGCCGTGAGTCCTATTTACAAATGAGGTAAACTGCCTGGAATCAAGCACCCAAACACGTGATGGTTGCTGCCTACTCTGCCAGCGTAGATGTTTGTGCTGTTGGTCCTGAGAACATTGGCCAGCAAAGTTGCTATTATTGCAAACATGTGTGGCAATGCTGAATGAGATTTCTAAGGAATTGTGTGGTAGAATGAATATTAGTGTTTGGGACAAATGCTTTCTTAGGACATAATTTAAAAAACACTTCCTGCATTCCCAAACTCTGCTGTACAGAATGTTTATTACATGGATAGTAGTATAAAGAGACCACTGTGTTACTCCTGGCACGGCCTACATAAGTCCCTAGTAGGTAATCCCTCACAGCAATTTTATAGCATCTGGCTCTAGGTAGCTCATAAAACAAAGTGAAGCATTGCAGTCATGGCAATGCTGATGAGCTGAGATTGGCTCATGTTGAGTTCCACTGTTGTACTTCCAAGTGGTATTATACTGTGTCTCATGATTCTTTCATGCTAGGAAATTATTTTTTGTTCTTTACTTATTAATGTTTGTATAAAAGATTGAAGTGACTGGCATATTTGTTTGATAATATCTATGTTAACTTAAAATGTATGTGGATGAAGGTTCTAAAGTTCCCAGAAATTGCCAAGCATTTGGAAATAATCATTTTAAAAATGGTAATGTGGAATTTTATTTTCAGAGGCTATGAAGGTTACTTCTAAATAAGAAAGAATTTGATAAAAACTATGCTTCTCCCTCCCCCAAATCTGTCTTCATGTAAAAGACAAATAAATGATTACTTCCCCCCCACAAAAAAAAAAATTTTTTTTAACTATGCTTCACTAAGACCTTAAGTGTAAATTTACAATCCTAAATTGTATCTTAGGTGGACTTCCTAACTGAATGATTTGTATCATTTTCATGAATACATTACTTTTAACTTCATTCAATGATTTTTATTTTTAATAATTATATGAAAATCAGCAATGGTTAACTTTTGGTGTCAACTTGACTGGATTAAGGAATACTTAGATAGCTGGAAAAGTATTGTTTCTGGGTGTGTCTGTGGGGTTGTTTTTCGAGGAGATTGATATGTGAGTCAGTGGATTGAGTGAGGAAGATTCTCCCTCAACGTAGGAAGGAACCATCCTATCTGGCTTTCCAGATGGAAAAAAGAAGTCAAAGGAAGGACAAACTATGGCTCTCTTTCTTGCTTCCAAAGCAAGAGGCTCTTCTATTCCTGCATTTGAATATCAGAACTCCAGTTCCTCCAGCTCTTGGACTCTGGGGCTCACAACAGCAGCTCTATTTTGGGGCCTTTGACCTGGGACTGAATTCATACCACTAGATTGCCTAGAACAGGGAAGCCAGTTGGCGTGGCTCAGTCCAAGTCTGACGACCTGAGGAATGCCTGGACTGAGCCATGCTACTGGCTTCCCTGGTCTCCAGCTTGCAGATGGTCTATCATGAGATTTCTCAGCGTCCATAATCATGTGAGCCCATTCCCCTAATAAATCTTCTCTAATGTAACTATCTCCATATCCTATATGTCCTATCTCCCTAGGAACCCTGACTGACAGTCATTAACCTTTAACAGTACATTTCAAATGATGAAGCTCTTTGGATTCCAAATATACTTAAGAAGACTTTCTAAATACCATTCAAATGAAAAAACAAAGCCAAAAATTTATAGTACCACTTAGAAATGAGGCCGAACTTTATGGGACATCATTGTAATATTTTCCTGATGAACACTTCCAGAAAAAAATTCATTTAGGGAGTGACTGCATTTTAAAAACAAGATGCATGAAAGGAACAATGAGGATAACATGAAACACACTTGCAGCATATTGTGGTGTATATAAATTATACTCCTGGATACTTCCTAGTTTGGTAACAAGTTTCATGTTCTCCAAGTTTCCTGTTAATCAGCAATGTTTGAAACAATTTGGTTGCCTCACTGTATAATGTTTCCAAGAAAACTAAAGCCTCACTAATGTACACATAGCTCTCAAAAGAAGATATGTATATGCATTAGATTCCACTGTGGTTATATGAGCATCCTAGGACATTACAAAAAGGGAATTACATGGAAAAGTCTCAGTATGCTACTTTTTGAAGTCACGAAGAGCAAAGTAGTCTTCAGATTGACACGTGTGCACCATATCTGAATGATATAGATAACTCCATCAGTCCTGTTATTAAGTTTTTCAGCTTTTGATATTTTTAATAAAATGATTAGTCAATACTCTAATATTGTTCACTTTTTCACTTCATTTTTGTTTTGGTCATATGGTATTGAGAAGGATGAAGTTTTAGGTCAATCAATGGGAAGATAAAATAAAATATGAGGAGGAACAAAAAAATGCACAAAGAATTCCCAGCAGTTGATGAAGGAAAAAGTAATTGGGAAGTTATTCATAAGTGGTTAGCATTTCAGAAATCTCTGTGGCATTGCTTACTAACCCACGTAATAGATGAGATTAATAAGTATCCTGTTAATCAGCAGCAGCACTATCATCATCATTAATAATATAAATGTTTTCCTTTTCTATTTCTTTTTCTTTTTTTAAAACTTTTAAGTTCAGGATTACGTGTGCAGGTTTGTTATATAGGCATACTTTTGTCATGGGGTTTTGTTGTACAGACTATTTCTTCACCCAGGTATTAAACCTAGTAACTATTAGTTGTTTTTTTTTTTTTTCCCTCATTTTCTCCCTCATCCAACCCTCCACTTTCCACCTTCCATTATGCCCTATGTGTTGTTCCCCGCTACATGTACATATGTTCTCATCATTTAGCTCCCTTTTATACATGAGAACATGTGGTATTTAGTTTTCTATTTCTGCATTAGTTTGCTAAGAATAATGGCCTCCAGCTCCATCCATGTCCCTGCAAAGACATGATCTCATTCTGTTTATTTTTATGGCTGCATGATATTCCATGGTGTATATGTACCACAATTTCCTTATACAGCCTATTACTGATGGGCATTTAAGTTTATTTCATGTCTTTGCTACTATGAATAATGCTGCAATGAGCATACTCATGCATTTGTGTTTACAATAGAACAATTTATATTCCTTTGGGCATATACCCAACAATGGGGTGGTGGGACTAATGGTAGTTCTGACTTCAGGTCTTTGAGGAATTGTCACGGTGTCTTCCACAATGGCTGAACTAATTTACACTCCCACCAACAGTGTATAAGCGTTCCTTTTTCTCCACAACCACATCAGCATGTTTTTTTTTTTTTTTTTTTTTTTACTTTTTAATAATAGCCATTGTGACTGATGTGAGATGGTATCTCATTGTGGTTTTCATTATCATTTCTCTAATAATCAGTAGTGTTGAGCATTTTTTCGTATGATTGTTGGCCACATGTATTTCTTCTTTTGAAAAGTGTCTGATCATGTCCTTTGCCCACTTTTTAATATTCACATTTGCCTGAAAATCAGGTTTGGGGATAAGATAAAGATCATAAAATACATATTTAATGTGTTTAAAGAAATAAAATTTGAAGAAAGAATTCATGGATTGAAATATTAAACAGAAAAAATTGTAGCAAAGATAAATAAAAATGGATAACTTGAAAAAAGTTAACAAGACATGTAGATGTCTTAATCTGTGTCCCGTTGCTAAAACTGAATACTGCAAACTGATGATTTGTAGGAATAAAGGTTGATTTGTTCATGGTTCTGGAGACGGAGAGTTCAAGAGCATGTTTCTGGTATCTAGTAAGAGATTCCTTGCTGTGTCAGAACATAATGAGGGAATCACATAGCAAGAGGCCAAGAGTGTGCCCATTCAGATTTCTCTTCCTCTTTTTACAAAGCCACCAGTCCTACCACAGGGGCTCCATTCTTATGATCTTGTCTAATTCTAATTACCTCCCAAAGGCACCACTTCAAGTCAACATATAAATTTGAAGGCTACGTTCCCAACGCATGAAATTTCAGGACATGCTTAAACCATAGAAATAAATAATAGCATAAAAGTATAGTATGTATTTAATTAGTGTCTGAGAAGGGAAGAAAATTATGTATTGGGCCACTGAAATATACTGGCTGAGAAATTTTTAGAAATGGTAAAACCACAAATGGTCACTTAAAGGGTAGTACGTTGTACATCACGCATGATAAAGCAAAAATAAATAAATATAAATCTTCATATAAAAATGTGGAGATTTCAGGCTATAAAATCATTTCCAATCAATTTCTAAAAATTGATAACATAAAAATCATGTTATCCAAGCACAGTGAAATGTCTTTTTGTTTCCT
The DNA here is from genome assembly GCF_028885655.2 of Pongo abelii. Taxonomy (NCBI): domain Eukaryota; kingdom Metazoa; phylum Chordata; class Mammalia; order Primates; family Hominidae; genus Pongo; species Pongo abelii. The sequence goes on along the minus strand of NC_071988.2, from coordinate 50,868,336 downwards.
GTGCTGTTTTGAAATATGTTATATATTTCTATTTGATATATAAGATATATATTTCAAAACAGCACAGGAAACAAAAAGTCATTTGAAATACATATTTCACAACATTAAAAGAAATTATACATATATAACTATTATGAAATATATTTTAAAAATAAATATTACATGTTCTTCTAACATGTTAGTTATGCAGTATTTTTTGAACCATTGCCTTAGAATATTTACTGCACAATTTTCCATTTTCATAATTTCTTTTGTCATTTTTGTTATATTCAAACACAACTAAAGACAATATTACTTTATATTCAATATTTAATCTGGTTTATTGACATAATTTATCAACTTATCTACTCAGCAGTGGTTTTACCACACACTTTTTGTCATTTTTAACTTTCTTCTTGCTGAAATACATTCTTTAAAATTGTGTTGTCTTAACTGAGGGTGGCATACTCTACACAATTAGTGATTGTATACATGAAAACATCTTTCTTTTATTCTCAATTCTAAATGATGCATGGCTAGATATTAAATTGTAAGCTGAGTGTTTACTTTTTGACGTATTATTTTCTGATCTCAATTCTGCTATTGTTGCTGATGCAGGCTGTTAGTAATGTGAAATTCATCTTGTTTTAAGATTACTTATCTTTGATATTTTTGAAATTTAATTGGCATGGCTACATATGAATATATTTTTATGTAAGTTATCCCATATTTGAAGAGTACATTCTATATTATGTTCACTTTTTTCCTGGTACTTCACATTTTTAGCAATTTCTGTAAATGATGAATCACAGTAATTCTATTCTCTGCTTGTTGAAATCCTATTAAATTATTATTGAAACTTCCTGATTTAACCTCAGTGTTTCAGATGTTGCTTCCTATTTTTACCTTATGGTCTTTCTGTTCTGATCCAGGTATGGTATTTTTTCTAACTTTCAGTTTATTTTTATGTGTGTTCCTATTAAGTTTTTTTCAATGTTTACTTGTAAAATGCACACAATTTAATTTTTATGACACTTTAGTTTCTTGTTTTATCTTTTATTCCTAATATTCCTTTCAAAGTTAGTCAAAACTGTCTTTTTTTTTTTTTTTTTTTTTTTTTTTGTGAGATGGAGTCTCTCTCTGTTGCCCAGGCTGGAGTGCAGTGGTTCACCCTCCATTCACTGCAACCTCTGCCTCCTGGGTTCAAGTGATTCTCCTCCCTCAACCTCCTGAGTAGCTGGGATTACAGGCATGCGCTACCACGCCCAGCTAGTTTTTGTATTTTTAGTAGAGACGGGGTTTCACCGTGTTGGTCAGGCCGGTCTCGAACTCCTGACCTTATGATCCGTCTGCCTCAGCCTCCCAAAGTGCTGGGATTACAGGCGTGAGCCACCGCCCCCAGCCTGAGTTAAAACTGTTTTTAAAAGTATATATTTATTTATTAAACTGATAGCTTTATTAATTTGATAAATAATATTAAACATTTTTGGATATATTTTATATTATTTTAATTTCTTTGTCAGAGAGAGCCACTAAATGATTTTCTTATGGAGTGGATTTTCATTCTGATCATGGATTATGTTGATTTTCATGGTTTTAGATTTCTTTATCTATTTTTGAATGGTTTACAAGGTCAGATTTGCAGAATTTTTGTATCTGTTTTCTTTCTCAGCTCTTTTTCTCTTTCATTATTTAACCTCTGTGTTAATCGGTCACTGCCTAGTTTTTTATGGCAGGCTACTTCCAAGCTCAAAGCTCTCATCTTATAATATGTGTTGAACAATTAATTAAACAGCAGATCATTAGTTAGCAAGTGAAAACCTTAAGCTATTTTTGATAGTAAGGTTATATTCTTTTCTGTCATATATATTACCATTCATTTGAAACTGTGCCAGTCTTATTAATTGAAAACATGTCACTGTCATTTCTCCAATTCCTGGTGAGGTTAAGCAACCTTTCATGCATTTATCGTTCTATTTAACTCACTTCTATGTTGGTTACATGATAAGATACTTCGTCTTATTCACTCTCTCTTAACTAGTTACACAGTTCTCACTGCTATTACAGTCTTAATCAACCAAGCACTTTAGGGTAGTAATAACCACATTGCTGCCAAAGATTATAACCTCCAAAGTCAACTAACCCTTTCCCCAAGCCAAGGCAAGAAAATTCCAAATTTTTGAATGGAGTATAATGCATGGAAATAAAGCATCATCAAATGTTAAAACATTATGAACATCTGCAGTAATTAAATGATATAGAACTGGTGCAAGACTATTCTTAAAGATAAATGAAAAGTGATTCGAAGTCTAATATATGCACATTGCATATACACCATGACACACACACACACACACACACACACACAAGATAAAGCAGTATTACAAATTGGTGAGATGAAAGAATGTTGCAATAAATTAAAATTAAAAATGAAATTAGTACCCTTAAATCCTATCCCAATTTAAGTAACAAAATATTAACCATACTCCACATATATTGTTAAAAGTTCCATAGAAAACTGATACAATAAACCAATAAATAAATAAAATATTTGTAAACATACATATAAACAGGGTAAGGAAGTTTATTTCAGTATAAACTGAAGACAAAAAAACATAATAAACTATAAAAAGACTTGAATAATTAAGAAAATATTGGGCATCAGAATTTACACTTGTGTCTATTTACTATGACACCTGGGTGACAGATTTTTATTTCAGTCTCTTCAAATTTTATGGCTAAATTACTCACGAATTTTCAGAAAATGATAAAATATGTATCTAAAAACTTCACTTTTTGAATATAAAAAAACTCAAAATTATTAACTGAAAATACTCTGAATTAAAAAATACTAATTAAAAATGAGAAAACAAATTTTATGGTTTCCACAAACATATAAACATCTAAAATAAATGTGGGCAGATAGTTTTCACGTCTTTATCACTAAAACTCTAAAATTTTATATTGCTGAAACTATAAAGCTTTACTGAATAATAGAAATCTTGAATAAATTGAGTAATTTTCTACATCTCTAATGGAAAGATACAAAAACAAAAATCAATCAATTCTGCCAAAATTATTGTATATATTTAGTGCAATTGTATTAAAATATTTTGCTTTTGCTGGACAGACATCAAATAATTTTGATGTTTATTTGAAAGAATATAAACAAAATATGGCAAATTCTTACAAGTGATAATCCTTTCATTGAATACTTACAAGTTATAAGTAGACTTCTCTGAATATGGCACAATGGCACAAATTATAAAGGACGGCAACTGTAAGTACGATTATACAAATAAAAACTTTTGTATGTAAAAATTATAAACAAAATAAAATTGTTTTCCTACAAGGTAAGAATTCCATAGAATTATTATGCTATTTTTACATTTAATATTAGCAAAGCTGATATGAAGGTAATATGCAACATGCAGTGATGTAGGGAAATAGCCATTTTCATGCATTGCTGGCCATAGCAAAATTGGTACCAGCTGTTGGAGAATTTGTTAATACTGACATGATCACTCAGCAATTCCACCTTTAGAAATTTATCTTAAGAAATGATAAATGAATTTAAAAAGTAGGAATAGATGCAAAAGTTTGACTGAGGTAATTTTCATCCCACTGTACTCATTTTAAAATGAAAGCTAAATTACTATTTTTAATTTAGAATACTATCCATTCTAGTTTACTCCATCTAGAATACTATACATATATATGTAAGTAGTATTCTCTTTTAGATATATACCAATGGCTTTGGAGACAATAATTTCTTGTCTGGAGAATTTTTTACAATATTTTGCTTAGTGACAACATCAGTTTCATGATACGTATAGTATGCTCTTAGTTTTGTTTTTTGAAAGCAATATTTTAATATAGGGAGTATCTTTGGAGATGCTGATTACAAATGGTTTTGTTTTTGTATTTAATAATTTTTATTTGAAATATAATATTCCAACTGGACAGTATATAAATCATAAGAATATACTTAAATAAATTTTCACAATAGATAAACTCATGACCACTCACAAAATTCAGGAAATATAATAACATCTCTAGCATCCCAGAAATTACAGTTATGCTGACTTCTAAACGCTATTCAGTGCAACATTCAATGCAAAGAAACACCAACTGTCCTGGCTTCTCATTCCAGATTTTAGTGTCATATAGTTTTGACTTTCATATACATTTATTAACAGATCGTGTTTTTGTGTGTCTTTTTAAATTCAGTATTATACTTTGAGATGCGTACATGTTAAGAATTAACTTGTAGTTTATTCATTGCTTCACGATGTTCAACATACAATAATTTGTAAAACGTTGATCAGTTCTGCGATCAATTAATACTTGGGCTAAATCCCCTTTAAGGCTACTACGGTGCTGTAATGAAGTGTAATGAATAGATATATATATACACACATATATACAATTATTTCTCTGTATATACTCATACTTCTACACATATTTATGCCATTTTAAAAGTAAAAACTCCAGGACAAATGTATATATGTCTTCGATTTTATTTAAAAAAGAAAAATCATTTTTTACTGTGATTGTGACAGTTATACAATTTTGACTTCCACCAGCAGAGTATGAGAATTCCAGTTGTGCCACATACTCAACAAGACTTGGTACTGCATTTTTCATTTTAGTCTTTCTAGCAGGTATCTTTTAGTTTTTTTGTTGTTGCCACTTTTGTGCCTTTAATTTACATTTCATTTGTGTTTTTAGCAGTTAAATATCTTTCACATGTTCATTGGTCATTAGGGATATTCTCTTTCAAGGCGCCTTTTTAATTATCTTGCCCAGTTTTTATTAGTTTTTCAGACTTTTCTTATTGATTTGTAGGAAATGTCGCAGAATCCTTTGGATGTCACTTCACCAACTGGAAACCTTTGTGGCCGGCATTGCATCTGCTTAGGTTTTTGCTGGCTCCTACCCACCCTGCCTGGAAGGCTGTGCTAGGCTCACGCTATCAGCCGAGATCCCATGCCCGCCTAGAGCAAGCCAGGTGCAGAGCAGCAAGGGGAGTGTGAGTAAGCGAGCTCCAGGTCTGGCCACTGCACACAGCCAGGCATATCAGCTGCTGCAGAATGGCAGGCAGCTCCAGGTGCAAGCACACATGCCAGCTCCCTGCGAGGCTGCAGCTGGACCAGGCCTACCACACGCAGCTTCAGCTGCAGGCACTGGCGTCTAGACAACGGGAACGCGGTGGCGCCTGGAGACACCAGCAACCACTGAGCCCCAGAGGGTGGCAGGGGGGCGTGTTATAGCTCTCTTATTCCTGCAACCAGCATGGCAAACGACGGGGAGGGGCGGGGGGTGTGGTGTGTGTTGCAGCCCATTTGTGTTGCAGCTCATTCAGTCCTGCTGCCTCACTCTGCCCCACTGCCCCTAGGCTGGCCCTGACCTGCCGCTGCTTCCCATCACATAAGGCAGCTGCCCAATGCTGATGGAGGGCAGGAGGTCTATAGTGTTACAATTCTGGCTTGAGGAATCCCAAGGTCTTGGCCCAAAGAAGGGTCACTGCTCTTCACTCCTGCAGTGTGGTGTATGGGTGTACATCACCACCTGCCACTCAGCAAGCTGGCCAGGAATGTGTTACAGCCCTCTTTGCACGAGCCATTCAGTGGGTCCTGAGTTCTTATCACACATGCAGGAAGAATGAGGTTATGTGGACAACTGGAGGATAAGCAAGGTGGAGAAGAGTTTTATTGAGCAATAAAACAGCTCTTATAATTTAGGATACCCAAAGTGGGTAGCTCCTATCCACAGTTACGTAGTTTTGACTTGTGTCTGAGTCCAGCTGTGTTTTTTATGGTCTCAGAATGGAGGATGTACATGCTGATTGGTCTATAGGCAAGAGGAAGTACATGCTGATTGGTCCATGGTGGAGGCCAGAAAAAGCACCATCTGATTGGCTGAAAGGCATCAAGGAAGTTCTCACTCCAGGTTGTGGACTCCTCCCGGAACTGGCAACCAGGCCCTCAGGCTTCAGACCCTCCCTAGCTTCAAGGTTGGGCCTCACCAGAGACCCTTCCCACCTAAGAACCTGTCTGTCTCCACCTGCCATCATCAAAATTGTATAGTATGTATTTGAGTCCTTTGTTTAATACATTGCAAAATATACTTCTGTTCTGAGGCATGAATATTTTATTCTTTTATTTTTTTATCAGACATTTTTCATTTGCTTGAAGTCCAAGTAACAGCCTTATGCTTTTGATTAGTTTTTTTGTCTTATTTAAGAAATTCATGTTTTTCAATGTCACGAAAATTAAAGCTCAGCTCAGTTTACAACTTGTGAAGTTTCTGTGTATGGTGTGAGGTAGTATGTCCAGATTCATGACAGTATTTTTGTATGTATATATATTTAACCTTAATCTGTTGTGTTGACCATGCCGTTTCCACTGCACTGCAGTATCTTAAAGATCATAAATCAATTTTTTTTCTAGTTTCTCTCTTTTGGCCTAATATTCTATTTGGCTATTATTTGCACAAAAATAATATTTTATCTTTATAATAGATTTCACATTTGGCTTTGTAAGATCAAGGCATATATATTATTCAAGACTGCCTTACTATATTTATTTCCATATACATTTAAAAATCAGATAGTCAATTTTCGTAAGAAAAAATCTTACTAGGGGTTGATTGTTTGCATTGGAAAAATATTATATTAATAAATTATATTCAATGCTCAATATGACATTCTGTAATATTTTACACTTCCTTAATTTCTTAGCATCATACTTTATAGCTTTCTATGTAGATTTTCTGTACAAATGGGGGAGGGAGAGGATCAGGAAAAATAACTAATGGTTACTATGCTTAATACATGGGTGATGAAATAATCTGTACAACAAACCCCCATGACACAAGTTTAATTATATCACAAACATGCACTTGTACCCCTGAACTTAAAATAAAAGTAAAAACAAAAATCAAAAAACAAAGCACTACTGAAATTAAACTTATTTGGGGCATTTTTTAATTGACTTTTTACTGAGCTGTTTTAAGATTACAGCAAAATTAAGTGAAAGTACAGAGTTCCCATATACTCTGCCTAAAACACCCAATTTGTGGAAGCTTAAATTTACTTTATAAAATGAACGCTTATAAGAATTTAATGGCAGAGCCATCTGGTGCTGGAGGTTTCCTTGAAGGAAAGGTAATAATTATTATTTATAATAATGGATTTATTTTCTTTGGTGTAACTCAGATTACTGATATCTTCTACTTTTACTGTCCACTTTACTAAGTTTTTCCCCAAAGTATTTGTGCATTTTAGCCAAATTGTCAATTTTATTGGCAAAAATCTTTATATAATATTTCTATATTTTAACATCTGAAAGATTTAGATTGATAACCCAATTCTCCAACTGACATTGATAATGTCTTATATTTTTTCTTGATTTGCATAGCTATTGATTTATGAATTTCATTACTTTCATCTAAGATCCATATTTTGGTGCATTGGTGTCCTCTATTTTATGTTTGTTTACCATTTCATTGGCTTTTGCTCTTATCTGTGTTATTTCTATATTTGTCTTATATAGAATGTGATTATTTTGTGTACAGTGTCTAATAAAGAAATTTTAGTCACATATTTTCTGAGTAACCAGTGTGAATTTTTCTTTGCTTCATGGACTGTTCATAGGCAGCTTTTTAAATTTCCTAGTTTTCAGTTTTTTCTTATTCTCGTTTTGTTATTATTCTCTAGCTTAACTCCACTGTGTCAGAAACATACACTACATGATTTCACAAAATATATCAAATTTTGATAATATTCTAGATTAACCTGAAAAAATGTATGTTCTTCTGTACACATTATATAGCATACAATATTCTATTTATATATCAGTAACACCAAGTTTCATAATTATCTTCTTCAATTATCTTTTATCATTACTGAAAATTTATCAAACAGTTGAAAAAATTTTTTAAAGTGAAATATTACAAATATGTCTTCAAATACATAATTAGTCAATTTTGGCTTTACATTCTGTAATGTTGAATTATTTGACACAGAGATTTAGGATTCATTTCTTCCTGTTGGATTGACACCTTAATGTATTATCATGATGTTATATTTTTATCTTGAATGTTTATAGCCCTAAAGTGTCCTATTTAGTATAGTTATATCATCTTTGTTTTATTTATTGTTTGTAGACTATATTTTTTCCTTATGTGCCTTATGTGGCATTAATCAATTTTCTCTGCTTAAAATATTATCATATATTAGCTTATTTGTGATGTATTTAACTTTTTAAGGTTGTTTACTTAGAAACTAAAGTTAGCATCTTGATTTATTACAGATGTATACAAATAATTACACTTATCACTTCCCCAATCGTGCCAGAATAGTTTATTTTTTTACTTTCACAGTAATGGTAGAACCTAAAGCTTAATTTATAAATTAGGCATAGAAAAAGATTAACAAGAAGAAACAGTAAAATAGATCAATTACAACAATATACTGCAATAAAAGTTATGTGAATGTAGTCTCTCTCTCACTCTTACTATCTCAAAATATCTTCTTGTGCTACAGTCACTTTTCTTCTTGAGGGGATATAAAATAATATGACTACATGATGATTTAAAGTGAGGCAAATTTCCTCTCAATTTGTTGTCATCTCCTCCTTCCCAGCCTGTGGTAGTATTGAAAACCAACAGCTCACAATTACAGTGAACACCAGTATCCTGCCAGCTAATAGTGAGTACAAATAAGGACTGGGGATTCTTGAACCCCACATTATGATCATTTAACATCTTTGTTTAAGGCTAATGCTTAATTGAAGAATTCACAATGCCTCTGCCTTTGTGACAGACAAACTCACTTTAATCTTAAAGGTATTTCTTATTTTCTCTCTTGATCACTAGAAAAGTAACTAAGGTTAAGCCTTAACTAATTCAGGAAAGCCCTGAGTCTACTAAAAGAGCTATGAGACTTAGCTAATAATATAGCTAGAATCAGGATGTGACGTGAAACCTCATCTTGAGTTTCTAGATAAAGAGTGCTGGAAAATAAGAATGAATTATTCAAGGCTGAGATAGCATTTCATTTATGATACAACCATAGAAAACGAAAACATGTAGAAAAGTTATTAACATGGGAACATCTTTTTGGGAAGGCATCTGGTGCTAAGATGGTTCTTAGGAGCTTGAAGAAAGAGATGGCACACAATTAATTAGATATAAATGATAGAGCTACTTTCACTGTTGTTGAAAAAAGTCATCAAACACTTAAAATAGACATATTAAAGTGGCTATTCTATGTAATCCTGGAAAACCTGATACATATATTCTTCCAGATAGCAAAGTCATGAGACTGTCTTGATGAGGGGGCACCAGCATCACTGAGAAGCTGGAAGACATCATTTGTAGATCAAGCTAACACAGATGCATAGGGTTGCATTTATTATTGCTGATCAAGTTACTCCTACCACTGTTAAATCAAGGGTCTTTCATCCTGGATGTGGCAGAAATTCATCTGAACTAACATCAACATATATTCTAAGCATGGATTTCATTTTCTGCCCACAGAGCTTCCATCAACACTACTAAGGGCTTTAGTGTGAGTTTAATCCTACAGAACATTGTATCAGACACAAAGTATCATTTCACAACATCATAAGTGTTGTAGTTAGCAAATGACCACTGGATCATCTGTTTTTATCACACACTACTCCACCCAGAAAACTTCCAGTCTAATAAAATGAAGGAAATGGTTTTTGGAGAGGTGCTGAGGTAGCTGATTGGAGATATTAACTTACAATAATCGGATTCTACCCCTAAAGATGCAGGTACAGTCCCAAATTATTTTCCATTATAAGGTTGGGTCTGGAAACAAAGTGTGAAAATAGGACTGGCCCCACTTATTATCATTCCAATGACCCGGTTCAGAAATCGTGCTTTCTATACCTTCTTCTCTGGTTCCTGGAGTGAAAATGTTTTCCCGAGATTGCATGGCAAGAATTTCTGGATAAATGAGGAGAATATTAGCAGAATCTGGGAACAAGGAGAATCAGTTTAGAGCATTCTGATACATTTTGATACCAGTATCATGAATACTGTAAATTGGATGAATCCAATTTACTTCTGTCATTTAGAGCTGATGGTATCTTTCATATAAATCACATTTTAGAGGTCTCCTTAATAGAGTAATCCAAAACGCATGGTCTTGAACCACATTGCCTTCATAAGATGCTCAAAATTCTAATCCAATTTGAATGAGACTGTAAACAGTTCTAGTAGGATGAATTAGACACAGAGACTAATGGAATAGGTCTCGCTGTTTAGAATCCCGGACAGTCACATATATTATTATTTGTCCTCCTCAGGAAACTGTTTAGGATAGTGGTTTCTGTCCTAGACACTTTTTGCAATCATATCCCACAATCTTGATTTCTGAAAAAATATGTTTCATCCTCCATAGTTGCTATCATCATTTATCTCTTTCAAAAGGGTTACACTTCAAAACAAAAGCATCTCTGAGTTAGTGCCATATTTTAAGCCATCTTAACTCTGAGAGTTAGCTTTGCAACATAAAATTTATCAATAATCTCACAACAGTAGGTGCCCCAATGTCAGAATATGGAGGATTATTGGAATGGGAGACAAAAGTAAATACTTCCTGTTATTTCTCAAACTAAGAGGAAACAATATTATCTTGTCATGCATAAAACTCACTTAAGTCTAGCGTAAAGGAGAGTGAATTGCTTTTGATAAGTGATTATATTTGTTGAGGTAGAGGAAAGAGAATATGAGTGATTGAATTTTCTTAAAATAGGTCAAGAAATTACATTAGGCCCTCAACTAATATAGGAGGGAGTAGGCAGAAAAGAAGAACTATGAAACCAGCATCAACCTAATACCAAAATCTGGCAGAGACACAACAAAAAAAAGATAACTTCAGGCCAAAATACCTCATCAACATAGACACAAGTACCTTCAACAAAATACTAGCAAACCAAATCCAGCAGCACATCAAAAAGTTAATACATCACAATCAAGTAGGCTTTATTCTAGGGATAGCAAGGTTGGCACAACATATGCAAATCAATAAATGTGATTTACCACATAAAATTAAAAGTAAAACCATATGATTATCTTAACAGACACTGAAAAAGCTTTAGGTCAAATCCAATAGCCCTTCATAATAAAACCCTCAACAGACTAGGCATCAAAGGAACATACCTCAAAATTATAAGAGCCTTCTATGGCAAACCCACAGCCAATATGATATTGAATGGGCAAAAGCCCACTTTATTGTGGTATATTAACTTTTCGATCTACTTCCAGATTCAGTTTGCTAGTATTTTGTTAAGGGCTTTTGTGTCTATGTTCATGAGGGATATTGGCCTGAAATTTTCTTCTTCTGTTATGTCTCTGCCTGACTTTGGTATCAGGCTGATGTCAGCTTCATAGTTCTTCCTTTCTGCCTACTCTTCCCCACATTGGTTGAGGGCCCAATATAATTTTGTGACCTGTTTCAAACATTCTGCTTGAGAACTGGAACAAGGATGCCCACTTTCAACACTCCTATTCAATATATTGCTGGAAGTCCTAGCCAGAGCAATCAGGCAAGAAAAAGTAATAAAAGGTATCCAAATAGGAAAAGAACTCAAACTATCTTTCTTTACTGATGATATGATTATATACCTAGAAAACCCTAAAGACTCTGCCAAAAGCTTACTAGGACTGATAAACAATTTTGGTAAGTTTTCAGGACACAAAATCAATGTACAAAAATCAGTAGTTCATTACTGGTATAGTAATGTTTAGGCAGAGGGTCAAATAAAGAATATAATCCCATTTACAATAGTCACAAAGAAAATAAAATACCTCAGAACACAGCTAACCAAGGAGATGTATGATCTCTACAAGGAGAAATACCAAATGTTGCTGAAAGAATTTATAGAAGACACAAATAATTGGAAAAACCATTCTATACTCATGGATTGGAAGAATCAGTATCGTTAAAATGGCTACATTGCCCAAAGCAATGTATAGATTCAAGATATTTCTATCAAACAATCAATGTCATTTTTCAAAGAATTAGAGAAAGAAGATTTTAAAATTTACGTGAAACCAAAAGAAAGAGCCCAAATAGCCAAAGCAATCTTAAGCAAAAAGAATAAAGCCAGAGACATCACATTATTTTAAACTACACTATAAGTCTACAGTAAACAAAGCAGCATGGTACTAGAACAAAAGCACACATAGACCAATAGAACAGAATAGAAAACTCCAGAAATAAAGCCACACATCTACAACCATCTGATCTTTGACAAAGCTGACAAAATCAATGGGGAAATGACTATCTATTCAACAATGGTGCTGAGATAAATGGCTAGCCATATGCAGAAAATGAAACTGGACCCTTACCGTTCATCATGCACAAAATTTAAAGATGGATTACCGATTTGAATGTAAGACATCAAACTATAGAAATTCTAGAGCAATAACTAGAAAATACGCTTCTCAAAATCAGCCTTGGCAAAGAATTTTGGCTATGTCTCCAAAAGCTATTGCAACAAAAATAAAAATTGACAAGTGAGACCTTATGAAACTGAAGAACTTCTCACAGCAAAATATAATATCAATTGTGTAAACAGACAACCTGCAGGATGGGATAAAATATCTGCAAACTATGCATCCAGCAAAGACCTAATATCCAGAATCTATAAGGACAAATCCACAAATTAAAAAACAAACCAAAAAAAAATGCATTAAAATTTGGGCAAAAGACATGAACAGACATTTCTCAAAAGCATACGGGCAAGTACACAACAAACATATGCAAACATGTTTATCATCACCAATTATCAGATAAATGTAAATCAAAACCACAATGAGATACCTATGCCAGTCAGAATGGCTATTATTAAAATGTCAAAAGGCAGCAGATGCTGGTGATGCAACAGAGAAAAGGGAACATTTATACATAGCTGGTGGGGAATGTGAATTTTGTTCAGCCACTGTGGAAAACAGTTTGGAGATTTCTCAAAGAACTTAAAATAGAGCCACTGTTTTATCCAGCAATCCCATTACAGGGCATATGGCCAAAGAAAAATAGACCACTATAGTGAAAAGACACATGTAATGGGATGTTTACTGCCATGTCATTTATGATAGCAAAGACTAGGAATCAACCTAGGTGCCCGTCAGTGGTAAATTGGACAAATACAATGTGGTACATATTACCACAGAATAGTATGCAGTGATAAAAAAGTGAAATCATATCCTTTGCAGCAACATGGATGGAACTGGAGATTATTATTCTAAGAAAATTAACACAGTAGGAGAAAACAAAATACTGCCTGTTCTCTCTTATAATTGGGAGCTAAACATTGAGCACACATCTACACATAAACATGGGAACTATAGACACTGTTGCCTACTAAAGGTGGGAGAGGGTGAGAGAGGTATAGGCTGAAATACTACCTATTGGGTACTATGATCACTACCTGCGTGCAATATATCTGTGTAAGAAATCTTTACATGTAAACCTTGTGTATAAAATAGAAGTTGAATTTAAAAAATCAAAATAAAAAGTCAGCAGCTACTGTTCTAAACATGATAATCTACTAGATATTAATAAATGGTAGGCCAAGCAAAACTGGAACATTGTTATTTATGAACAGAATCGAAATAACATGAATGTGCACTAAGTGCCATGATTACAGTGAATTTCTTTTTTAAGTGCCAGACAATATCAAAGAGGAAGGAAAGCTTTATTTGGTACATCATCATCATTATTGTTATTTAAATAAGGAATTAGTATATAGATTGTCATAGCTGGAAAATACTCAAGGTACTATCAAGAGATTAGTTGGCTTAGTTTCTCATGGAATTCTATATATGAAAGAATAAAAGTGCTCATAAGCAAATGAGGGCCTGGAGTGTTAGGACAAAAGAATTAGGAAAAGTCAAAGGCCTGGGAGATTTCATTAGGAGGAAGGACAATAACAAATGAAAATGAGAATCAAAGAGAAGTGGGATTAAAAACAGGTAGAACACAATGGAGAAAACTCAATGGGTAGTATTAACATTATTATCAGAATTTTGTGATTAATAGGGGTTATCAGGGAATTTCCAGTGGTGAATTATGAGAGTATATGTGGTAAAAGAAGATCATGTAGCTCAGATAAGTACAGATTACAGGTGATTAAATATCTGGCAATGGGACTGAATAGAAGATAAACTAAATAAAACTATGAACATGAAGATAGGATTAGAAACACATATTGTTAAAGGTAAGTAGTTACCTATTATGAAAATATACATACGAGGCTTAGAAACTGGAAGGATGGTGTGGCCCTGCTTCCTAGGTTTCCTGGGAGTGTTTTGATGTATGCCTGATTTTATTTTATTTTATTTTTTTTTACTTTTATTTTAGGCTTGGGGGTAGGTGTGAAAGTTTGTTACACAGGTAAACACATGTCATGGGCGTTTGTTGTACATATTATTTCCTCATCTAGGTATTAAGCCCAGTACCCAATAATTATCTTTTCTGCTCCTCTCCCTCCTCCTACCTGCTCCCTTCAAGTAGACCCCAGTGTCTGTTGTTTCCTTATTTGTGTTCATAATTTCTTATCATTTAGCTCCCACTTATAAGTGAGAACATGTGGTATCTGATTTTCTATTCCCTCATTAGTTTGCTAAGGATAATAGCCTCCAGCTTCATCCATGTTCCCACAAAAGACATGATCTCATTCTTTTTTATGAATGGATAGCATTCCATGGTTTGTATGTACCACATTGTCTTTACCCAGTCTGTCACTGATGAGCGATTAGGTTGATTCCATGTCTTTGCTATTGTGAATAATACTGCAGTGAACATTTGCGTGCATGTGTCTTTTAGGTAAAGTGATTATATTCTTCTGCGTGTATACCCACTAATGGGATTGCTACCATTAGGTAGTTCTGCTTTCAGCTCTTTAAGGAATCACCATTCTGGCTTCCACAATGGCTGAAGTAATTTACACTCCCATAAGCATTTATAAATGTTCCATTTTGTTCTCAACCTCACCAGCATCTGTTATATTTTGACTTTTTAATGATAGCCATTCTGACTGGTGTGAGATGATATCTCATTGTGATTTTCAGTAGCACCTCTTTTCTTTTCAAAAATGCCTTGGTTAGGTGATAAATTATGGTCACCATATATATAGGTACTACAAATTACATGATGAAAAGTTTAATTAGATAAAAGACAATAATGGTTTCCATAGAGCACCTTAATGTTAGTATTCTTTTATTTTTGCTCTCAATCATTTTTTTTCTAAAGAAGCCTAGACACACTACTTGTTTAAGGAAGAACCCAGAGAAAAAGACAGAGTCTGTAAGTCCAGTCTAATGTTTTTTGCACTATCTTATGATATTTCCTAATGTTTTGGTGGAGCAAAGTGTTTTGACATTTTTGAGAAAATATAAATATACCTATCATTATTTTAAATAATGAATACATCTTAACACCTATTTTATACATAAAATGTAGTACTTATAGCATAATTTGTAATAAAACCATAGATTAGTCATATAAACTATTCTGATATTATTTTTCCTTGATTGTATGATAGATATACATATTTTATACAGATAGAGAAGAACACATTTATAGATTTGTGGCAAGAGGCCAGGGATAATATATCAGAGTTTCAGAAGGTGTTTAACTTCTATCTTTCACCTGAAGGTACCTGGAGATTTCCTATAATAATCTCAATGTCAGTCTCTTCATCTTGGCCAACAATGAATTTCACTCAACCTACAATCTCCTGAGAGGAGAAGTAAGCAGGGTTTGACAATGATAAACTATATAGTATATCTATATAGAGCAATTGGACAGAAGTGTGTATGATATATGTTCGATGTCTGTTTAAAAGATGAGTCAGTAAACAAATGGATGAGAAATAATGCATGGTAAAGTTTGCCTTGAAGCAGGAGCCACAGAGGAAAAACTGGTATAAGCTGCTAAATGTACCAAAGAATTGCAAAAAAGAAAATGGAGAATGATCAATGGAAAAGAAACACATATGAATGTGTATGCTTTTCTAGTACCAATTTTTCATGAGTACTGTGAAACAATGCAGTAATTTTAATATATATCTGAAAATCACTATTTCCCCTCCTTTGTTTAAGTATTAGCAATAAATGGACTTTTTGTCTCCATGAATCTCATAAGAGACTCTGAAACAAATGTATGAGTGTACCCATGTATGTGTGTGTACCCACACATGTATGAATGTAAGTTTGTATATGCATGTATTCATATGTACATATGTTTATACTTTTATTAATTTAAATTGTTCTTAGTGTATACTGATGAACAAATCATGCTTAAAAAATATTAGAAAGAATCATTTATTGGAAAACAAATTGTTCTGAAAAAAATATGAGAACCATACTTAGAATTGTACATTTCATAATGTGCTGGTAATAAATATATATTGCCTATAGAATGACTATTAAATCTTCTTCAAGTATGTGGAAAAGTAAAAAAAAAAAAAAAAAGGCAAAGTAGCCTGGACAATATTAGTTTGGAGATACTGATAGGTAGCTAGGTAGGTGGATAAGTGAGTGAGACATATCTTAAATAAAGCATATTTGTGAGGAAAGATTTTTAAGGGTAGAACAGGAAAACAGGGTAATGGATGTATTATTTCAAGACCCATGGTTCTTTTTCTAATGTTATCCTTCTTCTCTTCCTTTGGTGTTAGGGACCTCAGAGAGATCACAATTTGATGTAGTGAATCTTTCTTGGCAAAGGAAGAGCGAATTGGAATATAAGTTCTGCGGAATCCTCTAAGGGAACAGTCAGGTTTCTTATGCATGCAAATGGAATTACCTTCTAGTCAGTAAAGAGAACATGAAGAAGGACAAGATCTTGCATATAATATTTACTAAAATCTCATTACATAGACTTTGAGCTTTTAGTTTTCCCAGAAGAAGCTATTATCCACTTCCTTGAAATTTACATATTGCTCAAAATTATTCAATTTTTCCTGTACTTTTTATTAAAAATCCAGGAATACTAAGTGTCAGAGCCAGACACTGCAGTATTTTAAAGACCATATATTTCTGGAATGGTAAACATTCTTAAATATATAAATACTGATCTCTTTTTTTTAATTTAACATATTGTTGAGTATCACCAGAAAGGTTTCATTCCTGTTCCATAAATTTTATAAAACCGTGTAGTATTAAGTCATCAATTTTCTTTGAAATAGTTCAAAGAAATATTTTCCAATTTGTAAAATACCCAGAGTGGGTGGATTCTTGGCTTGACCACTCCAAGTCTTGTTTCTATGGGACAAGTAACCAATATAATATTTAGTTGCATTGGATGGGAATTCATTTTGTTTGCTTTTGTGAGGTCTGATTTATTATACTCTGATTTATAAAATATTGCTTACTAAAACATGTTGGAAAAATCACTTAAAGTATAGAAATAAAATTATATAGAAGTATAATTTTATAATTTGTTAATAATAAATCTGTATAGCCTAAGGAATATTGGCTCTTAATAATGCACTGAAAATAAAACAAACTTATTTGGAGCAGATTAGTTTGGAGAGGTTGAGGTCTCAAATTTTGAACGTAAATGGTACATTCAGTATGCAAGGCACCGTCATTTGAACAATCTTGAAAAAGATTTAAAAAAAAAGTCTCTCTGTTCAGTAAATAGCAAATTAAAAAGCTGTGTATAGCCTAGTTATGCCAGTAAACCAGTATTATGTGTGTGTTCAACCACCTCAGTGGATGAGATGTATTATAATCAGGATGTTTATCATACATAATTACTGAGCAGGAGCTGTATTATATGGCGCTGACAAGCATGGATCTGTAACTCCAGATTTATGTCATTTTAGTTCCTAAGCAGAGCTTGTTATGTAGTAAACCAGCAGAAGCAGATGGACTGCCCTCCAGAGTATAATAGAACAATATAGGATTTTACAGGGGAGAAAGTTTCCTCTAGCAAAACCACAGAAATACAGGCAGCTAGAGAGACAAATCCCACAATTGACCAGAAAGAACTACTGGTCACATTTAAAATCTACTTAATGTATATCAAAGCTGACAAGAAAGAGAAAAGAGAGAGCAAGAACTCCTTTTTTTGTTTAAAGACTGGCACAAACTAGGCTGTGTTGAATAATGACTGAAAGCACAAACTCTAAATCTACTTCTAACAGGTGTGCGACTTTAGACACATTTGTTTATCTCTCTTTAATTTCCTTATCCAAAAAATTTAGACAATAACCCCATAGGGTTTCAATGACCATTAAATGAGGTGAGGATTAAATAGGAAGCTGTACAATTGTTGGCTGTTATTATTATCATCTTGATTTTGTTAATGAGGACAAATCTTAGGGTTTAAGAGAGACTTGTCAAACATTACTGAGCTAGTGAGTAACAGAATAAAAGACAGGTAACAAGTGCCTCAGTCATCTGATGCTGCATAACAAATCACCTTAAAATTTAGTGACTTAAAACAAGAACAATTTTTCATTTTTCATTATTCTACTGGTTGACCAGGTGGTTCTGCTGATCTCACTTGAGCTCACTTTGCAATTGCATTTCTGTGGTAGGCCAACTAGGGACAAGGCTCAGCTAGAACAGCTGAAATGGAAGGACCTTTCTTGTCAATATTTTTATTCATAGTTTTTTCACAGCCTGTGTTTCAGAGGGTTATGAAGCAAGTCACTAGCATGCAAATAGTTTATCACACCTCTGCTTGCCTCACATTTACTAATGTCATGTTGACCAAATGAAATCACATGAGTAAGCCCATAGTCAATATGGGAGGAGATTACTCAAGAGTTTGGACATTGGGAGGCTGTGATTTATTGGAGGCCATTGGAGAAACAATTATCTGTATCTATGTATCTGGAAATCCTTTGATTTATTTTATTTTACTTTATTTTATTATTTGGAGTCAAAGTCTCACTCTGTCACCCAGGCTGGAGTGTAGTGGTGTCACCTTGGCTCCCTGCAACCTCCGCCTTCTGGGTTCAAGTAATTCTCCTGTCTCACCATGTTTGCAAAGCTTGTCTCGAACTCCTGACCTCAAGTGATCCACTGACCTCGGCCTCCCAAAGTGCTGGGATTACAGGAGTGAGCCACCGTGCTGCCCCCTGATTTTTTTTTTTATTGCTCTTCTATTAACTTCAGCTAAGAAAGTTTGCAAAACATAGAATGATCACATACATAGTTAGAACAAAGAACCTGTGTATTCGCATGTACATGCATGGATGCACACATATGAGCACTTACAGGAGGGAGTGTTGCTGAAAAAAACTTCTTGAAAGTTACTGAAATGATGATCTACATTTTAAGTGAAAAAAACTGAATAAATAATGCTCTAAAAGTTTGTGGTAATCCAAGCAATAAGAGTAATAAAACTATGAAAAGTGGGGATTTATTTAGAAAACAGGAACATAGAACATAGAAATTGAAATTTTCCTGTGTGATGAATCTGTTAATCCATTACCTTCTGATGGTTATTTGGTGACAAAAGTGTGTAAAGCAATAAATGTTAAATATCAAATTGAAAGTTTTACCCATCTGGGTGAAGTATGAAATAATGTGTATCTATTTTTAGAAAAATGTGCATGTGATTAGTCATGTACATCTCTTGAGTGGGTTCACCTTAATGTAATCCTTTATTTGCAAAATATGGTTGTTAAACAAAGATTTGGGTTCCACCTTTCCAAAATGCAGATAAGAATACTCACAATAGCGTTTTTTTCTCTATTTTTAGAATTAAAGATGATATACATCTAGAATCTGTCATAGTGTTTGCCACATAGTAGACACTCAATAAATCCTAGCTCTTACATCTCTATACTTTCGTGATTTCCTGTAGGACAAAAGCAGCAGAAACTTCTCCTCTTCCTCCTTCTATTTCTCCTCTTCCTTCTCCTTCTCCACCACTACGATGACCTCCTCCTCCTCCTCTTTCTTTTTCTGCTTTTGCTTCTCTTCCTCTTTCTTGTACCTTTCTAATCCTAATGAACTGCAGGTTCAACAGGCATTCAATAAGTATTAGTTTATTGAAAGAATGTCCTTATAGTATTTGTAGTACCTGTATTTGCTTTAATTAAATACTTTATCCAGATAAGTTCAGAAGTGATAATCACCTGAATGGCACGGACAAACCATACTGCCATTACACATAATTTTAAAGAAAAAGAGTTTTGTGTGGTATCTTTGTATTCTTTCTGTTTAATGCCGAAGATAAACTTCTCACTCAGGCTGTACGCTTGTCTCATACTAGATAATACTTCCAAATAGACTGTTTTACTGATTTATTTTTTTCTTGACTCCACCTAATAATATTCAGAGTTTAGGCCTTTTTAAAATCCCAAATGGCAGAATATTAGTCAGTGGTATTAATAAATGCATAAATATTTCTTCCTGGCAGAAATTACACTTGACAAGTAAATGTTTACTTTGACTAATACTAAAAAAAATTTAATTTTCTATTTAATGGATTTCTATTAGATCATCAATTTTCACATAACTTATGAGTCAGCTGGCGTGTGAGTAAAACTGTTTTAAATCCAAGCTGATTTGTGTGTGTCTTATCTTCCCTTCCCAGTCCCTTCCATTCCCTTCCCCTCCCCTCCCCTCCCTTCCTCTCCCCTCCCCTTCCTTCTCCTCTCTTCCCCTCCCCTCCCTTCCACTTCCCTCCCTTCCCCTCCCTTCTCCTCCCTTCCCCCTTCCCCTCCTTTCCCCTCCCTTCCCCTCCCTTCCCCTCCCCTCCCTTTTCCTCCCTCCCCTCCCTTTTCCTCCCTTCCCCTCCCCCTTCCTCCCCTCCCCCTTCTTTCCTCCCTTCCCCTCTCCCTTCCACTTCCCCGCCCTTCCCCTCCCTTCCCCTCCCTTTTCCTCCCTTCCCCTCCCCCTTCCTCCCCTCCCCCTTCTTTCCTCCCTTCCCCGCTCCCTTCCACTTCCCCGCCCTTCCCCTCCGTTCCCCTCCCTTCCTTTCCCTTCTCCTCCCGTCCCCTCCCTTCCTCTCCCCACACCTTCCCCCATCCCCTCCCTTCCACTTCCCCTCCCTTCTCCTTCCCCTCCCTTCCCCTCCTTTCTCCTCTCTTCCTTTCCCCTTCCCCTCCCTTCCCCTTCCCTCTCCTCCCTTCCCCCCTCCCCTTCTTTCCCTTCCTTTCTCTTCCCTTCTGTTCCCCTCTTTTTCTCATTACCTCTGTCATTTCTTTCTTTCTTTCCTTTTCTACTTTTCTTTCTACTTTCTGTTTCCTTTCCTTTCTTCTTAAATTTTGATTCTGTTGTCTTTTGCTTTGTAATATTTTAAATATTTGTTTAGTACAATACAGCACTGTTTGCCCTTATGGATCTGGGTTACAATATGCTTAGTATGTTTAAAATTATAATTTTTTAATTCTTTCTATCTTCTTTCAATTGTTTATAGCTTTTTAAAAAAATTGTGTAAATTTTAAATTCCCTAGAAATTTTTAGACAACTGAGTTTTTTATAAAGTCAAGCTCCATATTTTTGTCAGAAAAATGTGCAGCCAATTGCCATACAATCATTAATTTAATGTCATCATTATCACATGCTACTTTACCATTTATATATGCTTTTTTATCTAGGCCTAATCATCTGTTCCATTATTGTATTTTTCTTTTCTTACACACGCATTTTTAATTATTGTACCTTTAACATGTTATGCCATATGGTACAACACGTTTACTTTCTCTAAATCAAAGTATTTATTTTTCAAAATGTTTAACGATATTTTTGTGCATTTTATTTTTCATATGACAGTTAATATCCGTTGTATTGATTTTCTTACCTTCAGAGACTATTCTAACCTCTGGAACACAAATTAGTCAAATGTTGAATGTTCTGAATCTCTTCTCAATTTTATGTAATTTTCTATTATGTTTTCTTTTTCTTTACGCTTTTTAATTATATTTTCTTTCTATTTTGGGGGCTTTTTATTCTGGGTTAATTGCTTAATTTTGTCTATCACACATGCAACCTTCATGTATGTTTATTACATGGTATTTGAAAAAAATCACAAATCATATTTTAATTATAATCTTTCTTATCTGATTGTGTGTCCGGAATTGGTGGGTTCTTGGTCTCACTGACTTCAAGAATGAAGCCGCGGACACTCGCGGTGAGTGTTACAGTTCTTAAAGGCGGCATGTCTGGAGTTTGTTCCTTCTGGTGGGTTCGTGGTCTCGCTGGCTCAGGAGTGAAGCTGCAGACCTTCGCCGTGAGTGTTACAGCTCTTAAGGCAGCACATCTGGAGTTCCTTGATCTTCCCGGTGGGTTCGTGGTCTCTTTGGCTTCAGGAGTGAAGCTGTAGACCTTCCTGGTGAGTGTTACAGCTCATAAAGGCAGTGTGGACCCAAAGAATGACAGGCAGCAAGATTTATTGCAAAGAACAAAAGAACAAAGCTTCCACACAGTGGAAGGCAACCTGAGTGGCAGAGTGGGTTGCCACTACTGGCTCCGCAGCCTACTTTTATTTCCTTATCTGGCCCCACCCACATCCTGCTGACTGGTCCATTTTACAGAGAGCTGATTGGTCTGTTTTAACAGGGTGCTGATTGGTGTGTTTACAATCCCTGAGCTAGACACAAAAGTTCTCCAAGTCCCCACCAGATCAGCTAGACACAGAGCGCTGACTGGTGCATTTACAAACCTTGAGCTAGACACAGGGTGCTGATTGGTGTATTTATAATCCCTTAGCTAGACATAAAGATTCTCTAAGTCCCCACCAGATTAGCTAGATACAGAGTGCCAACTGGTGCATCCACAAACCCTAACCTAGACACAGAGTGGTGATTGGTGTGTTTACAAACCTTGAGCTAGACACAGAGTGCTGATTGGTGTATTCACAATCCCTTAGCTAGACATAAAGGTTTTCCAAGTCCCCGCTAGACTCAGGAGCCCAGCTGGCTTCACCCAGTGAATCTGGAATTGAGGCTGCAGGTGGAGCTGCCTGCCAATCTGCCAGTCCCACACCATGGGCCCACACTCCTCAGCCCCTGGGCGTTGATGGCACCCACTCCCCAAGGGGCTGCACTCCTTGGGGAGGCTTGGGCTGCGCAGGAGCCCAGAGTGGGTGGGGGAGGCTCAGGCATGGCAACCTGCCCAGCTGGGAGGCAGCTAAGGCCCAGGGAGAAATCGAGCCAGCAACGGTGGGCCAGCACTGCTGGGGGACCCTGTGCACCCTCCACAGCTGCTGGCCCAGGTGCTAAGCCCCTCACTGCCCAGGGCCGGCAGAGCCAGCTGGCCGCTCAGGAGTGTGGGGCCCACAAAGCTCACGCCTGCCCGGAACTCTAGCTGGTCCGCAAGAGCCATGCACAACCCCAGTTCCCACCCGTGACTCTCCCTCCACACCTCCCAGCAAGCTGAGGGAGCTGGCTCCGGCCTGGGCCAGCCCAGAAAGGGGCTCCCACAGTGCAGTGGCGGGCTGAAGGGCACCTCAAGCGCAACCAGAGTGGACCCCGAGGCCTAGGAGGCGCCGAGGCCGAGGAGGCACCTAGAGCCAGCGAGGGCTGCGAGGGCTGCCAGCATGCTGTCACCTCTCAATTTCTCTTATACACAACTGCATTTACCTTTCCTTTCCTTTTTTAGGATGCTAATTAAAATGTTTTTAGGGTCCTTTTGTTTTCTACTGTTTACATGCATTATGTCTTAGATGAGTTATTTTGCTTTGTTATCTTGGTCTTTTTCTTTCTTGATCTTTGTTCACCATCATTGCCTGCTCATCCTCGATTGGTACTTTATATTTAGCAACAGGAAACTTGAGTGACTTTTTAAAGGTAGTTAATAATATTAATAATGATAATAGCTAATATTTACATTACCCTCACTACACACCAGGCATTTTACAAGTGTTAGCTCATTTAATAGTATCAACAAGTGTAAAAGTGTTGTACTTTAACATGACCGTTGTTTACATCAGGAAATTTATACAGAGCAGCTCCGAATCTGCTCAAGGTCCCAAAACTATAAATCAGCAAAACATAAATTTGAATCAACACATCTGGCTTAAGAATTCATCATTTTTTAAGTTGTTTGAGAAATTTCCAAACTGCTTTTCACAGTGTCTGAACTACCTAACTACAATTTGACCCAAGCAATACCATTACTGGGTGTCTACCCAAAGAAATATAAATCATTTTATAAAGACACATGCACTCACATGTTCATCACAGCACTATTCACAATAGCAAAGATAAGGAATCAACCTAGATGCTCATCCTAACAGTCCATAACATAACAGTCCATAACAGCGGACTGAATATGTGAAAATGTGATACATATACACCATAAATGCTATACAGCCATAAAGAAAATGAAATCATGGGTTTTTTTGTTTTTTGGTTTTGTTTTTTTTTTTTTTTTTTTTTTGCAGCAATACATATGTAGCTGGAACTCCTAACTCTAACAAATTAACACAGGAACAGAAAACCAAATACCACATGTTTTCACTTACAAGTGGGAGCTAAACATTGAGTACACATGGACACAAATTTGGGAACAACAGACACCACGGCCTACTTGAGTGGGGCAGGTGGGACGAGGTTGAGGGTCAAAAAACTACCTATTTTATACTATGCTCACTTCCTGGGTGATAAAATCATGTGTATACCAAATCCCAGCGACCTGCAATTTACCCATGTAACAAACCTGCCCATGTACCAACAAACCTAAAATAGAAGTTGAAAAAAAAAGAATTAAATACTTCTTGAATTTAAAAGAGAAGAACTTAACTACATCAGTGCTGTTCTGTAGAGTTAGTGGGTAGAAATGAGACAAAGTAATAAGACTTTCCAGCCATATCCTCATTATAAAAGGTTACTCTGGCAGTGAAGTTGTTTTATCTATTCTTCTACTGGAATATCTCTTTTTCTTTCTACATAGAAATTATTTATATCCAATAAGGTGATTTTAATTCTTTAGTTAATACTTTAAGTTTTGTTTCAAAGTTTGTCCTAATCACTCAATCTAAGAACTCTTCCTAGGAAAGTGTTAGACTTTGCAATTCTCAGGGCTTTATTAGCCTGAAGGCAAACATTTACTATGTGCTCTGTATATTCACAGAGCAAGCCTGCCTAGCTATTCCACAGGAGTCCTTTACCACATTATCATAATGACAACTCCCAAAGCACATCATTTGAGGTTGGCCACATACTTTATGCCACATAAAAGATATTAAAATACAGTAATGCTAATATTATAATATTTTATCTATACTTTCATCTACTCCAATCTCCCTGCTTTGTTATTATTATATGTTAAAGGAGTCTTAAATAATATTTATGTATATTAAAATGCACAAATATTATATATATAATTACAATCAAGAGGTTTTTAGTATATTCATAAAGTTGTGCAGCCATCATTACAAACTAATTTTAGAATATTTCCATAACCCCAAAAGAAACCCCCATAACCATTAACAGTCATGCCCCATTATCCCCCAAATCCTCCTTTCCCCAGGCTTGGACAAATGCCAATATACTTTTTGTCTCTATGGATTTGCCTATTTTGTACATTTCATATAAATGAAATGGAATCACATAACTCGTAATCTTTTGTGACTGGCTTCTTTCACTTAGCATAATTCTTGTTCATCTATGTTGCAGTATATATTGGTATTTCATTCATTTTAATGCTGAATAATATTCCATTTTAAATAATACATATTGTGTTTATTAATTTATCCATTGATGGACTATTAGATTGTTTGCACTTCTCACATTTATGAAAAGATTTTTGAATGTATATGTTTTTCCTTTCTGTCAAGTATATGCCTAGGGATGGAATTGCTTAGACATGTGGTAACTATATGTTTAACATCTTCAGAAATTGCTATTTTCCAAAGTAGCTGCACCATTTTACATTCCTATCAGCAGTGTATGAATGTCTTAATCTTCATATTTTCACCAATATTTGTTCTAGCTTTTTCATTATAGCCATCCTAGTGAATGTGAAATGGTATCTCATTACTCTTTTGATTTGCATTTTAATGATGACTAATGAATTTTATCATCTCTTATGTACTTAATTACCATTTTCATGTATTCTTGGAAAAATATGTATTCAAGTATTTTGTCTATTTAAGAAAATTGAGGCCAGGCATGGTGGCTCACGCTTTTAATCCCAGCCCTTTGGGAGGCTGAGACAGGTGGATCACGAGGTCAGGAGATTGAGACCATCCTGGCTAACATGGTGAAACCCCGTCTTTACTAAAAAATACAAAAAATTAGCTGGGCAAGGTGGTGGGCACCTGTAGTCTCAGCTACTAGGGAGGCTGAGGCAGGAGAATAGCATGAACCCAGGAGGCGGAGCTTGCAGGGAGCCGAGATTGAGCCACTGCACTCCAGCCTGAGCGACAGAGTGAGACTTCTCAAAAGAAAAAAAAAATTGAGCTATATGTCATGCCATTATTGAGTTGTAAGCCTTCTTTATGTATTTTGGAGACTAGGCCCTTATCAGATATATACTTCAATATGATTTGCAATTTTTTTCTCTTTACAATGGGGTCCTTTGCAAAACAAAAATTTTTAATCAAGTTTATTTATTTTTTCTTCAGTTGATAATTCTTTGTGGTGTCATTTCTAATGAATTACGGTTTGATCTAACATCATGAAGACAAAGACTCGCCTTTGTATTTTCTTCTAATAATGTGACACATTTTTGCCCTTACTTTGAGGTTTGTGAGTACTTCTGAGTAGGGATCTGTCTTAGTCTACCTTAAACAGGGTAGCTTATAAATAAGATAATTTTTTTTCTCATCCTCTGAAGGTTGGGATTACAAAATCAAGACACCAGCAATATTAGATTCTGGTGAGGAACTGTTTACTGGTACAGATAAGGCATTTTTCACTATGTTTTTACATAGCATAAGGTGCTAATTAACTCTCTAGGGTCTCAGTCTAGACCCTAATTCCATTCATGAGGGCTCTGCCGTCATCTGCCTTAGAGGAGGACTTCACCACTCCTCAGTTTTGCATTTTCTGTTACGTTTATTTCAGGGAATTTACTCTTTCTGATGCAACTGTAGTTAGAGTTTTTTTTTTTATTTCATTTTCGAATTGTTCATTGCTAAGATATAAGAGATACAATTCAATATTTTATAATTATCATATATACTACAACCTCACTGAAATTATTACTAGTCCTAATAATTCCTAATAACTCGTAATAATATAATGGGTTTTTTTTAGATTTTGTATGTAAAAGATCATGTTATCTACACTTACAAATAGTTTTACTTATTTCTTGCAAATATGTTTTTCTTGACTAATTTGCTCTGGCCAAAACTTCCAGTACAGTGTTGAATAGATGTGGTAAAAGTGAAAATCCTTCTGTTGTTCCTAATTTTGGATTCATTCTTTTACCATTTCATCATAGCTATAATGTTAGCTGTTGATTTTAAATATATGCCTTGTTTTAGACTGAGTAATTCCCATTTATTGTTAAAGTGTTGAATGTTATTATCATAAAAGTGTATTGGAATTTGTGAACTATTTGTGTCTATGGAGATTATCATATAATTTTACATTGTCTATTAATATGGTGTATTATGCTTACTGAATTTCAGATGTTAAACCAAACTTACATTACTGAAACAAGCCTTACTTGGTTATCAAATATAATTCTTTATTTTCTTCCTATATTTGGTTTACTAGAATTTTTTAGAGTTTTTGCATCTGTAATCAAAGGGACGTTAGTATGTAATTTTTTTTGTAATTTCTTTGTCTTGTTTAATGCCGGGGAACATAGATATGTGAAGTATTCCCTCCTCTTCCATTTTTAGGAAGAGTTCATGAAGAACTGACATTAAGTCTCTAAGTTTTTGTTAGAATTCACTATTGAAGCCATGTTTGCCTGGACTTTCTTTTTTCTTCTGTTTTAGAAGCATCCCATTTATTTTTTTATGTTGTATTTGGTTTTCAGTCATCTTAAAATATTTACTAATTTCTCTTTGATTTCCTCCTTTTCCTATTTGTTATTTAGATATGTGTCGTTGAACGTCCATATATTTGTGAATTTTCCAGATTTCTCTTATGTTTTTGTAATTTAATTCTGCTGTGGTCAAAGAATATACTTTAATATTATTTCAGTCTTTTTAATTACATTGAATATTATTTCATGCCCTAGCATAGTTTATTGTAGAGAATGTTCTATGTACACTTGAGAATAAATTAATTAGGTTGATGCTGTTTGAAGAATTATATATTGGTTAGTTAAAACTAATAAGCTTATAGTGTAATTTAAACCTATTTATTCCACTGTTGGCATTCTATCTATTTCTATCCACTTTTAAGCAGGATATTAAAGTCTTTAACTAATGGCATTGAATTGATGATGTTTTCCTTTTATTCCATCAAATTTTCTCCTACATGTAGCCATTTCAGTTCTCTTTCAGTTATGGCTTGCATAATAAATCTTTTCTTTCATTATTTCACTTTTGTTTTGTTTGTATGCATATACCTAAAGTATGCATGTTTTAAATGAAAGACAGTCATGTTCATTCATAAAAAGAATACTATTATTGGATTTAAAAATCAACAGCTAGCCAAGTAGTTTCTAAGTAAGAATACTGAAGTAATTGGGGCAGGCAGAAAAATACATATGAAAAAGTCTACCATCTATGATGTGTAAGCTTTCTACTTAATTAAAAATGAAAATTTTTCTCATGGACTTGTAATACATTTCAATT
Source organism: Pongo abelii (assembly GCF_028885655.2). NCBI lineage: Eukaryota > Metazoa > Chordata > Mammalia > Primates > Hominidae > Pongo > Pongo abelii. The sequence goes on along the minus strand of NC_071988.2, from coordinate 50,839,646 downwards.
ATGATTATACAACATTACCAGTGCTTTCAATTTTATTTTATTTTTTTTTTACTTCAGAGGACTGTATTGTTTTGGTGTCAGGATAATACAAACCTCATAGATATGTTAAGTTCATTTTTCAGAAGAAAATTTTTTAGGTGAAATGATTATTGAAATTAGAGCTACCTGTATCATTTTGACCTGTTTTTGCAAAATGCAGAAGAAGGACTTTGGTTTCCTGTGGTGCTCAGGAAGTTTGGAATTATGGAGTTCTGGGTTGTTCAGGAGTTAATAGCTCATATTTAACCATAACCAGTGTGTGCTTCACTTATAGGTATAAAGCCATCTTCCCTTTTAAGACTCACATCTCTAGGGACAGATAATTAACATTACTACAAGCTGTAAGTAAAATGTGAATCTATGTGTTCATTTGTTTCTCTTCATAAAATCTTTCTCCTTACAACATTTGATAACTGACTTTAAGAATGTTATTGATGACTCACGCCTGTTCTTGGTACTGTGTGTGCTGTGGGGGTAGGGGAGATCTTAGGCCCTCTCTTCCATAACCTTCATCTTCTCATTACTACTTGACTTTTTATTTTTATTCTCCCAAAGATGTATCCTTCTTTCTACAGATCCCTTTCCTTGTGTCCAATCAAATCTTTAGAAAACATATACTGTTCTTTTGAGTATACCAACAAGGGAGGCTGAGAAAATATAAGATACAGTTAGATACAGTTAAGACAGTGTCTGTCCCTAAAAATATAGAAGCATGAAAGTGCACATTACCAGCTACAAAGAGGTAGCTACCTAGTTCAATTTGGCAAGCCTTCCATTTTATTTTTACATACAGTTAAAACATTTATTTGAATTTTAAGATCCTATGGAAAGCATCCCACAGGTGAACATCGTACATGCTGCATTACTGGAAAAATCCCCCACCATCCTTTGGAAATCTTGTTGATGGATTATAAGTATATAAAATATTAATATAAACATAGAAACTCAGACTTACTAAAATCTTACATTCAACTTATTATTTGGTAGCATTCAGGGATAGGACAATTAAATTCAAACGTTGAATATCCCAAAGAATGTTGAATTGGTTACAGATACTCATTTACTTACAAACAATAACCACCTCTTCATCAAGGAGAATAGTGAAGGAACTTAAAAGAGAAAGTATTACCTAGGGTTACAGCAGAAATCTGGAACTTGGTCCAGGTGTGTTATGAGGATAAGAATAAAGACAGGGCATCTCAGATCATAAAGGGGTTTCCTGATTGAAGTATAAAATAAAATAGCATGCTGGCAAACAAGTGGTCTAAACATAACCATTAAGCAATTCAATAAACATTTTCACTTTCTCTCAAATACATATGACAGTAGAAACTGTGAAATAAATTGACCCCAATGTGCAGTTGAGCGTGAAACCCCGGGGATGATTCTGACCATTTGGGTGGAGACATTTATGCCTAGCAAAAGCTAGCCTAGGATACACTCCTCCAAGTATGAAAAATTCAATAAAATTAGAAAAAGAGAAAATAAAAGATTTGAGAAAGATAAACATTTTGTCTATCCAACAGTCCTACATTCATTTTTCTTTCTACACATCTTCACTTTTAAAGGTTTCTAGAAGAAAAGAACATTTTGAAATTACAAAAATAGTAACAAATTTTACTTTTATGGTTTCAGATTGATGGCTTCTCTAAATGTAGAATCTCAGAAGACACTTAACTTAGGCAGAGAAGCTTCTTTTATTTATCTTAAGTATACCAAGAATTAGAAAAGTGGATTGTTAACATAATAATCTTTCTCTCCCTATCACATTCACTTTCTAACTACTATTTTCTCAATCCTAAAAATAATGCATTGTTGATACTATAAGTTTAAGCCATGAGAATCCTTTTTAGCTTATTTCTAGTTTTAAGAAATCTTTACCTCTCATTTATTTACTCACTCATGTCATGCTCCCTCCCTCTATGGAATTCAAGTTCCATGAGTGCTAAGGTTTGTCTGTTTTATTTACCCTTCTATTGTCAATCGCCTAGAGCTATCTATACCTGACATAAATGTCGAGCTCATTAATTTTTAGTAGGTATGTTATTATTTTCTCATAATGATATTGTGCAAATATTATACACAACCAACAACACCAACAAGCACAATGTTAATATTAGAAAAAGAAAGGAAATGCTCCAAGTCTTTTAACTCTTAAAGCTCTAGTAAAAATATCATATTTGTGGAATTTTCCTTCAGAGTTTTATCTGATTGTAAAAAAAAAAAAAAATCTATTTAGCTTTTACATGCTGATATGGTTAGGCTTTGTGCCCCTACTCTAATATCATCTTGAATTGTACTTCCCATAATTCCCACATTATGGGAGGGGCCCAGTGGGAGGTAACTGAACAATGAGGGTGGTTATCCCCATGCTGCTGTTCTCATGATAGTGAGTGAGTTCTTACAAGATCTGATGGTTTTATAAGGGGCTTTTCCTCCTTTTACTCTACACTCTCCTTGCTGCCACCAGGTGAAGTAGGATGTGTTTGCTTCCCCTCTGCCATAATTGTAAGTTTTCTGAGGCCTCCTCATCCATGCTGAACTGTGAGTCAATTAAAACTCATTCCTTTCTAAATTACACAGTCTCGAATATATCTTTATTAGTAGTGTAAGAACAAACTAATACAGTAAATTGGTACAGGTAGAGTGGAGTGCTGCTATAAGGATACCCAAAAATGTGGAAGCATCTTTGGAACTGGGTAACAGACAGAGGTTGGAACAGTTTGGAGGGCTCAGAAGAAGACAGGAAAATGTGGTAAAGTTTGGAACCCCCTAGAGACTTGTTGAATGGCTTTGACCAAAATGCTGATAGTGATATGGAAAATGAAGTCCAGGCTGAGGTGGTCTCAGATGGAGATGAGAAACTCGCTGGGAACTAGAGTAAAGATGACCATTGTTATGCAGAGACTGGTGGCATTTTGCCCCTGAGTTAGACATCTGTGGAACTTTGAACTTGACAGAGATGATTTAGGGTATATAGCAAAAAAATATTCCTACATGGGAAAATACTCAAGAGGAAGCAGAGCGTAAATGTTTGGAAAATTTGCAGCCTGGTGATGTGACAGAAAAGAAAACCCTATTTTCTGGGGAGAAACTCGAGCTGTGTGCAGAAATTTGCATAAGTAACGAGGAGCCAAATGTTACTCACCAAGGCAATGGGGAAAATGTCTCCAGGGCATGTGAGAAACCTTGGAGGTAGCCCTACCCATCACAGGCCCAGAGGCCTAGGAGAGACAAATAGTTTTATGGGCCAGGTCAAGGGACTCCCTATTGTGTGCAGCCTCAGGACTTGGGGCCCTGCCTTCCAGTCACTCCAGCCATAGCTAAAAGGGGCCAAGGAACAGCTCAGGCTGTTGCTTCAGAGGGTACAAGCACCTGGCCTTGGCACTTTCCATGTGGTGTTGTGAAATGGCACTTTCCACGTGGTGTTGAGCCTGTGGGTGCACAGAAGTCACGAATGGAAGTTTGGGAACCTCCACTTAGATTTCAGAGGGTGTATGGAAGCACCTGGATGTCCAGGCAGAAGTTTGCTGCAGGGATGGGGCCTTCATGGGGCAGTGTGAAAGGAAAATGTGGGGTTTGAGTCACCACACAGAGTTACCACTGGGGCACTGCTTAGTGGAGCTATGAGAAGAGAGCACCATCCTCCAGACTCCAGAATGGTAGATCCACTGATAGCTTGCACCGTGCGCCTGGAAAAGCCACAGACTTTCAACACCGGCCTGTGAAAGCAGCTGGGAGGGAAGCTGTACCCTGCAAAGCCACAGGGGTGGAGATGCCCAAGGCCATGGGAACCCACCTCTTGCATCAGTATGATCTGGATGTGAGACATGGAGTCAAAGGAGATCATTTTGGAACTTTAAGGTTTAATGATTGCTCTATTGGATTTCAGACTTACATGAGGCATTTAGCCCCTTTGTTTTGGCCAATTTTTCCCATTTGGAATGGGTGCATTTACCCATTGCCTATACCTCCATTGTATCTAGGAAGTAACTAACTTGCTTTTGATTTTACAGGCTCATAGGCAGAAGTACTTGCCTTGTCTCAGATTGAGACTTTGGAGTTGGACTTTCGAGTTAATTCTGAAATGAGTTAAGACTTTGGGGAACTGCTGGAAGGGCATGATTGTGTTTGGAAATGTGGGGACATGAGATTTGGGAGGGGCTAGGTGTGGAATGATATGGTTAGGCTTTCTCTCCCCACCCAAATCTCATCTTGAATTGTAGTTTCCATAATCCCCACATGTCATGGGAGGGATGCAGTGGGAAGTAATTGAATCATGGGGGCATTTACCCCCATACTGCTGTTCTCATGATAATGAGTGAATTTCCACAAGATCTGATGGCTTTATAAGGGGATTTTCCTCTTTTTGCTCTGCACTTCTCCTTGCTGCCACCATGTGAAGAAGGATGTGTTTGCTTCCCCTTCTGCCATGATTGTAAGTTTCCTGAGGCCTCCTCAGCTGTGCAGTACGATGAGTCAATTAGATCTCTTTTCTGTATAAATTACCCAGTATGTCTTTATTAGTAGCATAATAATGGACTAATACACATGCTTGAATAATATGATTCCTTACTTTTTTCTTTCTTTGGGAAATGGCAAACCATCAAGGTGAAGTGGAGATTTAAGTATCACATACATGTGGCTGAGGGTACCTGCTAATCCTGAGATTTTAGAATTACCTTAATTTCTCAACAAATTTCCAGAAGAGCTTAGCCAATAAGTAATGGCCTAGAAGTAAATGCAGATAATTTATTTTAAAATTGGGCCACTTTTATAAATAAGATGAGATGCTTTTACTGAGCACACCAGGACAATTGGCATAAAGGATACTGTCTAGGGTAAACTGAAAATTTTTTTCACATTACCTAGTTGATGATGCTAAGATAGTTACTTTCAACTATCCAGAAGGGCTGAAAATATTGTAAGAAAAGAGTATTACAATATTTTGCAATATTACACGACACATACATACACACACACATACATACACACACACACTATATATATATATATATATATATATATGTTCACTAAAAAATGCTGAAAAAGCTGGGAGTTCCTCAGTATCCAAAAGGTCAGATTTAGAAAGATTTACTAAATGAAATATCAAACTATAAAATACAGATAACCAAACAAAAAACTGGAGATATCAATACAGTTTGCAACCTACCCCAGAGCAAACACCAGTAAGTGATAATGATAACTGCCTTATAAGCTTGTGAACATGGTAGGATTTTCTAAATGTTTGGTTTTGTGTCTGGATATATGCTTCTAATCCCAGAAGAGGGATTGGTTTGAATTATGCTTCCTAAAGTAGCTCTGACTTCTATTTTTGCAATAATTGCGGTTTGCATCAGGCAACTACTAGTATATAACATATTTACTGTAATGCTCTGAAATCTGATAGTTGTTTCTAATACAGAGTTGCAGTAATTATGCTTACATTTCTATTTTCGTTAAATATTTGAGAGTACATTTTAGAATGAGAAGAGTGGATAAAGCTCTTGTTTGATACTAATGGGAATCATGTGAATAACTTCAAGACCAGAAGGAAATAGTATTCCTGAGGACTGGGGACTCAGGTTACTTCTGGGGGAAGCATTGCATAAAATATTAAATTGCCATGGCTCTAATATGGCAAGTTATAGAGAGTTATACGGAGACTGAGTTATAAAGAGACTGAGGCTAATGACAAGTTGTAGTCCTATAGTCATGCAACAAGGAGTACAGAGATTAGCTGAAAGATTGGTCGTATAGGGATTGATTATGTTTGCATGCATCTGCAAGTGTTCTTCTGTGAATAGACTTAAGTAGGAGTTCAAATGTTTACAGATGTTTTCATGCATATTATTTTACCATTTTCATCTGTTTGCTCTTGTTTATACTTATTTCTAATTTAGGAGTGCCTACATTAAGTCTTTAAAATAGTTGTTTTATGATTTTATGTAGGTGTTGATATTAGAAACACAGTATGTACATAGAAACATTATTTTTAGATTATTTTGAAAAATATTGTACATCAAGAGAAAAATAATGGAAAATAATATTAAGAGAAGACAGCCAAGATGTTATATTTTATTATTACTACAGTAGGTTCCCATTGCTTGATACATTATTTAATATTTAAGTATTATATTCTCTAATTAAATACAATAGAAAAAAGCAATAAAAACAAAAAACTTTAGAAAATTAATTTAGCTTAATATCATTGATTTTCAAATATACTTCTTAAGATCTTTTAATACAGTTTTATTTTTAAACTTCAAAATAAAAGTTTAGTTGACCTATTATATAATAGGTCATATAAATAAATGTAATAAATTATATTTTATAAAATGTGTTTTTAAACAAACAATAATTCTGATAAGCATGTTTGTGATTATAGTAAAGAGGTAAAATAAAAACATACTTTTCACAGAAATATATTTTACCTACCAACAATTAACATTAAGCAACTGCAAAAGTCACAAAAGCAAAAACAAAACTCTAACTAATTTTAAAATTAAATATAGGAATGAATTACAAAATGTTCTGTTAGATTTGGCAATAGTTAATTTTGACTCACTGAAAATGTAATGGTTATTCAATGTGAATGATTAGAGATAATTAAATTGTATTCTGTGAAGTCAGGTTAAAAAATTTGGAAGAACAGGGACCCAAACCCAGATGTTTTCAACTTACTATCACACTATCAGATTTGTTAGCTATCCTCTATATTTTTATGTATTAGAAATGGGCAATGTGTTCTATAACAAGATGGGAGTACTAATGAGGTTCTTTTATAGAATCTTATCAGCTGAAAATGCTGGAAAGCATTTAGGTATGTATTTATATAAGGAGAGCATATATCTTACCTTGGAATTTATGCATATCTTTATATCTACATATCTATATATTGATGTTTACCTATTTATATTTGTTATTTAAACTTTTATAAATGATTCAATATAGTACATTTATTTTCTAATATTTTGATTTATTTTCACATTGGTTCTAGAAAATAACTCCTCTAATTATTTGACAGACCCTAGACATCACGGACTGAATGTTTGGTGAATTTTTTTGTTTGCATGTTTGAACAATAATATCTGACTCTCTGTAATCCAGAAATCAGTCTATCAATAGTTAGTGGCTATATAATATTGACTCTAAAAGTAGTAAAAATAAATCAATGCTTTAGGAATACGATGACAATTATACAGATAATTTTAGACATCAGAACCTAGATGAATTTAAAAATTTGTTTCAGTCAAATAATTGGTATTTGTAATATTTGGCATTTATTTTTATACATAAAGCATACTAACAAAATGATTAAAAAAATAAGAGACCCGGCCAGGCGTGGTGGCTCACGCCTGTAATCCTAGCACTTGGGAGGCTGAGGTGGGTGGATTGCCTAAGCTCAGGAGTTCAAGACCAGCCTGAGCAACACTAAAATACAAAAAATTAGCCTGCTGTGACAGTGTACACCTGTAATCTCAGCTACTCGGGAGGCTGATGCAGGAGAATTGCTAGAACCTGGGAGGCAGAGGTTGCAGTGAGCCAAAATTGAGCCACTGCACCCCAGCCTGGGCAACAGAGCGAGATTCCGTCTCTAAAAAAATAAAATAAAATAAAATAAATAAAAGAGAGAGAGAGACCCAAGCAGAACCAATGGCAAAAATGGCTGAAATGGAAAAGATATTTCATTCATTCATTCATTCAATAAGTATGTGTTGGGAGACATTGCAACCACTGTGGTTTCATGAGGGTTGTATGTTAATCACCAAAGAAAAATTTCCATTGTCTTAGTGTATACATCTTGCCTATATTGGAGTTGGATTCTAGTTTCACTGGTTTTTTAGAGAATTTAGAGTTGTGTTAATATGAGTAAAATGCCATATGAGTTCTGAATAAAAGTGAGTTTCTCAAGGTTTTTTTTAAATTCTAGTAACTGCAGTTTTAGAAGGGTGTGAGTTTGTTTATGTGTGAACATTATAGAGACTCATTCAATACTGTATAATTATAAGTTTAATCAGGTCAGTGGAGTGTAAACCACTACACAGGAAGTACAGCTCCTGAGGCAATAGAATTATTATGTAGAAATGTATACTTATTATCTTATTGAGAGTGTTTGGGTTTGCAGTTTACTAAAGTGTACAATAGCCAATGGCTTTTATATGTTATGCGCAACTTGTTTAGCCCATAAACTATACTAAAGTGCGTAATAAGACATTCAACTAGATAACGGTTACTCATTCAAGTCTGTTATCGATTGAACTGTACATAAAATGACATTTGCAGGATAGTGTACCCTTTTATTTATTGTAAGGTTTCTTTGTTTATGTATGAGCACACAAAATTTAGTAATTAGCAATAGGTCTCAGTTCATTTAATGTGAATGAGCAAGATCTCAGCTCTTACTACAGTCTATTATGGTGTAATAGCTTTCTTGACCTCCACCTAGGAACAAGGTTTTCATTCACACCGGGGAAAATGAAAATGGCAGTGGCTTCCTTTCTTTTGATAGAGATGCAAAGTGTGTTTTACATCAATTTGTATTAATGAGTGGAGAAAATGTGAGATTACTTTTATTTATCAGAACCATACTGTAGTAAATTATTGCATAAACCTGCACTTTTGTGGTCTGAGCTACAAGTTGAAGTAAACAATAATATTTTCACCTCTTCTTTTATGAATAGAAACTTCAAACATAAAATAAACATTTCAAATTGCTTTTCCTCTCAACATGCAGGAGGAGAAACAATTTTCTGAAGTTAATAACATTTCTGCAAAGGCTGTGGGGAAATCATGCAAAGCTAAACTGCATAGCATGGAAGGCTGCTAAACAAAAAACTTTTTGAAACTTCTATTACTTTTTTCTTTGTTGCTTTATGAAGTTTAAAGCACCTTTAAAGAGTAATCACTTTGTAGAATAAGGATTTCTCATACATCTTAGAGAAGAAGACATTTTAACTGTCATTCACTCTCCCATCAATTGCAGTCATGAAAGAAAAGAGTTTCTCAGGTATGTTTTTTTTTTTTTTTGCTTTCCTAGAAATATATGTGATTACTTTTACTTTTAATGAATACCTTTTTAGATGAAAATGTTATTTCAGTAGGTTATAAATTTTTAATAAAGACATTGGTTTTGCAAACTATTGTTTGATAGTTTCAAATATATGATTTGATATATGATTTTACATAATAGGATGGATAAAACCTTCTCTTTTTTCATGTTCAGCAGTCTTTTAACAAGGAAATAGCACCTTGTTAAAAAAAATGTGATGTAGAATTTTAATATCTCGTGAACAACAAATTCATATGTTCTTGCTTTAATTTTTAATCTGTTTCCTATCTCACTATACTTCAACATATTTTTGCATACATAGTCCTTGCTAAATCCGTTAAGCCTCTCTTGACTGCCCAATCTCCTGCTATATTTCTGGGTTTTTTTCCTCCAACAACTTTCCTTGGTGCAGTTTCCTTTCATAACTCAACAACTATAATGCTAGCATAATTTTATAGGTGTTTATTAGGTTTTGGTCATTCCTTCAACCTACTATTTTTCCAGTTCTACCTAGTGACTTTTGTTTTCCAAGAGCTAGCTTATTAGGGATATAATGATAAAAACAGCAAAGGAAACAGCGACGAGAAAATCATACAAGGTCTTTGCCCTCACAAGCTTAGTGAAGAGAAAAAGTCGTATATTAAAAACAATAAGTAGCTTGAGTACTTCTTATTAAAATAATAGTCCATATGTTATGAGTCCCAGTATCAACACACATGGACTGATGTTAGTAGGATTTTGGTTCACTTCTGCACATATATAACAAGATTTCTTTTTTTTCTTTTTCTTTTTTTTTTTTTTTTTTTTGAGAGAGTCTCACTCTGTTGCCCAGGCTGGAGTGCAGTGGCTCAATCTCTACTCAGTGCAACCTCCACCTCCTGGGTTCAAGCAATTATCCTGCCTCAGCCTCCCAACTCCCTGTGATTACAGGAGCCTGCCATCATGCCCAGCTAAGTTTTGTATTTTTAGTAGAGATGTGGTTCACCATGTAGGCCTGGTTGGTCTCAAACTCCTTACCTCAGGTGATCCACCCACCTCAGCCTCCCAAAGTGCTGGGATTACAGTCGTAAACCACTGCACTGGGCCATGTAACCAGATTTCTTAACATATTTTACATGATACACCTACTAATACTTCATGTTTAGACTCAATGTTTGATAATGTTTTGTCTTTCTCTGTGTATATGTGTCTGTGTGTGTGTGTGTGTGTGTGTGTGTGTGTGGGGTGGGGGGGGATGTCCATTTGTTCCACACAGACTCATCCAAGCAATGTTGTACCAGAATTACTAGATCATTTCATGTTATAGTTTTATGTTAAGAATTGCAGACAAAATGAATATTCAAATGAGCAATGAAGAATTATATATCTATTGTGCACCATGCATCTTCTTAGCACTTTACATAGATTAAATTATTTAATTTTTGTAAGAACCTATGAGTTAGGAACTAGGTTTAAGATTTGTTGTGTTAATTGTTATTGTTATCTGGGTTTTTAGGAATTTGATAAAAAGTTCCAACAGAAATCCTTTTAAGTAGTTTTCAACACATGAATGAGAGAAATGCCATGGACAAAATTTCAGGGAAACCTAATTGCAGTGGTCGCTGGCAAATATCAGTTTTTGCATTTCCTCCCTAGAAAGTCACAACAAATGAATATTTTTGTCATATAAAATACCATAATTATGTATCTCTACTATAGAACATATCTTTTAAACTATACTCAAATTCATGTTAACATCTTTCTTACTGGCAATTACTTAAACATTTGGTTTTCTCATCCATTGCATGTCAGACAAAATCTAATTAGTAAGTGAGATTTAATGGTGCAAAACCATGTAAAGAGGCACTGAGAAAAAAATGTGTTAAAATGGCTGATAGTATGTGAAAATCTAACTGCAACACAGTTCATCAGAAATAATAATTTGGTCATAAATTGATCATGATTGAAAAGTGTTGCCATTTAAAATTTTTATTTGTTATAAATAAAAACGTATTAGTGCAAGTGTATCATAGAAAGCAAGGATAAATATTCCTTTAATACTCAGCTCTTTGTGGAGCATTATTTCTATAGTTTCTTGAGAAGATACATAAAATTGTTGCATTTCAAGAGAGCAACATTGAAGATATGTAAAGGAATCTTTCCAAAAAATAAAATAAATGTTGTTCAGAAAGTTTAATTTTTAAGAGAATGCAAGCAAGAAAAATTTGAACCAAAAATATGTAGAAAAATTAATTATGGAAAAGACTCTTCTGAACTGAATAAAGATGTACTCCTCTGTGTATGCATTAAAAATTCTCAAGTAATCTTTATTTTTGTATTTTTATAGAATAATTATGATATTTTCTAGTTTGATATTTTCTACTAGAAAATGTGTTTTCACCACCTAAAGAGGTAGAATGGACATCCTCCAAGAATTTGGTCTAGATGTTGCAATTGATGATGCCACATACACACCAACACCAACAAGGTATGAGACGAGTGTTACGTACATAATGGGGCTTTTGTAGGCAGAGTGGGGCAGGCGTTCCAAGATGGCCTGAAAATGGCTTAAGAGCCTGGGGAAACGAGACTGCTATTGCGGGTTTTAATATGTTTAGGGGTGTGGGTAGGATTAAGATTCTTATGCACAGGAAAGAACTTTCATGGTTTGAATTTCCCATATAAGCCAAACGGGGTGGCTCCCAGGATTTTTTATCAGGTTGCCCAGAGGTGGGGCGGAAAAGGAAAGAAGCACTAGTAAGGATTAAAAGAAGTTAGCAATCATCAAAAAATGGACTCAGGACCTTTATTATTATTTTTCTACCTAATGCAGAAATTAAAATTAGATAATTATGGAAATATTTTAGTGCTGTTATGTTATAAATTATCAGAGTTTCATCAACAAAAAGGCATTGTTAAGAAGTCAAATGAATAGTGAACAATTATAAAAGCCTACTATTTGCTAAGCATTGTTCTTAGCACTTTACATATACTGAATAATTTAATTTTCATAAGAATCTATGAGTTAGGAACTGTATTATCTATATTTTACCTAAGAGAAAAGTATAGAAAAGCTCAGTGAGATGTCCAGTGACACATGTCCAGCTGGTAATTGATGAAGTAAAGATTTATACCCAGACAGATTGGTACCAGAATCTGTGCTTTAACAACATATACTGCTAGCTGATGATGAGAGCATGTAAGTAACAAGATTCAAATTTGTTCTTTGCTGTTTCTTTCTATTTCCAATAAAGTTTTAAAATATTATGTTATGAATTTTAGTTTAATTTCATATCTTAGAAAATAGCAATTTTGTATGTAGCTTTAATTTTTTCCATGTCTATGCTTCTATTACTGTATATATTCATGTTATGGTCATTTCAATAAAGACTACTACTATACTATGCATAATTTGTTTCAAAAAGGACAGGAAGAGCTCTTATTGCATTTATTTAACAAATATTCACCCTGTAGTCAATATTTGTTAAATAAATGCAGTAGGAGTTCTTCCTGTCTACTAAGAATTTGGCTTTTAGTCAAAGCAATGATACAACTAACAATTTTTGCAGAAATTTAGAATATCTAAAAAACTCCCCAAAGACACCCCATATTTTATTCCTTTTTATTGATATATAATATTTGTACATATTTGTGGGGTACATGTGGTATTTTGCTACATTCATACAAAATGTGTAATAATCAAGCAAAGATATTTAGGGTATTCATCACCTAGAGTATTTATCATTTCTATGTGTTGGGAATATTTCAAGTCCTCTCTTGTAGCTATTTTGAAATGTACAATTCATTGCTGTTAATATAGTCACCCTACTCTGCTAGCAAACATTAGAACGTATACCTTCCATCTAAGAGTACATTTGTATCCACTAACCAAGCTCTCTTTATCCCCCTACTCTGCCAACCATACAGTCTTCCTAGCCTCTGGTATCTATCATTCTACATTCTACCTCCATGAGATCAATTTTTTTAACTCCAATTTATAGTGAAAAAAATCAGATATGAGATAGTGAAAATATGAGATATGAGATATTTCTGTGCCTGGCTTATTTCATTTAACATAATGTCCACCAGTTCCATCCATATTGTTGAAAATGACAAAGTTTCATTCTTTTTTGATGGCTGAATAATATTCCACTGTGTATATTTACCATTTTCTTTAACCATTCATCCATTGATGGACATAATTTGATTCCATAGCTTTGCTATTGAGATAGTACTGCAATAGACATGAGAGTGCAGGTATCCCTTTGTCATAATGATGCCTTTTCCTTTGGATAAATTAACATCTATTATTTTCATTTCTGCACCAAACTGATTTCATGTTGTTTCATCTATTTAAAAATCTTGACAGAAACCCACAAAGCTGTTTGCCCTCAAATATAAATATTATGACAACATTTAAATTCAATTGGCACTGTGGCTTGAATGAGTCATTTGATAGGACAAAACTTACCAAAAAATACATAAACACATAAGAAATAAATATGTGTAGTAGTAAAAATAAATCAATGGTGTAAAGGTAAGGCATTAAATGCAATGAATTAGTCTTAAGTCAGAAGCTTTTATTTCTAATATGGTAAAAGATAATGTTTAAACATTTTAACTACCCAGAAAATCAAAATGTAGAATGCTTCAAACATGTTTTCTTAGGGGGATGTTCTGAAACAGAAAATAAATCACTTTATAATTTCATTAATATGACTCCAAGTTATTGTTGCTCTCAAATATGCTGCACTCTAAAATGCAGCAAGCTATTAGATTTAGTTTCCACTTGCATTCTCTATGAGACCAGTTTCTACATGGTATTTCTGTTAGCAAGTGTGGTGATTCAGAAAAGAAAGCATTAAAATATGGATATCATATATTTTATATTTCTATTGGTTACAGCCTTTGCTTTTGGAGAAGACCTTGTATGATCAATTTAGGAAAGTAAAACATTAAAAACAAACAAAATAAAAACCCATGTATTTTTAATGCCACAAATCTGATGATAGGTTTTAATACATTAGTGTTTATAATTAAAGTAGGCTTAATTAAATGCAAAGCATTTATGTCCAAATTGTAGTAAGTTAACCAACAAATATTTATGAAATACCTATTGTTCTAGTTATTGTCCTAGACAGAGAGATTGAGCACAAATAAAATAACTCTTATATTCAAAAAGTCTTGTGGGCAAAGGAGATGTTACAAATAATTACCAATAATTAAGCATTGCAAATTATATATTTAAAAATTTTGATACAGTGTGTTATGAAAACATCTAACAAGAGGACTTAATTTGGTCTGATGGATATTGATGAATTTCCTGAGGATGCAACTTAACACCTATTATTTTGTTGAAATTAAATCACTTCGTTAGGCTAAAAAAAAGTAAGATGAATTGCAGCTTTTGTTATTCAATGAATTCTATACTCCTACCAGCTCTGGGTGAGCCAATAGTTCGATAAACATGTCATGTATTTCCTCATTAATATGATTCAAAAAGATGTTGGATATTATGGAATTGAAAGCATGCCTGAAATTTCCTTCAGATTGACATTCATCTATAAATGAATCTTCTCTAAGCAAAGTTATTCATAAAGTTACAAAGTTACTTAATTGTAGACATAGCCTGTTCTTGTGTTTTCTTTATTTATAAGATTCTCAGGAAAGATTTATAAAACACTCACGCTGAAACATCTATGGCAATTACACAGTATAGCATATCCATGATCTCCCAGTCTAGAAATATCCATTGAGAAAGAGTAAAATTTGCTTGGGATGTGTTATTTCTCTTGAAACTAAAATGCCTTTTAGATATGGATTCTAACTGCACCTGGAGTTTATAAGTCATCTGTTGATAATCTGTCCAAAAAGTGTACTCAGCATTAGAGGCTAAATATGATGCTCATTAATAAATAGTTACCAAGAGGCCCATTAGTAAATCATTATTGAAAAATAGACATTTGCTTATCTTTAGTTGTTTTATTTGGTTTTAAATTTTTTCATGGGACAGAGTCTCATTATGTTGTACAGGTTAGTCTTAAATGCCTGGGCTCAAGCAATCCTCTTGCCTCAGCCTCCCAAAACAGTGGGATTGCTGTCATGAACCAGCACACCTGGCCATCTTTTGCTTTTTTTGCACCAAGTATTGTACTTTTATAGGCAGTAGAAAATATTAGAGTAAATAAGCCTTCATGACTTCCTTGGAAGAGCTTGAGGCTTAGTGTTTTCTGATTTTTATGGTAAAACTCGGCTTCTTCTTTTGATATGGCAGTGAATGAACAGATTTCAGAAGTATCATTTCCACTATATTTTATTTCCATAAGTACAAATTTCTATAGTATTTTCTAATGGAGTTCATCCGTAAGCAATAGCTAATCAAGTTGCTTCTACATTTTAGTATATTTTTTTCATGGGTGAGCAATCAATGATTCATTAGCAAACTATGAAAAACTAAACTGGCTTAAAGCTAAGTCAAAAACTGATTTTTTAAAGAAAATTTTAAAACAAAGTTTTCTTCACATACTTACCATTTATGAAGTGCCTACTATGTATTAGCCACTGTATATGAGTTTTATCTAATACTTGCAATAACTCTGCAAGGAAAATATGATTGCCCAAATTAAACAAATAGAGAGACTGATTTCAGAAATGTTAAGCAACTTGCAAAATTTCACACAGCTAGTAATGTATGATGTGTGTTTGACCGCACAGTCTGTTACTTCCGTTGCTTCCATATCTCTAAAACTAAGGTTCCTGCCTGTTTCAGAGAACAGTTTGTATGGTCTTCAGAAAAACTCTTTTAACTATTTTTTTAGAAGCAACTGAATATTTTGGAGTGAGTAATATAATGTTGTTAGAAGTATTTGCTTGTACCAAGGAATGCCTGGAAACAAGGAGTATTTTGTGAAACAAGTACCATTACCATACTACTTAGCTCACTGAAGTTGAAACCCTTAATCTATATTATAGTGGCTGGAAAGAGCTAATATAGTTTCAAAAGTATATACATGATTTTCACTGAGTCATTTATCTATTGCAGAAATACACTGATGTCCAAATGGGTTCTGGGAACTGCCAGTGACCCCCAAATTTTATCTTTCCAATACCTGTGGGTTGCAGATTTTTTTATCCTGTTAGACCAATGCTAATAAGCAGCAGAAACTGAAACAAATGACTATTGATTGTTTGACTCAACCATACACATATAGTTCCCTCTATAACTGCATATTTAATAGTAATAACCTATTAGAGTTTTAAATTTATTGAGCTGAAGTCATGATCAAGTACTTTACTAAATTTTAATCTTTAGATGGTCGTTTTGTGGTGTCCTTCCACCACTTTAATAAGAAACGGTATTATATTGACAAAAACCTTTCTATTTTGTTAAATTATCCATAGATTTTTATTTACTATGTATCAAGTCACTGCCACATTCTCTAAATTCTATTTTTTTAACTAAATGTCCTTGAAGGTTACTTTCATCAATGATATTTTAAATTTCTGTATTTTTTATTATTTTGCAAGATTTTATAACTGTGTATAAATTTCAGTTTTGTATAAAACTCTTTTTGTAACTATATTGATATATCTGAGTAAATGATAAGTAAGAATAATATCTCTATTTTAGAAATATTAAATATGGCACAAGTGGATATTCTATTTAATGTAATAAATACATATTTGACGTCTACTATAAGTCGGGAATTCTGCTTGGCGCAGAGGGGAGACTGTTATAAACAAGTCAGATGAGATCTTAGTCTTCACATAGCTTATGTTTTAGTAAGGAAGGATAGAAAAAAAACCCAACAAAATAGTAATTCATTGTAATGTGTGCTATTGAGGAAATAAATAGGGCCCAGAGAGTGAACACAATGGAGCAGAGTGTCCTACTGCATTTAAGGGCTCACACCATAAATTAAGTGAAACAGGTGCTTCTTTGCAGAATGCACAGAAGACCGTGCCTTGCTGCTCCATGAAAAATTTTATCTTCAAGTTTCTTCAGCCACTGAATATAGTTCTTTTTCTGATGCTCATTAGGTTTTATTTTTTTTTTCAGCAGTTATACTGAAAATATTACTTCTTTCGGTACTGAGAAAAGGCAAAAAAAAAACACAATTTTTTTCTGCATAAGTATTGCTCACACTTTAAGAGATGAGGGTTATATTTTTGAATAAATGCTTATTTGGAAGTCAAAAATACTAATTGCTATTCTTGGACCTGGGCTTTTAAGATTTTTGAACCAGTTATTGAAGCTCCCTAGCTTTGTCTGAATTTATTATTGATAGTTCTACAAGATTAGTTACTGTTTTCATTTAATGGGAGGAATTGTATAATTATATTCATTATATTTTAACTTTGAAACATGCCATCAATGATAGAAACTGGACTTCAAGAGTTAAACTTACCTTTAAAAAATTCACATTACCTGTAAGGCTTGTTTCTTGCAATTTATTCTAGCCTCACCTATTATTTATAAAGGTTGGCTAAACGTGCCTCCTGACTTAAGAGTAAGCAGTCCTAATAAGGCTAGTTCATAATAATTAATTATTAATACTATTAATAAAATGAGGAAGCTGGTTTGGTTTGGAGGGGCAGTAAGTTTCAGTGGTTTCAATTGATAGCCTTTTGCTGGATTTGTTGATTATGAGGTTGTAACATGCAAATACACTCTGACCTTCTCCAACTTTGCCCTTAGGAGCCTCCCATTTTCTTCACTTTCCTCTCATTGACTTGACTAAGCACCCTGTGACCATCAGATTTTAGCTCTGAGTCTGCTCGTCTAAACACTTCATAGAGTTGCTTGCTCTAGAATTCTGTGAACTGTATTTTGTGGACATCTTTTAAAATTAGCTTACTGTTAATTTCTGCCAATGGAATGCAGAGAGGGAAACTGGAGGTGAGGGGAAGGGAACAAAAGTTTCTCTTTCAGCATTTAGTTTCTGAAAGTGTCCCTCATCAAAAGAGAACAGCCAACTCCAGCTCCACCCTCCAGACTCTTTGGAGTTTCTTTGCTTTTGGCAGTTAGAATTACAGCTATTTACACTCCCTCCTCAGAGTTCTTTATGTGAAACTCATGATACTTTCACCACAAACCCTCTCCCTCTAGGTTCAAGCACTTTCCCTACACGATACCTTCTCCAAGCTCCTAGATTTTGTACAACAGACTCTTCTTTTCGACATCCCCAATCCTAGAGGTGGTGGCCTCTTCCTGCAGTTATTAATCTTTGCATAACCTCAGCATCTCCTTTATGTTTTTGGCTTTCTACTACCTGTATAAACAGTTTTCTAGGTTAACTCATTTTCTTTTTTAAATACCTAATATTTCAGCTGTTTTTAAAATTAAATTTGGCCTGACAAGGACATGTTTTTATGTCATGTTTTACTCAGCATGAGATCTTGATTAACATTTACCTGACTCAGATTAGTCCAAAGTGCACTAAAGCAAAAGTTATCTAATTTTTAACTAAAGATTTACACTGTTTTAATTTAAATAAATATTTAATTTCAAATTTAAGAGAAACATGGAATACATGGTAACCAATTAAGATGTATCTTTTCACATTAGAAACAAAATAACTACATTCTTGAAAATCAGAAAAGGGCCCCACCTCCAGGCCAGAATCATCAAATTCTTATTTGAAACAAAGACATAGGAGCTTTAAGAATTCAGCATTGACCTGATTACTGTCCACTTTTACTCACAGGCTCCAGGGTAGTTATTAATCATCTCTCTTGAGTTCTCCAGCTCACTGAGCCAATTCCTTCTCACTACACCTCAGAGTTTATAGAAGCCCATTAGCCACCTGAGAAGCTCACTTTGGACTTTTTCTGAAAGATCCACACTTGAATAATTTCTGTTAATATTTCTGAAATTTCTGGATTTAAGAATGAAGTGAACATTTGAGAAACTTGCAAACAGAAAAAAATAGTTGAGAGGAAAGAAGTCTGGCATTTCCTTTCTGCAATCCTTGCATCTGGAAGGTTTATATTACTGAGGACAGAACCAAAACTTAAGCGTGATAAACCCTGTCAATATATGTTTCATGAGTAAAAATGAAAAGCCATTTATAAACCTTCAAAAACTTAAAATGTATGCTGCCCATACACCTTCTCTAAAAAAGAATACTTGAGGAAATACTCCAGGCCACAGAAAACTGAACCAGAATAAAGTTGAGACAGGAGGTCACAAACACTGAATGAGGCTTCAGGATGACTAGGACGTAAGTTTATGTTTGGAAACATGTTTCTTTAACTTTGCTAGGCTTTAAGAGTAATAGTAAAGACTATATAACTTGATAAGAATGTAAGTAGGTAGGCTGGGCACGGTGGCTCATGCCTGTGATCCCAGCACTTTGGGAGGCCAAGACGGGCGGATCACGAGGTCAGAAGATCGAGACCACGTGAAACCCCGTCTCTACTAAAAATACAAAAAAAAAAAAAAAAAAAAAATTAGCCGGACGCGGTGGCCGGCGCCTGTAGTCCCAGCTACTCTGGAGGCTGAGGCAGGAGAATGGTGTGAACCCAGGAGGCGGAGCTTGCGGTGAGCCAAGATCACGCCACCGCACTCCAGCCTGGGCAACAGAGTGAGACTCCGTCTCAAAAAAAAAGAAAAAAAAAAGAATGTAAGTAGGTAAATATAGCTCTATACTGCATTTATTTCTTATTGAGGCAAACTTAAGTTTAATGGTGTTTTAGCCACATTTTGGAGGGAAATATCTACCAAGTCAGAGGCAGACTATAAAGATAAGGCTTGTTATTTTTAATCTCTCAACTAGCATACAGAGAAAACTGATACTGTCACTCAAGCAAGAAGTCTGCCATTTTTTCAGGCACTGTCATACAGGCCCAACATCCAGATTTTGAACCTGAATCTGTAAGTACTTAGGAGTGTCCCCTTGACCACATTTGTGTTTCAGGATAAAAATATTCATTTTATGCCTTCTCAGGAGCTATGGGCAACAATTAGCCCATAGCAATTTCTTGATACAAATATTAAATAGGAGAAATGAGTAACCAATAAGGCCTTTCGATTCATTATTAAAATACTATACCGTGACATGTTGTAACAAGCTGGTTAGCAGCGCAGATGATAAAGAAGTATTTTATCTATTCAAATTCCAGGTCTACCTCATACCACCTGAGTTATCTCGGCAACCTACTATAGCTCTCTTCTCTTTATTTCCTTATATTTAAAGAAATTGTTTAATAATAGTTTCTAGCCTATAGAGTTATTGCAAGGATTAACTGAAGTATTGTACTCTCTTTAGGCAGGGGCTTAAACAGTATTCTAAATGACAGCAAATATTAAAGTTTGACATTATTTTTATGTCTCTATTTGATACCTATATAATTGTTATATCTCTTTATATTATATATGTTTTACATCTCTGTAATGTATCTGAGTTTTTACATATAATGTATGCAAATAATTTTATGTCTTTATAATGTAATTTGTAATGTTCAAAAAAATTTTCAAAGAAAGCAAAATAGGAATGGCACAATATTAGCAATAATAATAGAAATAAATTGTAGTATGGTGGCAGATAAGTTATAAAATGCTAAATATGTTTTCTTTTTGTATAGTAGTAGCTATAAGCATATGTATAGTTATGTCTTCATAGTTTGATGTTGATATAAAAATATTTGTTGCTATAACCACTAGTGGAATAAAAATACGTAATAAAACATTCAGCTCAATAGACAAAAAGAAAATGAGAAATATGTAAACATATATTCACTCTATAAAGATGAACATTTCTCTCAAATGTATAAAATATAATCAATAATTGATTAACAATTGGCCACACACACACACCCTCACACCTTTGTTTACTCTTAAGTTGAAATCTAATTGATTGGGTTAATCCAACGTCAATGTGATAAAACTGTATTAGTAAAGCAAAATGAAAATTAGGTTTATAGGTGTTTCTAAAAAGCAAAATAAACTCTAGATCAAGAAAGAAATGAAAGTATAAAATGCTGATTATTTACAGACTCTTCTTGTAACAAAAATCTAAAGAATGTAGGTTAAGCGTTAGTCTAAGAAGCCTTCGTAGCTTTAAGTTATTCAAATACAAATGAATTAAACCTTCATCTCAAGAAGTTTGGGAAAAAAATATAAAAATAGAAGGAAGGAATAATTGATTATTTTAGCAGGGAAAATGACTACCTTGGGAAAATACCAGTAAAAATACTATATATTGGATTTGTATATTTTCTTTAAGAATTTAGGGTAGAGCACCCAGAATCTTGGTTACACAGATGAAAAACAAAGAGAGAAAACATAAATTGTGGCATTACAAATAATAAAGATAATGAAACTACAGATTCAAAGAGAATGCATCATGTAAAGCAGGTTATTATAATTTTACATAAATGTTTTTGATAATAATAATAAACGTCAACTGGAAATTGCTAAAGTTACTTAGCAAGATGGGGGAACACACACTAATTTCCATGAATAAATTAAAATAATTATCAAAGGTATACATTTAAAAAACTATAGTGGTCTCACAAATTTTAGCAAACTGTAAGAAGTATTTTATAGAATATAAAAATACAGAATAGTTATAAATTAAATGTATGAAATAAACATATAATTCATAGAGTTAGGAATAGGCTTGACCTATTATTTTCAACCAAACTGATAAAGATTCCAAACCAAGAGGAAAAATATTATAGATCCCTATTGTAAATGTAAGTTGAGAGATCTCAAAAGTAATAGTTACACAAATCACATGGAGTAACAAAAATAGACAATGGCCAGTTAAATTTCAACCTAGGAATAGAAGGATGATTCAACATTAAGAGTTTTATTCACATAGATCACTGCATTAATGCATTATTCTAAAATGTATAATAATATCAGTAAGTACTGTAATACATTAAATAGTTATATACAGTCTTTTCTGTTCTGAACAAAAGACAAAATTCTTAAATTATGCCTTAAGCATATTATCCATATTAAAATTAAAGGTATAATTCACTTCCTAAGAGTAAACACCATGTTAAGAAATTGCAAACAATTCGCAGTGAAATTAAAAACAAAACAGGTTTTCTAACTATTTAAATTTATTTTCAGATTTTATCCAGTGCAATAAGGCAAGAAAAGAGAAAATGCTGAATAGCATGTGTAGAAAAAAAATTACGTACAAATTTAGATTATGCTAGTAAAAGATCTGTTATACTTACATTCAGCTTGGTCTTCAATTCATCTTGGAAATGTTTCACATAACCCAGTAATCTTTTGTCACATTCTGCTGAGGAGATAATGCTAATCTTTTGTGTGCTCCTTAAACTCCCCTGTTATCACCTTCAAGAAACAAAATCACTATATTCTATCAGAAAAGAAAATATAATTATGTGGAAACTGCTTCAACTGATTTCCTTTTTACATAATTTGCTTTTATCTAAGCTCATCCTTCTCACATTTTCCCCCAACACAGTGGAAGAAATCTCATTTTTAATTCAATGTTAATAAGTTTCTGAAATAGGGATTCAGATAGTTGTATTAAGATGAAAAACTAAAACTAAGTATGTTTATGCACCACACTTAGAGAATATGATTGATAGAGCAAGGATACAAGAGGTAGCTGGAGAAGATGAAATACAATCGAGAGAAGGTTCTATGAAAATTCTTTCCTGGTAGCCACCAAACTAGAATTAGAAACTTCACTACCATTCTCCCATAGTACCCAATGCTTTTTTTTTTTTTAATCATTTGGGTGGTTATTGTTATATTATAATATTGTGTTATGTTTCTCGTTCAGTATTTTAAAATTTCCCTAAAAGATCATCCTATGCTAATAGATTCATTCATTATTTTATTTATATAAATTCATAAATTTACTCTACCCTTACCATGTATTATGCACTCTATTGAAAGGTGGAGATTTGATGGTAGGAAAGAAAATAAATGACCTCATTCAGTAAGTCTCCATTTCTCATAAAAAATAAAAGAGTGAAGTTAGTCAATTGCTTACATGAATAAATGTAAAGTTCCAGGCAGATTGAAGAGGAAATAAACAAAGTATGTAATGTTGAAAGTGCTATGGTCTGAATGTCTGTGTTTCTTCAAATGTGTAAGTTGAATCTATCAACGTGATATTAGGAGGTGTGTCCTTTGGGAAGAAGATGATTAGATCACTAGGTTAGAAACCGTGTGAAAGAGATTAGTGCCTTTATAAAAAAGATTTCAGAGAGCTACCTGGTCTCTTTTTATCATGTAAGGACACAGGGAAAAAGCACCACCTATGAACAAGGAAACAAGCCCTCAACAGACACTGGATTCATTGGTGCCTCCATTTTGGACTTCACAGCCTTTACAACTGTGACAAATAAGTTTCTGTTGTTTATAAGCCATCCAATTTATGGTATTGTGTTGTAGCAACCTAAACTCACTTAAAAGACAAGAAATTATAATGGAAATATCTGTTTTCAGTCCTGGAGAATAGGAAATATAACTCTAAAATGATATATGAAGTGAGATCTTAAGAACTACTAGGATTTAATTGGGCATTCATAATAGGTAATCATAAAAGGTACTCATGGCTGACAAATAAGTATTTGTTAAATTTTCTATTGTAAGTGGAAAATCACATAGGATCCTATGTGATTGCTTTGCTCTTATTTACAGCACTAAAGATATAATAAAAATAACGTAATTAAATAATTCCCAAATTAATCATCTCATTATCAGTCTGTGGTCTATATAAACTAATCAATACTACTTTTTCCATTGGGCACTCATATTACTCCTATTCAGGTAGTTACAAAGAGAATCACAGCACAGACAACAGGTAGTCAATAAACATTAAATAAATGCATGAATTAAGAAAATGTATATAGTATATTCTTAAAATAATTAAATATAATTACTTTAACAAAAAT
Source organism: Pongo abelii (assembly GCF_028885655.2). Classification (NCBI taxonomy): domain Eukaryota; kingdom Metazoa; phylum Chordata; class Mammalia; order Primates; family Hominidae; genus Pongo; species Pongo abelii. The sequence goes on along the minus strand of NC_071988.2, from coordinate 50,815,684 downwards.
AAAGGGAGCTAAAGAAATTCAGAACCCTGAACAGCCATCCAATTGCGATGCACACTGGATTCTTCCTTTATCACCTGTAAGCTACAGGCAAGGCCCAGTTAGTACTATTTCTCGTACTAATATAAAGCTCACATCATCTCTCTCACTTGTCGTCTTGGCTTGCACAGTTTCTAGAGTGAGGAGACCAATATGGTCTTTGGAATCAGCAGGCTCCCCTCCTTGGAATAGAGGAATTAAATATCAACCAAAAACCTGTAAAATGATTTGTTAAGAAATCTGTGTGTATGTATTTATTTATGTAATATCATCGAAATCTTAAAGAGATATCTGGCATCTCTGAGATATAAAATACAAGAAGGAGAGAGCTTACTCTTTACAAACATACATTAACTTTATGTTTAAACTCAACATATACTACAGTGTAGTGAGTAATGGAATGTCACAGCAGATCCAATTTAGATGATATAAAGCCTCTTTACTAATTAGTCATAGCAGTATTCCTTCCTACCTCCCCCTGAACATTTATTCAAATATTCTTCAGAGAGTAGAAGCAAGCTGTGATACAGCGGAAGCCGATATGGAAGGAACAAACTTATTCACACTTTACTATTCCAGTAGGTCTTTAACACAGCTGATGAGGTATTTGGTAATTTCCACTTAACAATGGCAAACAAAATAAGCAGCTGCACCTCAGAACTCATTAGCACCAGTATACTCAGTACATAGTGACAGAAAAAGCATCATGTTACTTTCAAATTCATTTTTTTGTTGGTTAAAATTCATGCCTCTAATCCCCTTACTGGTTCGCTGCTTGTTGAAAAGTGGCATCATTTACAATCCTGACAGCAGGGTATTGGGGTGCCAGGAACTGCAAATGTGTTGTCATCTGACTTCAGCAATGGGTTAGGAATCCAAAGAATAGTGCAACATATTTTCAACAAGGAAAAGTCCCTTAAAAAGAAAAAAGCAAAACAACAACAGCACAGATTAGAATGGAAGTGAAACTTGTTTTAAGGCCTCTGATGAAGAGCTTTTCATCTATCCTTTCCTATTTTACCTTTCTTGTTATTTCACCAAATAATATTTTAACTGCTTTCTCCCTCTTCATTCCAACAACTATTTTTGCTAAATCCATCCATCCACAATAGAAGGCTTCAAATAAAGATTCATTATTCATTTTTGCCTAAATTTAGTACTTTCCAAGTGCTTATTAATCTAAAGATATATATTTTTTTACATGTGGTGATTATCTAAGAAAAAATTGTCAAGGGCTTTGAAATCCAAACCTGCTATCTCCTCCAATGCTACACATAGATAAAATCAATGTGTTAATTAATAGATTCTTTAAAATATAAGTAGAAATATGAATTCTAGAGCTTATTCCCTATATGTATAAAGGTGAGAAAGGTATTCAAAATTTCAACCTCTCCTCGACTTTCTTCAGAATCATTCTTCTCTATTTACACTAATTAGATGAGGAGAAAGAATAATTAATTGATCGTTCAGCTTCCTAGACATCGACAGGCCCAGCTTCCGAGTAGGTACAGACATTGTGGCCCAGCCAATTTACATTCTCTATAGACTCCTGTCCTTCCACAGATTTGGATGGATGGTTATAAGATTCGGGATCTGTCTTGGGTGGGAGAAAAAGTGCATGTGTTCCCACCTACCTAATCAGAGTTTCCTACATTGGAGATTTTGGCTTTGCTTTTTTTTTTTTTTTTTTTTTTTTTGATATTGTATTTTAAGTGAATAATTCTGTATGGAAAAGTGGTGGTGATATGAGTCAGAATTCAGGTATGTCTGCATCTATTAGCCAAATATAAAGGACCGTCCCTAACATCTTGGATTAGCTTCTACTCTGGCAGACTGACTTTTAAAACATTGATAAAACTAAGTCTATAAACTAAGGCATGCAAAATAGTATTATTACAAACTCAACTTGGTTTTTAAAATTTAGAATTACTTACTACTTACTACTGAGTTGAGAAAATTTAATTCCCACCAACATAAATATTTTCTAGCATTATAGTGGAGATACAAATTCTAATACTATATAAGACAACAAGGTGTTTTGAGGAGGATGGGGGAACCATTGGTCCTTAGCTATCCATCGAGGTTTCATACTCTTATTCTTCCACCTACATTACCATTGCTATCTCCTGGGCAGATCTTTCTTGTCTAGTAAGTCTCTTAAGTATTTCTTTTCTATACATGAGAGTTACTTTCATTACATATTGGGGCTTAAATCCAAGGCTTTTAAAAGCTCAGCTTGCCCTGAATTACTGGGACAGATGTTCCTTTTCTGGAACCTGGCCATCTGCCTAAGTGACATACAGAGCCTCTTTCTCAAACCAGCCTCTGATTTCATACATTTCTCCACCTCATAACCTGTTGCAAGCTCAAGGAATTATTTGTTAGCCTGGAACAGAATTGTCTCTTACTCATAAAATGCCATTTCCTCCATGCATTGTATTTATGTCCTCAATCTTTGTTGACTCCCTAAATACTTAGGTATATGTAAACCTCTTACATTCTTTTTCTGAAAGCAATTTATATGGAAACTCTTATTTCCTGAATTAAGGGTGGGATGTTATGGGAGAGAAAAAGGGGGAATAACAAAGAGAGAAGAAAAATAGTTGATGTCTAAAAAACATCTGGCTATGCTCTGCCTGTTATATGACCAGCTATAATTCAAGCAATAGTCACCAGTCACTGAATGATGAAAAAACTAATCATTGGGGGAATGGGAAGTCAGTACAATGTTTGCTTATTTTGAAAAAAAGGAAACACTTTGCATATTAGTTTTTTTCTAAGTTTGTAGCATTTCTAGTTGTCATTGAGCTCAAAATATTATTTCTTTGCTATTCTTGCCTTTCTGTTAGAGTGATTTAACTTGGAATTTGTGAACAAAAAATAGACAATTCATGAATTAGAGAGGAAAATATTAGTTATATCTATATTTTTACTAACATTTAACTGAAATCAATATTCTCTCGCACTATGAATATCAATAACAGACTACAGTGATATTAATAGATATGAATTTGTAACCTACATAAATTACAGTTATATTCATATACGATTACATTGATGTAAAAAACCTTAAAATATGTTTTCACTTATTATTATAAAATTTCAGTAAGTTCCAGAACTATGACTAGATATTGTTTTTTATTACATTGGTAAAGAAGCATATATTTTATTCTGTCTCCCTGAATTTTGGGTTTAAATGTCTTGATAACTAAATTTCATTATAACTGATTTCCTTTGTAATTGCCTGAAATTTATTTTTTTCATTTAAAAACATTACTTGAAGAAGGACTACATAATCTTTACCAGACAGCCAGAGGACAACCTGACACACACGGATGTTATGAGCTCCACATGTGGCTAAAGTTTCTGACAAAGCTAGAAATATTTCTATATCACCCACATCACTAGCAGAGCAAGATTATGATCGCTCCACTAAGCACTCTGGGAAGTTGGTTTCAATTAATGAATAGATGCTTTTCGACCCTTGGTTTGAAATTTGCTCATTTGTAAACATGACTAAACGAAAGAAGCAATAGTGTAATGCCTACTTATATTTATTTTTATTTTTACCAAAATTAAGAAATAAATTAAGCTTTACTACCCTTTAATGAACGGAGGAAAGCTGGTGCTTTCACTAGATCCACATCTCTCTGACAGTCACTTGTCACTTACAATGGGGAAGTATTTCCCAAGGAAGTTTGAGTAATTTTTAAAGGTTAATAATGGTGGATTCATTATTTTTTTCACTAGCAGAAAATTTCAACAGCTGTATTTTGTATAATATTTATCTAGTAAGGCTAAATATTATTTGGAAATAATCAAATAGTAAATTCTACAATAATTGGTAATGTAATGGGATTGAGTTTAAAAAGGAGTCACTCATTTTTCTTTGCAAAGAGATAAGTACATGACTCAAATTTGATAACCTTTTCTGTGACGTCAGTAGTTTGCTACCAAGAAGATATATTCAAAAATAATAAAACTACTTAATCTGTCATTTCAACAAAGGTTGAATACCAAGGGGTAAAATGATTGCTTTTCTAAGGTAAGTTTTCATATAGAGAGAAGTTTAAAAGAAGATGGTTGAAAATTTGTTCATATTTATGTGACTTTGTTGCCACAATGTCTCCTATATTACAGTTTTAAAACGCTGAAACAATATTTAGAAGCTACACAGCTTCTAATTAAAATATTTTTAATTTGTAACTTTTGGTAAAAATATAAATATGCAACATCTTAGTTTAAAAGAACTGTCCAGTATCAGGGAAATGAAAATTTACTATCTGTAGTTCAACAAAAATCTATGTAATTGGAATATGAGATCAAAATTTATAATAGTTTAATAACTGCTATCAATGTTGCATTTTTTCATTTTTATACATAGATTTTTGTTAATCTATCATAGTCATTACATACAAATATTATACAAAAATAAACAACTATGCACAATATTTCTAAATTGATGTATTACCAATAGGTAAATTCAAATTTTCAAAAATTATGAGGTAATCAAAGATCTTCTCTCAACAGAAATATTAATATTCACTTTAGTGAAACCAAATGTTTTGTACCATTAAAACATAATTAATGATCTTATATCATATATTTAACCCCTTTAACTTTTTATGTTTAATATCATTCTGTACACCCCTATTATATTAGTTTGGTGGTATATATATGTACAACTTCAATAAGTTAACATACATTCAATGAGTAAACATATATTGAGATTTAAAATTTAAAATACTTTCATGAATGTAGTGCATAATCCAGAAATCTGACACATCACTGGAATAAACATGTAAGAATTTCCACAAATAATATTTATTTAATACTCTGTGATAGAATATTTTTAAAAATTCATTTACTGTTATATTGACTGATTTCCTTTACATATCCTAAGTGGTCATTTGGAAACCATTTCCTCCTGAAAGTCACTTAAAAAACGGCTTTTATGGCCAGATGCAGTGGTTCATGCCAGTAATCCCAACACTTTAGGAGGCCGAGGGAGGTGGGAGGGCAACCTGAGGTTAGGAGTTAGAGACCAGCCTGATCAACATGGTGAAACCCTGTCTCTACTAAAAACACAAAAATTAGCCAGGCAAGGTGGTGAGTGCCTGTAATCCCAGCTACTTGGGTGGCTGAGGCAGGAGAATCACTTGAACCTGGGAGGCGGATCTTCAAGTGAATCAAGATTTGAGATTGGGCCACTGCACTCCAGCCTGGGTGACAGAGAAAGACTCTGTCTCAAAAAAAAAAAAAAAAAAAAAAAGGAAAAGAAAGATTTTTACTAACAAGGCTATTTGTTTTATGTTTCAAATATTTCATGAGTTCTTGTCATTATGGAGATATTTTGCACGGTCTGTGTTACATGCCGCGGAGGTTCTCTTGTATATAAGTGTGATCTCCTAAGTGGCTATTTTAGCTATCCATGGAGATTTTTACTAACTTTTGTGATTCTATCTCATCCCATCACCACAATTAATGCCTTAGGTCTGGCTATTAAGATCTTGGGCCCAGATTACTGCCAGAATGTTCTAACCATTGTCAATATCCATCATTGTAGGCTTTGAATGGTGCTACCAGAATATTTTCAAACAGTAACTCCATATTTAAACCTCTTCAATGACTTTTCCTCACCTTCAAAATAAAATCCCACCTCATTCGCCTGAGACAAAGCTCCCTCATGGCAGGGCTGTGGTCCCCTGAGCCTCTGTTGGGCCTTCTGCACTCCCACATGTGTGCCACGTTGTCACCACATTCTTGCGCACCCAGTTTCCTCTGCAGCAAACCTCATTTTCCATCCAAGTGACATCTGACGGCTTCTTTCTGAATCTAGAATCTTATCTTCTTATACATCTGACAGTCATTCCTCCTCTGTTTCATTTCATTTGTTAAGCTCATCTCATTTATTGTATTTTAAAATAAGTTCTATTGTTGGCAGGAACACCTAGACAAGATGTTTGTCTAGAAATCCTGAAATGGGTAAATTCCCTGAATTCACCCACAGAAATGGAATGTTGAATGTCTTTGTGAAATTAGCTGAAAGAATGGTTTTATTTTCACTCTGCATTAGACTAGCCATTGAAGATAGAGAAGAAAAAAGTACCTAAAAACAAATGGAAGGATATGCTATGTATATTGATACTGATTGAAGTACGTGCATGTATTTTTAATATCTGAAGATTTTCCCTTTTATGTTTTTAAAATAAATATAATTTACTCTTTTCTCTTTACACAAGAATGGATATTCTTATTTTTAACTATCAGGAGAAATGAGTCAACCTTATTTAATGAAATAAGTACTCCAAAAACAGATAAAATCCATTCCAAGATAAAATTAATAAGCAATAGAAAAAGTAGAAAATGTTCTTCATTTAAGAAAATCAATCTATACTCTCTGTCCAGTGATTTAACAAATGTAAAATGTTATGTTTTTAAAATATGGATTTACAGTGGGAATAAGACTAATACATTTACTCAGGTGCTAATTTAAAAACTAGAATTATTCTTAAAATATATTGTGGTTAAAGCTTTCAGACAAAAGCTAAAAGTATCTTCAAAATTTGTATTGTCATGGAATCCTGCTGAAGCAGGATCTACTTCTGACCCATTTCTACTTCAAATAATTTATTTTCAGAGTGAATTGGAAATTGAAACATTAAATATTTTCTCCACAAGGCTTTTCAAATATTGTCACATTAAAATGGATTATTTACTAAATAAATACTTCTAGCTATGGTGTTTTTATGTGTGTGAGTAAATGTCTCTGTTTTTTAAAAAAATCAATATTCATATAATAAAATAAAGATTAACTTGTTAAATGAAAATAAAACACTTTGACTATATATCTTTTACTGTATTTTTTAAGCTTTGCTGTTTGTTTTTTAGAGCCAGGGATACATATATGTATTTCTTATTAATAATATTTATCTGCTCCTTCCAAAATTCACTTCTGTCTGGCCCCTTTTTACTAATTCCCTTTGAAGGGAAGGATTGGTATTTCTGCTCTACCAACATAAGGTCATTGACTTGCTTTGGCCAAGGCAATGCTAGTGGAAGTAATGTGTCCTCATTTCTAGAAGAAGTTTTACAGACATCACATGTTTCTGCCATAGCTCTATTCGCTCCAATATGAGGCTAGCATGTCCCAGATAAGGCCTTCAATTTCATCTTTAACTAAGAATATAGTTCTGGAACACCCTGCAAAACATACTAATATAAAAGAGAAGGTGCAGCGCGGTGGCTAACGCCTGTAATCCCAACACTTTGGGAGGCCAAGGCGGGCAGATCACGAGGTCAGGAGATCAAGACCATCCTGGCTAACACAATGAAACCCCATCTCTATTAAAAATAAAAAAAAAAAAGAAAGAAAAAAGAGCCGGGCGTGGTGGCAGGCGCCTGTAGTCCCAGCTACCCGGGAGGCTGAGGCAGGAGAATGGCGTGAACCCGGAAGGCGGAGCTTGCAGTGAGCCGAGATCCTGCCATTGCACTCCAGGCTGGGAGACAGAGCAAGACTCTGTCTCAAAAAAAAAAAAAAAAAAAAAAGAGAGAGAAGTAACCTTTGTTATTGGAAACTGTTGAGATATGAGAACTCTTCGTTACTGCAACCTAATTTTTAAAAATACTGATATTTCAGGGGGTTGCATCACAGTCTTACGTGTAACAGACGTAAACTAGAAGCAATACTTAGAATTCTCTTCTGAACATACTTTTGTCTTATACGTCAAGTATATGATTTCACTTATTTCAGTTTTATTAAGATGTGTATCTTTAGGGAGACACAAAACGGCTCATTGATTTCAAACAAAGTCTTGGAATTTTAATGAATATTGCTTTATTTCCTAGTTGTATCAACTTTGGAATGCTGCATTAAGTGTTTGTGCCCCTATTCCTTCACACAAAGAAACAACTTACATGCTTGTTGTGAGGATTAAGTGAGAAAATGTTCATTAGGTGCTTAAGGAAAGAATTTGTAAATATAAGCCATTGTTACAGTTTATTCATGTATGTGTATATATATACATATCTATATAGCTATGTGGATGGATAGGTAGCAATCTCTAGAACAGATTTAACTTCTTAAATAATCATTTTTCTTCCATCCCGGTTACTTTTATTTTAGATTCAGGGGTATATAAGCACGTTTGTTACATAGGTATATTGCATTATGCTGGGGTTTGGGCTTCTATCGAACCCATTACCCAAATAGTGAACATACTACCCTGTAGATAGTTTTTCAACCTTGTTGAATTCAATTAATAAATATTTTGTTGCACCTCTGGGTATAATGAGATATCAGAATAAATTTTAAAATGTTATGCAAAAGCAAATTGATTTTTTCTAGTGGCATGTCTGTCTTTCTGTTATGATACTCATTTATTAACCAAAGTATTCAGGTTTCAGGTTTTTTGTTTGTTTGTTTGTTTGTTTGTTTTGAGATGGAGTTTCACTCTTGTAGCCCAGGCTGGAGTGCAATGGCGCGATCTTAGCGATCTTGGCCAACTGCAACCTCCACCTCCGAGTTCAAGTGATTCTCCTGCCTCAGCCTACCAAGCAGCTGGAACTACAGGTGCATGTCACGACGCCCAGCTAATATTTGTATTTTTAGTAGAGATGGGGTTTCACCATGCTGACCAGGCTGGTCTTGACCTCATGACCTCAGGTGATCCACTTGCCTCAGCCTCCCAAAGTGCTGGGATTACAAGAGTGAGCCACCGTATCTGGCCTCAGTTTAATATATATTTCATTTACTCACCAAAATTGTCTTAATATGTTCTTCCTCTATTCATCCAAAGACAATGACTCCTCTTTGATGACAAACACATATTTGAAACTGAGCATGACTGTAAAATGAATATTTCATGAAAAATGAGAAAACCATCATTATGTCCAAGCTTTAAAAATTGAAGATTATAAACATTTTAATGAGAGGTATAGTAGACATATAGAGACATGTGCTTAAAGGAAAAAAAAAGGTATCTGCCTTGCCTTGATTTTCAGGGCTATAGTTCCCAGGATATGTAATATGAAACTACTTACTTATTAATATAAGACCTCTTTACCTTTTTCCTTTGTCAAATTCCCTTATGCTTTCTTTTATTCCATTTCTTCAACAAGCATTCCACCTTTTCGTTTCTACAACTGGGTAGTTGACTCAGTATTTATTCATTTGGCAAACATTTATTAGGCACTTTTCTTTTTTTATATTTTTTATTATACTTTAAGTTCTTGGGTACATGTGCAGAACGTGCAGTTTTGTTACCTAGGTATACATGTGCCATGGTGGTTTGGTGCACTCGTCACCTACATTAGGTATTTCTCCTAATGTTATCCCTCCCCTACCCCCCAAGAGCCCGCATAGCCAAGACAATCCTGGACAAGAAGAACAAAGCTGGGAGGCATCACGCTACCTCACTTCAAACTATAGCTACAAGGCTGCAGTAACCAAAACAGCATAGTACTGATACCAAAACAAATATATAGACCAATGGAACAGTAACAGAGGCCTCAGAAATAACACCACACATCTACAACCATCTGATCTTTGACAAACCTGACAGAAACAAGCAATGGGGAAAAGATTCCCTATTTAATAAATGTCGTGGGAAAACTGGCTAGCCATTTGCAGAAAACTGAAACTGAAAGAAAAGAAGGGAGGGAAACAGAAGACATGGGGAAGGAGGCTAGGCTAGTGATCTCTTTAGTTTGTCTCTGTCTCTGAGCTTTAAACGGTGTCCCCACCTTCCTCATTCCCACTCCCACACACTCATACTTCTTTCCAAGACCATGCTACTACCAAGGTTACCAAAACAAAGTTTCCAGAGCAAGACCAAGCCAGCAGAAGCCAGGATTCTGGGGGTGGGAGCAAGGAACAGTCCTGGACCTCTTGGCGGAAGATACCTTTGCAGAGGCCTCCTCCCCTTAGGGGAATCCCATGCTCAATGCTCTGTGATCATGAAAGCAGAGCTGTGAGTTCTGGTTCCAGACCAGAAACCACAGAGCTCAGGGTTCAAGAGAAAATATCTAGTGTCACAAAATCTACCTTTTACTTCACCTTTGGAACTTCATTGTCCTCAGCTTAAAGGGGGATAGGAATAGTCTCACCCTGCAGCATTGCTGCAAGATTTAAATGTTTCTGGCACAGAGTAAACTCTTAACAAATAATGGAAACATATTTGGTCAAATGATGAAAATATATTTTAGTTTGTGCCAAAATAGAACTTAGGTCTAGGAAAAACTCATTTATCTGTTCTCCTTTACTAAGAAATCATTAAAAACATTTCTTGTATGAATACCTGACTATGGAATCCTTTTTAGTACCTTTAAAATATTAAAAACAATTCAAATAAGCATTTAAAAGTTACTAGAGAAGATTTTTGTAAGTATTTTCACAAAGCAGGTAGTAGCAGTTTATAAAACAGAACCTTTTCTGTACTTTAGAAACTATTCAGATAAATTATGTATTTGGAAAACACATATGTTGGAACTTTCTTCACATTCTTAAATTATTTTTTAGAAGAGTTGCAAAATTGTGTATAGATTGAAAGATTAGTACCCAAGCCTATTTAAGGTAAATTAAAATGTTTTATACTTTCTAGCAGCATATACATTCAAATAAAGTATTATTGCTGGAATAACAGAGATATAGTATTTATATTCTACTTATTTTAATATTTATTTTTATTTTTAACTAGTTTATTTTCATAGAAAGTTAATTACATGGTAAATGTTAAAGGTTTTTCATTTAGGTCATAATAATCAAAATAAATTTAAGTTGAACCGTCATTGATACAAATATATCAATAAAATAAATATAATAAAGATGATATAAGGATGTGTCAAAAACATAGAAGGTATTACGTAAATAGCTGGAAATTAGGAAATGTTACCATATAACTTAGAGCAAATAATGATTTTTTTTAATTTAGAAAATCCATCTTACTAGTAACACTTCTCTACCCTAATTAATCTAATTCACTGTTTTTTAGAACACATAATTATTTTATTCACCCTCTATACTCAACTTTTATCACAATTCCCATCATCTCTTCTTCTTTAACATCATACAAATAAATATAAAATGAATATATAATTTTTCTTTCATTTTTCTTGACAAGCCACTTCAGCTTGCAGGAAGAACTGTTTTAAAATATAATAGTGTTTTAATAAACTTTTTAAAATACAGTAAGTCTTCAATTCATATTATTGAAGGTTCTTGGAAACCGTGACTTTAAGCAAAACTACATATAATGAAACAAATCTTACCATAGGCTAAATTGATATAAACAAATAAATTTCGAATGCATATGTCTGGTCACAGAAACATCATCAAAGGCCTGGCACAGTGGCTCACGACTGTAAAACCAGCACTTTGGGAGGCCAAGGCAGAAGGATCACGAGGTCAGGAGATCGAGACCATCCTGGCTAACACGGTGAAACCCCGTCTACTGAAAATCCAAAAAAATTAGCTGGGCGTGGTGGCGGGTGCCTGTAGTTTCAGCTACTGAGGAGGCTGAGGCAGGAGAATGGTGTGAACCTGGGAGGCGGAGCTTGCAGTGAGCCGAGACCGTGCCACTGCACTCCAGTCTGGGTGACACAGCTAGACTCTCCCTCAAAACAAAAAAAAAAACACTTCAAAGTTCTAAATAAAGACCCAAAGCACTTTGATATTAAAAATTGAAATAAATGTGAGCTATACATACACTTAAGAATGATTAATAAGATCAAGTAAGTTAATTACCCAAATTTTGATTACTCACTGAATGACTATGGTGTAGCTGTTGTGGGTTAAACCAATAAATAAATGTTGCAAAATGAAAATTGTAAGGAGCACCTCCTGCCACCATGCAGTTCAAAAACAAATAGTAACAAATACGGCATGCTCTCCGAGTGCTTTCATATCCACTGTTTATAGCAGGGAGTTTGTATGATTATTGTATACTTTATGAATTTTTATTTAACAATAATTTGTAATCATGATTCCTTTATTTTCCAACCCGTTTATTTCGGTTCAGGGTTGCGCTTCCCCAGAGCCTATCCTGGAAGTTCAGGATTTAAGATCGGGACCCAACCTAGCCAGGATGCTGTTGAACTCACAGTCACACTCACTCAGACTGGGACCTTTTAGACACTCCGATTCACCTAACACACACATCTTTGGGTTGTGGGAAGAAAGTGGAATACCAGGAGAAAACTCACACAGACAGGACATACAAACTCTACAATCCCAGTGCCCTGGTGGGAAATCATTTCTTTTTTTCTTATCAAGGTTACAGCACAAAGATGTTATCCATGGACCTGCTGTATATCAAGGAATTGTTCTTTAGTCTTCCCCGTTTTTCACATATTTGTCTTATTTCTTCAAGTAGAAAGTACAGTTTGGGGCTAGTAAGACTCGTATTTCCATAATGTACAGAACACTGGACTAGATCTTGCAATCTTGAATTCATAGCCCTGGTTAGCCATTAATTTTTGAATAAGTCAGTTACCTACCATGGTTATCAGTTGTTCTCTCTTTGAAATAAGAAAATTGAATTTGATTGTTTCTTATATTATTCTCAGACTTCTACTGGAAGGACATGTGTCTCTTTAAAAATATGTTATTACCTGATTTTATACAAATTCATTTTACAGGTTAGGGCATTTTGGATTAGACCTCTTAATTAGTCTTCATCCACCACTTTTGACCTATGCCATTTTTATCAAGAATTCGGAAAAATGGTCATTAATAATGATATATCTCTAAATCTTGAGGCTTATATATTAGAATAAAAGTTTTAAAATATGTTTTATGAATTATTCTATCATTCATACCAAACTGGAATTACCTTAAGCGCATAGTCATTGACTAATTTGTCTTTCTATTTTCATGGAACAAAAGGAAACTGCCTTAAAACATTCTTTAAAGTATCTTAAAGCATTCTTTAAAAATGTTTATTGAGTAAAAGAAACAAAATGAACAATTATTTCCATTTCTGGCACTGTCCACATTGAAAAGACAAAATTTTCTGAAGTTCTCAAATCAGAAGCATAAGTTCAGTTTGATGATAAATATTCAAATTAAAACTAGAAAAATAATTTCCCTATCGTCAAGCTTTTAGGCTTATTTTCATCAGGTAAAGAAAAGACTTCACATTTGGGAAAGGATATAAGAAGATAGAAGGAGTGGAGAATCAGGTATTAGAGGTCAGAGATAATCAAGATAACATGAGATATCAAACATTTCACTCAACTATAAAAAAGGTGAATATTTAAAATATTTAGCTTTTTACGTTATCTTAGGAGTTTCTCTTTTCTATTTCTATTACAAGTTATTATTCATGTACATGATAATTTCAGATATATTTTTAAAATCACAATCCAAAAGTTCACGATTTAACTTCCAGCCTCCTTTCCTGCTGCTGCTCCTGTCTGTTCTGAACGTGAGTGATGATGTGGAGCCTCCGCAACATCATTGCCTTATGCAGTTTGTATGCATGAAGCAGATGTAATCTCAGATGATCAGGCATCCATTACTCCTATGAGGAAATATCTACAATAAACAATTAATTGCATTTCAGATCCTCCAGTTAGTCATTTATAGAAGATTTAACAATACTCTTCATGGACATTCCATTGATTAGTATTTTGTGGCTAATTTATCTTTGCTTTGCTATGACTGGAGATCATGTAGAGCATTTTTTTTCCTTTCTCTTTTCTTGCAGAAAATTATCCTGTACTAGACTTGCTTTTTTACCCTGCTTCTGATGTTACTGGATTTATTTATGAAATCCAGCATTGATAAGTATGTGAAGATTTTCATTCTTGTTATTAGTAGAGGCATTTACCAGAATACAGAAGTGGGATCCTTATTCAATAAGTAAAAGACAGCTGTAGCGCCCTTGAAGTTCTCTTCTTACATGGTCATTGTTGCCCCTCGTAACACAGAGCACAAAGGTTTCAAAGAAATGCAGCTTCCCTGCCTTTTCTTGTTTTCTCAACATACACAAAGGTACTACAGAGGTATAAGATTGTCCAGTTACCTTTCTAAAATCTATCTCAGTCTAAGACTATTTCGTGACCAAGAAAATTAGGGCTACCAGAACGGTAATAGAGATGGCGCTCAAACAATTTATTATGATTTTTATTTTCAAGTGTACTCCCTTCAGAAAATGATGAACAGCCTAAGGATGGGGAAGCCATGAGTTTGCGCAAATCTTTTTAAGTTCTTTTATTTTTTTTTTTTAACAGCGAAGATAGCATTTGGAAATAAATAGAAATAACTTAGTTAAGCAAATAATGAAAAATAACCTGTGTGTGTGTGTGTGTGCACACCTTCACCCAGAAAGCAACCTGATCTTCACTGTTTAGGACTCTTAGTTTAAACTTAAACAGTTTTGTGGGAGGGTTCCACTTAATGACTGCCATATTAAGTTTTTTAATGAATGGTAATGAATGGTATCATATTAAGTTTTTTAATGAATGGTTATATATATAACATATATACATGATATATATGATATAACATGATGTATCATGAACTGTACTTTCTTGCTTCTTCTGTTTTTATCATGTATATATACATGATATATATCATATATCATGATATGTGATACATATCATGTATATATCATATATCATGACATATTTTATATATCATGTATGTCATGCATATCATGTATACAGACACGACATGCCATATACATGTGACATGCACGATGCGCGCATCACATATCATGACATATCATGTGCGTATCACATGTCGTGATATATCTGTGTGGCGTGGTGTGTTGCATATCATGATGTGTATATGTCATGATATATCATGTATATCACGATATGTGCATGATATATCATATGTATATGAATATCATGAAGTGAATAACAGATGAAACTCCCAAAACTTGAGTTATCATTTAACTAGGAAGTGAACTGTATTTTTTTGCTTCTTCTGTTTTTATCATGTATATGATATATGTATATATCATACATGTATCATATATACATATATTATGTATATATACATATATGATGATATATCATATATATCATGATATATACATATATACATAGAAATGGTCTGATATATACATATATACATGATATATCATATATATCATGCATATGCACATATATCATGATATATCATATGCATGTATCGAGGTGTGTCATATGTCATGTATATGTACATATATCATGATATATCATACATCATATATACATATATTATGATATATCATGTGTATATGCGTATATCATGATATATCATATGTATCATGTATATATACATGATAAAAACAGAAGAAGCAAAAAAATACAGTTCACTTCCTAGTTAAATGATAACTCAAATTTTGGGAGTTTCATTTGTTATTCACGTCTTTTCCTTCATTGCAAAGTACACCTCTTAGTATTCCCAAAGAGACCCAAGATTTGCATATAAATCTAATTGTGTGTATTCATGCAAAACTTTTCAATTCATGACAAACTATCCATAGATACTAAAATTAATTTGTGAGTGAAGAGTTATTGTGTTCAGACATAGAAAGTGTCAAGCTTTCTGCTCTTCCTTACTTTCCTGCTACTTAGCTGTCCAGGGCATGGACTTATGAGAAGAGCTGAACATTTACCTAAGAAAAGAGTTACACATCTGAGACAGATGTATGTACGAACCTGTTCTTTTATATCTGTGTACTTTTGCATGTGTCCTCATTTCGTTATTGAAGGGAAATATAAATCTTTCTATATTGTAAGGCAATTGAATCAAATAAAAGTCATTTCAATTTTGTGATACTTGGAAGTTATTTTATTACTTGTAACATGTAGTAATCCATGAATCTGTTTAATACAATGGATTCTTATATTTAATACAAAGGAGGTTTAATATTTTGTCAGCAACTTCTCCATTTCCCACTAACTGTCTATAATGGTGAAATTCCAAGGCTCAGTGATAGACTTCACACTATTTCTATAGTTGAAATTACCAGAAAAACAAACCAAATCAAGAAATACAAAAAAAAAAAAAGTTTGACAAAGTATTTGCTGATACAATGAAACAGTAATATCAAAATTGGAAAAGGGAATTTTACTATTAAACACATAACAGAAAAACTTTTTTTTTTTTTTTTCCTGAGTTTAGAGTCTTACTCTGTCACCCAGGCTGGAGTATAGTGGTGTGATCATGGCTTATTGTAACCTTGAACTTCTGGGCTCAAGTGATCCTCCTGCCTCAGTCTCCTGAGTGGCTGGGACTATAGTCCATCCCACTACTACCAGCAAATTTTTTCTTTTTTTATAGTTGTGGTGTCTTGCTATGTTGCTCAGGATAGCCTCAAACTTCTGGCCTTAAGTATTCCTTCAGCCTCAGCCTCCCAAAGTAATGTGATTACAGGCATGTGCCACCATGCTGGCCCAAAAGAAAAAAACTTTAAGGCCATCAATTTTTACAATATGTTTATATCTTTCTCAAAGCCACTGTTTAGGCCCATAACTATCATCATGGAAGAACGAAAAAGAAGTTAAGACTACAATCCTGTCTAGAACTTAAGTATTAGAAGTGATGTCCTTAGCAGCACTTTATTTATTATATTCTCCTTATCTTCTTGTTAGAGATTTGCCAGACTCTGTAGCGATGTTTTTGATGATTCCGTATTTATCAGACATGATTTTATCCTTTGTAATGTAGTTACTGTCATGAACATAAGAGGAAAAGAAGATTATATGTTTGGCCCAAAAGTTTGGATGAAAGTTTTAAAAATACCACTTGTCTCTCTCTGGGATTCAAATTTTTAAAAACATTTAACTTTATTCAATTCAAATGAGAAAAAAATTAAGATTTAGGAACCGTCACTGTTAACAAAAGTCAGAAATTCTGTACCTTCAATTATTCTTTGGTAATGAGTCATCTGGGTTGATTCCACATCTTGACAATTGTAAATAATCCTGCAATGAACATGAGAGTGCAGATATCTTTGCTGAGGCAGGAGAATTGCTTGGACCCAAGAGGCGGATGTTGCAGTAAGCCAAGATCACGCCATTGCACTCCAGCCTGGCCAAAAAGAGTGAAACTCCATCTCAAAACAAACAAACAAACAAACAAACAAAACAAGATAATGATTTCATTTCCTTTGAAAATATGCTCCTATAGTGGTATTGTTGGATTATATGGTAGTGCTGTTTTTAATTTTTGAGCAACCTCTGTACTGTCTTCCATAATGACTGTACAGATTATATTCCCACCAACAGTGTAAAAGATTCCCTTTTCTTCACATTCTTCCTAACACTTGTTATATCTGATATGGTTTGGCTGTGTCCCCACCCAAATCTCAACTTGAATTGTATCTCCCAGAATTCCCACGTGTTGTGGGAGGGACCCAGGGGAAGATAATTGAATCATGGGGGCCAGCCTGGTAGTGAATAAGACTCGTGAGATCTGGTAGGTTGATTGGGGGTTCCACTTTTGCTTCATCCTCATTTTTCTCTTGCTGCCGCCATGAAAGAAGTGCCTTTCGCCTCCTACCATGATTCTGAGGCCTCTCCAGCCATGCAGGACTATAAGTCCAATTAAACCTCTTCTTGTTCCCAGTTTCAGGTATGTCTTTATCAGCAGTGTGAAAATAAACTAATACATTATATGTAAATTATCACAAATTTGACTCTAAAATAATTATCTGTTACCAGATAAAATTTTGAATAATGTTTGAAAATGCCCTGAAGGAGATTAATAATACTTGATGTATATATATATGATAAGAAGTGATTTTCAAACATGAATAGGAGCATAGGTGTCTTTGTTGTTAATTAGAAAGACTCTGAAATATGTGTAAATTTTAAAGATGTAGAGAAAATAAAACTAATAGATGTTTATTTTATGCACGTTGGTGATTGGCCTCAATGTGTTATTTCATCCAAATATCCTTTTTTTTAGCTGTTAATTACAGAAATATCAGAGCCTCTGTAAAATAAAAGAAGTCATTGATAGCATAAATCAATATAGGTGGCATATATATCCATTCAAGGATAAAATTTGCTTTTTAAAATTCAGAATGATAGCCACTTCTTAAATGCTACTTGTCCAGATAACCTCTTCCTATGACAGTTGCATACAACTAAATTTTCTATCCTTGAAGTCACTGAGAGTTATTTTCCTAGAAATGTGATCACAAATTGATTTACTCTAATATTGTTCATTTTATTATTTAGTTATGAGGCCTGTCTCACGAGCATTAGAAGATGACTTCAGAGTTTGTAGATGGAAGAAAAATTATTTACTAAATGTAATAAATTGGTTCTCAATGTTTACTTTTCTAATAACCTCACCATAAATATGTCATCAAGATACCATGACAGCTCATGTATTTTTGTCATATTCTTAATCTGGACACTATTAAGACTATATACAACCTAAATCCAAATTGCCTTACAGTGATCCTATGAAGTTTGATGAAAATTTTGTGTTTATGCTAATTAGAATTCTATTGAAAATCTTCCTATTTTATTTCAAGGAGAGAAGCATAAGAATCTTAATATCTAAGTTTTTGAAAGTAAGTGGATTTTAATACATGTTTTACCACTTTTTCATAGCTTTGTTTTATAATCAATAAGAACAGATTAGAATATTATATAATGATACTCATCCAATAAATAAACCCTAATAGTAATTAGAATGACAAATCACTATGATATATTACCCTTGGAAATTTCACATTAACCAGAAACATCACCTCACTAATCAGAATTTAAAAAGGTTTTGAAATGCATTGAAATACAGTTGGATTTTTTTTCTTCAATTACTTCATTTTTCAGAAACCAGCCAAATGTTCAATGTATGAACATTTTAGTATCATACATGCATTTTTCAAAAAGGTATAGCATATATTAATAACAGGTATAATTATGTAATCAAACTACAAAGTTAAAAATCGTTTATCTATTTGCTTTATTGTGGACTAAAACACACAAGCATAAATACACACAAACTCACATATGCAGAAAAAGACAAATAAAAACAATGATTACCTATGCCACTGCTAAGAATAGAACCACAAAAATAAACCTATCAGAATAATTCTACTTTATTTTAACAAAGTTGGAAATTAACAACGGGGTTTACATAATTTAATAAAACAAAATTGACTATTGCTATAATGTAAAAAGAACTACAATAAAGTTTGCTTCGCTCTATAGAGAAGAGTTTAATTACTGTTCTCAGTGTAATATTCAAGTCCTGCCTTTGAGAAATTTGCAGTCTAGAAAGTAAGAAACAATATATATAACGAACTGAAGAATGGTCAACAATGGAAAAAAATCATCAGGCCTTAAGAGAAAAGGAAGAGGTAATTAATGAACGAAAAAAGTATTGGCAAAGTCAGAAGTTTCCTCCCACTGCTAGAAAATATAAGAGCGGTAATAAAACCTTTGAAATTACAAAGAAACGGACATTTCCAAAAGAAATCACTTAAAAGTCCCACTTTAGAGTTAGAACTAGTATGTTGCTCCTGACAGAAGCACTTCCCTGAGGGAAATTAAATAAAGAAAACATGGGTTTTCTGCCACAATAAAAGTAAGGGTGACTATGAAAACC
This sequence comes from Pongo abelii, assembly GCF_028885655.2. NCBI lineage: Eukaryota > Metazoa > Chordata > Mammalia > Primates > Hominidae > Pongo > Pongo abelii. Next base: position 50,796,087 of record NC_071988.2, on the reverse strand, counting down.
CAGAATGTAATGTATACTGGAATGATTATAGTATATTGAAAGTAAGTTTCAAGAAGTGGGTTGACATAGGTTTTTGCCTTTGGGGTGCGGAGATTTCATTAAATTCCTTATGTTTTAATTTGTCAGCTTCAAAGACTGTTCAAAAGAAACTTATTGTTACATAAATCTGTAAAAGTAGTAAGAACAATTGTTAACAGGGGTAAACATTAAACCCCAAATTCTTTTATTAAACCCCAACTTCTTTTATTAAACCATTTCAATATATAATAAAATGTCAAAAATGCACATTATTCTATTATTTAAAGGGGTTTTTTTCTTTCCAAATCATTTGTAGTTGGGATTTTAAACATGCTTAATGACCTGAAATGTTAAACTATCACATAAAATTAGGTCAGAAAATCACACTGTAAGTAAAAAAATAAGGATATTTACTACATTACTATTTCTAACATAATTAACTGATTGTTAAGTCCTCTATTGATGAAATCATAACATAAATAAGTCAACAGTTTATGTTGTCAAAAAATTGAACCATTATTGGACCTGTTACTTGTAATAGAAATATATATTTTAGAACTAACAAGGAATCTTTTTCTATTCTTAGAAGCAAATAAAAAAGTAACCACTTTACACAAAAGGGGCTTTGTTGTTCTTACAGTTTCTAAACTTTTTGTCTATTTCAAATGGAAATAACAGAATATTTCCAGACCCAGTGGGCAAATTAATCAAAAAAAGTCTCTGTCATATTTAGTTTGTTGATGCTTTTGTTTAATCTGCTGCCCTAACTGGAAGAGGCATAAGACACAAATTAATATATTTTAGAACCCAAGTGAACCGTCATAGGGTGTAAATGGGTAACTGCACTTGTGAATTTGTTGGAATGCAAACAGTGTAAGTGTTATAGTGATCATTTAAAACAGATTATTGAGATTTGGCTTTACTTTGTGGTACTATTTCCCTATATTGTAATCCAAATATAATTTTTTAAAAAATGCCTCTGTGAAGAGGACCAGACTCAAAGGAAGACTAGAAATCAGCACAGCTACAGCTTTTTCTTATCCTCTATAACGATCTACTCAGATAAATCCTGACAAAACAACAGTTTATTTGAATGGCTGAGATGAATGATGTGTTTTACATTGCTTTTTCAATTGTATACATAATCACAATAAAAACATTATTTATATAACTTATTGGAATTAATTAGCATCTATAATTTCCCAAAGGGTGGGATCTTGTTTGTGGGTTAAGAGGGTCATTATTTTGAGTATACCACTGATAATCTTCAAAACTTAACTTCAGGACAATTAGTTTGAATGCACTCTAATTTCCAGATATATGCTCTCTTCTAGTGCAAAACAGTATTATTTTCCAAAATTACCTATTTAAGAAGCACTTATTTCCTGGATATGTTCGATTGTACAAAAAATTATTTTCACTCATTTTCTAACATATAAAATAGCTTATATTTGAATGTTTGAATGTTGAAATCTGTAATAGGGTTCTCTAGAGGGACAGGACTAATAGGATTGATATATATATAAAAGGGAGTTTATTAAGGAATAGTGACTCACATGATCACACAGTGAAGTCCTACAATAGGCCGTCTGCAAGCTGAGGAGGAAGGAAGTTAGTCTGAGTCCCAAAACCTCAAAACTAGGGAAGCCAACAGTGCAGCCTTCAATCTATGGTTGAAGGCCCAAGAGCCTCCCACAAATCACTGTTATAAGTCCAAGAGTCCAAAAGCTGAAGAACTTAGAGTCCAATGTTCGAAGACAGGAAACATCCAGTGTGGGAGAAAAATGAAAGCCAGAAGACTCAGCAAGTCCTTCCAACTTCTTCTGCCTGCTTTATTCTAGCTTCGATGGCAGCTGATTAGATGGTGCCCACACAGACTGAGGGTGGGTCTGCCTCTCCCAGTCCACTGACTCAAATGTTAATCTCCTTTGTTAACACCCTTACAGACATACCCAGGTACAAAACTTTGCATCTTTCAGTTCAATCAAGTTGATACTCAATATTAACCATCACAGTATCACATAACTCATTATTATGTTTTCTTGGGAAGGCTTGGTCATTTTTCAAATATATCAAATTTAATTTTTTTCCATTTAGGTATGTTATACTGCCAGTTGATAAATTATACCCAAGTAGTCACTGTAATAATTTTTTTGAATATTTAAAAGAAAAGGTAAAAGTAAATTTAAAATCTATAACTTTATAGTGGTCACATGCTTTTTTAATGGATTATGTTTGATTAATCCAATAATACCATTAAAAAAGAGGTGATATAGTAAAACAATTCAGGGTAAACCATGTCTATATTATCATAAATTGTATCATATCCTGCTATTGTCTATTCTGTGATATGTAATGATCTTCACTGTTCATATAACTAGGTAAAGTAATTCAGAGCTTATAAAGAATTGCTTTTATTATACTTCCGTAAATGCATCAGATAATTATATATATTTCAATTTTACATTTGAAAGTCATTTTTCAAAATGCTTACTTTTCAGAATTTATCTTATGCTGCTTAAATCTGTCAATTTTGGAAACAGATGTTTAAAAAAAGATGACACTCTTATCTTCCTTTGACTTTTAGTCTCTTATACACTGTAATTATTTAAGAGTTATTTATTTGCCCCAATATTTTACTTCCCAAGAAATATGTGTAATTCTCTATTTTTCAGTCCATTCTACTTTACAGTATTATCAAATCAGTAGAAATTTTTAAATATTTTATGGCTACCGAGTTTAGAATTCTGAGAGTCACATTATTTTTTGACAGAAATTTGATACTGATAAATGACCAAAAGTTTCTTTCACTTTCTGGAAGGCATTTTCCCTTATGACAAACATCAATTTTTTAAAGACGATAGCTAAAACTTATTTTCTAATTTAACTCCTGGAAGCATTTTCACTGTCTTAAATAACTGAAAAAAAATTCTCCTTCTCTCACTTTCTCTCTCTATAGATATGAAAATAACATATAATATTATCTCAAATATTGTACTTTATCCCAAATTGCATGGTCAATATTAATGTCTATATTATAGCTGCAGGCTGCCTGCTGCTCCTGTCAATGGGTTTTTAAACACATATCTTTTTTTTACCTAAGACTCAAAAAAAAGTATCACAGTTAATTGTTCTTTCAAAAGCTCAAGTAAAGTTTGTCAAATCAAAATCAAAGTTGATGCCAAGTAAACCATTAGCAATTATTTTCATTTCACTGTCCTTCATTATTCATATATAAGCTGCTGTCAAATTATTCTATTAAAAATTCATTTTAATGAAAGAGTTTTATCTCTCATAAGTATCATATAATTGCAAGGAGTTCTTTGTAAATATTTGACAGAAAATTCTCAACTTTCTTGAAAAATGTTTGAACTGTTCTAAAATGAAATGATAACTCTCTCTAATGAGTTTGGAATGAGTGGGAACTTGCTAGACTTATTAAAGAATATCATTTAGTTATTCTATATAAAATAACTTTTATGAAAAAAAGTCATACATATACATCATGGAATACTATGCAGCCTTAAAAAGAATGAGCCTGATGCCTTTTGAACCAACATGGATAGAACTGGAGGCCATTATCCTCCAGGAACAGAAAACCAGCACTGCTTGTTTTCACTTACAAGTGGAAGCTAAAAATTGGGTACATATGGACACAAAGAAAGGGAGCAATAGACACTGGGGCCTACTTGAGGGTGGAAGGTGGGAGGAGGGTTTGAAAAACTACCTGTCAGGTACTATGTGTATTATTTGAGTGATGAAATAATCTGTACATCAAACTCCTATGACATACAGTTTACCTATATAAAAAACATGCACCCATACCCCTGAAATTAAAAGTCTAAAAAATTCACTTGTATGAAGATACAGAGGGCAAGATATTAAAAAATAAATTATACTGAAGTCTGTCTGCCATTCATTTTTTAATCTGGTTTTCCAGTTATTTTCATGTCACTACTAGCCAAGGCTAAATAGAATTCTGTTGCTTAATAGAGAAATAAGATGTTTCATGTTGCTTAACATGAGAAATAAGATGTATGAGGTAAAAGCTACTTCATAATTATAAAAATTATGATTTAAAAGAAAAAAGGAATGTCTAATTTGAAAGGTAAATGTTGATAATGATAGCTTAATGTTCTTGCGTGCTTGGTACCCATAACTACTCTGAGTGGCTTATATGTATTAATTCATTCAAATTTCTCAATAATCTAATGAGGAAAGTACAATATTATGTCTATTTTATTATTGACATGACTGATGCACAAAGAGGCTAACAAAGTTGTCTAAGGTAACGTTAGATGTGGTAGAGCTACGATAGGAATTTACTTAGTTCCACTGAATTGCCTGCACTCGTACTGAGCTGCACTGTCTGTGATGAAAAAAATTGGTTAATTAATTTTATGACATAAGTGAAAATAATTCCTTAAGACAGGAGCAGTTAGCTATGGAAAGTCAAGCATTTGCTTGCATTGTGAAAAAACTAGAATAAAATGACGAGTAAAGCACATTAAGAAATGGGAACTAGAAGAGGTGAGGGTGACTTCCAATGGCTGACTAGAGTGATCTGGCATTCACTTCCTCCACAAAGTAGGACCAAAACAGCAAGTACACAATCGCACATTAAATAGAGCATCAGAGATAACACTGGAATCCAGCAGGTAAGTGCAAGGAAACTACTGACACATGAAAGGAGAAGAAAGTAAAGCAGCTGGCCCAGCTAGGATCAGTTAGAAACCAGGAGAAACTGCCCACTGCAGGCAAAATATAAGTGAGAGAGTCCCCAGCCATCAACTTTCCCACTGTGGATTCCTGCAATCTCAGCCACAGGAGAGTCCCTCAGCTCTTACGGGTCATGAACTACTACAGGGAACTACTTGGAGTTCATATGATAATATTTTTCCAGACAAGTAGTTCATACTGGGTGTCACACATACTCTGAGATCCAAGCAGCTGCATCATAGCACCATTTTGAGAGCCCATCTCCCACCAGACTACATCCTGTCTTGGGGCACAACAGCCTTTGCATCTCCACATTAATATGCTCCAATGTTGACCTAGAGGGTTGCATGTCATGACACCAGCTGGGGCCAGAGTTGCAGGGTCCAGAGATATGACTGAGTCCTCAGCACTCTAGTTCACATAATGTCCTACATCCCAGGAAGTGGGCAGTGCAGCAAACGAGGGAAGCTTCTCTTGGAACAAAGGGTGCTGAAGCATTAACTCCCCAGAGCCTGATAACAGCCTGCTGGGGTTGCTTCCACTGACAGCCAACCCACCTCTTCCAGAAGCAGGGCCATGGTACACTTATAAATGCCTTCAGTGGGGCTGGGAACAGGTCTATCCAATTGCTTCCCCAGGGCCTGAGAAGAGGCCCGCCATGCCCAATACTGCCACCTGGGCCTACGCTTGCCTTCTTGGGGCCTGAGTATGGGCCCAACCCTCTCACCACTGCTGCCCACAAATGCCTCCCAGGGGATCAGGGTCTGTCCAGCCCAGCCTGGTGCTGTCATTGCCACTGGTACCTGCCTGCAAATGCCACCTGGGAGCCTGGACTCACAGGCCAGGAGAGAAGGTAATTATATATTCAAAGTGGTGAACAACAACAAAAAAAAACCCTGCCATTCAAAAATACTATAAACAGCAAAGCTATCCATCAACTATGAAGGAGAAATTAAATATTTTCCACACAAGCAGAAGCTGAAAGAATTCATCGCTAGACTGTCCCTAAGAAAAATCGTTAAGATAGTCCTATATCTGGATGAGAAAGGACAATATCTACCATCACAAAAACGTGAAAATATGCAACTCACTGGTAGGATAGATACACAAATGAGAAAAAGAAATGAGTCAAGTATTGCCACTACAGAGAAAAAAACAAACTTCAATAACAAAAACTAAAAGAGAAAGGAAGGAAAAAATGTATACAAAACAACTAGAAAACAACAAACAAAATAACAGGGTTAAGTCCTCACCTAATCTTTTCAAAGACAAACAGAATATATTTCTCATTTGAAATATATAGATTAGCTAAATGTATAAATAAAATAACCTGACTATATTCTGCTCACACACACACAAAAAATCACTTTGCCTGTAAAGTCACATATATAGTGAAATTGGAGGGTTAGGAAAATATATTCCATGCAAACTGAAACCAAAATGAGTAGGAATACCTAAACTTAGATAAAACAGACGTTAAGTCAAAAACTGTAAAAATAAAACCCCCAAAAAAGGTCATTATATAAGAATTAAAAATAAATTCAGCAAGAGGATATAAAAATATTTAATATATATGCATCCAAAACCAGAGCACCAGGATACATAAAGCAAATATTATTAGATTTAAAGGGTGAGATAAACTCCAACACGATAATAGTTGGGGATTTCAATACCCCACTCTCAGCATTGGAGAGATCATCTAGACAGAAAAACAATAAAGACACATTGGATTAAAACTGTACTTTAGGCCAAATGACCTAATAGACATTTATGGAAGATTTTATTCTACAGCTGCAGGATACACATTTCTATTATAAACACATGAAATGAAACGTTCTCTAGGATAAACCACATGTTAGTCCACAAGTCTTCAAATTTTTTTTTAAAAATTCAAAATTCTATCAACTATCTTCTCAGACCTCAATGAAATAAAACTAGAAATCAATAACAGGAACTTTGGAAAATCTACAAATACATAGAAATTTAACAGCATATTCCTAAGCAACTATTGGATGAATGAAGAAATTAAGAAGGGAATTTAAAAAATACATGGAAATAAATGAGAACGGAAGTAACCATATCAAAACCTATTGGATACAGCAAAATCAGTGATACCAGAAAATATTACAGCAATAAAGGCTTACATCCAAAAAAATGAAAGATTTCGAATAAACAACCTAACAATGCACATCAAGGAACTAGAAAAGAAAGAACAAACCAAACCTAATATTAATAGAAGGACAGAAATAATAAAGATTAGAGCAGAAATAAATCAAATAGATACTAAAAAAAAAAAAAACTAAACAAAGGATCAATGAAACTAAAAGTTGGTTTTTGAAAGGGTGAACAAAATCAATAAACCACTACCTAAGCTAACCAAGAAAAACAAAAGATCGAAATAAATAAAAACAGAAATGAGAGATATTACAACTGATGGGACAGAAATACAAAAGATCATTACATAATATTATGAACAACTATATGTCAACAAATTAGAAAAGCAAGAAGAAATAAATTCCTGGACACATACAGAGTCAGTAAAAAAAGGTCATTATATAATAATAATGGAATATCCTATACCATGGATAAGATACTTGTTTAAAAGATGCAATAATGGGTCAACATATGCAAATCAATAAATGTGATAAATACATCAACAGAATAAAGAATGAAAAACATACGATCATCTCAATAGACACATAAAAAACATTTGATAAAACTTAACATCCCTTCATGATAAAAGCTCTTAGTAAATTAGGCATAGAAGAAACATCTCAATATAATAAAAGCAATATATGACAAATCCATGGCTAACATTACAATGAATGGGGATGAGCTGAAAGTCTTTTCTCTAGGAAATAGAACAAGAAAAATGTGCCCATTTTTACCACTCTTATTTAATCTGGTACTGCAAGTCCTAGCTGAGCAATCAGGAAAGATAAATAAATTAAAAAAAAAAATACACAAATTGGAAAACAGGAAGTTAAATTATCCCTCTCGAAGACAAAATAATCTTGTGTATAGAAAAAGCTAAAGATTCCACTGAAAAACTCTTAGAACTGATAAACAAATTCAGTAAAGTTTCAGGATAAAAAATCAACATATAAAAATTAGTAGTATTTCTATACATCAAAAATGAGCTACCTAAAAAAGAAATCAAGAAAACAATCTCGGCTGGACATGGTGGCTTTAGTCTTTAGTCCCAGCAGTTTGAGAGGCTGAGGCAGGCAGATTGCTTGAGTCCAGGAGTTTGAGAGCAGTCTGTGCAACATGGTGAAACCTTGTCTCTACAAAAGTTATAAAAAATTAGGTGGGAATGGTAATGTGTGCCTGTAGACTCAAACTCAGGAGGCTGAGGTGGGAGAATCACCTGAGCTAGGGAGGCTGAGGCTGCAGTGAGTCACAAAAAATAAGGGAAGGGAAGTGAAGGGAAGGGAAGGGGAGGGGAGGGGATGGGAGAGGGGGAGGGAGGAGGGGAGGGGAGGGGGGAAAGAGGGGAGGGGAGGGGGATTACAACATCTACCCCCCCAAAATACCTAGGAATATATTTAACTAAGAAGGTTAAAGACCTCTATAAGGAAAACAATAAAACACTGATCACAGAAATGTAAAAGGAGAAACTCAAATGAAAAGGCATCCCACACTCATGAATTAGAATAATTAATATTGTTAGAATGACCATATTATCCAAAGCAATCTACAGATTCAATGCAATCCCTAAAATATTAATAGCATATTTTATAGAAATAGAAAAAAAATCCTAAATTCTTGGAACCACAAAAGACCTCAAATAGCCAAAGTAGTACAAAGCAAATGACATATGAAAGAAAGCTTAACATGCCTAATCATTAGGGAAATGAAAACTAAAACCACGATGAGATATCACCACACACCTATTAGAATGGCTATTATAAAAAGATGAAAGATAAATGCTGACAAGGATGTGTAGAAAAGGGAACTCTCAAACAGCATTGGTGGGGATGTAAATTAGTACAGGCGTTAGGGAAAATTGTAGAGAGGTTTCTCCAAAAACTGCGAATTGAATTACCATATGATCCAACAATCCCACTTCTGGGTATTTACCAAAAAGATTTAAAATCTGCTCATTCAAAAAATGTCTACACTCCCATGTTTATTTAAACATTCTTTATGATAGCTGACTTATGGAATCAACCTCAGACTAAATAAAGAAAATGTGGATCACACGCCTGTAATTCTAGCACTTTGGGAGGCCAAGGTGGGTGGATCACTTGAGATAAGGAGTTCAAGACCAGCCTGACCAACGTGGTGACACGCCATCTCCACTAAAAACACAAAAATTAGCCAGATGTGGTGGCAAGCACCTGTAATGTGGGGAAAATGGGGAGATGACTGCCTAAGAGTAAAAAATCTCAGCCAGTAGAAATATGTTTTTTAGTTCTATTGCAGAGTATAGCGAATAGAGTTAATAATAGAATATTGTACCTTCCAAAATTGCTAAGAGAGTAAATTTCAGATGGTCTCATCACAAAAAATGCTAGGTATTTGAGGTGACTAATACATTAACTAGTTTGATTTAACGATTCCACATTGTATTCATAAATCATAGCATTCCTTTGTACCTCACAAATTTATAAAAACATACACTGTCAATTTATAATTTTTAAAAAGAGAAAAATACAGCAACTCCTGATTTTTACTTTTTATAGCATTCTCGATTTTTGAAATATTGACCAAATTCATGAATCTCTTACATTAAAAATTATATTGAAATATCTGTAGAAATTTTCATAAAAGGTGGTTAGAACGATGGACTGAAATATTTCAGATATCAACAGCATGCACTGCTTTAAATTTTTCTTTCAACTAAAATCATACTGATCAACATATATTAAATCACACAAAAAAGTGTTAAAGTTTTGTTGTACATTTGTGGAGCTATGCAGTAAATTTTGTTCTAAATTATATATTTAGTATATTGAATTTTTTGCTGTTTAAATTTGAACTCAATTAAAGTATACTTTTTAAAGAAAAGGTGGATCATGGCATTTTTCTTTTTTCATTTTATGTTTCTGAGGAATATTAAATAATTGACTCAGTCAACAAGGTGGTGATAGGTATGACGGGGCATATATGAATACAGAGAGGTTTCCATGTTAAACAATAATACCTGTCAAGTTTCTACGCTCAGCAAATGACACCAACACGCTTTTAGTTTCAACATGCAATACATTATCTGACTTCCTCCAGCTACCTTGTTTTGTTAGAAATTTTCTTTTTCCTTGTGATGCCTATCAATAAAGGCACCAAGCACATATATTTTAGCATGAATTCATATTGCTTTTAGGTATGATAAAGCATAACAAAACAGTTTAGTCCACGTGGGATATATAATACAATCAATTTGCGAGAAGAGCAAACTTGTACTAACTTCACACTATTACTGATGTGAATGTTTTTTCTCTTATTGCTAGTCTTAATACAGGGATTTTTTTATGTCTAAATACAAATGATGTAGCAAGGGTACATATTCAAGTCCAAAGGGAAATGTTTTATTCAGCAAGAAATATCTTTAAATCACTTGATGTGTTTTACAAATGAGTTCTTATAGAAAATAGGATTTTATTTATTGGGAAGAAAAACTGGCAAAATGGTAATACTCTAATACCATTTTGGCAATGACTAGGTCTGTAATGCATTATTTGTTTTACAGGAAGTATTGTAAAATTATAGAAGTAAAAGACATAGTCATTTATTATTTTTCCCTTCAGCAGGGCAGACTAAGTATTTTTCAACATATTTCATTCTTTTGGCAGTTTTAGTTAATTTATTTATCTAGTGCATTTCAGCTAAAAAGCAATATCCACTTCCTTTTTTACTTTTCTATAATATTGACAGATAAAGCACAATAATTATTATAAAGCTATCTACTCATATTTTTATAGCATATGTGGTAGAAAATTTACTTGAAACTTGAATCACATAGGGAAAAATAAAGATAAAAAGTCCACAAATATATTATACATAAGAGATGCATATATTTGTAGAGTACAGCAACAAGATTATTCAGTAGGCAATCCAAGATCTAAGATTTGTGCAGTTTTCAATTGTGTGGAGGCAGAAACAAGGAGTAGTAAATTGATTTAGGACGCTGAACTCGTGGACACTGAACAATAACAAGAAAATTGCACATATTTTGTTTTATGCATATAAAAGAAGTACTATTGAAGATGAGCATTCATTTATTTACTTAACAAATATGTATAAAACATATGCTCTATGCCAGGCAATAATCAAAAGGCAAAACAGACAAAACTTTCCATGACCGTAGAGCTTACCTCCTAATTGAGAGTAACAGATCACACACAACTGTTTATTAAAAGGAGATAAGTGTTTAAGAAGAAAAGGAAACAGAAAAGGGGAACAGGAACACAGGTTGAAGCTAAGGCATGTGTGGGAGAGTGCAATGTTGCCGATGATATTTGAGAAAGACTTTCAAAAGATCTTTTAAAATTCTACAAAAGGAATCTGACATGAATATTCTTGTTACAGCCCTCCTTAAGCCTGCCTTCTTCATCCCCTTCAGATATTGTCACAAATCACTTTCTTTGTATTCTTTTCAGATTTCTTCCTTCCTTTAATGTTTGTTCAAATTTCACCTTTTCAATGACTCCTATACTTAAAATTTTAATTCTACACTCCTACATTTAACTCCACTCTCTACATATTTTCCCTTGAGTTTATTTTGTGCATTTGTCACCATCTCTTGAACTATATATTTTACTTCCTAGTTAGTGTATTCTCTATCTTTCCCAAACAGAATATAAATTTCATGAAAGTAGAAATTTCTTTTTTTCCCTGATGCTATAGTTGGACCCCTTAAATAGCATTTAGAAGATGCTGAAATATTTATTGAATATACATTTGAATAATCAAACTATCATCTTTGGCACAGTGATTTCCTTCACTATTGTTTGTTTTTTGTTGTTGTTTCTGTTTTTTGTTTTTTTTGAGACGGAGTCTCGGTCTGTTGCCCAGGCTGGAGTGCAGTGGCCCGATCTCGGCTCACTGTAAGCTTCACCTCCCGGGTTCGCGCCATTCTCCTGCCTCAGCCTCCTGAGTAGCTGGGACTACAGGCGCCTGCCACCAGGCCCTATTAATTTTTTGTATTTTTAGTAGAGACGGGGTTTCACCGTGGTCTCGATCTCCTGACCTGGTGATCCGCCCACCTCGGCCTCCCAAAGTGCTACGATTACAGGCGTGAGCCATTGCACCCAGCCTCTTTCACTTTTTATATCCAGTAAACTATTACATCTTGTTTTTTTTTCTCCTAAATATCTCTTTAATTTGCACACATATCTGAATTTTTTTGACATCAAGAGACCATGCTTTCTCATCTTGACTGCTACAACTCCCTGCTGCTATTCTCAGCCTTGGCCTTTGCCCTTTCAAGTCCCTTCTCTTCATTTTAGTGAAAAGGACCATGTTATAATGTATATATGATTAATTCATTTCCATTTTTAAGAATTCTTAATTGAATCCTGTGGTTCTTAAAATAAAGTCCTAAACCCAGTATAATATAGCTGTGCCAACCGCTCCAGACTCACGTTCTGCCATTTCCACTCTTTCTCGATATCAAGATCATACTGCCACTTTTCAGTTGACAAAGGTCACAATGTTTTTTTTTTTTCTTTTCCCCCTTTATGTGGTGTTTTGCATATAACAAACCTACTCCCAGAATATCTGCTCATGTTCACTTTCCCTCAGCTTCCTCCTTTTTTATGGCAATTCATTTTCTCAGGTAAGGTTTCTCTATCCCCTAGAACTTTGATCTACAATATTACTCATATACCTAAGCTTTTCATTTATAGCCCTCATCTCATCTTATAAACATAGATTTGAGAGATTGTTTTATTAATTTATGTCTCCTCTATGGGTTGTGTGCTTGATGAGAATGGTGATTATTTCTGGTATGTTCACCATTTTTGTCCTCGGCACCTTGCACAGAATAGATGTTCAAAAATACAGCCAACCAATCAACCAAACAAACAAAGAAAGATGAACAAGAGCAGTTTGGATTCTTTGTCAATAGAGTGATAAGAACAGGAAAATGTGACTGGATTAACACTGGCAAAATTAACAACGAAAATCCGGTGGAATCACTACCCTCTGACGTTGGTTCAGGTAGGGTGGCTGAATAATACTAAAATAGTAAGACCATATGAAATAAACAAGTAAATGAAGTTTTGAAACTTGTGTAAGTCCACACACAAAGAATATATAAATCCAATTGAGGACTTGCATATTTCTGTTATTATTTTTTCTTTTTCATTATGCTTGACATTTTTGAAACTGAATTTTGTTACAGTCCATTAGCCTATCGTTACATGCTGGTATGATGAGATTGCACTGAGATGCATAGCATAACATTTTAGCATGAAATTACATGGTTTCATGGATTGTATGTTGTGGAGATTGTTTCAGCTTGGCCTTGATGCTGAGTTTGTGAGCAGGTAGCTTGTTGTGATAGAGTGAGATGAAATTGGTGCCCAATCATTGGAGAAAGTTGTAATGATGTATGAAATGAAAAATCCCAGCCCACCCAGTGCAAAGAGAATACAAACTCTCCTTTGCAATCACTACTATGCTATTTTCTCCAAATTATCATTCAACTGCAGAAAAATGAAAAGTCCATCGCAAAACCAAAACTTGGAGTTTTTCAGGGAAAGTGAGAGGTAAGATTCATTGGGGGATTTGGGAAAATGAAGAAGTAGGTATTTTACTGTAAGCTAAGTAAAGTATTTTCACCATGAATATACCCCCACTTAAATAAGCTCCAATAATAATCCAATAAAGCACACATGTGCACACACAGTGCACACACACATGTGCACACACATGTGCATGCATACTTGCACACACACACACCATAGAAAACTACCTATCCTGAAAAAAACACTTTGAAAGCATTTATGTGGAAACCTCAATTCTATAAACTATTTTAAGCAAACTTTACGGTTTTTTTTCTTTATAATGCTTTGGAGAAGATAAGGGGAGTTCTTAATTAATAAAATCATTCATTAAGCAACTATTTGTTAAAACTATTATGTGTCATACACAGTACGCATCACTGTGACACAACTAGGTAAAACATCAAATATCTCTTCTTTACTGAACTTTACATTCTAATTCTGGCAATAAGGAGAATGAAGTCTATAATATATTTGTAGTAAGTGTTATGGAGAATAATAAAATATAGACGATAATTGAAAGAGTGGCATGAAATTTTTATTATAAGTAAGTTCCCCAAAAAGTGTTCACTGAGACTTTTCTGAGAAAAGTCTTGAAGAGGGCAAGGGGACAAGCCATTTCACTATTTGGGAAAAAGTACATTACAAGCACAGAGAAAAACAATGTGAATAGGCAAGAGAGGGCCTGAAATATTTGGGACAACTAATGATATAAACATGGATATGCAAATTGAGTTAGAGAAAAATTGGAAAAATAAATGAGAGAGTTAATGGGAGGAGGCAGTCATGTAAAAAGTTGTAGGTTATTGTACGCTCTTCGTTTTATTCTGAAGTAGGAACACATTGCAAAGTTTGTAGCTATGCAGTGGCATGGTCAGGAGTGTTTAAAGAGAAACACTCAGGTTGCTTTACGGAAGAATGAAAATAAGTCAGGAAATAGTGCATTAATTCAGGAGAGATGAAATGATAGCTTATACTAGGATGAAAGCAGTAGAAGTGATGTTAGAAAACATAAAACAGAAAGAGAAAAATGAACCTAAAACTATTTTTTTCTCTACTGAAGTGGTTTTATCTTAGTCTATTTATTTTTTAAATTTCAACTTTTAGATACAGAGAGTACATGTGCAGGTTTCTTACATGGTATATTGCACCCGGGTAGTGAACATAGTACCCAATAATTTTTAAACTACACCTGCCTCCCTTTCTCGCCCCTGCAGTAGTCCACAGCATGTCTTGTTCCCATATTTACGATCATGTGTGCTCAATGTTTAGCTCCTAATTACAAGCAGGAACATACAGTATTTGGTTCTTTGTTCCTGTGTTAATTCACTTAGGAATATGGCCTCTAGCTTTATCCATGTTGCTGGCAAAGGAAATGGTTTAATTCTTTTTTTTTTTTTTTTTTTTTTTTTTTGTGGCTGTGTAGTAGTATTCCACAGTGTGTATGTGCCACATTTTCTTTATTCAACTCAACATTGATAGGCACCTGGGTTGATTCATGTCTTTGTGAATAAATGTTCACTTTATTATGAACAGAGTGGTGATGAATGTATGAGTGGATGCATCTTTTTATACAATGGCTTATTCTCCTTTGGGTATATACCTAGTAATGGGATTGCTGGGTAGAGTAGTAGTCCTATTTTAACTTCTTTGAGAAACTGCCAAACTCTTTTTCACAGTTGCTGAACTCATTCACATTCCCACCAACAATGTATGCGTGTTCCCTTTTCTCTGCGGCCTCATCAGCATCTGTTGTTTATTGACATTTTAATGATAGCCATTCTGACTGGTTGAGATGGTATCTCATTGTGGTTTGATTTGCATTTTTCTGATGATTGGTGATGATGAACATTTTCATATGTTTGTTGGCTACTTGTGTGCCTTGTTTTGAGAAATGTCTATTCATGTTCTTTGCCTGTTTTTAGTGAGGTTATTTGTTTTTCACTTATTGATTTGTTTAAGTCTCTTATAGATTCTGGACATTAGACCTTTGTTGGATATATAGTTTGCAAATATTTTCTCCCATTTTGCAGGTTGTCTGTTTACTCTGTTGATAGTTTCTTTTGCTGTGCAGAAGCTGTTAAATTTAATTGGGTCCCACTTGTCCATTTTTGTTTTTGTTGCAATTGCTTTTAGGGACTTAGGCAAAAATTCTTTGCCAAGGCTGATGTCAAAAAGGGTATTTACTAGGTTTTCTTCTAGGATTTTTATAGCTAAAACTACTTTAAATGAGAAACATTACTACACTGAATGAGAAAAAGGAAAAAAGGGACTAATCCAGGTAACTTTCAAACACAGAATTTTTATAACATATCCTGAAACTAATGAGAAAAAAATTCCAAACAATTATAAAATTTTAGTTACTATGTTTCGCAGGCCTTTGTTTCTTGTTGTTGTTGTTGTTGTTTTTCACAGTAGTTTGAATTAGGGACTCTGAGTTAATATTCTGTGTCTTCTAGGAAGGATGTAATAAGTAAATATATTGAAGATAATATAATATGAGCCAAGTTTCTCATTTTTGGAGAAGGATGCTACATATATAAAAGGGGGAGGAAAGTCTAAAATAAATCTTAGGGTATTAGATTGGAATTTAATGTATCAGCATAAATTCATATATAGTCATGTGGCACATAACAATGTTCATGTCAACAATGGCCAAATACATGACGGTGGTTTCATAAGATACTAATATTATATTTTTACTATACCTTTTCTATGTTTAGATATGTTTAGATACACAAATACTTATTACTGTATTATACCTGCCTAAGTATTCAGTACGATATCATGTTATACAGGTTTCTACCTATACAAGTGTAAAAAAGCTATTCTCTGGAGCCTAGGTGTGTAGTAGGCTATTCCATTTGATTTGTATAAGTACACTCAATCATATTTGCACAATGACAATATCACCTAACAATGTGTTTTTTAGATGTTAAGGGATGTATGGCTATAACGGATATAGAAATAGATACATATAAGCACACACATGTTTGAAGGGGTGGGGTTGCCCCTTCACACCTGTGGGTGTTTCTCGTTAGGTGGAACAAGAGACTTGGAAAAGAAACAGACACAGAGACAAAGTATAGAGAAAGAAAAAAGGGGGCCCAGGGGACCTGCGTTCAGCATATGGAGGATCCTGCCGGCCTCTGAGTTCCCTTAGTATTTACTGATCATTTTCGGGTGTTTCTCAGAGAGGTGGATGTGGCAGGGTCATAGGATAATAGTGGAGATAAGGTCAGCAGATAAACAGGTGAACAAAGGTCTCTGCATCATGAACAAGGCAAAGACTTAAGTGCTGTGCTTTAGATATGCATACACATAAACATCTCAATGCCTTAAAGAGCAGTATTGCTGCCCGCCTGTCCCACCTCCAGCCCTAAGGCGGTTTTTCCCCTATCTCAATAGATGGAACATACAATCGGGTTTTATGCCAAGACATTCCATTGCCCAGGGGACGGGCAGGAGACAGATGCCTTCCTCTTGTCTCAACTGCAAAGAGGCGTTCCTTCCTCTTTTACTAATCCTCCTCAGCACAGACCCTTTACAGGTGTTGGGCTGGGGGACTGTCAGGTCTTTCCCCTCCCACGAGGCCATATTTCAGACTATCCCATGGGGAGAAACCTTGGACAATACCTGGCTTTCCAAGGCAGAGGTCCCTGCGGCCTTCCGCAGTGTTTGTGTCCCTGGGTACTTGAGATTAGGGAGTGGTGATGACTCTTAACTAGCATGCTGCCTTCAAGCATCTGTTTAACAAAGCACATCTTGCATAGCCCTTAATCCATTTAACCCTGAGTTGACACAGCACATGTTTCAGGGAGCACAGGGTTGGGGGTAAGGTTACAGATTAACAGCATCTCAAGGCAGAAGAATTTCTCTTAGTACGGAACAAAACGGAGTCTCCTATGTCTACTTCTTTCTACACAGACACAGTAACAATCTGATCTCTCTCTTTTCCCCACACATATTTCCTGTTTTTGTTTTTCCTCCGAGAAAGCATACAAACAACGATACCTTGGTAAAAATGAATATCACTGGTGCCCAGGTGTTGTGATTTAAATACTACTTGCCACTGAAACAAGGAAAAATGATTCCAGGGCTGTGTAATAAAGTGTTGAGGGACTGACAGGAACATGTCAAAGGACACAGAGGCTAGCTTGAAGTGGGCCTCACTGACCAAATCAATTTGAACATCAGATCAAAAAATGATAGTAACGCATTGTAACCCATAGGCTAATATAAAAATCTGTAAGTCCATAATAATATAAACACAAACTTAATTAATAGGGAAAGAAAAAATTTATTTACAATAGACTTCCAACTAATTAACCAATAAATGTAGACAACAGGATGTAGTTAATTAATCACAATTTGGCAGTCATCAGTTATAATTGATTCAATCAGGAATCATCAATGGAAGCTAAATACAGTAAGTAAAAGTTTGATGAGGAACAGGATGTTGATATAGTATCATAGTATCTGCCCACCAATTACTCACTAATTGCAAGGAATAAAACAGTATCTTTACAGAGGATAAACCTGACAGGTACCATTTGAAACCAGTGATCAAAATTAACATCACCAATAATGAGACAAACTTACATCATGTATTTTCTTATATTATGCATTGGCAAATTCACAACATCACTGTATGGCACTTGTGCCAAAAATTGATAACCTGAATTGTTGGGAGCAAGTCCTGCAAAATCTGGCCATAAACTGGCCCCAAAACTGGCCATAAATAAAATCTCTGCAGCACTGTAACATGTCCATAATGACCCTAACGCCCAAGCTGGAAGGTTATGGGTTTGCGGGAATGAGGGCAAGGAGCTCCTGGCCCGCCCAGGGCGGAAAACCCCTTAAAGGCATTCTTAAGCCGCAAACAAAAGCCTGAGCGATCTGTGTCTTAAGGGTGTGTTCCTGCTGCAGTTAATGCGGTTCAACCCTTCCTTTCCCTTAAGGGATACTTTTAGTTAATTTAATATCTATAGAAACAATGCTAATGACTGGTTTGCTGTTAATAAATATGTGGGTAAATCTCTGTTCAGGGCTCTCAGCTCTGAAGGCTGTGAGACCCCTGATTTCCTACTTCACACCTCTATATTTCTGTGTGTGTTTTTAATTCCTCTAGCGCCACTGGGTTAGGGTCTCCCCAGCCGAGCTGGTCTCGGTACTGAATCAAAATGAAAAAATGTTAAGACAAATTCTACCAAATGACCACCTCTTACTCTGTAGGTCAAGACAGTGACAGACAAAAATAGGACTTAGGAAGTATCCTGAATTGTAGGTGACTAAAGTAACCTAGCAAGGAAATGCAGTACTATATTTCCTGATTTTAAGAATTATACTGTGGTTATGTCAAGAAATGTAATTGTTAGGAAATACACACTGAAATATTTAGAATAAAAGGCATAATGTCTGTAACTTACTCTCAGATGGTTAAAGGTTAATAAATACTTGCAGAGAAAGATTAAGGCAAGTAGGCCAAATTTAAATAAGTGCTCAGATCTGTTAAAAAAGGTTTATAAAAGTTCTATGTACAATTCTTGCATCTTTTTTTGAAGTTTGAAGTTAAATAAAAATAAAAGCTTAATAAAAAAATTTATTGGACTTCTTTATTCTTTTAGGAAGACATAACATCTTTGCAATATTGAATCTTCTAATGTGGGAAGGGTCTACTTATTTCCTCTATTCTTTTTTTGTTTTGTTTTTTGAAATATTTCTCTTTTTTTTTTCTTGTTATTTCACAGCAAGATTTATTGATACATCCAAAAGAAAGAAATAAAAATCATTTTGTCACACTATATATAGATAATAGATACAGTGTTTCTTGTACACACATTACATCAGTTTTTACACAAGAAAAATATACATAAAAATGTAAACATTTGCATATAAAAACTGTTAAATTAAACAAGGATGAGGTGACAAAAGGAGACCAATCCATTATTATTTCATCAAATTTTTTAAACTGTAATATAGTACATTCATTGAGAAATATTTCTATTTCACTCAGTACAGTTTTATAGTTTTCTAGAAAGATATCATGTTCATACTTTATAAAGTTATTTTCAAGCAGTTTTTAGTTGTGGCTTCCATCGTAAATGGATTTTTTTTTTTTGAGATGGAGTCTCGCTCTGTCGCCCAGGCTGGAGTGCAGTGACGTGATCTTGGTTCACTGCAACCTCCGCCTCTCAGGTTCATGCCATTCTCCTGCCTCAGCCTCCCGAGTAGCTGAGACTACAGGTGCCCGCCACCACACCTGGCTAGTTTTTTATATTTTTAGTAAAGATGGGGTTTCTCCATGTTAGCCAGGATGGCCTCGATTTCCTGACCTCGTGATCTGCCCGCCTCGGCCCCCCAAAGTGCCGGGATTACAGGGATGAGCCACTGCGCCCGGCTGTAAATGGAATCTTTTAATTAAAAGTTAAATTTTGATGTTTATATATTTTCCTTATATATAGCTATTCAAATAATAATGTCTTAATAAGTCTAATAGTTTGTCATTTAATAATTTTTTATTTTGTGGGTATATAATTGTATTATCTGAAAGAAACAAAAATATATGTTTTATTTTTCTTCTTTTTAAAATATGTTACCAAAGCATTCATAACAATCTACCACAGGAGGGATAGGAAAAAACTCTTTATACTGATGATCCTAATTATAAAAATTCTAATATTTATTATGACTACTTATTTACAAACATTTATATTTTTTAAGAAATGAGAGGTGTATGTAACCAAGAATTTAAATTTCATCCATGCTCATAGACTTATCTGTAAGGTTTCTTCATGCAAGAAGAAGAAAAAATGTTTGGCTAAGTAGTCATTTTGATATTTAGCAAATATTTTTATAGAATGTGCATGAACTTGATTTACCTTTCTTAAGTTTATTTATTTATTTATTGAGACAGAGTCTCACTTTGTTGCTCAGACTGGAGTGCAGTGGCGAGATCTCTGCTCACTGCAAACTCCGCCTCATGGGTTCAAGAGATTCTCCTGCCTCAGCCTCATGATTAGCTGGGATTACAGGTGCCCACTACCATGCCCAGCTAACTTTTGTGTTTTTAGTAGAGACAAGGGTTCACCATGTTGGCCAGGCTGGTCTCAAACTCCTGACCTCAGGAGATCCACCCGCCTCCACCTCCCAAAGTGCTGGGATTATAGGCATGAGCCACTGCGCCCAGCCACCTTTCTTAAGTTTTAACATTACTTGGCCATATAAACTTTTAAATTCTTAAACACAAATACTTTTTATTTTATGCAACATGAAGCAGGTGAGCTAATATTTACTAAGTCCTTTGCTTCTTTGAATAGATCTTAGGACTAAATAAGTCATTGGTTATGTTATCAATGTTTCTGTTGAAATAACCATGGACCAGAAAGCAGCAGCTTTTGCTCTGACAGAAAGGGGCAGGGAAAAGAAGCAAAATAAAAGGGAATGAGACTTGGTCCAGGAATAAGACTACTGGGATTGGCACATCTGCCTTTTTACATGATAACCCTGAAGTCCAAACTGTCCTGTAACAAACATGCTTGAGATTTCTTGGAAATAGTTTCTTTCTGATTAAAAAAAAATATATGTAAAAATAAAGTTCTTTAAAACCCCTAAAGCCTTATGGTTTAGAACTCTCATCATCTAAGAATGTCTTGTTAAAAGCTGCTGCGGCCATCTTGGGTCCCTAAATAAAAAGACAAGAGATCATGGAAATGGGAACTTAGCACACTAATGCCTTTGAAGTAGTGTATTACAACCTCCAAATTCTGAAGTAATATAACTAACCCATTGTTCACCAGATACTGTCCTGTTAGAAGCTGAGCAAACCTTATCTGTAACGGTAAACATGGCAGAGATCCAAAGCAGTGATATCATTGCCAAATAGGGTCATTAACATGGTAGCTACCTCCAGCCACAACCATCCCAAGTGGGATAATGTGAGATCATAAGAATCCCTTAAGCTGGCACTGGTTAAAAAAAAAAAATATATATGGGGAAGTGGGATAAAAAGAAATTGATACTTTTCAGATGTCAATTTTAAAAGTTGGCTTTGTTTTTGTTTGTTATTTGTATGCTCAATTAATATATCATTTTGATTTTAAATACTTATATGCCAGGACTGGAGAGTGAAAGTCAATTAATACGAGTAGATAAATAACACACTGTCTTTAATTAATTGCTCTAGCCATGCTATGAAATGTTATAGGAAATTAACCCAGTCACAGTTATTGGGTGTATCTAATACTGTTATGAGGAAGAGAAAGAGCAAATATAAGCAAAATATAGAAGAACACAGATGTTTTATTAACTTTAGCACTATTGTAGCAAGAGATTATGTTATGTTTTTAAGTAGTTATTATCTCATTTAATACCTAAACCACTTCTACTGTAGGCGTTACAAGCATGTTTTAAGGTGGGGAAATCAAGGGTTAGAGAGGTCATGTAATTTGTCATGGATCACACAACTAACAAGCACTGGAATCAGGGTCAGGAATCTGTCCTCCACATCATCAAAGTCATGCTACAAAAAGCTTACATTACATTATATTTTTTTCTGACCCCTGGGAAGTTGAAACAAAATGTTTTCCTTGACTCTATGCTGCAAAACTGTCAAATTGAAGAATGTCTTCTTTAACAATATCTTTGAGCTGCTTTATTAAATAAGCCTGCTTAAAGTCTTCAGAACTCTGCTAATTCTCAGTTACTTTTCGACTTACTGTCCATAATTCAATAATCAAACCAGTTTATTAGGGCTGCAGTTTGTTGTTATTCTTTGGAGAAAAACAGACAGATGATACTTATATTGCTAAATAATGTTTGTCTCCAGGCCTAAAATAATTACAGACATATTAGAGAAAGAAGCAAAGGGACAGATCAGAAGAAGGGAGGTTGTCTTTGGCTGAAAACAAACAATTAAGAAAGGAGGCAAAGATGAGTTTCAGAAAATAGAAATCAAAAGATGATGTATTAATAAATGTGTTTTTTTAACAAATTGTTGAGATTATGTATATATAAGAAAAGAAACGGCTAAACTTTTAGGGCAGCATAGGTTCAATAAATGTGTTAGTTCTATACTTTTAGATTAGAAGAATGTGTATGTATAATATTTCATGCTTTTATAAA
Source organism: Pongo abelii (assembly GCF_028885655.2). Taxonomy (NCBI): domain Eukaryota; kingdom Metazoa; phylum Chordata; class Mammalia; order Primates; family Hominidae; genus Pongo; species Pongo abelii. Next base: position 50,773,498 of record NC_071988.2, on the reverse strand, counting down.
AACATTTTGCAAATTTATCTTACTATACATAATACAAGAAACTAGGGTGGATTAAATACATATAAAGTTTAGATAAAAGAATTCATGAATTATCTCTAGAGACTGAATAATCTGGCTTTAGATATAATGATTTCAAAATATAAATCAATCGTTAAATTCTAAGAACAGAGATCCCAATTTGTTGAATTACCTGGGCCAAACAAGTTAAATTGTTTAATAAAAGTTTGTGTTGATTTAAGGATTTAAGAGTTAGAAAAATAATCTGGAATTGTAGCATGAAACAACAACAACAAAGATAGCAATAATAATGTTATGCAGTTTAGATGAAATTTAAGTTGTATGAAAAAGATAGGATTGGTGATGCTGATTTAATGCAATTTGTGTGAAAGAAGCAAAGAGATCTCAAATAAATATAGTGTTAAAGTGCACCAACATTATAAATTTTCTCTGCTTTCTACCTAGGTGACATTGCTGCTACCGAGCAATTGTACTCTTCTAATTCTCAAATTAATAGGCCTTTGATTTTCCTGTATAGTCCCTGGTTTTATGTGTGGACCAGATGAGATGTTTTGCATGAGAAGTAGACGAGAAGCAGGAGCTGCATTCTTTATATGCTTGTATCATTTCAGGCCATTAAGTGCTGATACAGACTATGCACATTGCCACTTATCTGTGGAGCAGCCATGCCTCCAATTTCTTAAGGTAACTGCCAGGTCTACTTGGTCAGCTTCTCCAACCCTGGGTGAGGAGTTTGGCTCCGTGGTGAAGGATGTCGTTGTCACCTTCAAGTCACTTACATCTCAGAAGTTGGATACTCAAAGATGGTAAGAGATCAACATGGGGTTCCAGTCCAACCTCGTAGGTCCCAGATTATTATATCAGGTTTCAATTAATATCTGTCTTCTCATAATAAGCCATTATCTTTCCTTCCTGACTGCCTCCTCTTCTTCCTATAAAACCCAGCATTACAGGCAGAAAAATCAAATTTACATAGAAAGCTTTACTGGAATAACCAGTATCCAAATTGTAAAAAGACAATATATATGCATGTAGATACATATAATTATATTTACATTGGATATCACATTAACATTAGAATTACTGTATGTGGATATATATCAATTATACTTATATAAATTTTATGTAAGTCTTCAATAACTGTTTATCTTATATGTTATGTTCTATTATTATGTCCTAAAACTTTTTTATTATATTCAGAAAAAAGTTATAATTCTAGCTTTAAGAAAAAATGATACTCTTTGACTCTTTCTACTCTGCTATTAAGAAAATATTTATTTTCCAGTAACTCAAATAGCTTTAAAAATCTGGAAGACTGTTTTCATTCATGAGTGCAGCATTCTTCGTTATCCTTCTGAGTCTCCATTAATTATACCTGTTTTAAATTCTCTTTCTTCTAATACTATTTGGTCCTTTCCTCACCTTATTGGATTCTTGTGAAGAATTTGGTGCAGCTAGGTGTGGTGGCCCATGCCTGTAATCCCAGGACTTTCGAAAGCCGAGGTAGACAGGTCACTTGAGCCCAGGAGTTCAAGACCACCCTGGGCCACATGGCAGAACTCCATCTCTACAAAAAATACAATTATTAGTTGGCCATGCCCAACTAATTGACTTGTGCCTGTGGTCCCAGCTAATTGGGAGGCTGAGGTGGAAGGATCACCTGAGCCTGGGAGGTTGAGGCTGCAGTGAGTATTGATCATGCTACTGTACTCCAGCTTGTGTCTCAAAAAAAAAAAGAAAAAGAATTTGGTACTGTTTATTCATTTCAATTATCTATTCATTATTATTATTTTTCCAATATATTTAACAATTTGTGGCTTGGTGTTTTACACTGTACATTCATTTCTCATATTCCTGATTGAGGACACCTGTTTTCATGTCAAATGGTAAAAGGGAAGCAGGAGAGGCTCTGGGCAAGCTATGTGGCGGTCCTGTTTCCTTTGGTGCCTACAATGCCTGCCATTAATCTCAGCCATGCCTTTTCAGTCACTGCTTCAGCATTTGAGTGAATGTTCCTGCTATTTAATATTCTTTAATACGTGACAGTGTTGTGTGGGGCAGTCCATCCGGTATCCCAAGTTACCTCCTCATTTCACCCTCTTTTATTTGCCACAGGTTCTGCCCCTAATCTTTCTCCCATTCACTTGTGCCTGTTCCTTGTTTCTGCAGTGTCTAATGCACAGCAGAAGCACAGTAAATGTTCATGAAACTGAATTGGACATGTCGAGGTAACACTGGCTAAGCATACAACACAGATGATACTGAAAGGGTTTCTCACTTGGGACAGGATTTAAGTGGATGATTCCTCAGTGTTCTTGTAATGTTTAAAGTGTATGATTCAAATCACTGTGTATGATTCCGTGTTGCTTGGGACTGTCAGGGTAATATCTTCCTTACTGCTTTGTCTCTTTAAACCTTCTTGATAATTAAATTTAAAAAAAGAACATAAATAAAGGAATGCGCCCCCAGAACTTTTCATTATTAATGTTCTATGACTAAATTGGAAATCTGCTACTGTACCCCAAGGGGGTGATTAATTTAGCAGACTAAGAGTTTTGATTAAAAAGGAATGAAATGTCTGACACGTAGTCTATTTATCAGTTATTATGATATGAAAACACTCTAATCATTGTGGTGCCTAAATTAAGACTTTGCAGCCTAAATGTCACTTCATTTTGCTTCTTTTGATTTGGTGATGTTTTATGGGCTTATTATCTGCGAATGTGTATGCATGTGCGTGTGTGAATGGCACACATTCTTACTGATCCTCAAAGAAAAATAATGCGGCAAGAAAGCTTTCTGACACAAGCAGTGTTCCCTATATCTCCATGTTTCAGGAGAAATGAGGAATATGCAGAGAATTTTACAATTCTTAATTTAGCTGATTATTTTAAAAATTCAGATGTGATTGTGAAATATATTCTATTGGTATTAAGCAGCAAAAAATATTAATTAGAAGTTATAATTTAAAGTTTTCTTTTCATATGAGACTGATTTTGTTAGACACAAATATTAAGATAAAAATTATATCATATCAATAATTTTTATGTTATCTCTACTTTCAAATTAAACTACATAGAAACAAGGAAAAAATCAATATAAGTTTTTAGATAATGCTCATTCAATAAGTATAAACTGGTTGGATTCTTTTATGCCTATAGAATATGCTAAATATTCAAGTGTTAATGAAAACATAAAATAAATAGCATAACATAATTTTGAATATTGATTTTGTAATTTACAAAAATATTTGCCCTATTTTAACCTCTCTCTTCCTGAATAATTTTACTACCTATCCCCACTTGAAGAATTAAATAAAATAGTATTTCCTTATAATCTCTCTCTATCTCTCTTTTTCTTGCCTCCCTCAATATGGAATCACAACCAGTGTTTTTTATTGATTTCTAAGCAACTTTCAAAACATAACCTAAGTAAGAGTGATTGACTGGGTTCCTCTTTCTCAATCGTATTTCTAAGCCAGTTTTAAAGATTTAAAAGGCTCAGACCTGGAACAAGACAGGTTATATTTGGAGGAATAATGATCCAATTCTTCACACTTCTTCCCACCCCAATTTATAGATTCAAAAATGATTCCGTATCTTGTGATTAAAGAAGCAAGAAAGCAGTAGGATCCCAGAATAAAAATAAGGTCATCAGAAAAAAAAAACAAAAAACAAAAAAACACTCACTCAGTCTGAGACACTATTCAACTCCTGTGGACTCCAATTTCAAAGGCTCAAGTCATTCAAAATCCCCAAATAAAAGATGGACTAGGATACTCAAGAGGTGTGTGAAAAGTAATCGTAATTAAAATAATGTAACAATAATTAATACTCATCAATATCTCACTATACTGTATCAAACACCATGAAAATTAACTTCTATATATTTTATTATTCAGATTTTATAATGAGGTAGATAACAGCATTGTCCTCATTTTATAGCTTCATTGCCCCTCATAAATAAATTATCCACAATCAGATAACTAGGCGGAAGAGAGTGGACTCCTATTACCAAAACCCAGGCTCTTAATTGCTACTAACAGTATATATGCTCTGAGTACTAGTAGCTGCTAATTGACTTACACATAGACTTCTCCCCAGTATTGTGCAAATTGAACTACTAATCTGGGACTGCTCTATGATGCAAAAATCATAGACCAAATAATATGTATCAGAGAACCTTCCTTGTAACAGATGTTTGGCATCTGACTTGCTTGTTTGTCTCATCTATTCGGTTTTAGAGATGGTCTTAGATTAATGTGGTATAAGAGTGATGAGAGGATTGATTTTATAATTCGAAATACCTGAGAGGGAATCATGTCTATGCCACAAACTAGCTATATGAGACTTTTATCAGTCACTTCTCTTTCCTGGCCTTTCAGTTTCCTCACATATAACATGACTTCTAGATTAATCTGTAAATGTTTACGCCTTCTAGATTGCCTTTTAGATTATTCCGTAAATGTATATGATAAATGCAAGCTGTGTCATGCTGTGATTGATACAGAATAAGAAATCAAATATGGTAGATATATTACTAAATATTTCCTATTTCTGAGAATGGAAGAGAGTATCAGCCACTTCACTTTTTCTGCTTTATGGTGGATTCTAGCTGAAATTCCAATCTAGATACTATTTACATGTGTTTTTGTTCTCTCTTCTGTCTCTCTCTCTCTCCTTTTTTTTCTTTGAGACGGGGTCTCACTTGGTAGCACATGCTAGAGTGCAGTGGCGAGATTGCAACCTCCGCCTCCTGGGCTCAGGTGAGCCTCCAACCTCAGTCTCCCCAGGAGCTGGGATTACAGGCACACATCACCATGCTCAGCTACATTTTGTATTTTCTTTAGAGACAAGGTTTCACCCTTTTGCCCAGGCTCTCGAAGTACTGTCACTACAGGCATGAGCCACTGCCTCAGACCTTGTTTTCTCTTTTTAATCTTTACAAGAGGCTGGGCATCAGGTTGGATAAGGAGGAAGTTGAGTGTTGGAGATTTTACAGAATGCAAACGAAAATTAAGGGTTTCCTAATCTATATCCTGTCTGTTCAAATTGTACTTCACAGTGTTTCCTTGTGCCCATTGAACTTGTGCCACTCCTCTCTGAAATATTCAACAGCACTTCAAGTCTCTTCTACCTTAAGAGTTCCCTCAATAACTGCTGATAAAGAGAAGTTTGAAAACTGCAAACCTAGACATTGAGTATTCTAAAAACTTCCCGTTTTTTGGTTCCAAATTCAACCTTACCCTTCTTCCCAACAGAAAAAAATAGGAAAGCCTTGAGTGGTCTAAGGTAGGCCATTCACTCTTAATAGATCTTGTATTAGATTTAGATTTAGTACTTGCCTCTGGATGACTTGTCTGGACAAGTTGTGTCTCTTTTTTTTTCAATCCCCCCCCCCCATTTATTCTTTTACTTTTTATCCTGTGACAATTTCTAAGCAAAATTAATAACTAAGTAGTTAAAAAATATAAGAAAAAGGAATAGTGTTCACAGACATGCAAACATAAATGGATCTGGAGCAAATAAAAAGAAGCAGCCTTGAGATGGTCAAGGGAAAAAAATAACCAGCTACAACATACATACTGCCAGGTTCTGCGTTTGAGAAAATAACTGAAATGGCCCAGGTTGGAGAGAGATAGTTCTACTTTTCAGGCAAAGTTGCAGAGAGCTGGTTAAAATAACGTAGATCCATTATGCTCTCTTGATCTTGAAAGGAAGTAAGGAGCGTTTGTCTGAAAAAGATGATTTTTTTTTTGTAAGAAGGGAGCAACTCTGACTTGAGAACACCTTTCTGTCATAGACCAGCAGAGGCTAAATATACTCTCAAAGTAGGATTTCTGTTTTAATTCTATAATAAATGCTTTCAGGAAACTCTGGAAAATGTAGCCCCTTTTTCTTCTCACCTCAAGGTTGTCTTGGGTTTATTGCCATCATTAGTGGAAACTGTAAAGCTAAGCTTATGATTCCATGTATATTTCAAGGTCTGAAGAGCTCAAAGAAAGGTCAGTTACCTTCCTTGCCCCTCTTCTTTTACGGTTATTGGAGTCTGCAGTGCAAGCAGCGATTGCTGGTGGACCACTTGCATTTCTCTGCTCACTAGATTAAAACCTGGGATGAAGCCCAGAGTGGCAAGAACTTTACATTGGAACTAAACAAGAATTTAAAATCTGCAAGCCTGTTGCCATTTCATGTTTATTTAATACACAGAAAGTTTGACATTCAGACACAGTGTGGGGATAGTGTGATAAGGATAATGCTAACAAAGACCAGTTCTTTCAGATATTTACATTCATATGAGCCACAAAATCATACCTACAACAGCTGTGGATTTTATGCTTGGGCTCTTTTGTTTTGTTGAGTTTATTTTCTTTATCACTATTTTTCCTTTGCTAAAAGCAGTGTTTCAGGGAAAGGGAACATGGATAGCCTCAAAATAGATTAGTAGACATTTGATTGGAGATACATTTGGAATGAAAGTAAAGTAACTTATTGTGTGTGATCAGAAACAAATAGGCACGTGTGACACAACAAATTATATATGATAGCCCTAATAGGAAAGGGGGAGAAGAAAGTCAAGAGTAGTCCAGAAAATAAAGTTGTTTCTGGCTGTAAATTGAATTGCTATTTGAGTACGCAAAGAAGTAAATGATATTGAATTGGACAGCACTAATATTATGGGTTCTATTCTGACTCCACGGATAGCAGCTTATCCTTTTTTGTAAACATCATTTTTAGCTCCCCATGGAACAGACATGGGGAAATGATAGTGCTATTGTCTCATTTTTATTTGTGCCATCATCATCATATTGCCTTTTAAGAAGCATCCTTCCTATCCTCTGGGATACTCTGGAGGAAAGTAATGAGAGATTACAGTAATCTCTGTTCACTGGGGCAGCAGAAAATACCTGTAACTCTTTGTCTTTCTCACATCTATTTAAATTTGAAGTTACTAGATGAAAAGTCTGTAGATCAACAATATACACTCCCTTACATGATGATCACTCAATTCTTATCAGTAATGCTCAAGGTGGTTTCTGGACTCTGTGCATTTTCATACATTCTAACCTCATGTAAGACATGGAACCAAACACCAGGGCGTTTGTGTCTTTACTTAGAGGATGAGCAAATCTTTTGTTTTCATCACCATTTTGGTCTTAACATCGCAGTGTCGTATATTTCTGTATATTTTTGCAGAAATCTTTGAAAATGTTTTTCCTTGACATAAGAAAGAAAACGGAGAGAAAAGATCAAGGCAGTGGGTTAAGTATCAGCCACAAATTTAACTCAATGTTCACTGAAATCTTTTCCTCTACTTCCTCAAAAAATGGAAATCTACCTTGCATATTTCAGTTTGATATCATTTTCATTATAAGCTTGTTAGTAAATAAGGGTTTGTTCCGTTCCGCCCCATTCCGCCCCACCCCCCCACCCACCCCCCGCCAAGAATCATTTTATTTGTATCTAACATATGTGTTATAAACAGAATAAACATTCTGACAGTTTGCATGGAAGATTGATTTCCCATTCTGAAAACAATATAGCAAGCAACAATGAGCTCTGTCTCTGGCAGGAGAGTTAGAAACAGCCTCAAAAATTCCAGGGAAATGAGCCTCTGCAGAAGGCTTTATAAGAGATGAATGTTTGCCTTTATTGTGACTCGTAATGATGCTGCTAAACAGAAATATGCATTTTGCATAATTGCCAATGCAGCTGCAGCACTCTGTCTGGGATTCTGACTTCAAAAGGAGATGCAATTGGGTATATCAGATAGACCCCCAAAGGTATAGCAACAACCCCCATTTAGTTATTCCAAAAATTTCTTAAGAGACTCCTGACAGCCATTTGAAATCTATGTAAATTGTTGCTTAGAGTCCAATGGATCGAAGTGAATATGACTGCATTTGAACCATGCTCCCAAACTTAAAAGAGCATTTTAGAAACACACTTAAAAGAATTTTCTGGATTTTCTTAATAGTCAGAAAGGGGAATAATTATAAAAAGTACTTTTTGTATGATGTCTTTTAATATATCTCAAACACTGTAGAGGCACCCTTCTAAAGACCAGGAAAGCTGTTTCTAATTGTTGCAGTCAAAATACAAACTATACGTAGTAGGTGTCTAACAAACAAGTACTGGATATCAATTTCTGCTTGGTCAACCCAAGAAACTCTTTTTATTTTTTATTGTAAGAACTGTGTATATTTGAGCCACACTAGGATCAGTGATTGTTAAGTTGCTGGCAGCACATTTCCACTTGCCTGATAAGAAGAGAGCCAAAATTTTACATAATATATAAGAGCAACTTTTGCTTCTCTATTGTGTGTATCTACTTCTAAGCCTCAAATTCCTCCTAGAAGCACTTTTGCCTTATACAGATTTTCTCATTATCATTCTAGTTCTTATGCTTATCTTTCTAACTGAAATAACTTCACAAAACATAACTTTGTATTGCAACTGTTTTTTGTGGACATTTCAATTTGACCAAGATAATATTATTTAAAGGGAGTTTAAGAAAAATGAAGGAAGAATTTTAAATGTCCAATGGTCAGTCTATCTTGATTTGTATGCTGAAGCCTCCAAATAAAACTGAACAAACTCTGTACACAATCAGGCTTCGTAAAAGATTTCTTGACTAAAGCCAAAGAGAAAATACATTTTAATGATCTCTCTGAATGCTTCTCTTATCCACTACCCCTTTAGAACTTGTCTATACTATATCCATATTATATAATTCACCCATGGATTATACTGAGAATTTACTCTGTGAATTATTTTTTCTTTAATATTATAGAGCTCTTAATTAAATATTGCTCAAATTCCTGGAGGTAGAGCTGCTTAATTTACAGTAAAATATACCATCTGGTTTATTGCAGAGCTACATTTAAGAACTTTTGAAAATCAAAATAGAAATTTAGACAAAACTTTAAAAGTTAGATGCCAATATCTTGTGTCACTTGGACCTCTGGTAATTGATCCACTTGCTGGATCAATCAGAAGGAAAAAAATAAGCAAAATCTGTCAATGGAATCTAATAAAAATCATACATAGCCTAATATGCCTAATACAAAAAAAAAAAAAAGTATTGTAATGGCCAAAAGATAAGAGAGTCTCCTGTTCAGGCCTACCTTTCCTTAATGAGATATTGGACAAAAATTCAGAACTATAAACAACACAACAACTTATGAATCAAATTATGAGGCAACCTTATAACCAGACTATATTAAGCCTTTAGGTAATACTTGGATGTCAACCCAGATGCAGAAGTAAGGGAGCACTCCCAATTCTATTTGTCATTGCTTAAACGTGAAAAAGGTGATTTGATTTAGAAGACCTTTATATCTACAGAGCTATAATGAATAGACAAACCACAACCCAAAAGAATTTTCTCACCTTAAAAACCAGGCAACTGGGTCATGTTGGAAAGGAAGACTTTACTGAAGCTCAACTTTTTAGTTGTTCTAAAGCCAATAGATTAAACGAACATCTTCTGATAATGTAAAACGAAAGGATATTGGATACAAATTAAGCCCAGCCCTAATAATTATTTCCAGTTAAAGGTGTTGTAGATAAAATACAATGATCATTCTTTGAAGGGTTATAGGGATCCCTACACCTCTCCATTTTAACTTGGGACCAGCATAGGCGAGTTAACAATAGTCAAGAGAGGACATAAATATAAATACTAATTTGCTTAGGTGACACTATACAGCCTAAGTCCCACACTTTATAGCATGTATTTATTGAAGTATGCAAAATCACCAATATAGTTGTAAGTATGCGCAAATATCAATCATTCTATCTCAATCAATATATTTTCCTTTGTGTTCCTTACTGAAAACATCCTTTTTGTATGTAATACCACTTGAAAATTTAATTGAAGAAACTTACTATGTAAAAGGCACTGCTAAACTAAATGTGCCAAAAAATTATTTTTTTTTTGAGACAAGAAAATTAAACTAGATAACTTGTCATTTTCTCTTTTTTTTTCCTGGGGTAGAGCTGTCCTGCAAGCAAAAGGGATGAATGGATCTCAGACCAGTTAGTTTCATCCCTTCTTTTCAAGCTTCTGTGAGAAAGCTTCAATTTTGCCAAAGGTCAATATGCTACGTAGGGCAAGATTTATGAGAACACAGTTGAAACATTCTATGATGAAAGAACTAAAGCTAACCAAAATTTTTCCAGAGCAATCAACTAAGAGGATTCCTAGAACCAACTAGATATTCTAGACTGTGGGTCCCAGAACTTTCAGCTCTTTTTAACCTCTTTAGGATTATACCAAATTGATTATTCTTATATATTACCATGAAAGAGGCTTTTATGTCTCATACATTGTTTAGTATCAATGACAATCATAACTTTTTTAGCCTCTATGCACACAGAAAAGGAGACCATGTGTTAGTAGTACTTATGTAACAACATGGCCACATAATAGAATCCTGCTTCCTAAGCCTTTCTTTGGATTCTGTAACTACAACATTTCTTCCTTTTTGAAAAGATCTTACCAAAAAAGCTGCAGCATTTTAAAATTTGCTTCAGGTGATCCCTCAACTTGATAGGTCCTCATTTGGTACACATTTTCATAATAATTTATTTATCATCTATCTACTCACCTAATTGCCACAAAATTTTGCATCTCATGTATAATTATTTATTCCTATAAACTTTCCTTCACACAATTATAATATTCTGACTAAAATGAAAGCCCAAGTTTTTCAGTTATTATCTACGCCATTAACTAATGTTTTAGTTTCAGCACTTGACAATCCAGATTTAATTCTGTTTCTAGAGGGACAATCTCTATTCCCATTTCTTTTATTGCATTTTTCTACTGTGAGCCTCAACTGGAATTATGACTATTCCTTTGATAAGCAATGTTAGTCTAACATTTCATGGACTTGGATTTTATTTTGCTGGAGTCTCAGATTATATTTCTTTGTTTCCACAGCATTTCAAACACCCTATAATATATAAGAGGCATATCTACTATTTGTGTGATTATTGCTTCTATTATTTTGATCATTGTGGCATGGACTTGGCAACCTGGAATGATTTTACTTGGACAGAAAACTACATATCCAATAATAAACATTCCCAAGTCAGTCTTTAAATTCAGTGCATCTTGATTCAGCAAGTATTTATTGAGTTCCAATGGGTTATAAATAATTATTAAGAAAATATTTATTGAGTGCCCATTAAGTGAAAGGTAACTTTCTGTTGTTAGAATTTAAGCAAAGAACAAATGTACAATTTAAGCAAATCATAAGTAAACAGTTTTGGCAATATGAGATTGTTATGCCATGGGAATTGCAAAAGAAATGAGACATTGCCCAAGCATAAAAGCAGTTTATTCAAAACAGAGGAAAACATGAAGTATTACAAGACAGTATGAAAATGTCATGGTTGGAGCACAAATTAGTAAAGAGATTGAAAATAAAATGTCAGCTAGATAATAAAAAGTTCAGTGAAGGAAAATTTTAAAAGTGGATCAATTTTTAGTTAATGATGTAGTGCTGTTTTATACAGAGGGCTAATTCTGATAAAATTACATAAATGAAGTGAGAGATGAATTATATGATTATTTGAGGGAAGGACTTTTCAAGACCAAGCAAATGTAAATGTAAATGCCTTGATAAGATAAAATGGCATTCCTCTCCAGTGTTTTATGTATTTATTTATTTTTGAGAAGTAACAAAGATAATGCAGACAGTAGTGATTTTGAAAAAGTACGTAGGGGCTGGGGCCAGACCATTCAGAGACACCATGATAATCACTTCAAATTTGGTTTTTTGTTTCATTTTGTTTTGTTTTTCTAAATGTGATGGAAGCTGGAAGCTACTGGAACATTTTGATAAGAGAATGATGCGATCCTAGCCATAAAAAAGAATGAGTTCATGTCCTTTGCAGGGACATGGATGAAGCTGGAAGCCATCTTTCTCAGCAAACAAACACAGGCAGGCACAGGAAAAACACCACTTGCTCTCACTCATAATTGGGAGTTGAACAATGAGAACACATGAACACAGGGAGGGGAACATTACACACCGGGGCCTGCTTAGGGTTGGGGTGTAAGGGGAGGGGGAGCATCAGGACAAATAGCTAATTCATGTAGGGCTCAAAACCTAGATAATGGGTTGATAGGTGCAGCAATCCACCATGGCACATGTATAACTATGTAACAAACCTGCACATTCTGCTCATGTATCCCAAAACTGAAAGTAAAACAAATTTTAAAAAAGAGAATGATGCAATTCTATACTTACTTGTGACAAAATAGAAAATGAAGGGATGGAATTATTGGATATAGGGACAGTTATTAATAGTCTGTTGTAGATGTCCATAGAAAAATGATAGTTGCTTGTCTTGAATGATGGAGGTTATATAATGGTAGACTGGTGATGTATTTAGAAGGTAGAGAAAATAGGGTACCTACTAACAGCTTAGACGTAGATTGTTAAATAGGCAGAAAAGCCAATGTTTCAAGAGCAATAGATAAGAAGAAAACAAAGAAACCAAATCCCAGACAGAGAAGAACTTTAGAATTGAATGGAGCCAAAGTAGCACCATATACTGATGAGTCCCTGGTATGGCTGATATAGAAGAGGGGTAAGCCAAGCCTGTCACAGACTTTATAGAGTAAAACAGGAATTGGAAAATCCTTTGATAACTGTAAGTGGGCAGGACATACAAGAGATTGCAATAGCCCAAAATTAAAAAAAAAAAAATTTAATTGAATAATTTATACTCCTTCCTCACATCAGAATTTTACATAGTAAGCAGCCATGGGCTGTGAAATTAGAGAATATATGACATCTTGAACATGTTTGGAATTATTGGACTTTGATTCTGCAAAAGATATATATATATGAAATGATAATATTTATGTGCATATATATGTGTATGTATGCGTATATGTACATATATATCTCCTACATATATACATACATATATAACATATACAACTATATATCTATGTGTGTGTGTGTATCCTATCAGTTCTGTTTCTAGGAATACTCTGAAAATAGTAGTACAAAAATCGGGAGCTGAACTGTCTAAAAGTGAACTCAAGATCATGAAATACATATGCTCCTCACCTAGAATTTCTACACAAAACGAAGCATGGGCACTCTCTGCACTCTTTGGAAAAAAAAAAAAAGAAAAAAGCAAAATATAGTATACTTTTCTTTGAGATTATGTATTTATTTCAGTATATACATGTATATATATATATCAGTGTGTTTATGTGTGTATATTATATATGTATGAAGCAAAATAATATTAGGAGTCATAAAAAAAGAAAAATGTAATACACACTCAAAGAACAAGTAGAAAAATGGAAGCATACCTATTATACTTTGCAAAACAGACCAAAAATGAAATGTAAATATTTTATAAATATGGGTTTAGCAGGTAAATATGGGAAATTATAGGACATCAAAAATAATAAGAAAATATTATGAACAACTTTAAGCTAATACAGTAAACAACCTAAATAAAGGCAAACTCTATAATGCCAGCATAATTCTGACATTTGAAATTCTATATAAAAGTAGAATAGGCCTGGAAAAGCTACAAAATGGCTTATGAAATTTGGATTGGGATTACATTGAATCTGCAAATCAATGATTAGACAATTGAAATTTTAATAATACTGCTTTCTTCAATCCATAAACATGATATATCTCTCCATTTATTTAAATTTTTAAAATTTCTCCCTGCAGCATTTTGAAGTTTTAGTAGGGGGATCTTGCAGCTATTTTGAAAAACTTATTTCATTTTATATTACTTTCCTCTATTGCACATTGCATTTATAAATTTAATTTTCTGATTTTTATTTCTAAAACATAAAATTGAGTATATATGTATATATACTATACTTTATTTGCTCACTTATTAATTTTAGTTTTTTTAATTTGTTTAAATTTTCTACATGCAAATCATGAAATTTTTAAATTTGTTTAAATTTTCTACATGCTAATAATGAAAGTTTTAACTCTTGTTTTCCAAACTTTATGCCTTTTCTTTTTTTATTTTTTCTTATTATAGTGGCTGTGACCTCCAGTAAAATGTTGACTTCAAGTAGTGAAACAGGACATTATTTACTATTGCCTTCTTCCTGATCTTAGGAAGATAATAGTCAATATTTCAGTAAATATATTAACTGTAGGTTTGTTATAGGTAATTTTCAGATTAAGAAAATTCTCTCTTATTCCAAGGATTCTAAAAATGTTTTATATTTATAAATTATGTTTAAGTCTATCAGTAATTTTCTATACATTATGATGATCATTTAGTTTTACTTATTTGTTCTATTAATGTGTTATATTAATTGATTGTCAAAACTTAAACCAACCTTGCATTTCTGAAGTAAGTGTTTCTTGGTTATCCTACATCATCTTTTGTATATTGCTGGATTTTATTTGCCAACATCTTTATAAAAGATTTTGAAGCTATATTTATAAGCTTTGCAACAGATTTAGGCTGTTATACAAATTAGTCTGACATTTTGGCCTTATGAACTGATAGGCCCAGTGTTTTTTGAAGTATTTTAAGAGATAAGGATGCTGTATGGAAACTCTGGCAAGTTTCTTAAGAAGAACAGACCAGACCCTTATGATTTTGGAGCAAAGTCATGCCATCTACTGCATATTGCAGATAGGTATCTCCATTGAAAAACAGTTTCAGTCTTGCTAATGGGCTCTAATAAACACTGAACATTTTAACATGATTCATTAAATTTTCATGTAGTATGAACTGCTTTCTATGAAGAGAGTATAATATGAAACATCAAGCTATAAATTTGGGCATGTGGTGCAGTGTCCCACTGACTAAATTTTAATATAAACCAAGAACCATGTTTGAGAAGGTCTTGCAGGCACAAATAGCATGAAAAACTGGCTCGGCCTCATGAGACTGTGTTCCTTCTATATTAGCCATTTCTCATTTAACCCAAAAATAAAGTTTATTGGAAAAAAATCTATAAAGAACAGATTGAGGAAGAACCAATTAGGGAATGATTTAGAGAAGACTGCACATAGCTGTATCATAAAATTTGAATCAATTAATCCCAATTATCATGAGAAAACAAGGCTGCAACTACATACTGATTATGTCTGCAATACAAAGGAATTTCTGAGTCCCCTATTAGTACCCCTTTGTCCACTGGCATAATTTGATGGAAAGCTACAGGAACAAAAGGACGATTTATAGCATTAAATCCCTTAGGAACAGAGGTTTTGTTTATAGCTTCAAAGAAAAAGCCATAACCATTTGTTTAGGTTTTCTCTGTTCCTTTAAAATAAAAAATACAAGTTACCATCAGAGAATACTATAAACACCTTTATGCAAATAAACTAGAAAATCTAGAAGAAATGGATAAATTCCCGGACCCATACACCCTTCCAAGACTAAATCAGGAAGAAGTTGAATCTCTGATAGACCAATAACAGGTTCTGAATTTGAGGAAATAATTAATAGCCTACCAACCAAAAAAATTCCAGGACCAGATGGATTCACAGCCGAATTCTACTAGAGGTACAAAGAGGAGCTGGTACCATTCCTTCTGAAACTATTCCAATCAATAGAAAAAAAGGGAATCCTCCCTAACTCATTTTATGAGGCCAGCATCATCCTGATACCAAAGCCTGGCAGAGACACAACAAAAAAAGAGGATTTTAGGCCAATCTTCCTGATGAACATCGATGCAAAAATCCTCAATAAAATACTGGCAAACTGAACCCAGAAGCACCTCAAAAAGCTTATCCACCACAATCAAGTAGGCTTCATCCCTGGGATGCAAGGCTTGTTCAACATATGCAAATCAATAAATGTAATCCATCACATAAACAGAACCAACGACAAAAACCACATGATTATCTCAATAGATGCAGAAAAGGCCTTCGACAAAATCCAACAGCGCTTCATGCTAAAAACTCTCAATAAACTAGGTACTGGTGGAACGTATCTCAAAATAATAAGAGCTATTTATGACAAACCCACAGCTAATATCATACTGAACGAGCAAAAACTGGAAGAATTCCCTTTGAAAACCAGCACAAAACAAGGATGCCCTCTCTCACCACTCCTATTCAACATAGTATTGGAAGTTCTGGCCAGGGCAATCAGGCAAGATAAAGAAATACAGGGTATTCGATTAGGAAAAGAGGAAGTCAAACTGTATCTGTTTGCAGATGACCTGATTGTATATTTAGAAAACCCCGTCGTCTCAGCCTCAAATCTCCTTAAGCTGATAAGCAATTTCAGCAAAGTCTCAGGATACAAAATAAATGTGCAAAAATCACAAGCATTTCTATACACCAAGAACAGACAGACAGTCAAATCATGAGTGAACTCCCATTCACAATTACTACAAAGAGAATAAAATACCTAGGAATCCAACTTACAAGGGATGTGAAGGACCTCTTCAAGGAGAACTACCAACTACTGCTCAACAAAATAAAAGAGGACATAAACAAATGGAAGAACATTCCACGCTCATGGATAGGAAGAATCAATATCATGAAAATGGCCATACTGCACAAGGTAATTTATAGATTCAATGCTATCTCCATCAAGCTACCACTGTCTGTCTTCACAGAATTGGAAAAAAACTACTTTAAAGTTTATATGGAACCAAAAAAGAGCCCACATTGCCAAGACAATCCTAAGCCAACAGAACAAAGCTGGAGGCATCACGCTACCTGACTTCAAACTATACTACAAGGCTACAGTAACCAAAACAGCACAGTGCTGGTAACAAAACAGATATATAGACCAATGGAACAGAACAGAGGCCTCAGATATAACACCACATATCTAAAACAGTCTGAGCTATGGCAAACCTGACAAAAACAAGCAATTGGGAAAGGATTTCCTAGTTAATAAATGGTGCTGGGAAAACTGGCTAGCCATATGTAGAAAGTTGAAACTGGTTCCCTTCCTTACACCTTATACAAAAATTAACTCAAGATGGATTAAATTCTTAAATGTAAGACCTAATACCTCAAAAACCCTAGAAGACAACCTAGGTAATACCATTCAGGACATAGGCATGGGCACAGTCTTCATGACTAAAACACCTAAAGCAATGACAACAAAAGCCAAAGCAGACAAATCCAATCTAATTAAACCAAAGAGCTTCTGCACAGCAAAAGAAACTACCATCAGAGTGAATAGGCAACCTACAGAATGGGAAAAAATTTTTGCTATCTACTCATCTGACAAAGGGCTAATATCCAGAATCTACAAAGAACTTAAACAAATTTACAAGAAAAAAACAAACAACCCCATCAAATAGTGGGCAAAGGGAATGAACAGACATTTCTCAAAAGAAGACATTTATGCAGCCAATAGATATATGAAAAAATACTCATCATCACTGGTCATCAGAGAAATGCAAATCAAAACCACAATAAGATACCATCTCACGCCAGTTAGAATGGTGATCATTAAAAAGTCAGGAAACAATGGATGCTGGAGAGCATGCAGAGAAATAGGAATGCTTTTTTTTTTTTTTTTTTTTCTCTCACTCTGTCGTCTAGGCTGAGTGCAGTTGTGCAATCTCGGCTCACTGCAACCTCTGCCTCCCGGGTTCAAGTGATTCTCCTGCCTCAGCCTCCTGAGTAGCTGAGATTACAGATGCACACCACCATGCCCAGCTAATTTTTGTATTTTTAGTAGAGAAAGGGTTTTACCGACTGGTCTCAAACCCCTGTCTTCGTGTTCTGCCCACCTCGGCCTCCCAAAGTGCTGGGATTGCAGGCATGAGCCACTGCACCCAGCCAATAGGAATGCTTTTACAATGTTGGTGGGAGGGTAAATTAGTTCAACCATTGTGGACAGTGTGGCAATTTCTCAAGGATCTAGAACTAGAAATACCATTTGACCCAGCCATCCCATTACTGGGTAACCCAAAGGATTACAAATCATGCTACTATAAAGAGACATGCACACATATGTTTATTGCAGCACTATTCACTATAGCAAAGACTTGGAACCAACCCAAATGTCCATCAATGATAGGCTAGATTAAGAAAATGTGGCACATATACACCATGGAATACTATGCAGCCTTAAAACCTTAAAAATGGATGAGTTCTTGTCCTTTGCAGGGATATGGATGAAGCTGAAAACCATCATTCTAAGCAAACTATCACAAGGACAGAAAACCAAACACCACATGTTCTCACTCATAGGTGGGTGTTGAACAATGAGAACACATGTACACAGGGTGGTAAATAACACACACCAGGGCCTATCGGCGGGTGGGGGTCTGGAGGAGGAATAGCATTAGGAGGAATACCTAATGTAAATGATGAGTTGATGGGTGCAGCAAACCAACATGGCACATGTATACCTATGTGACAAACCTGCACGTTGTGCACATGTATCCTAGAACTTAAAGTATAAAAAATAAAAATAAAAAATAAAATAAAATAAATACGTTATATAAATCTGATTAAAACACTCTTAGGAATTTAAAAGTTTTCTAATCATTTTGCATCCTGATGACTTTTGATATGGTCTCTTGGAAATGATGAGCTTCCTTTTGATTCAGAATGAATACAAAAATTCCCTGGGTAGATAATGAGCACATTCAGTGAGGATGGAAATAACTGTAAAATATTTTTTAAAAAGGAAGAACTTCTTCTAAGATATGTTGTGGAGCTCACGCAAAATCCAGGCACTGACAGCGGGAAAACTCATTTTTCGATCTTGAGAACTATGGCAGTAGGTATGTATCATCTAACATTCACAATCACTGTTTTTGCACGTAGAGCAATGTATATCATGTGAAAAGAAAATAATATTCTTATTATCACCCTCATTATCACTGATTGACAAGATGTTATTTGATTTTGTAGAAATTCTTTTGAAAGTTTTTTAAAATAAAAATTTTGAAGGCACACACACACACACACAGAGAGAGAGAATATTCCATAATTCCATGTACTTAATGTGGTTTCTTCTATATTAATTTTTCAGTTTTTGTTGTGAATTAGATATGGTAAGGTAGATTTTTATTTTCTGGTTTCACACTGCTTAGAATAAAACTTTATCAATTATCCTTTCATATGCTCATACTTCTAAAATTGATGAAGACAAAAGAAAAACTGAATGGGAAGATTCTGTCATTACTTATATAAATATATGCTATACATGCAGTCATAAAGCATAAATGATTCAACTCTGAGATGGAATCAAATATAAAATTTTGATATTAGAACATTTGCGTTGTTTTAATAAGGAATATAACAAACATCTCTTTTGTGTTTTGAATTTGTAGATATTATTTGACAGATTCAGGGGTAAATATAGATTAAGTTTCTTAGAATATTTTAAATTAGATTTATTATTTTTGTTCATCTTCAGTCTGGTTATTAGTAATCATTTTTGTTTTTTTCAGATTTCTCTTCTCATTAACATATTTTTAGTATTTGGAAATAGAGGTTAAATAAAATAATTTTAAAACTGAGAAGTAAAAATAGCCAATGTGAAGGGTCTTAATATTTAATTCATGCCTACTTTCAGATGGACAACTCAGTTGCTTTCTTGCTGTTTATGACATTCTCAAGTTTAGAATTAGAATAACCCAAATAATTCTAATATTTAAAACAAAGCGCAAAGTGGTTAAAAATGACTCATATATGATTAGAAGACATAAGTTCTAGGATTGGCTCTATTAAAATTTAGTTAAATTTTATGTAACTCAAATTTTTCATTAACAAATTGAAAAAAATGGAATATTCTTTACCTCCAATCTTTTTCAACTGTGAATTTATTTGTTATTGATTCTATTTCGTATAACAGAGATAATTCAGGAACCTAAACATCCAGTGAGGTGTTGCAGAGCAGCATTAAATAAACTGGCATCAGAAAGAATACCTAGATGAGGCCCTCCAACAGAGGTTGTCAGACACCCTATACATGAACGGTCCTACTGGCATCAGGTTGGTGCCCCTTGAAGTCAGAGGCCCCAGAATAAGGAGCAGACATGCATCTTTGCTCCTCTCCAGCCTCCTTGAGTGACACCTCCTGGCATGGGAGTGAATCAGATGAATAGGACCTGAAGTGAACCCCCAGAAAACTGCTGCAGCCCTACAGAAGAGGGACCTATTGAAAGAAAAACAAACAAGCAGAAAGGAACAATAGCACCATCAACAACAACAACAAAAAGTCCCCACAAAAACCCCATCCAAGTGTTAGCAACCTCAAAGACTGAAACTAGACAAACACACAAAATGAGAAAGAATCAATGATAAAATGCTGAAAACCCAAAGGCCAGAGTGTCTCTTCTCCTCCAAATGATTGCAACAGCTCTCCATCAAGGGCACAAAGCTAGATGGAGGATCAGATGGATGAATTGATAGAAGTAGGCTTCAAAGAATGGGTAGTAAAACACTTCAATGAGCTAAAGCAGCATGTTCTTATCCAAGGCAAAGAAGCTAAGAAATTTGATAAAATGTTAGAGGAATTGCTAAATAGAATAACCAGTTTAGAGAGGAACATAAACGACCTAATGGAGCTGAAAAAACAGCATGAGAACTTCGTGAAGAATATACAAGTATCAACAGCCAAATTGACCAAGTGGCGGAAAGGATATCAGAGTTTGAAGACCACTTTACTAAAATAAGACATGCAAACCATAATAGAGAAAAGGGAATAAAAAGAAATGAATAAAGCCTCCAAGAAATATGGAACTTCATAAAAAGACTGAAGCTATGATTGATTGGAGTACCAGAAGGAGACTAGGAGAATGGAAACAAGCTGGAAAACACACTTCAGGATGTTATCCAGGAGAACGTTCCCCAACCTAGTAAGACAGGCCAACATGAAAATTCAGTAAATATGGAGAACACTATTAAGATACTACATGAGAAGATCAACCCCAAGACACATAATCATCAGATCCTCCAAGGTTGAACTGAAGGAAAAACTGGTAAGCTCAGCCAGAGAGAAAGGCCAGGTCACCCACAAGGAGAAGCCCATCAGATTAACAGCAGACCTTTCAGCAGAAACTCTACAAGCCAGAAAAGATTGAGGGCCAATATTCCACATTCTTAAAGAATAGGATTTTCAACCCAGAATTTCATATCCAGACAAACCAAGCTTCAGAAGCAAAGGAGAAATAAAATCCTTTCCAGGCAAGCAAATGCTGAGGAATTTCATTACCACCAGGATTTCCCTGCAAGAGCTTCTGAAAGAAGCACTAAATTTGGGAAGGAAAAACTGGTATCGGCAAGTGCAAAAACACATCAAAGTATAAAGACCAGTATAAAGACCAATATAAAGACCAGTATAAAGACACCATGAAGAAACCGCATCAACTCATGTGGAAAATAACCAAATAGCATAATGATAACAGGATTAAATTCACACATAACAATACTAACCTTAAATGCAAATGGGCTAAATGCCCCCAATTGAAAGACAAGAACTGACAAATTGGATAAAGAGTCAAGACCCATTGGTGTGCAGTATTCATGAGACCCATCTTGGATGCAAAGACACACACTGGCTCAAATTAAAGGGATGGAGAAAAATTTACCAAAAAATTGGAAAGCAATGAAAGCAGGGGTTGCAATCCCAGTTTCTGACAAAAGAGATGTTAAACCAACAAGGATCAAAAAAGACAAAGAAGGGCATTACATAATAGTAAAGGGAACAATTCAGCAAGAAGAGCTAACTGTTCTAAATATATATGCACCCAATACAGGAGAACCCAGATTCATAAAACAAGTTCTTAGAGACCTATAGAGAGACTTAAGACTCCCATACAATAATAATGGGAGACTTTAACACCCCACTCTTGGTATGAGGCAGATCAATGAGACAGAAATTTAACAAGGATATTTAGGACTTGAACTCAGCTATGGATCAAGTGGACCTAGTAGACGTCTACAGAACTCTCTACCCCAAATCAACAGAATATATATTCTTCTCAGTGCCACATGGCACTTATAATAAAATAGACCACATAATTGGAAGTGAAACACTCCTCAGCAAATGCAAAATAACTGAAATCATAACAAACAGTCTCTCAGACCACAGTGCAATCAAATTAGAACTCAAGATTGAGAAACTCACTCAAACCCATACAATTTTATGGAAATTGACAAACTGCTTCTGAATGAATCCTGGGTAAATAATGAAATTAAGGCTGAAATCTAGAAGTTCTTTCAAACAAATAAGAACAAAGAGACAACGTACCAGAATCTTTGGGACACAGCTAAAGCAGTGTTAAGAGGGAAATTTATAGCACTGAATGCCCATATCAGAAAACTAGAAAGACCTCAAATTGACACCCTAATATTGCACTTAAAAGAGCTAGAGAGGCAAGAGCCAACAAATTCAAAACCTTGAGGAAGACAACAAATAACTAAGAGAAAAGAAGAATTGAAGGAGATAGACACAAAATACCCTCCAAAAAATCAACGAAGCCAGGAGCTGTTTTTTTTTTTTGAAAAAAATTAACAAAATAGATAGACTGCTAGCTATAGTAATAGGGAAGAAGAGAGAGAAGAATCAAATAGACACAATAAAAAATGACAAAGAGGATATCATCTCTGATCCCACAGAAATACAAACTTTCATCAGAGAATACGATAAACATCTCTATGCAAATAAACTAGAAAATCTAGAAGAAATGGATAAATTCCTGGATGCATGCTCCCTACCAACACTAAACCAGGAAGAAATTGAATCCCTGAATAGTCCAATAACAAGCTCTGAAATTGAGGTAATAATTAATACCTTACCAACAACACCAAAAAAGTCCCAGACCAGACAGATTCACAGATGAATACTACCAGAAATACAAAGGGGAACTGCTGCCATTCCTTCTGAAACTATTCCAAACAATTGAAAAGGAGGGATTCCTCCTTATGTCATTTTATAAAGTCAACATCATCCTAATACCAAACCCGGAAGATACACAACAAAAAGAAAACTTCAGTCTAATCTCCCTGATGAATATTGATGTGAAAATCCTCAATAAAATACTGGCAAGCCAAATCCAGCAACATATCAAAAAACTTATCCACCATGATCAAGTCAGCTTCATCCCTGAGATGCAAGGCTGGTTCAACATAGGCAAATCAATAAATATAATCCATCACCTAAACCAAAACAAAGACAAAAAACACATGATTATCTCAATAGATACAGAAAAGGCTTATGATAAATTTCAACATCCCTTCATGTTAAAAACTCTCAATAAACCAGGTATTGATGGAACATATCTCAAAATTCTAAGACAAACTCACAGCCAATATCATATTGAATGAGCAAAAGCTGGAAGCATTCCCTTTCAAAACTGGTACAAGACAAGGATGTCCTCTCTCACCACTCCTATTCAACATAGTACTGGAAGTTCTGGCCCAGGCAATCAGGTGAGAGAAAGAAATAAAGGGTATTCAAATAGCAAGAGAGGAAGCCAAGTTGCCTCTGTTTGTAGATGACATGATTTCATATTTAGAAAACCCTATCATCTTGGCCCCAAAATTTCTGGAACTGATAACCGAAGTCTCAGGATGCAAAATTAGTGTGCAAAAATAATAAGCATGCCTTTACACCAACAATGGGCAAGCAGAGTGCCAAATCATGAATAAACTCCCATTCACAGTTGTTACAAAGAGAATAAAATACCTAAGAATACAGCTAACAAGTGATGTGAAGGATCTCTTCAAAGAGAATACAAACCACTGCTCAAGGAAATAAGAAAGGACACACACAAATGGAAAAAATATTTCATCCTCATGGATAGGAAGAATTAATATCATGAAAATGGCCATACTGCCCAAAGTAATTTATAGATTCAATGCTATTCCCATCAAACTGCCATTGACATTCTTCACAGAATTAGAAAAAAAACTACTTTAAATTTCATATGGAATCAAAGAAGACCCCATATAGCCAAGACAATCCTAAGCAAAATGAACAAAGTTGGAGGCATCATATTACCTGACTTCAAATTATACTACAAGGCTACAGTAACCAAGACAGCATGGTACTGGTACCAAAACAGACATATAGACCAATGGAGCAGAACAGAAACCTCAGAAACAACACCACACATCTACAAACATCTGCTCTTTGACAAACCTGATGAAAAGAAGCAATGGGAAAAGGGTCTTCTAATCAGTAAATGGTGCTGGGAAAACTAGCTAGCCACATGCAGAAAACTGAAACTGGACCCCTTCCTTACACCTTATACAAAGATTAACTCAAGATGGATTAAAGACTTACATGTAAAACCCAAAACCATAAAAACCCTGGAAGAAAAACTCAGGCAATGGCATTCAGGACATAGGCATAGGCAAAGACTTCATGACAAAAACACCAAAAGCAACGACAACAAAAGCCAAAATTGACAAATGAGATTTAATGAAACTAAGGAGCTTCTGCATGGCAAAAGAAATTATCATCAGAGTGAAAAGGCAACCTACAGAATGGGAGAAAATGTTTGCAATATACCCTTCTGACAAAGGTGTAATATCCAGAATTTTCAAGGAACTTAAACATATTTATGAGAATAAAACAAACAACCCCATCAAAAAGTGGGCAAAGGATATGAACAGACACTTCTCAAAAGAAGAAATTTACATGGCCAATAAATATGTGAAAAAAGCTCAGCATCACTGATCATCCAAGAAATGCACATCAAAACCTCACAAGATACCATCTCACGCCAGTCAGAATGGCAATTATTAAAAAGTCAGGAAGCAATGGATGCTGGAGAGGATGTAGAGAAATAGGGACGCTTCTACACTGTTGGTGGGAGTGTAAATTAGTTCAACCATTGTGGAAGACAGTAGGCGATTCCTCAAGGATCTAGAACCAGAAATACCATTTGACTCAGCAATCACATTATTGGCCATATACTCAAAGGAATATATAAATCATTCTACTACAAAAACACACGCACACATATGTTAATTGCAGAACTATTTACAATAGCAAAGACATGGACTCAAATGTCCATCATTGAGAGACTGGATAAAGAAAATATGGTACAGATACACAATGGAATACTATGCAGTCATAAAAAGGAAAGACATGTCCTTTGAAGGGACATGGATGAAACTGGAAGCCATCATCGTCAGCAAACTAACACAGGGACAGAAAACCAAACACCGCATGTTCTCACTCATAAGTGGGAGCTGAACATTGAGAACACATGCACACAGAGAGGGGAACAACACACACCAGGGCCTGTTGGGGGTGGAGGGTGAGGGGAGGGATGTTAAAGAACTGGTCAACAGGTGCAGCAAACCATCAAGGCACACATATACGTATGTAACAAACCTGCTTTTCTACATATGTATTTTTTTTTTTGAAAAAAAATTTGCACCCCCTCCAAAAGAAAGAAAGAACAGCTAGTGTGATTAGCTCAAATTTCTAGATACTCTAGTTTTTAAGTCTTCGAGTAAATTTTAGATATTTCAAATAAAAACACTTATTTTCCTGAGAGCCACAGATGAAGAAATATGGGTCATATTTTTAATACAAATCTATAAATATTAATAAGAACTTGCCTATTTAGAAGACTTCCATGCTAAATTTTCTCTCTTTAAAAAACTTTCAAGCTTAGGAGAGTGAAGTAAGAATTATTGACACAACCTTTTAAGGATGTTGAATTCAGTTTATATTTAGAAATTAAAATAAAACCTCTTAATTGAAGTCATTATAAAGAATGAAGAAAAATACTCCTTGTGTTTGGAATTTTTAAATAGTGAACAGGCCAAGTTCAGACATTTTGTCCACATCTAGGCATATACTAATTCATGGTATACATTAATGCAGCTAATGTAAAGGGGATGTTATTTGAATTAAATGGATACTGTTATGTGACAATACCAGGGGTAAATCTACATATTAATATAAACTGAGCATGATTAGACAAAGCTTTACTTAGTAAAAGCAAAAAGTCAATTCATTCTCCCAAGTGTCTAGGACAAGTATAGAGATAGAGAATGTATTCAATTTACAACAGTTATTATTTTACTGTCATTATTATTTTAACTTTTTCCACATTTTTTTTGACACAGTGTCTCACTCTGTTGCCCAGTGCCATCTCAGCTCCTCAACCTCCACCTCGCACTCTCCTTCTCCATACCCCAACATTCAAGTGATTTTCATGCTTCAGCCTCCCGAGTAGCTGGGATTACAGGTGTGTGCCACCATGCCAGGCTAAGATGGGGTTGTGCTATGTTGCGCAGACTGATTTTTAACTTCCGGCCTCAAGTAATCCACCCTCCTAGGCCTTCCAAAGTGCTGGGATTACAGGCATGAGCCACCATGCCTGGCCCACATTTCTTAAATAATAAAATTTGCTGTTTTATAGAGTGGCGCTGGACATTTTGTATCGCATTTCCAGACCCTAGCTCTCTCCTTTGAGCTCTGTGTGTGACTTTCTTTATTATTAATAGAGAAACAATGCTTACCTACATCGGCAGCCAAAGAGGACTGTCTTGGAAATAGTTTCTAAAAATCAAATGTAACCTGTCATTTCATTCAAAGGACTTTATTCTCTGTGCAAGTAAGCATGTGCCTATGAGTATATGAGAAAAAGGGAAACTGGGAAATGGGATAACTTGCATTACCCTCCCCATCATCTGTGTCCTCTTATTGTATAGCTTGCAGGAGACTCCTGGTAATGTGTTTGTAGGACAAAGTCTTATCGCAAGGGACTCTTTTTGTAGACATTTGCCATGTTATTCTAGAGTCTAATTGGTGGAGAACAGACTCTTGGAAGTGGATTATGGTTGTTTGGAAAGCACTAAAGAAGAAAATAAGCCATCTATTACAGGAACTTGTTGGAGTACTTCTTAAATTTTATTATGTGTATCATATTATGCACACAGTGTGAATGGGGTAATCTTGAATATAGCATATCTTGAAAAATTATAGAAACAAGCTGTATAAATTTTCAAGGGCCTTAAGTATTCTATAATAACCTAATTTAGCAACACATCTGGAATTGAACACATAAGTAACTCGCATTGGTCAGAAAAATATGCTCTGCCAAAATGTCATCTTCAAATGAAGCTATTAAGGTTCAACCTTGATTTTTTTTCTAATTTTAGAGTTCTTTTTATGTTTTTGCCTTCTTACAGCTATAGAATATAGAGGTGGATGGTGAGCGTTACAGGGCTGTAACTATGCTGCAGCATTGCAAAAATACGTTCTTCGACCAGTTTTTGCCCCAGCCACCAACATGTCTTGCAAACATATGCAAATAACAGAATTTTTTGTTTGTTTGTTTTGTTTTGTTTTCGAGGTGGAGTCTCACTTTATTGCGCAGGCTGGCATGCAATGGTGCGATCTCAGCTCACTGCAACCTCTGCCTCCTAGATTCAAGTGATTCTCCAGCCTCAGCCTCATGAGTAGCTGGGATTACAAGCACGCACCACCACGCCAGGCTAATTTTTGTATTTTTAGTAGAGACAGGGTTTCAACATGTTGGCCAGGCTGTTCTCAAACTCCTGACCTCTTGATCCACCTGCCTCAGCCTCCCAAAGTGCTGGGATTACAGGCATAAGCCACCGTGCCCAGCCAAATAAGGGAATTTGTAAGTAATTATTGAGAAAACATTCTATGATGTAATTAATACAAAATACCATTAAATTAAACTAAAATTAAGTGTTTATGTAGACATGATGACTCAGTGCTGATTTATAACAGAACTCAGATTTCCTATTTTCCTAATTTTTCTGACATTCACACATCAAATTTGATATCTCTTAATTCAGTTCATCTGTAGTCAAAATTAAGTCTCTTTAGTTTTCTCTTTAAATTTTTTAGATCTTTTAGATCTTTACTAACTGAATGTAGGTATTATCATTAATAGTCCCTGCTCTAATTGTCACTAATATCTGAGAAATATTAAGGACATATTTTGACTAGCAGCAAAAACATTTTTATGTTGTCTGTGGCAAGTTCTCCTTTTATAAAACAATATTTAAAGATAAACAACATGCTCTTTTTAAAGAAGTAATTGTCACTATGCCAAAGAGCCAGCTGGAAAGGAAGATAATGACAAATGATTATGACCATTATAATAATTTGCTTTCTAGGGAATTAATTAAAATGAAAATACCAATATAATAGTATTAAAATTCCTCATAAGGCTTTATACCCTACCACTATCACATACTATGATGTTTTCCTTTTTAGATGTCATTCTAATACTTGCCAGTATATATCACTTATGGCCCTAATATCTACACTTATTTGTAATGACATTATATTATTTTTGTGGGGAAAATTCAAAAGGTATTTAATAATGTGATTCCTCTACTAGTTACTTCTTCTCTTCCTCTATCCTTTAAACGTTAGATAATGTAAAGCCTATTTAAATGTAAAGGGGGCATATAGACATTCTACTTGAAGAAACTTATAGATGAAAATGCTGGAAGTATTGAGAATAGGAATGTATATAGAAGGAGATGAAGGGATAATTTAAAATGTATTTTATTGTGAAACTCGTGTAGAATTTTCCATGTCTTCTGACAACAAGGAATGTTTTTTAACATATTATATCTAAAATTAAAATACAGTTTCCTCATTGATGAACCTTCTTTCATTAACAAAATTTTAGTGACTTCTGTGTCAAGCAATATTTTTAGCTGAGAAAATATTAGCAGTAAAAAAAGAGAAACTTTTTGCTTTCTGAGAGCTTTCTTTAGAATACATAAATTGATATAATAGACAGACATGTTGTCACAATCATAAGAAAAATTTCAGATTCCTATCATATAAGAACTTTGCGGGGAATAATGTAAGTTGAAATATACAGACTATGAAGCTACATTGGAGAGTGGTATAAGCAAAGCCTCTCTAAAAGGGTAACACATCATCTGAGACCACAGTAAAAAGAAGGAGCTAGAATTCAAATATCAGGTGAGTTTCCAGGAAGATGGGATAGACTGAAAATTCTCTATGATGGTAAAAGTCTTGGCAAATTTACATTAGCAAAGACATGAACTCAAATGTCCTTCTTTTTTGGGAAAAATTTTAGAAATTTACTGTAGTTTGCACAAGAAATTCTGAATAAATGGAAAGATAAGTTCATGGATTAGAAAATATACATAACTTGAAGTTTCAATTCTGCCTGTATTAATCAATAAATTCAATAAAATTTCAATTGTAAAAATTCAAAAAAGTGTTTAGGGGACTTGCCAAATGATCTTAAAAGTAGTAAGAAATTATATATGTGCAAAATGGCCAAGACAATGTTCAAAACCATGAGAAGAACAACAATAATAAAAAAAGAAGAAATTTGCTCAACCTAATCAAAACCACTACAAAGCTACATACTTAAAAACAAGAAATAATTGCAAATAATAAACAAATAGTTCAGTGAAGTGAAATCTAAAATTTTGAAAAAGATTGTGGGGATGTGGATTCTGGTGTATGCACAGATAACTTGTGAGAAAAACATTCTATTACTATAAGGATTTTAATATTCGTTGCTTATTTAGAAATTAAATCAAGTTACGTATTTGTTAGGTAGAAGTCAGAAAATTGAATTTGAGTTAGACTACTATGTTAAATTTCTATGAAAGTATTAAACATTATAAAGAGAAAAAAACTCATATTAAAATGTGCACCAACACCAAAACTACCAATTCAACATAAAAACCCTTGATAAAATAGAATTTGGACATATGCATTTGTGTATCTCAGTTGATAGAGAAACGTGCCATATGTATATATGTAGGTTATATATTTAGACATTGTATATCTAGAAAATCAAAACCAATCTATTAAAAAACCTATTACAAGTAATATTTCTACTAAAAAGAATTGCATATTGCAATATAGGAAAATTCATGTATAAAATCAATGGATGTCATATATGAAAAGCATAACCATTTAGATTATTAAATGGAAATGAAGATCTAATTTGTAGTGGCAACAAAGTTGCTAAAATATCTAGGCATAAAGTTAATAAGAAATCAGCAAAGCCTCTATGACTCTGATGTTAAACATTTAACCACTCAGAACACACAAAAGAAGAGATAAACCAATGAAGGAGATATCACATTCTTAGACAGGAAGCCTCAATATTCTAAAGATTTTATTTTCTCCACAGTTAATTTACATATATGTCATGAGCACAAGAAAAATAGTCACATTTGTTTCTTCACCTGGAACAAAATGAGACGAATAAAATTCTGATAGAAAATTAAATAAAGATCATTAATCAGAAAAATGAGGAAAAAATGAAAAAGTGGGTGTGTTAGTCCATTTGCATAGCTATAAAGGAATACCTGAGACTGAGTAATTTACCAAAAAAAGGGTTTACTTGGACTCACAGTTCTGCAGGGTGTACAAGAAGCCTAGTGCTGGCATCTGCTTCTGGTGAGGGCTTTAAGAATGCTTACAATTATGGTGGAAGGCAAAGGGGAGCTGGCATATCCTGTGGCGAGAATGATCAAGTGAGAGAGAGAGTGGGGAGGTGCCACACTCTTCTAAGAAACCAGAACTCACGTAAACCCAAAGTGAGAATTCGCTCATTAACATGAGGAAGACACTATGTCATTCTTGAAGGATCTGGCTCCATGACCCAATCATCCCCCACTATGCCCCACCTCCAACATTGGAGGTCACATTTCAACATGAGATTGGGAGGAGGACAAAACATCCACACCATATCAGGGAGATTAGACATACCAGAAATTGAAACATTTTATACAGTCTCTATAGTTAAGAATATATGGAAATTGTTTACAAATGTTGGAAAAACTCATGAAACAGAATAGAGATCCAACAAGATACCAGGATTTATAGAAATGTAGTGTTTAATAAAGGTAGCATTTTAAATAATTGGTGAAAATATGGATGGTGTAGCAACATTTAATATGGATGTCATAGTAACAATAAGACAAAGGTAAATAAAGCAAAATGTAAATGCCACAAGCTAAGTCAAAAGAATATCATTACAATTTTGAAAATGTTATTTGCAAACTATAATATTTAAGGTGAGGTAGGATTAATAATACAAAAGTCTGTGAAAAATTGAGATGAAAATGACAAAAAATGATATGAATATGGACAAAATATATGATAAATCAAGTAACAGAAATGGAAATTTGGACGAGCATAAATATATAATTAAGTGCTTATACTATATCATAAAATGAGAACTAAAATTTAAAACACGCTGAACTAACATCACTCACTCACCGCATTTGCAAACATCTAACATTTTCGTAACACACTTGTTAGTGAGGTGGTAGAAAGCGAAGGGTGCTAACACATTGTAGTGGAATGCAAAAATTGCATAATTAATATGGAGAAAAAATTGGCAAAATTTAGCAAAATTATATATTTACTATTTTATATTATAACTCAATTTTTAGGAATTTATATCATACATGCACTTGAACAATTATAAAATTATATATCAGCAATATTGTTACTTTTGATGATACTTATTATAACTAAAGATTAAAAACAACCTATATCTCCAACCATAAGTTCTTCATGAATAATAAAGTTCCATCTTTACAATCTAGTATTATGTCGTTTTACATAGAATGATTTCTAAACAGAGTATAAAATATTATTCAAAAACAAACTAACAAAAGACACGTACCATGTTAATAGATGAGAAAATAAATATCATAAATATATCAGTTCTTCCAAAGTAAATTGACCAATTTTGTGCATGTAAATGACAATCTTAACAAAATTTTCTGCACAATTTGATAGACTGCTGATTCTAAACTTTGGCTGAACAAAAGCACAGAATAGAGAATTCAATTTTGAAAAACTATACCAGATGAAAGAAATTGTCCTAACAGATACCAGGTTTTATTATAAATCTATAAAATTATCACAAAAAAAGTAGCACATTGATCAATGGAAACACAGCTCAGAAATAGTTTCATGCTATTATGGAAACAATGTTTAGTATGGCACTGCAAATCAAATTTTTATTTTGAGATAATAAATTTTCCGTGTTAAATATAAAATAACTACATCATGCCAGAGATAATAATTAATTTTTGATAATGTACAAAACATAACGAAAACAATTAGAAAAAAGTCTAGGATATTAATCTTTATGATGCAGCAATGAAATGGGTAATATCTTCAACAAGATATAAAAAAACAAAAATTAGATTGAAATGTTAAGAAATTGAGATTTCACAAAATTAAAAACATCACTTCCTACAGTTAAAGACAATATAAATTCAGTTAAAAAAATCAAAAGACTGGAAGAAGATATTTTCTACATATGTAGAACAAAGGATTTGCATCCAGAATATTAAAAAAAAAAAAAGTATACAAACGAAGAAAGAAAAGTGAAATCTCAGTGGAAAAGTGGGACTGTAGTGGCAAACAGGCAATACACAGAAAAAAAATCCAGATAAACAATAACAGATAAAAAGATAAGTCAGGCCAGGCAAGGTGGCTCATGCCTGTAATCCCCTCACTTTGGGAGGCCAAGGAGGGTGGATCACAAAGTCAAGAGATCAAGATCATCCTTGCCAACATAGTGAAACCCTGTATCTACTAAAAATACAAAAATTAGCCGAGTGTGGTGGCAGACGCCTATAGTCTCAGCTACTAGGGAGGCTGAGGCAGGAGAATCACTTGAACCTAGGAGGCAGAGGTTGCAGTGAGCCGAGACTGTGCCACTGCACTCTAGCCTGGGCAACAGAGTGAGACTCCATCCTTAAATTTAAAAAAAAAAAAAAGGTAAGTCAGAAAATTTTATTTTCTCTATCTCCAAAATATATTCATAATAGAAACACTTCTCAATTTCTCAACATTTCTACTGCTATATTTATAGACCAAACAATGTCATCTTTCACTGAATTATTTTAAAAAGTTTGTGCATACACATTAGTTATCTAAATTTATGGAGTGTATGAGATATTTTGATACAGGCATACAATGTGTTATAATCACAATAGGATAAATGGAGTATCCATCAACTGAAGACTTTATCCTTTATGTTGCAAACAATTCAATTATATCTAGTTATTTTTAAATCTACAATTAAAATTATTATTGACTACAGTCACTCTGTTTTGCTATCAAATACAAGACCCTATTCATTCTTTCTCTTTTTTATGTCCATTAACCATCCCCACTACCTTACCTAACCCCCTTACTACAGTTCCTGGTGCCTGGTAACCATCACGCTACTATTTTCATGAGTATAATTGTTTTAATTTTTAGCTCCTACAAATAAATGAGAACATGTGAAGTTTTTTCTTTCTGTGCCTGGCTTATTTCATTTAATCATGTGTCATTCCATTCATGTTGTTTCAAATGATGGAATCTCATTCTTTTTTACAGCTGAAGAGTAATCCATTGTGTATGTGTACCACATTTTCTTTATCCATTAAACTGTTAATGAACATGGGTTGCTTCCAAATCTTTGCATTGTGAATACTGCTGCAATAAACCTGGGAGTGCAGCTATCTCTTCGACACACAGATTTCCTTTCTTTTGGGTATATACCTAGCAGTGAGATTACTGAATCATATGATAGCTATATTTTTAGTTTCTTGAGGAACCTCCACACTCTTCTCCATAGTAGTTGTACTAACTTATATTCCCACCAACAGCATAGAAGGGTTCCCTTTTCTCCACATCCGTGTCAGCATTTGTTATTGTCTGCCTTTTGAATAAAAGCCATTTTAACTGGAGTGAGATAATATCTAATTGTAGTTTTAATTTGCATTTATCTGATGATAAGTGATGTTAAGCAATTTTGATTTTCATTTATCTGATGAACAGTGATGTTGAGCATCTTTTCATAAACGTGTTTGTCTTTTGTAGGGCTTCTTTTGAGAAATGTCTATTCAGACCATTTGCCCATATTTAACCAGATTTTTAGATGTTTTTTTTGTGGAGTTGTTTGAGCTCCATATATATTCTGATTATTAATCACTTGTCAGATGGGTAGTTTGCAAATATTTTCTCCCATTCCGTGGGTTGTCTCTTCACTTGGTTGATTGTTTTCTTTGCTGTGCAAAAACTTTTAAACTTGATGTCATCCCGTTTGACCAGTTTTGCTTTGGTTGCCTGTGCTTGTGGAATATTGCTCAAGAAGTTTTTATCGAGACCCATGTCCTGGAGAGTTTCTCCAGTGTTTTCATGCAGTAGTTTCATAGTTTTAAGTCTTAGATTTAAGTTTTTAATTCATTTTAATATGAGTTTTGTATATGACAAGAGATAGGCGTCTAGTTACATTCTTCTGCTCGTAGATACTCAGTTTTCCCAGATCTGTTTATTGAAGAGACTGCCTTGGCCCAATATATGTTCTTGGCATCTTTGTCTAAAATGAGTTTACTGTATGTGTGTGGGTTTGTTTCTGTGTTGTCTATTCTGTTCTCTTGGTCTACGTGTCTGTCGTTATGCCAGTACCATGTTGTTTTGCCTAATATACCTATAGCATAATTTGAAGTTAGGTAATGTGATTCCTCCAGTTTTATTCACCTTGCTTAGAATAGTTTTGGCTTGTTATTGGTTTATTCAGGTTTTGGATTTCTTCACTGTTCAGTCTTAGTAGATTGTATGTGTCTAGAATTTTATTCA
Organism: Pongo abelii; assembly: GCF_028885655.2. Lineage (NCBI taxonomy): Eukaryota > Metazoa > Chordata > Mammalia > Primates > Hominidae > Pongo > Pongo abelii. The sequence continues at coordinate 50,738,918 of NC_071988.2, read as the reverse complement.
TTTCTTTTTGTTTTTCTAATTTATGGGCATACAGTTTCTCAAAGTAGTCTCTAATGATCATTTGAATTTCTGTGGTATTTGTTGTAATGCCTCCTTTTTCATCTATTTTTTTATTTATTTGAGTCTTTTCTCTTTGTTTCATAGTTAGTCTGGCTAAAGGTTTGCCAACTTTGTTTATCTTTCCTAAAAGTCAACTTTTAATTTATTTGACCTTTTGTATTGTTCTCTTTGTTTCAACTTTATTTATATCTGCTGTTATCTTTATGATGTCTTTTCTTCTACTACTCTGGGTTTCGTTTGCTTTTGGTTTTCTAGTTCTTTAAGATGCATCTTTAGGCTGTATATTGGATAGTTTTCTACTTTTTTGATGTAGACATTTATAGATATAAACTTCCCTCTTAGTGTTGCTTTTGTTTTATCCCACAGGTTTTGTTGTGTTGTGTTTCCATTATATTTTTTTCAAGAAATTTTTTAGATTTCTTCTTAATTTCTTAATTGACACACTTGTTATTCAGAAGCATATTATTTAATTTCAATGTGTTTGTATAGTTTCCAAAATTCCTCTTGGTATTGATTTCTGGTTTTATTCCATTGTGGTCAGAAAAGATGCTTGATATTATGTTAATTTTTTGAATGATTTAAGACTTGGCTTGTAGTCTAACATATGGTCTCTCCTTGAAAATTATTCATGTGCTGAAGAGAAGAATGTTTACTCTTCAGACAGAGAAGAAATGTTCTTTAAATGTCTATTATGTCCATTTGGTCTATAGTACAGATTAAGTCCAATGTTTCTTTGTTGATTTTCTGTCTGAATGATCTGTCTAATGCTGACAATGAGGTGATACGTCTTCAGCTAGTGTTGTGTTGAGTTCTATCTCTCTCTTTAGCTCTAATAATATTTGCATTGTATATCTGGATGTTCCAGTGTTAGATGCATGTATATTTACAATTTGTTAGAACCTCTTGCTGAATTCACCCCTTTATCATTATATAATTACCTTCTTTGCCTCTTTTTGTAGTTTTTGTCTTGAATGTTATTTTGTGTGATGCAAGTACAGCTACTACTTTTTTTGATTTTCATTTGCATGGAATACATTTTTCCATTCCTTAATTTTCACTCTGTGTGTGTTTTAACTCATTCAACTACTCTATGTCTTTGATTGGTGAGTTTAGTCCATTTACATTCAATGTTATTATTAATAAGTAAAGGCTTACTTCTGTCATTTTGTTATCTATTTTCTGGTTGTTTTGTGGTCTTGTCTTCCTTCTCTCCTTTCTTGCTGTCTTCCTTTCAGTGAAGGAGATTTTCTCTGGTAGTGGGTTTTAATTTCCTGCCTTTTGTTTTTTGTGTATCTATTATATATTTTTAATCATGAGGCTTGCAAATAACATCTTATAACCCATTATATTAAACCAAAGACAAATTAACACTTACTACTTAAACAGAATAACAAACAACCAAAAATAAAACTAATGAACACTCTACATTTTAACTTCATCCCCTCACTTTCTTTTTATGTTTTTTTTTATTTTTTATTTTTTTGTACTATGTATGTCTTGAATAGTTGTTGTAGTTATTATTTTTGGTCAGTTCATCTCTTCATCTTTCTACATAAGATACAAGTATTTTACACACCACAATTACAGTGTTTTCTGTGTACTTACTGTTTCCAGTGAGTTTTGTACATTCAGATGATTTCTTCTTGCTTGTTAACATGCTTTTCTTTCAGATTGAGGAATTCCTTTTAGCATTTTTTGTAGGAAAGATCTGGCATTGACAAAATTTCTCAGCTTTTGTTTGTCTGAGAAAGTCTTTATTTCACCCCCATATCTGAAAGATATTTTTGCTGCATGTATTATTCTAGGATAAAAGAAGGGTTTTTTCCTTTAGCAGTTTATTTGAATTTCCTCAAAACAGCTATTTTGAATTCTCTGCCTAACAGGTCACATTTCTCTGTCTCACCAGGATTATTCTCTAGTGCATTATTTAGCTTAGTGAGGTCATGTTTCCCTGGATGGTCTTAAGGCTTTCAGATGTTTTTGATGTCTGAGTATTGAAGAGTTAGGTATTTATTGTCATCTTTGCAGTCTGGGCTTGTTTTTACCCATCTTTCTTGGGAAGGCTTTCCAGGTATTTAAAAGGACTTGGGTGTTGTGGTCTAAGTTTGTGGTCACTGAAATCCCATCTGCATTAGGAGACATTCTAAGCTCAGTAACACTGTCATTCTTGCAGATTTGCAGAGGTACCACCTTGGTGATGTTAGACAAGATCCAGAAGAATACTCTGGATTACTAGGCACAGACTCTTTTTCCCTTGCCTTAATTTCTTTCAAACAAAAACAGTCTCTTTCTTTGGGCTGAGCTGCCTGAAGCTAGGGGAGAAGTGACCCAAGCACCTCTGTGGATACCTCTACTGGAACTGTACTGGGTCAGATCTGAAGCTAGCACAGCACTGGGTCTTGCCCAAGGTCCTCTGTAACCACTGCCTGGATACCATCTATGTTTTCTCAAGCCCCTAGTTCTCTACAATTACAGTAGGCAAACCCAGCCAAGCTTGTGTCCCTCCCTTCAGGACAGCAATTTCCCCCAGCCCCTAGTGAGTTCAGAGATGCCATCTAGGAGCTAGGGCCTGGAAACCTTAGAAATCTATCTGACGCTTAGGATTGACTTGACAATGCAGCCTCTTTTTTGGTTCCATATAAACTCTAAAGTAGTATTTTTCCAATTCTGTGAAGAAAGTCATTGGTAGCTTGATGGGGATGGCATTGAATCTATAAATTACCTTGGACAGTATGGCCATTTTCATAATATTGATTCTTCCTACCATGAGCATGGAATGTTCTTCTATTTGTTTGTATCCTCCTTTATTTCATTGAGCAGTGGTTTGTAGTTCTCCATGAAAAGGTCCTTCACGTCCCTTGTTAGTTGGATTCCTAGGTATTTTATTCTCTTTGAAGCAATTGTGAATGGGAGTTCACTCATAACTTGTCTCTCTGTTTGTCTGTTATTGGTGTATACGAATGCTAGTGATTTTTGCACATTGATTTTGTATCCTGAGACTTTGCTGAAGTTGCCTATCAGCTTAAGGAGATTTTGGGCTGAGATGACGGGGTTTTCTAAATACACTATCATGTCATCTGCAAACAGGGACAATTTGACTTCCTCTTTTCCTAATTGAATACCCTTGATTTCCTTCTCCTGCCTGATTGCCCTGGCCAGAACTTCCAACACTATGTTGAATAGGAGTGGTGAGAGAGGACATCCCTGTCTTGTGCCAGTTGTCAAAGGGAATGCTTCCAGTTTTTGCCCATTCAGTATGATATTGGCTGTGGGTTTGTCATAGATAGCTCTTATTATTTTGAGATATGTCCCATCAATACCTAATTTATTGAGAGTGTTTAGCATGAAGGGCTGTTGAATTTTGTCAAAGGCCTTTACTGCATCTATTGAGATAATCACGTGGTTTTTGTCATTGGTTCTGTTTGTATGCTGGACTACATTTATTGATTTTCTTATGTTGAACCAGCCTTGCATCCCAGGGATGAAGCCAACTTGATCATGGTGGGTAAGGTTTTTGATGTGCTGCTGGGTTCGATTTGCCAGTATTTTATTGAGGATTTTTGCATCGATGTTCATCAGGGATATTGGTCTAAAATTCTCTTTTTTTTGTTGTGTCTCTCCCAGGCTTTGGTATCAGGATGATGCTGGCCTCATAAAATGAGTTAGGGAGCATTCCCTCTTTTTCTATTGATGGGGATAATTTCAGAAAGAATGGTACCAGCTCCTCCTTGTACCTCTGGTAGAATTCAGCTGTGAATCCATCTGGTCCTGGACTTTTTTTGGTTGGTAAGCTGTTAATTATTGCCTCAACTTCAGATCCTGTTATTGGTCTATTCAGAGATTCAACTTCTTCCTGGTTTAGTCTTGGGAGGGTGTACGTGTCGAGGAATTTATCCATTTCTTCTAGATTTTCTAGTTTATTTGCATAGAGGTGTTTATAGTATTCTCTGATGGTAGTTTGTATTTCTGAGGGATTGGTAGTGATATCCCCTTTATCATTTTTTATTGCTTCTATTTGATTCTTCTCTCTGCCAAAAGAACAAAGCTGGAGGCATCACACTACCTGACTTCAAACTATACTACATGGCTATAGTAACCAAAATAGCATGGTACTGGTACCAAAACAGAGATATAGATCAATGGAACAGAACAGAGCCCTCAGAAATAATGCCACATATCTACAACCATCTGATCTTTGACAAACCTGACAAAAACAAGAAATGAGGAAACAATTCCCTATTTAAAAATGGTGCTGGGAAAACTGGCTAGCCATATGTAGAAAGCTGAAACTGGATCCCTTCCTTACACCTTATACAAAAATTAATTCAAGATGGATTAAAGGCTTACATGTTAGACCTAAAACCATAAAAACCCTGGAAGAAAACCTAGGCAATACCATTCAGGACATAGGCATGGGCAAGGACTTCATGTCTTAAACACCAAAAGCAATGGCAACAAAAGCCAAAATAGACAAATGGGATCTAATTAAACTAAAGAGTTTCTGCACAGCAAAAGAAACCACCATCAGAGTGAACAGGCAACCTACAGAATGGGAGAAAATTTTTGCAACCTACTCATCTGACAAAAGGCTAATATCCAGAATCTACAATGAACTCAAACAAATTTACAAGAAAAAACAAACAACCCCATCAAAAAGTGGGCGAAGGATATGAACAGACACTTCTCAAAAGAAGACATTTATGCAGTCAAAAGACACATGAAAAAATGGTCATCATCACTGGCCATCAGAGAAATGCAAATCAAACCCACAATGAGATACCATCTCCCACCAGTTAGAATGGCAATCATTAAAAAGTCAGGAAACAACAGGTGCTGGAGAGGATGTGGAGAAATAGGAACGCTTTTACACTGTTGGTGGGACTGTAAACTAGTTCAACCATTGTGGAAGTCAGTGTGGTGATTCCTCAAGGATCTAGGACTAGAAATACCATTTGACCCAGCCATCCCATTACTGGGTATATACCCAAAGGATTATAAATCATGCTGCTATAAAGACACATGCACATGTATGTTTATTGTGGCACTATTCACAATAGCAAAGACTTGGAACCAACCCGAATGTCCAACAATGACAGACTGGATTAAGAAAATGTGGCACATATACACCATGGAATACTCTGCAGCCATAAAAAATGACGAGTTCATATCCTTTGTAGGGACATGGATGAAGCTGGAAACCATCATTCTCAGCAAATTATTGCAAGGACAAAAAACCAAACAATGCATGTTCTCATTCATAGGTGGGAATTGAACAATGAGAACACATGGACACAGGAAGGGGAACATCACACACCAGAGCCTGTTAGGGGGAGTGGGGAGGGATAGCATTAGGAGATATACCTAATGTTAAATAACGAGTTAATAGGCGCAGCACACCAACATTGCACATGTATACGTGTGTAACCAACCTGAACATTGTGGGCATGTACCCTAAAACTTAAAAGCATAATAAAAAAGAAAAAAAAAAGAAATCTATCTGATGCTCTATTCTACTGTGGCTGAGCTGCCACCCAAACCCTGAGACAAAGTTCTTCCCATGCTTCTCTCCCCTTTTCCCAAGCAGAAGAGTTTCTCCCTACGTCCACCACCACCACCAGCCCAGGTGGAGTGCTGCCAGGCAACTGCAGATATTCACTTGAAGCCCATGCTGTCTTCAGTCAGCTTATGGTGAATGCTTTCAGGCCTTGGACTCACACTTCAAGACAGAAGGCAGTGGGCTTCCCTCTGTCTCAAAGTAGGCCCAGAAATGTCTTCTAGGAGCCAAGGCCTGAAATCGGGGACCCTAATGGACTGGTTGGTGCTCCATTTCACTGTGGCTAAGCTGGTACATAAGCTGTAAGACAAAGTCCCCTTTACCCTTTCCTCTACTTTTCTTAAGCAGCAGGAGTCTCTCCTCATAGCCATCACAGCTGTGAATGTGTGGGTCACACTTCAAACTTTAGGTCTACTGCTATTTTATTTCTGATTTTAAAAACTACATCAGAAATATGACCTCACAAAAAAACTCATCAAACTTGGAACCAAAAACAATAAACTATAATTGGAGATAAACTCAAAAACCTTTCTAAATACAGGTATTTATTGAGAGAAGATTGATTAAATTGAAAAAAGTGAACTAAAGAAATGTGAACTCCATTTTCAGAAGCACATCTTTGCAAAGCCAGACTTTTTAACACATAGCTATCAAACAGAAAAACAAAGTAATTTAGGTCACTCATATAATATGTATTTTCTCTTGTCAAAAGATGAATACCATCTTGAGATGACTATGACATGTTTCCAAGTGTTTTCACATTTTTATTTTCTAAAATATTGAAGAATTTTGGGTCTTACCCCTTAGTAAAGCACTTGTTTCAGCTTTGGAAAGTTGACAAGACTGTCTGCTTGTACTGTATTTTTCAACATTAGCAATTTATCCAAGAAATATTATGTGATGCCTTATTTTATGTGCCAACTTCACTGGGATAAGAGATGTCGAGATAGCTCATAAAATATTATTTCTGTGTATATCTGTGAGGGTGTTGGTGGAAAAGATTAACATTTCAATCTTTTGACTGAGTAAAGAAGATTCACTCTCACGAACGCTTGTGGGCCCCATCCAATCCCTTGAGGTCCCGAATAAACAAAAGAAGTGGGAAAGGGTCAATTTGCTCTCAAAACTTAAGATGGGAAATCCATCTCCTCCTGCCCTTGGGCATCCATGTTCCTGGTTAATAGGCTTTTAGATTTTGACTGGGACTGACATAATTGGTTCTTGGGTTCTCAAGCTTTCAGGTTTGAACTAGAACCACACATTTGCTCTTGTGGGCCTCCAGCTTGCAACTGACAGGTCATTAGAGCCATGATTTGAATGTGTCCCATTGGTGTTATCAACGTGATAGTACTAACATGTATAGTTTTCAAGAGGTAATTAAACCATGAGGGACCCTCCTTCATGAATGGGATTAAAATCTTTATAAAAGAAGCTTTAAGCAACATTTGGCTAGCTTTGCTTCAGCTCTTCTACTATGTGAGGACACAGCATTTGTCCCTTTTGTCTTCTTCCTTCCACCATGAGAGAATGCAGCAAGAAGGCCTTAACCAGATGCTGGTGCATTGGTCTTGGACTTGCCATTCTCCAGAACAGTGAGAAAACAAATTTTTCTTCTTTTTAAATTACCCAGTCTGAGGTATTTTGTTATAGTAAAAACAGCAACAAGAAAACTAAGACAGTGGGACCTCTCAAACTCCATAATCACATAAACCGATCCCTTATGATAAACCCCTTTGTATATTTCTGTGTATATGTGTGTGTGTGTGTATATATGTGCGTGTGTATATATATCTATATCTATATCTATATCTATATATATATATCTCTATCTATATCTATATCTATATATATATATATCTCCCACTGATTCTGTTTCTGGAGTATTTTGATTAATACAATTTACAAGTGCTCAGTAGTTTCTATGATGGTGACCCCAAGACTTTGATTATAAACATGTTCAGATATGGCAACCCATGAATAAAATCCTGTTCTTTCAAAGTGTCTAAAGTACGTTTATCTTTTTTCTTTTTTTTTTTTTTGAGACAGAGTCTCACTCTGTCGTTCGGGCTACAGTGCAATGATGCAATCTCGACTCACTGCAACCTCCACCTCCCAATTTCAAGCAATTCTCCTGCACAGCCTCCCATGTAGCTGGGATTATAGGCACCTGCCACCACCCTCAGCTAATTTTACATATGTTTTTTTAAGTTGAGACAGGGTTTCGCTGTGTTGGCCAGGCTTCTCTCAAACTCCCGACCTCAGGTGATCCACCCGCCTCAGCCTCCCAAAGTGCTGGGATTATAGGCATGAGCCCCTGTGCCCAGCCCGAGTTTTTCTTTTTCTTTCAGATAAAAGGTAAAAATTTGGATTTCCTTTAGTTTAAGTAAATACTTCCAGACTTTTTTAAGTCAACAATTTTCTGTGTGGTATAGAAGATGTCGCATTCTATTACTATATCTTAAAAAATGTTTTCAAAATACGGTAATTCATAGACTTGTTTCTGATAATTTTGATGACTTTTATAGTGTTACCATTTTTTCAGGGCTATGATAGAATAAACAGCATTGAATGATGACTGATTTGAGCAAAACCAGATATATTATTATACAAAGCATCAAACATCAAGACCATATATGCAAATGAAATAGCATGAAACATTTTTATTTTTTCTGGTTGAACTAGTTTTCTATGGTTACTGTAAGAAATTACAATGGATTTGGTGTATTAAAACAATATAAAGTTATTCTTCCACAATTCTACAGGTGAGAAGTCTGAAATTGGAATTATTGGGCCAAAATCAAGGTGTTGACAGAGCCACACTTCCTCTAGAGGCTCTAGGGGAGAATCTGTGCCTTGTTTCTTCCAGCTTCTGATGGCTTCAGCATGTCTGGCCTATGACCACATTATTTCAAACTTGGAGGCCAGGGTCTTCAAATACTGCTCTTTTCTATTTTCATATTGCCTTCTCCTCTGTGCATTTCAACTTTCCCTTTGTCTCTCTTTTATTAGGATACCTGTGATCACATTTAGGGCCCATATGGATAATCCAAAATAACTTCTCCATCTCACAATTTTGAACTTGGTCTTATCTACAAATACTCTTTTTCATAGGAACTAGGAGATAATATCTTTGGATAACAATAAAATGGCATTATTTTATTATCCTGCCAATATCAACAGTCATACTTTCATTTGGGAGAAAAAAATATTTCTAATTTCTATATTATAATAACTTTTTGAAGCTTGAGTTCCTAGAAGTGATTCATAGTTACAAATTAAAGAATTTCCCATTGATGGCTACTATCAGGAGAAGTAGGTATGTATTCTTTTTTTCAGCTCAAATAAAACAAGAAGAAATTTAAGATTACAGGTAAGAAAGATTAATTACTATTTCTCGAAGTTGTGAGGGCTCAGTGGGCTAGCATGACTCCTTTATGAAAACTCTAAAGGAAAGTTAACTCGAAAAAGAAAGTGAAGGACTGTTTACTACTGCGCCAAATTACCCAGAACATTCGGGGTTTTTAAGGGCAAAGAATGAAGAAAGAGTGTTCAATGGACAAAATATGGACCTTATAGACAGGATGGTTGACTGATGGGACCCTAAAAATTAAGGAAGGAGAGATTTAGAAATTGGACCTCAAGAACTAGAGACGACCAAGGGGAAAGTCTTACGATGCAGGAAGGAAAGCACATCACTTATATCAAGTAGTAGCGACGAGGGACTTTTCTCAGAAGAAGTTGCGAAACTCTCCCTCGAGAGAAAGAGTCAGATTTCAACAACTTCCAAGACCAGAAAGTACAGCACCAGCTTCTGAAACATAATTCAAAAATGAACATTGATACGTCTATAATTGCTTCCCTCTCACTTCAACTCCAACCATGAAAAGGTCAGAAATTAAAGACACATGTAAGAGAAAAGCATATGGAAAATAACTCAAAGAGTTCACTAAAGATGAGCTAATTGAGTATTTGATTTGGCTGAATTTTATTACTCTAAAAATAAACGGAAACAATTAGATTTAATGGATTGTTTTCAATTTCTAGTGAAAAAATATGTTTCTATGCATAGATGACCTTTTTAAAAATTGTGTCCATAAGTTACATCATGAATAAAATAAAGTTTGTATTTTGCTGGAAAGCAGGTATTTTTAGTGACCGATATATTAGTATTTATATCCATGACAAATAATGACTTAAAAACCATCATTCTCTCAACATGTATTACATTCTAATGCCAATTTACTCCCTAGTAATGTTCAATTAATAAAAATATTGCTGCTTGTATTTGGGTCCAGGAATTTTTAATCAGTCAAGAAAATAATAATTATACAACTAGACATTATAGACTAAATTTGAAAGCTAATGTCTTTGAAGTTTCCATGAAACTAATGCTCATGCCATTCAAGATGAGAAATTTATTAATTTCTAAGGAAATATATGCACCATCTAGATTTCTAATAGAGTTGTTGCAGTTATTTCACAAAGAAAATAATAGACAAACATGATTAAGTGCTTTCTGTTCATATACCATCTCAAGGATATAATTTGTTTCCACAAATAACCATGTGAAAATAATAGCACAACACATCACTGTTAACCATCACAAGCCTAGAGGCTCATGCTCTTAAACTGAGTTGCTGTCCAGCTGCTTACTTGAAAATTCATAGGATATAAAAAGGAAAAATGAAAATCTCAAAATATGATTACCTCCTAGTGGTAATACAGAATTATATAGCAGAGCTTGTGTCTAGCATTTAAGAAGTTGCAGCTACATTCCATTATCAAAGACATATTTGTGAAAACATGCATATAAAAGGATTTGTAATTGAAGCACAGCTTTGATATATTTAATAGCATGTATAACTGCAATCTTATTTTAATAGGTAATGTTTTATGTGCATTAGCAGTAATATAACGTCTTTTCCGTGTGCTCTTGCCATTAGCACTTTTTCCCTCCCTTTCTTTTAGTTAATCTTAAAACTTTAATGTAATCCAAATACATTAACATATTTTCTGTCCTCACGGTTCTTGAACAGAAGGGAGCTTTGAAATGAATTTTCCGTAATTGAAGGAAGGATAGTTACTATACAACTAAATCATCAATGCTTTTTCTCAAATTCTGCCTGCCCAGTGGTTCATGTATACTTTTTCCAGGCTTAGACATGCTTATGATCACTAAAAGTGTTGGACTGGAGCAATGAAGGATGAAAATGAGCTAGAATGCAGAAAATTGACAAGGAGTGAATTTCAAGCATTTAAGAGAAACTTCATTCTATTATGTGCTATCAGGCCATACTATGTCTGATGGCATTGAATTAAAATGAGAAATCCGTACATACGTCCCTGTATGATTTAATAAAGGCAGAGTTTTGGGCATTATTACAAAAACTCGTATCACACCTTTTTTTAAAAAAATTTTCTTAACTGTTTCAGAAGATCAGAAGATTCATTCAGACTATACTGTTTTTCTTTATGACATTTCAGCATGCCTTTTAACATTTTTCTTGGAGAGTGTGACCTATAGAAATATCAAGAAAAGTTAATCAAGTGAACGGAAATTACCTGATTGAATTTTCCCAAAGTAGTCTTATCTGGATTGTAGCTAAATATGCACACATACAATTCTGACATAGCAATACGGAAGGGAAATATCTAGCTTTCAAACAGTAACAAAGCTGTATGATTTAATAGTCTTGAACTCTGAGCTTTAATAAACTGCATCTCAAATGTAATATTTTCATATTCTTTCAGGAATAATTTTGGTACATGTTTACTTTCATAATAAATATGTTGGAGATGCTGAGCTCAAAGACAAATGAGTAGGCTCTCATGTTCAATTCCATTAAAGGTTAGGTAGCCTGGGGTTTCTGGGATCAGATATGTTAATCTCAAACTCTTTTTAAAATAAAACATGATCTTAGATCCCAGGGGAATAATTCTATATTGAGACTTCTCTAAGGAGGCCCATTAATGTAACTGGAAATTCCCAGGACACTTGAATGTTGTTGCTACCCTAAAAGTTTCCAGTATCAGGAGCTTATTAAAAGTTAAATGATATATTTGAACAGGGCTGTCAACCTCCTGAATTTTCTATGTATTTAACTAAGTTGTGGTTGTTTATATTAAACTAAGTTTCTAATCAGTAGCAACAAAAATATTTTCTTTTCTTTTTTTTTTTTAAGAGATGGGGTCTTGCTATGTCGCTCAGGTTGGTCTCAAACTCCTGGACTCAAATGATCCTCCCCTCTTGACCTCCCAAAGTAGTGGGATTACAGGCATGAGCCACTGCAACTGGCGCCAAATATTTTCCTGGTGTAAAATTTAAGGTTGATGACTAGGTTGTCCACAGGATTAGGAAACAAATTTCAAACCTAACTTCATTTATTCATGAAATAAATTTTGAGCATCCATTGATAAAAATACAAATATTTCTCACAACCACATTTCATACAAATATAGAAGAAAAAAAAGCAGCTTAATAAAGAACGTGTTACAGGCTTGTGTTTTTTTCAGTACACATCACACTTTTTCACAAGACTAACATTGGCTTTTAATCAAAAGATTCCTCTTCAATACATCAACCCTCACTTCGGAGCTTAAACACTTAAAAAATAGCTATTTATTTGTTTCAGTATCTTAAGGACAAATGACATGCAGTGTATTTTCCATTCTGTAGTCCCTTATTCAATATGTGGATGCCCTTTATATTTTTTAATGTTTCAAGAATAAGAGAATTATATAGAAATGCAAATCATGTGAATTTTCATTCTGCTAATTTCACGACAAATTATGTTCAGAAAGACAGATGATGGATAGACAGATGAATAAATACATAGGTAGATAGAGACATTTATGCCTGAAATTCTTGTGAAATTACTTGTGGAAAGTGTAAGAAGTGAGTGTTAGACATTACAAAAATGCCTTGAGTTATATGCACACATTATTAAGAAAAAACACTTATTTCAGAGAATAAAAACATAATTCCTAAGTCTAATCTATCATAACTCAGGATAGTAGAGAAGCTTATCTGGAATACTAAGTTCCAAAGTTTTGAATGTTGTGTGTAAATAAATTAAGAAAAAATATAATGATAAAGAAAATGCACAGATGAAAATTCAGAAAATAATCCAAAAATTAAACAGTGGACATTTGTTTTAGGTAGTCCTATGAAACATTGCCTTCTCCTTACTTTTTAAATCATATGCTGAGCCCCAGTTATAAGAACACTTAACTATGACTAGATCAAATTTAGTAAAATTAATCTGGCAATATGGCAGTACAACAAATCAAATCCACAAATATGTGAAAACAATAATATTCATACGAGAGGTTTGTTTCATTGACACAGGTTTGGTTTACCATTCAACAATTAATCAAGGTGAATCACTACCTTAAAAAAGAAAATAATAATATGATTATTTCCACAAACAGAAAAAAAAAATTCAATACACATTGTTTATAAAATATCTCACAAAAAATGTAATGGGCATCCATACATTATTAAATAAGGTACAAAATAAGTATAGAAGTGAACTTATTCAGTCTGCAAAAGGAAATATAAGAAATACCAACAACTAATATTCTACTCTATAGTGAAAGACTAGATGTTTTCTTCTTCAGATTTAAAATAAAGTATATATGTCTGGCTTAAATGTTGGTATTCAATATTGTACAAGAAAGCAAAATCAGTGCAATAACACAAGAAAAATACATAAAGAGTCACAGGCTGAAAGCAAGAGTAATATTGACTTTATTTGTAAACCACATAATCATCTATGTAGAAAATCTTTAGGAATCCACGAGAATGTTGACTGGTTCCGCAATGTGAGTAAGCTCCCAGAATACAAGATCATTATATGAGTTCACTGTATATCTATAGGTTAACAGTGAACAATTAGAAATTACAATTTGTACATATCTTCAGCAATAATCTCAAAAAATAAAATAGTGATAAATTGAACAAAGAATGTACAAAACTTGTATGAAACAAAATATCCTCGGAAAAGTTTAAAAAGATCTAAATAAAGGAAGGGATTTTATATTTGTGATCAGAAGACACCATACAAATAAGGTGTCAATTATCTTCTAACTAATCTTTAGATACAATGCTATCCCAATCAAAATCCAGTTAGGATATAGCAAAAATTGACAAAGTGCTTCTAAAATGTGTGTGGAGATGAAACATTATATGAAATAAGTAATGAAATTTAAAAAAACATTGGAGGAATTACACTAACCGATTCCAAGACTTAGGATACAAGTATAGCAATCAAGTAAATATTGATGTTAAGATAAATATGTAGACTAATAGAACAGAACAGAGTGTAGGGTTTGTCAATTAATTTTTGACAAATGAATCAAGGTAGTTTAGTGGGGGATTAATCATCTTTTCAACAAATAGAGCTAAGAAATTAAATATTCATATTTTTAAAAGGATCCAAATTCTTATATTAAACTATTTGCAAAATTTAACATGAAATGAAATATAGACCCTAAAGTAAGTGTTTAAACTACAAACCTTCCAAAAAAAAGGTTTTAAATTCTGCCTGGCCATGAGATAGGCAAATGAGTCTTAGATAAAACACAAAATGTATGAACCTAAAAGATAAAAAAAAGGATTAGATTTCATCCAAAAAGTAAATGTTCCTCTTTAAAAATACACTTAAGAAAATGAAAATGCAATACACAAACATTTAGGAAATATTTGGACACCATCTATTTTACAAAGAATTTATATCAAGAATATGTAAAAAACATTATATGTTAAGAACTTTATGAAGTTTAAAATTTTATGACTCAAAAATAAGAAAATGAACAAACCAATTTAAACATAGAAAAATGTCTTAAACATAACCTTCATTAAAGAAACACATTAAAAGATACTAAATATCATTAGTCATTAGAGAAATGCAAATCAAAACCTCAAAGGGATACCACTGCATACCCACTGGAATGACGAAAATTAGTAAGACTGATAATAAATTGTTGGCAAGGTTGTAGAGTAAATAGAACTCTCAAAGATTGATGATAGAAGTGAAATATGAATTAGTGTAGCTACATTAAAAAGTTTGGCTCCATACAAAATTTAAAGTAGTTTTTCTAATTCTGTGAGGAAAGTCATTGGTAGCTTGATGGGGACAGCATTGAATCTATAAATTACTTGGGGCAGTATGGCCATTTGGACGATATTGGTTCTTCTTATCCATGAGCATGGAATGTTTTTCCATTTATTTGTGTCCTCTCTTATTTCCTTGAGCAGTGGTTTGTAGTTCTTCTTGAAGAGGTCCTTTACATCCCTTGTAAGTTGTATTCCTAGGTATTTTATTCTCTTAGCAGCAATTGTGAATTGGAGTTCCCTCATGATTGGGCTCTCTGTCTTTTATTGGTGTACAGGAATACTTGTGATTTTCTGCACATTGATTTTGTATCCTGAGACTTTGCTGAACTTGCTTAACAGCTTAAGGAGATTTGGGGCTGAGACGATGCAGTTTTCGAAATATACAATCATGTCATCCTCAAACAGAGAAAATTTGACTTACTCTCTTCCTGTTTGAGTACGCTTTCTTTCTCTTGCCTGATTGCCCTCGCCAAAAATTTCAATACTATGTTAAATAGGAATGGTGAGAGAGAGCATTCTTGTCTTTCACCAGTTATGAAAGGGAATGCTTCCAGCTTTTGCCCATTCAGTATGATATTGGCTGTGGGTTTGTCATAAATAGCTCTTATTATTTAGCCAAGACAAACCTAAGCAAAAAGAACAAAGCTGGAGGCATCACACTACCACACTTCAAAATATACTACAAGGCTGCAGTAACCAAAACAGCATGGTACTGGTACCAAAACAGATATATAGACCAATGGAACAGAACAGAATCCTCAGAAAAAATGCCACACATCTACAATCACCTGATCTTTGACAAACCTGACAAAAACAAGCAATGGGGAAAAGATTCCCTATTTAATAAATAGTGTTGGGAAAATTGGCTAGCCATATGCAAAAAACTGAAACTGGACCCCTTCCTTACATGTTATACAAAAATTATCTCAAGAAGGATTAAAGACTTAAATGTAAAACCTAAAACCATAAAAACTCTAGAAGAAAACCTCGGCAATACTATTCAGGACATAGGGATGGGCAAAGACTTCATGACTGAAACACCAAAAGCAATGGCAACAAAAGCCAAAAATAACAAATTGGATCTAATTAAACTGAAGAGCTTCTGCACAGCAAAAGAAACTATCATCAGAGTGAATAGGCAACCTATAGCATGGGAGAAAAGTATTGCAATCTATCCATCTGACAAATGGCTAGTATCCAGAATCTACAAGGAGCTTAAACAAATTTACAACAAAAAAAAACAACCTCATCAAAAAGTGGGCAAAGGATATGAACAGACACTTCTCAGATGAAGACATTTATGTTGCCAACAAACATATGAATAAAAGCTCATCATCACTGGTCGTTAGGGAAAGGCAATTCAAAACCACAATGAGATACCATCTCATCCCAGTTAGAAGGGCAATCATTAAAATGTCAGGAAACACATATGCTGGAGGGGACATGAAGAAATAGGAAGGCTTTTACACTGTTGAGAGGAGTGTAAATTAGTTCAACCATTGTGGAAGACATTGTAGCTATTCCTCGAAGGATCTAGAACCAGAAATGCCATTTAACCCAGCAATCCCATTACTGGGTATGCACCCAAAGGATTATAAATCATTCTACTATAAAGATACAGGCACACATATGTTTATTGCAGCACTATTCACAATAGCAAAGGCTTTGAATGGACCCAAATGCCCATCAATGATAGACTGGATAAAGAAAATGTGGCACATGTACACCATGGAATACTATGCAGCCATAAAAAAGATGAGTTCATGTCTTTTGCAGGGACATGGATGAAGCTAGAAACCGTCATTCTCAGCTAACTAACACTGGAACAGAAAACCAAACACTGCATGTTCTCACTCATAAGTGGGAGTTGAACAATGAGAACACATGGACACCGGGAGGGGAACATCACACGTTGGAGCTTGTTGGGGGGGTTGGTGGCTCGGGGAGGTATAGCATTAGGAGAAATACCTAGTGTAGATGACGAGTTGATGGATGCAGCAAACCACCACAGCACGTGTATGCCTACGTAAAAAACCTGTGTGTTCTGCACATGTATCCCAGAACTTAAAGTATAATTATAAAAAAGAAAAAAAAAAGAGCTTGGCCGCTTACTATAAAGTTAACAAATATTTACAATACGACTCAACAACCTCCCTCTTATTTACCGAATTGAAATAAAAATGCATGTCCATTCAAAAATTATTATTTGAAAGTTAATTACAACCGTATTTATTGTAGCTCAAACATGAAGACAACCCAAATGTTCCTACAGAATGGATAAAGAAAACATTGTTTCTTTATAAGATGAAATACCACTTAGCAATGAAAAGAAACAAGTCCGTAATGTATGCAAAAAGTGAATGCAAATATATGCAAAGAATGAATTTGAAGAACATTAGTCTAAATGAAAGAGGTCTGACACAAATGACTGTGTATTTTATTTATTATTGTATTTATATGAAATTCTCAAAAAGACAATATGATTGTGACAGAAAGCAGATCAGTGGTTTCCAGAGGCAGGGGATGGTAGAAGGCGATTGACTGAAAATGTACAAAGGACATTTTTTGGGTGCTGGAGATTTCCTGTCGTTACTGTGGTGGTGGGCTCACTACTGTATAAAATTGTAAAAACTCATCACCTTGTACAATGAAGTGTATAAATTCTACTGTACTTAAATTATACCACAACAAAACAGGCAAAAAAAAAAAAAAAAAAAAAAAACAGCATTAGAATATAATACCACTCCCGACCCCTCGAGAAAAAGTAGAAAATACATAGTCTCTAAATAAAATATTTCCTTTACTTTAAATAAATTTGTCTTCAATAAACACCCACTGCATCAGCCTTTTAAAACAATTTTAACATTTTATGAGAACCAGTAAAAACTTGATCATACCAAGCATGCTTTCTGAAAAACTGCTCTAAAGTCCTTTTAAATTAATGCCTTTTGAGTTTTATGCTCCTGTCAGGGACCACTCTCCCTCTCCCAGTCCTACTGTGAACCATAGACTCAGAGCCTTGACTGCCCGGATTTTCTCTGGAAATCCTAGGTATTCTTCCTAGGCAAGCAACCTGGGTCCAAAGCAATCTTTTTCTTTTTTTATTAACTCTGGTCTCCTCAAGTCAGGTTTTCTTACAAATTCCACAATCATGAACTAGATTCGTAATATGATATTGATAAATCATAACAGATAAATGTGTCTCCAAGGGCTATATACATTCACAAATTTTATATATTAAGTTAAATTTATATAATGCTTTAAGGTTTACAAAATACTTTCACAAGAATGATCTCATTTGATTCCTACAACCTTGTGAAATAAATGGCAGGCAATATCATTATCTTCATTTCACAAATGATACAGGAGAGACTCATAAACGATTGGAGGAGACTTTATGCTATGGTAATACTATAGTTTACCTAAACTAATGATATTTCAGTGATAGCCTGGGGCCCTTGTGAAGGTGTGACGTTTAGGGGAAATCTGTCAGATGGGTTTATGTCTGATTTTCTAGGCAAACATGCACATTCTCTTCTTACACTTAAGCCATCCTGAATAATAGATACATATTACTTGGCAGTCACAGGTCTAAGTTGCAGATATTAATAAGATTATTGCAAATTAATATATTTGTTCTAAAAATTTTCACACTATGATTTTTCTTTCCTTTTCTTAGAAACTCACTAGTACAACAGCAAGAACTCAGGATATGTCTGCAAGCCTAACAGTTTAGAAAGTTACATGATATATTTCAAACCATCAGACTATGCTAATTTTGTGGCCATGTTAATTTTCTAAGTGGCAGACATTATGAAAGTGCTGAACAGAATAGATTGTGATTAGGACAACAATGATTTTAATGGAAAAAAGGTCAGCAGCTGCATATAAAGCACAATGCAAATGGAGAGAATGATGCCGGAAGTGAAAACCTTCTGACATGAGGATGGATTATCTAATGATGGGGACAGGCGACAGAAAGCAGAGAGTTCTGGTCCAGACCCTCCAGTGACCTTCATTATCACTGCACTGAGGAAGGCAATAGTCAACTGCCACACTACTTTAGAACTCAATTATAGAAATCAAGTAATTTATCAGACTAGAGTATCAGCTCATGCTGGAATCACTCCACAAACTATACAGTCATTCTGCCTTTCCTAAGACTCAAAGTCCCGCAAGGCATTATGTTTGGGTATTACTCGATTTGTAAATATATGAAAGAGTTAAAAAAAAAAACTGTTTCTCAATAACTTCTAGCACTTTTTTGCTGTTTTCTTATTGTTTCCTAGAGACAAACAATGTATAATGCAATCCCTATTTTACAGGATTGATGTTTTGACAGTCAAAGAAAACAATTCTGTCCAACCTTTCCTGTTCTTATCACGTAATGCCAGAGGTTAATCGACTCACAGTAATCAAATCTAATGATCCTCTTTTTAGATTTATTCTTTTGTTTGTTTCTTCTGCAGTATTGATCCCTTTTGGCCTTGATTCTTGAAACTTTCTCTTCCCATGACTCCCGAAACACTATTACCTCCTAGACTTGCCTGCCTCTTAAGAAAATGCTGCATGTCTTCTTTGTTGCTTCTATCTTCTTTAGTTCCCCCAGTAAAGGCAAGTTTTAAGGGTCTCTTTCTCTTCTATTATATTTAATTCCACTTTCTACCTCTATATTTTCCTGGAAGTATTTTTCTTCATGAAAGCCTTGACTATCTATGCTTTGTAGTTGTTTCATAATATGTAGCATAATATGCAGCCCAGTCATCTTTTCTTAATTCTCTCCCGACATTTTAGCTACATCTTGCTACCTGTGCCAGTATCACTAACATTCTGACATTTATAATGTAATATGTCTAAAATAAGATTTATTATTTTCTTCTCATACACAATCGGCAAATGACTTTACTAAATTCCTTATCATACTGACTGAAACCTTGATTTGTTTCTCTCTTCACTTGTTACATTCAATTATTTGATACATTCTGTTAATTTGATTTATTCAATATCTGTTGAAATTCTACCTTCCTTTCACTCCGACAATGGTTTCTCTCTCTTATGCTTTGTTAAAAACCTCTCCCACCAGTCAGTTTTGCTGAGAGTTCCGAAAATCATCTTCCTGAAACCCGAATCTTTTATTGTCACTTCGTTATATATGTATTTTCAATATGCAATTACCTGACAATAGGATGCCTGATAAAGCACACACTCTATTCTTTCACCACTGCCTATGATATTTTATTTCCTTTCATAAACCTTTTGCTCTAACTAAACTTCACCACCCACCGAACCTCCTGAATCAATACCAATTGATATCAGGTGGGTGCAGTGGTTCACGCCTGTAATCCCAGCAGTTTGGGAGGCTGAGGAGGGCAGATCACGAGGTCAGGAGATTGAGACCATCCTGGCTAACACGGTAAAACCCCATCTCTACTAAAAATACAAAAAATTAGCCCGGTGTGGTGCCATGCATCTGTAATCCCAGCTACTGGGGAAGCTGAGGCGGGAGAATCGCTTGAACCTGGGAGGCGGAGGTTGCAGTGAGCTGAGATCATGCCACTGCACTCCAGCCTGGGTAACAGAGCGAGACTCTGTCTCAAAATACATACATACATACATACATACATACAGATGTATTAATTGATATCAATTCTACTTCCTAATTCTCTGACTTCTTTATGTTTGTTGTAGTTTGTTTTCTAAACTAACTGCATTTTCTTTCCCTCCTGCACATAGCAAATCTTGATCTCCCACACAAATGCTGCCTCTTCACATTAATGCCTTTTTATATTGTAGTCAAGTGTACCTAATCCATTTAAATGCTAATATCTCCACATATCTTGTCTATAAATTTTTTTGTGTGAGTTGCTGCCTTGTTTGATGGTTTTGTAAATTTCTTTTACCAGTTATCTAGGTATAGTACATCTTTCGGTGAGTTTTTAGTAGGACATGGTCATTTCCCAACTGTGTTTAAATGTAGAAAAATCTGGTCAATCTCAACCAGCACTTTATGCCCTCGCCAAACAACGAAAACAAAACTGAACCAAACAAATGAGAAAACAACAATAGAAAAAGCTAATAAAAATTATTTCCCATGTCAAATTGTATAAAAAAACTACAGGATAAGCACCTACTTTTCTGTCATCAGTCTTTGGTCTTGTTATTACTGAAAGTTGCTCCGTTCTAAGATTAGAATAAAGGGACAAAGAAAAGGACCACTGGACCTACTCGGCTGGGAGGGAGGTCTGATCAAAAACATTTCTCAGACTTTTTTTTTTTGTAAACCTCATTGATACATAAGAATGTCAAGGATGTTAAAAAATTAAGATAATATACTTTGAAATATGAGGAAAGGAGAAAATGGATCAGATTGCCTGATGAAGGATCTGAAAAAAAAAAACAAGGAATACACAAAGAAGACAGTAGTAAAAGTGGGAGTCATATCTCTAAGAGGAGTTTTGGAGAGAATACTAATACTACTACTAATACAGAATCTGCAAAATCATAGTATTGAAGAAGGAACTAGAAGAGCAAAATCCACATGAATAACTGAGAGGGGCAGCTAAGAATATAACTTTTCTATTTTAAGCTCCTAAGTGTTCTCCTTCCCATCTCATATATGCAAAAGTCTAGCAACTGTTATTTTCTCATTATAAACTTTATATGAATCAGAGGATAAGTAAAAACAATTCATAATTAAGGAGGTAAGAGAATTAAGAGATATTACAAAGAACACATAAGCTTCCTGCCTTATTAAGAATATAACAAAGAGTGAAGATGTTAATTACCTTGATCTAATAATTCCACAATGTATACATGTATCAAAACATCACATTGTACCCGATAAATATATACATAATTATCTGTTCATTAAAAATAAAAGAAAGAATATTAAAAAGACGATTTGAAACTCCAGAAAACTAAAATTCTGCCCTAGAAAATCCATTTACATGGTGTAGTAGGTGCTTTTACTTTAATTATCTAACTTTTATATAAGGACACAGCCAAAACTATGAGACATTCAAAGAAAAAAAAAATGTATCATGAAAGGAAAAAACTACAGAAAATGCACACATACTTATTTTGAAAAAAAGAAGTACAAAAACACAGAGGAAAAAGAACATTTTGAAATAAAATTGAGAACACATTTCAGAAAGTTGATATAAAAGAGAAAAAGAAAACTAGAAGATAACCTATGCAGCCTAACATTTTAATAATAAGAGCTCCTTAAAGAGAACACAAATAAAATAGTAGGAGAGAAATTACCAAAGAAGTATATTATTCCAAAGTACAGAAATAAAACATATTTTCAAGATTAACAGTGTCTGCCGAGTGCTCAGTTAAATAAATTAAAAAACTCTCATGCTGAGACAAAATGTAATGAAATTTAGTAACACTGAGGATGTAAAGAAAATATTTTAGAAAATCTTGCAGAGGAGAAAAAAACCCATGTTTCATAAAAGTATTGAGAATCAGGGACATTAGACTCCTGGGCAGCATGCAATACTAATGGCTAGGATAGAGCAGAGAATGGAATACTGAAAAAAGAGGATTTTTAAGAAACAATTACATGCCCAGTCAAAACACATAAAGATAAGATAATTACAATTCTAATATGAAAGGTCTTAATAGTTTTATTATTTCTATACCTATTATTATAAAGCTGAAATTATAATCATATTCTTAAAAGAGCAATAAGATAAAGGGAATTGTGGCAGAATGTTAGTTGAGCAATTAATAACAAAGCCTAGATTATGTTTGAAAGCCAAAATACTAATTTAATATCCATGTTCCAGATGCCTATTGCTCCGTAGCAAACCGCTCCAAAACTTACTTGCATGAAACATCAATTTTATTAGGTTTGTGGATTCTGAGGGCCATTAACTCAAATAAGGTACAGTGAGGGTGTCTTGCCTTTGTTCTGTACGGTCTGGAGCCTTATGTAGGAAGACCCAGTGCTGAGGTTCTTATTATCTGTAGGAGTTTCACTCACATAGCTTGTGTTTAACCCTAGCTTTCAACTTAGATATCAGCAAAAGCTGTTGTCACAAATCTACACATGACCTCTGTGCAGCTTGGGCTTCCTCACGATATGGTAACTGGGCTACAAGAGTGGAGGTACCAAAGGAACTAGAAACACATTGTATTGCCTGTTGTGAGCAGATGTGGAGTTTACTTGGGACTACTTCTGCTACAATCACAAGTCTAGTCTGGATTCATGGAGAGAAAATATTGATGCCATTTATTTTTAGGAGTGACCAATATTATGAAAGTGGATGCTTTTTTTTTTTTGTAAAATTTTTGGGGAAGTTCCTTCAAGTTCAAGTGAAAACAGGAATTGGGCAAAGCCTATTCTATCATTTTTTCTTGTTCTTTTTCAGGCCTAGAACATTGATATGATGATTAGAATAACAATAGTCAATTTAGACCACAAGGCAACTTGAGTAGTCATGTGGCATTTTCATTCAGTCATTTAAGAAAGGAAAAAATATCTAAGCACATATTATGTGCAAAACACTATTCTAGGCAGCAGAGATAGAATTTTGAACAAAACAGAAATTCGGCCCTCTCAATTTATACTTCATTGGGATAATAGGGACATCAAAAATAATAACTACAAAAATCAATAAAGTGATGTCAAGTACAGGAGAAGAAAGAGTCACAATCACAATAAAGCATAAGGCTGGTAATAAGGAAAGCATGAAGAAGGGATGAACTTTTAAATAACGTGTTCAGAAAACACCTTACAAATTATATTATTTAGCTATTATAAGGATTGGCTTGTCAACTCATACTCACACAAATGAGGTATCAAGCTTTCTAATAATTTTAAGGATATATGTAATTAGGAAGTTCATACGGAGTAGAGAGATTGGTTACGTTGAGGATGACTACAGTTCCTACCTTCCCAGGTAAGACATAAACTCATCACCTAGATAAATTATAAGGTCTGTAATGAGATTTGTGGGTCATGGGTCATTTCATCCAGGAGGGAACATTTACGTTATCAACCTCAACCATCTCCATTTTATACATGAATGAATGCTATAACACACGACATGCTTCAGAAAGGCATGCCTCATCTATACATGTATTTCAGTTTATTAACTATATATAACCCTTTAGCCAGGGTTATCTTCCTAAGAAATTCTATAAATAAATTCTGCTCATGACCAAATATAATGCATCTACAGTTGATTTTTTATTTCACCTAGTGCTGTCCCCACTTTATGAAATTAGTGAATGAATCCTAGTCCAGCTGCTTTAAATTTTCCCTCTCCCATCTTTATTCTATTTAAACATACTCATGAAGGATATGTATAGAGCCTTTCAACACAGAAGGAAAAGCTAGGAAATGGTCCTGTGGCTAGGAAATTCCTGGTATGCTCAAAGAACAACTAAGGCTGACTGTATATATCCTCAGGGCAATTGTGAAGACTCTGAAGGTTGAATGAGATAAAAACCCAATGAAGAGAATCAAGCAAAGAAGTGACATAATAATATTTGATTAAAAAAAAATTCTTTAGCTTTTGTTTTGAAAACAAGCTGTAGGATGGAAAGAAATGCCAAAGAATGAAGAACAGTTAATAGACAATTGGTGGTGATCATTTTATCTAGAATTGGAATTCACAGAACTGGAGGTAATGACAAGTAATGCTGTGTATGGTTTTGAAGGCAAAAAAAAAAAGAATTTGCAGAAAAAAATTGAATGTGGAGGTGAGAGAGAAGGGAAAGAGTTAAGGATGACTTCAAGGTTTTTAGTTTAAGCCACTGGGAATAGTAGGGTTTCCATTTCCTGTAATAGAGAAGATTACAGAAGGAGCAGGTTTCCAAAGGGAAATATTCTAACAGTTTTTATTACAGACCTATTAAATTTAGAACATCTATTCAGTTTCTAAGTAGAGATAACAAATATGTACTTGGGTATATTATTCAGAATTTCAAAGCTGAAGTTATAAATAAGTAATTCATCAACTATACATGTTATTTAAAAGAAAGAAACAGAATAAATTATTAAAGGAGTGAATACGGATAGAGAAGATTTCAAGTTATTTCAGTGTTCAGCAGTTGGCAAGATGTGAAGGAACAAGCCAAGGAGACTGAGAAAGAGCAACAGGCAGAGGAGAAGGAAATTATTGTATCCTTAAAGCCAAATAAAGAGTGTTTTTAAAGAAGAAACTAAGAAGGAGACAGAACAAGATGGCTGAATAGAACTTTCTAGTGATCACAAAACTGAACACCAAACTGAACAACTTTCCTCACAAAAAGCACCTTCATAAGAACCAAAACTCAGATAAGTAATCACAGTACCTGGTTTTAACATCTTATCAAGGAAAGAGAAACTGAAGAGGGTAGTAAGGCAGTCTTGAATTGCTGACACCACACCTCCATTATCCCTGGGCAGTGCACAATGACAGAGACAGAAATTCTGTGCACTTGGAAAAGGGAGAGCAAAGTGATTGTGCGTCTTTGCATTGGAACTCACTGCTGTCCTATAACAGCAGAAAGCAAGATAGGGCTGAATTTGGCAAGTGCCTATGTAGGGATCATTTAGACCATCCTTAATCAGAGGTCTCAACCCAAGTTCTGGCTAGCCCCACTACTGTGAGCGAAAGTGCCCTGGGGTCCTAAGTAAACAGGAAAGACAGTCTAGACCACAAGGATTTCAATTCCTGAGCAAGTCCTGGTGATGTGCTGGGCTCAGACCCAGTGGATTTGTGCACATGACCAAGAGAGACAGCACTGGGGTGGCCAAGGGAGTGTCTTTATTACCTTCCCCAATGCTAGGCACTGCAGCTTTCAGCTCTGGGAGGAAAGGGACGAGTAAAGAGCATGGTCCTGTAACATGGATACCAGCTCATCCAAAGTAAAACAAAGCATGAAGCAGAGTCCTGAAGCCCCCATTTTATACCATTGCTCCCAGATGACATTTCTAGACCCGCCTTGGGCAAGAAGGGAAGCCACTGCCCTGATGAGAAGGTCCATGTCCTTTTAGAATTCACCACATGCTGACTAAAGAGCCCTTGGTCCTTGAATAAACATCAGCAGTGGCCAGGCAGCAGCCACCACAGTCTTCGGCAAGGCCTAGTATTGTGCTACCCTTGGGTGTGACCCAGCACATTCCTAGAGGAGGTGGCCACAGGAGTGCTTTTGTCATCCCTCCACAAACTCCAGGGAGCTTAGCATGGAGAGTGAGACTTCATTTGTTTGTGAGAAAGTAGGGGGAAAAAACAAGAGACTCCTCTCTGGCAATCCAGACAATTCTTCCAGATATTACCCAAGATTGCCAAGGCTGGTACTTCTACAAATCTGCAAAGTAACAGTGTTACTGGGCTTGGAGTGTTCCCTAATGAACATATGGCTGCAGTGACCAAAAACTTATTTCATAACACTCAATTCCCTTTGAACACTTGGAAAGCTTTCTCAAGAAAGATGGGTACACATCAGCCCAGACTGTGAAGATTAGAATAAATGTATAAATCTTCAATGCCCAAACACTGGTGAACATCCACAGGCATCAAGACCAGCTCAGAAAAAAATCACCCACCAAACACTAAATAAGGCACCACTGTCCAATTCTGGAGTGATAGAGATATTACTTTCAGATAAAGAATTCAACATACCTGTTTTAAGGAAGTGAAATAAAACCAACACAAAAAAAGGAATTTGGAATTCTATCACATAAATTTAACAAAGAAGATGAAATATTTAAAAAGAATCAAGCAGAAATTTTGGAGCTGAAAAATTGAATTGATAAACTGAAGAATGCATCCGTCTATGAACAGCAGAACTTATCAAACAGAAAAAAGAAATAGTGTGTTTGAAGAGAGACTAGTTGAAAATACACAGAAGAGTCAAAAGAAAAAAGAGTAAAAAATAATGAAGCATGCCTATGTGATCTAGAAAATAGAAAACAGCTTCAAAAAGGCAAATCTATGAATTATTGCTCTAAAAGAGGTAGTAGAGAGAGAGAGACTGGGTAGAAAGTTTACTCCAAAAGGTAATATCAGAGAACTATTCAAACTTAAAAAAACATATCAATATTCAAGTACAAGAAGGTTATAAAACACCAAACAGATTTAACCCAAGTAAGACTACCTCAAGACATTTAATAATCAAATTCCCAAAGGTCTGAGATTTAAAAAGATTCCTAAAAGTAGCAAAAGAAAAGAGAAAAATGACATATAAGAGAGCTCCACTTTGTTTGGCAGCAAATTTCTCAGTGTAAACCTTACAACCAGGAGAGACTGATGTTATGTATTTAAATTACTGAAGCAAAAAAGGCTTTTATCCTATGACATTATATCCAGCAAAAATATCCTTAAAACAGGAAAGAGAAATAAAGTCTTTGTCAAACAAAATCTGAGGGATTTTGTCAACACTAGAACAATCCTACAAAAAATGTTAAAGATAGTTATTTAATCTGGAAGAAAAGAGTGTTAAGGAGCAATAAGATGTCATCTGAAGGTACAAAACTCACTAGTAACAGTACGCATACAGACAAACACAGAATATTATAGCACTGTAATGTAGTGTGTAAACTACTCACATCTTGAGAAGGAAGACCAAATGAAAAACCTAAAAAATTAATAACTACCACAATTTTAAGGTATATATGGTATGATAAGTTATAAATCGAAATAAAAAAAGTTAAAAAGCAGGAGGGATGAAATTACAGTTCAGAGCTTTTATTAATTTTTATCTTTTTTCCTGCAATCAGAGTTAAGTTGTCATCAGTTTAAAGTAATGAGATATAAGATGTTACTTGCAAGACTTAGTGTAGCCTCACATCTAAAAACATAGCAACAGATACAGTAAAAACAAAAGAAAGAAAGTAAAACATACCACCAGAGAAAATCACCTTCACTGAAAGGAAAACAAGTAGGAAAGAAAGAAGGAAGAGTAGCCCACAGAACAACTAGAAAAAAAATAGCAAAATGGAAGTAGTAATTCCTTACTAATCAATAATAACATTGGATGTAAATGAACTAAACACTTTAATCAAAACACATAGAGTGACTGAATGCATTTAGAAAACAGATGGAATAATCTGTTGCCTACAACAAATACACTTCACCTATAAAGAAATACAGAGACTGAAACAAAAGGAATGGAAAAAAAAATATTCCATGGAAATGAAAAGCAAAAAAAAAAAAAAAAAAGGAGCAGGAGCAGATGTACTTCAACCTTATAGCGATAGTGATAGCTTATATCAGATAAGAGATTTCAAGACAAAAACTGTTAAAAAAAAAAAGAAATTATTACGTAATGATAAACGAATTGATTCATCAAGAGAATATAACAATTGTGAATAGAATAATTATGCACTCAAAAATGGAGCACCCAGGTATTTGAAATAAAGAGAGAGTTAGACACCAATACAATAACAGCTGGAGACTTCAACACCTGAGAGCATCGGATTCATTCTTCTCCTTAGCATATGGATCACTAACAAGGATAGACTATGTTAGGCCACAAAACAAGTCTTAAAAAATTCAAACTGAAGAAATAAATAAATCACATCATTCCTCCCAGACTACAATGAAGTAAAACTAAAATCAGTAACAAGAGGACATTTGGAAACCATCCAAACACATGGAGATTAGAAAATATGCTCCTGAACAGCCAGTGAAACAATGAAGAAATTAAAAAATAAATTGAAAAAAATGGAAATAAATGCAAATGGAAACAAAACATAACAAAACGTATGGGATTCAGCTAAAGCAATGCTAAAAGCAAAATTTATAGCAATAACCACCTACATCAAAAAAGTAGAAAAATTTCAAATAAACAACTTAACAATGAACCTTAAAGAACTAGAAAAGCAAGAAAAAATCAAAACTCAAATTAGTAGAAGAAAAGA
Source organism: Pongo abelii (assembly GCF_028885655.2). Lineage (NCBI taxonomy): Eukaryota > Metazoa > Chordata > Mammalia > Primates > Hominidae > Pongo > Pongo abelii. The sequence continues at coordinate 50,710,325 of NC_071988.2, read as the reverse complement.
ATTAATAGTAATCAGAGCAAAAGTAAATGAAATTGAACTGAAAAAAATATGAAAGATTAATGAAACAAATAGTTGGTGCTTTGAAAATATAAATAAAATTAACAGACTTATATCCAGACTAAGAAAAAAATAAGGGAGTCCTCAAAAAATAAAATCTGAGATGAACAGGGATAACTTACAACTGATGCTGCGGATCCTTTCTAAAGGATCGTTAGAAACTACTATGCATACCTGTATGCCAATAAATTGGAAAACCTAGAAGAAATGATAAAATTCTAGACACATACAACCTACAAAAATTAAACCATGAGAAAACCAGAAACTGAATAGACCAACAGCAAATAATGAGATCAAAGCATAATAACGTCTCACAGAAAAAAAAAAAAAAAAAAAAAGCCAGGGACTTGATGGCTTAATTGTTAAATTTTAACCAACATTTGAAGAAAGAATTAATAGCAATCCTACCCAAATTATTCTGAAGAATAGAGGAGACAGGAACACTTCTTAATTTATTGTATGAAACCAGTCTTGCCTTGATACCAAAACTAGACAAGACATATCAAAAAAGGAAAACTACAGGCCAATATCCCTAATGAACATTGACACAAAAGTTCTCAATAAAATACTAACAAACCGAATTTAACAACACATTAAAAAGATCATCCACACTCCTCAAGTGGGGTTTATTCTAGGGTTGCAATTATGATTCAACATATGCAATTCAATCAATGTAATACATTATATTAATAAAATGAAGGACAAACATCATATGATCATTTCAACTGATGCCAAAAAAGTATTTTATAAAATTCAACATCTCTTCATGACAAAAATCCTCAAAAAGCTAGGTATAGAATGAAAATGCTTCAACACAAGAAAAGCTGTATAATAACAGATACGTAGCTAGTATCATACTGAATTAAAAAATTGACATTCTTTCCTCTATGATCTGGAACACAACAAGTATGCCCAATTATATTCCTGTTATTGAACATAGTACTAGAAGTCCTAGCTAAAGCAATTGAACAAGAGAAAGAAAACAGACTTCCAAAATTGGAAAGGAAGAAGTTAAACTTTCCTTGTTCACAGATAAATTAATCTTATATTTGGAAAAACCTAAAGACTTCACCAGAGAATACTGTTAGAACTTATAAACAAATTCAGTAAAGTCACAGGATACAAAATCAACATACAAAAATTAGTAGCATCTCTATGTACCAACAGTGAACAATCTGAAAAAGAGATCAATAAAGTAATCCCATTTATGATAAGTACAAATAAAATCAGATACTTAGGGATTAACTAAGGATGTTAAAGATCTCTACAAGAAAAGCTATAAAACACTGATACAAGAAATTGAAAAGGATACCCAAAAATGGAAAGATATCCCATGTTCATGGATTGGAAGATTCAATGTTGTTATAATATCCATACTATTCAAAACAAACTACAGATTCAGTGCAATTATCAAAATATCAATGACATTCTTCATAGAAATAGAAAAAAAAATCAAAAATTTATACAGAACAACAAAAGACCAAGGATAGCCAAAGCCATCCTGAGCAAAAAGAATAAAACATCTGAAGGAAAAACATTTGTTTATGTATTTATGAATTGCCACATTTCATAGGGCATCGAAGATACATTTTTAAATCACATTTATCTTCAAAACTTGAAACTTCTGTACCAACTGAGTTTAACCACATGATCTACTGCTTGAGTTTCTCTTTTCTTTTCTATTAAGTTCTGTAGTAATATCCAGTGCAAAGAATAAGTGAGAAAATTAATTGAGGCTGCATTTAAATAATCTAGTATGGTGCCTCATTTGTTAATTTCCTTTTCTCATTTTTTTGAAAGCAAATTTGAAGAGATTTTAATTTAACAACAGATGTGAGTTATTCTGATTTCATTTAAAATGCTAATTAGATAACATTTTGTATATGCAATTAACATTATATTAATATTTTATTTTTATGGTACTGGAGTCATTTTACTTCCAGATTTCAACTCATTAAGGTAAATGTTAAATTTTTAAAGTATGTGTAAAATTTCTAATTATATTATTTGCTTATATGTCCATTTGTCTTTAATCAAATATTTCCTATTACTACTCTTTATGAATAACTTTGTATATTGCACCAACTTAAATAGTATGTTAACAGAGCATTTCAGGGACTGCTTTCTCCAAATCAACTTTATTTTTCTGTTATTGATCTCTGTGTATATATTTTTCCAATTTAATTGACTCATTTGTGAAACTAAGTTTTTTTGTTTTTCATGTCCAAAATCATGGAATGATCAGTTTTTTCAAATGGGCAGATTTTTATTGGTGCTATTCTCAGGCACTTTCTTCAAAATATCATCTTTTGCTTTTTCTATTTAAGTTTGAAGAGTTTATTTCATTTTCCACTGGAAGTGAAAATGCAAAATAATATTAATGACTGAGATATGTTTCGGGGATATATGTTAAGGTTTTCCTATTGGTTTTATAATAGAAGGCTATATAAATTTCATAATGTGTATAAAGAATAAACAGTCAATTTAAATGGTTAGACTTGTCCTGGATGAATATTGTATTCAGGTCAAGAAAGTAAAGTAAAAGTATATATTTTACAAGAATGTAAAGTTTAAGATATTTCATTTTTTAAATTTAACATAATTTTAGTTTACAAAAAATGATTACCCTTAAATCAAAATATCTGAGATAAACATAACTTTTTCATATGAGAGATAAAATGTTAAAAAGAAAAATGTGAGCATTGTGTTAAAACTACTATCTTTAGAAGGCATATTAATAATTTGAGGGGTAAATTATACACTCTGGTTTTGGAAGATTTAAGTCATTGATTTCAGTCACTTCACTAACAGCTGCAATCAATAATGATTGAACTGCAGCTGCACAGATGTGCTGTAAATGGAATTTTGGCAGCATCTTCCAAAGGTCCTCAGGAAATGAATCTGGAAAGAACCATTCATCTGGAGAATGATGGAGGCTTGGCTTTTAAAGAGTAACCAGTGAACCACATAAACTGGGTATGACACTAAAGATCAAGTATGGACTGACTCTTCCTGTGGAAAAAATTGAGTTATTGTCCCATCCATACATTGTTCCTTTGGTGGAAGGAAGAAAGAAAGAAGTGATCTCCTATCTAAACTATGACCTATTAGTTGCATAATCATACACTGGAAATCAATATGCTGTAGAGTGCATTTCTCAACCATCAAGGTTAGTATAAGTTACCTCAGATCTTGTAGAAACATAGATTCTAATTTAGGTTGCTCCTGGGGTGGGGTTTAAGAGTCTGCATTTCTAGCTAGCTCCCAGTTGACACTGATACTGCTATTCCACACATCACTTGGCCCACAGATTGTTTGAGTAGCAAACAAGAGTTTAAGGAATCAATGAATAGCAGTATAAAAGAGAAATGAAAAAATATTAACAACAGAGGCTAGAAGGTAAAACCAATCTATGAATACTGTTCCTTTTGAAATCCTTAAATAGATTTCCTTTCCCTCTCTTGGCCTCACTTTTCTTATACATTTCTTACCTAAGAATAGCTATTGTTGTACCAATTTAGATAACTACTAATCTCTTACTTACAAGGTACATGGTAAATCAATAGTTAAAAAAGGAAACTCATGTACATTCTATTGACATCAAATATAATCATCATTTACCTTGTGTAATCAACATTTTTATATTAGATTATCCATCTGTAGAAAATTGTTAAAATCTGGCACCTAGTAGCAATTATTTCAAAATCCATTTCATTATTAACCATCCATGTGAGGTTAAGGAATTGAGTTATTTTCTGGTCTTCTGTTTCCCCAGATACATATGTTGGAGGATGTTGTTTGGGTTATATGAGGTAATGCAGGTAAAGTGTGTACTGCAAATTCAACACTCATTACGTCTATTTTTGTCCAAAGTATGTTCAAAATAATTTTTTTATTGCATATTTTGATAATTGATAATTCTCAAAGTATTGTGGCCAATTTTGTATGAATATCTTTACTCAGCTGTATTTGGGAGAAAACATGCAATTTGGGAGAAAACATGTTTTTGATTACTACTTTAATTACGTGATTTTTAAGAGATACCTGATGTCTAAGAATTAGTCTTCTGTGAGCTTTAAAAAATAAATAAACTTCTAAAAACATAAAATAGTTTTAGGACAATAACAAATTGTAATCTCTAAAAGATTGTGTCCCACACACACACACAAACACACATGTATATATATGAAGAAGATAATGTTTGCAACATGCCAATGACTAACATATATCAGTATATTTTAGATGATTACTCAGTCTTTATGTGGAAGAACAATCAACTTGGAACCTATTGGTGTTGTTTTCAAAGCTGTTATTTATCAACTATGTGAACTACTTGCATGTGGAGAGTTACTTCTTGTTATCAGTGGGCTCAGATAAGCAAATCTGGACCTCATTATTTCTACATTTCCTGGAAGTCAAAGAGAGGAATGAGCTCTTTTGTTTAGGCCCAGGGCACTGGCAGGATGAGTAAGGGCCCTGGACTTCATACTGCCAGGAAGCTCCGTAGTCACTGATGAGACAAGAAATGTCATAAACAGTACAGGGAAGTTTATTTGGGCACAGCCCTGAAGGCCAACAGTTTTGAAGGTGCTTCAAATGCAAAGGGGATTATGCTGGAAAAAGTAGAATTTGAAGCCAAACAGCAAAACTCTGCCTTCTGGAAGTGTTTCAGGGTCCAGCTGATCAAGAACAGCAAGAAAATCACATCTGTTGTAACCCAATGATGGTTGCTTGAACATTATTGAGGAAAACAATTAAGTTCTGGTTAGGGAATTTGATTGAAAAGATCATGCTATTATTGATATTCCTGGAATCCACTTCAAGGTTGTCAAAGTAGCCATTGTCTCTGTTTTTGTCCTAAACAAAGGCAACAAAGAAAGACTAAGATTATGAATTTGATGGTGAAACATAGTAGTAATAAATTTTCATATACCAAAAAGGAAAGAAGAATGAAGCCTCTGTAGATCTGCATTGCACGTTGAATATTTTTCTGTTTCCTCTTCAACAAAATGTTATAAATTTTAAAAATTCACCCAAACATAATAAAATAATTTCTTGAATTTTTTTGAGAAACAGGTAAATTATTACTTTATTGACTCATGATAGTCCTGAATATTGACTGTTTATCATGTGTGCATTCATAGATTTCAAATATGTTTATGTTCTGATTTTCAACTAAACTTGTCTAGTATAATTCTGGTTATACGAACATATTTTAGACCTTTTGTTATAATGTGTATAGTGGATTTTGAATAAAAGAAAATCTGAATTTATGAACTTATTAGTAATTTTATTCTTGTCCATTTAAAATATTAAATACAATGAATATTTTATCTTCCACCCTCTGAAGCAACAGCCCAAGCTGTACTGTGGCCCTTTTTAGCCATAGCTGCAGCAGCTGAGAAGCAGGGCACCAAGTCTCTAGACTGCACAAATTTTTGATGACTGGTTAAGCAGAGAATCATAATTTGGTAAAGCAAATTTGAGGAAAGCAATTCTTCCCAGAGAAATTCATTTTAAGCCAATTCTTAAAGGTTGATCTTCACATAATTAAATTAAAATAGCAAGTTGCAGAATTTCAGGTATAGAATCCTGATGCAAGAAGTAGATAAAATAAATAACATTTGTAAAGTTGGGACAACACACGACATAAAAGGTCTCCACTTCTGATGTCTTCAGAAACTGGAGGAAGATGAACCCAGAAAGACTCTCTTGGTTTTACTGGTTAAGACTTATTACCAGTGTCTGAGTAACAAGGAAGTTGAAACTACCTAAGGATCCCTGTATATTTTCTGAAGTTCCCTTTATACAATTGTGTATGGAAAACTGTACGGAATTTTGATAGTATAGGCTAATTAATTCTCAACACTACTACTAAGGACTTTGCAAAGTCTTAACTGAGACCTCTCTTTCTTTTTGTTTGTTTGTTAAATATGGGAAACCAGGTAGAAACCTTGTGTTACAGATTCCTTGGCTCTGTTTGCCACTCCAGGGCCTGCTGAGATATTTGCCTTCTTATAAGCTTTCAGATCCATCTGGTATTAGAATGTACCCATCTTTAAAGTTTATTTAATGTGCAGAGTAATTATCATTTGTACACATTGAGAGTTTGCTTCTCTCCAGAAGTCAAAAAAATATTTTTTTTCCTGAGTTGTGTCCTATTACAGCTCTTTTGTATTTTACATTCTGTAGCTCTCTGTCCTATGGAGTATTATACATGTTTCTATAAGGAAGGGCTATTGTACCTTTACTTGACAGAAGGTGAAATGTCCCACAAAATGACCCATCTAAGAATTAATTTCTCTTATCCTACTAAACAGAAGAGGGAGATTTTTGACTCTTCCATAAAACTATTAAACATTTTTCGGAGCCGTATTAGTCCGTTTCCATGCTGCTGATAAAGACATACCCAGGACTGAGCAATGTACAAAAGAAAGAGGTTTTTTAAACTTACAGTTCCACACAGCTGGAAAAGCCTCACAATCACAGCAGACAGTGAAAGGAACATCTCACATGGCGGCAGACAAGAGAAGAGAGCTTGTGCAAAGAAACTCCCCTTTTTAAAACCATCAGATATCATGAGACTTACTCTGTATCACAAGGACATCACGGGAAAGACCTGCCCCCATGATTCAATTACGTCCCACTGAGTACCTCCCATAACACATGGGAATTCAACATGAGATTTGGGTTGGGACACAGCCAACCATATCATTTCACTCCCAAGCCATCCCAAATCTCATGTCCTCACATTTCAAACTAACCATGCCTTCCCAACAGTCCCCCAATGTCTTAACTCATTTCAGCATTAACTCAAAAGTCCACACTCCAAAGTTTCATCCAAGACAAGTCCCTTCTGCCTATTAGTCTGTAAAATCAAAAGTGAGTTACTTACTTCCTAGATGCAACGGGCGTACAGGAATTGGGTAAATACAGCCATTCCAAATAGGAGAAACTGATGAAAACAAAGGGGCTACAGGCCCAAAGTCAGTCTGAAATCCAGCAGGGCGGTCAAATCTTAATGCTGCAAGATGATCTCCTTTGACTCCGTGTCTCATATTCAGGTCACAGTGATAGAAAAGGTGGGCTCCCATGGCCTTGGGCAACTCTGCCTTCATGGCTTCTCAGGTTATAGTTCCCCTCCTGGCTGCTTTCACTGGCTGGTGTTCAGTGTCTGTGGCTTTTCCAGGTGCATGATGCAAGATGTAGGTGGATCTACCATTCTGGGGTCTGGAGGAGAGTGGTCCTCTTCTCAACGCTCCACTAGGCAGTATCCCAGTAGGGACTCTGTGTGGGGGCTCCGGCCCACATTTCCCTTCTGCAATGCCCTAGCAGAGGTTCTCCATGAGGGCCCCACCTCTGCAGCAAACATCTGCCTAGGCGTCTAGGCATTTCCATACATCCTATGAAATCTAGGCAGAGGTTCCCAAAACTCAATTCTTGACTTCTGTGCAACTGCAGGCTCAGAGCCACATGGAAGCTGCCAAGGCTTGGGGCTTCCACCCTCTGAAGCAACAGCCCACGCTGTACTGTGGCCCTTTTTAGCCATAGCTAGAGCAGCCTGGGAAGTGGGGCACCAAGTCACTAGACTGCACAAAGCATGGGGACCCTAGCCCAGCCCATGAAACCACTTTTTCCTCCTGGGCCTCCAGGCCTCTGATGGGAGTGGGTGCCACGAAGTCCTCAGACATGCTCTGGAGATATTTTCTTCATTGTCTTGGAGATTAATATTTAACTCCTCATTACTTATGCAAATTTCTGCAGCCAGCTTGAATTTCTCTTCAGAAAATGGGATTTTCATTTTGATCGCATTGTCAGGCTGCAAATTTTCTGAACTTTTATCCTCTATTTTCCTTTTAAAACTGAATTCCTTTAACAGCACCCAAGTCACCACTTGAATGCTTTGCTGCTTAGCATTTTTTTTTCCACCAGATACCCTAAATTATCTCTCTTATGTTCAACGTTCCACAAATCTCTGGGGCAGTCAGGGGCAAAATGTCACCAATCTCTTTGCTAAAACATAACAAGAGTCACTTTTGCACCAGTTCCCAACAAGTTCCTCATCTCCATCTGAGACCATCTCAGCCTGGATTTCATTTCATATCATTATCAGCATTTTGGTCAAAGCCATTCAACAAGTCTCTAGGAAGTTCCACACTTTCCCAAATTTTCCTGTCTTCCCTTGAACCCTCCAAACTTTTCCAACCATTGCCTGTTACCCAGCTCCAAAGTCGCTTCCACATTTTCAGGTATCTTTTCAGCAACGCCCTACTCTACTGGTACTAATTTACTGTATTAGTCCATTTTCACACTGCTGATAAAGACATACCCAAGACTGAGCAATTTGCAAAATAAAGAGGTTTATTGAACTTACAGTTCCGTGTGGCTGGAGAGGCCTCACAATCACAGCAGATAGTGAAACGCATGTCTCAGATGGCAGCAGGCAAGAGAAGAGAGCTTAGACAGGGAAACTCCCCTTTTTGCAATCATCAGATTTCATGAGACTTATTCACTATCATGAGAACAGCAAAGGAAATACCTGCCCCCATGACTCTATTACCTCCCACCAGGGGTCCCTCCCACAACACATGGGAATTCAAGATGAGATTTGTGTGGGGACACAGTCAAACTATATCAGAAGAGTAACATTTCCTTTCTCTCTTGTTAATTATCTTATGCCTACATAACTTGTATTATAGATGAAATGCATTCATCTAATAGGTTACTCTGTGTCAATATCTTTGTCTATATTGGAGACAGTACTGTGTTTCAATGTGTTGAATATACTGTTATTTAAAAATGCATCATTATATACCACAGAGAAAGAAAAAAAGACAAGTTAAATTATTATACCACATATCAGCAATGGCACTCAGTAACATGTTAATCACTCCCACCAGCCTTTTTTTGCTTTGAATTTTTTTTCAAATATTCAAGGCATTTGCTGATCTCTTCAGCTAATAGTAGCATTGCTTTGTCCATGAAAAGAAATCCTTTTGCCTTTATTTCAAGGATAAAGTACTATACAGCTTCAAAGCAGTGATTCTCACAGTTTAAACATACAAATCACCTGGGATCTTATTACAAAATAAAATGTAATTTAAAAGGTTTGGAATGGAGCCTAAAGTTCTGTATTTCTAACAAGTTCCCAGCTGACTGGGACCAAACTCAGAGAAGGAAAGGAACAAAACACTCAGTTGAGGCTTCCAAGGAAAAATGGGATTATATTATCCTTCAAATGGCAAATACTTGCTTCACTTAAAACAAATTGATCCATTTCTGTGCCTTACAGGGTATAAAGTTACAATGTATAACTTTCTGTTGCAATGTTAAATCAGAGATTATTGTTGATGAAGTTACTTTAGACATATATAGTACAAGTAATGTATCAAGTTCAACTGAAGTAAGATCAGTTTGAAAATATATGACCAAAGATGTTCATGGGATGGCAATGTTGAACTGTATCTGAGCCCTGCACTCATTGAAAGCAGTTACAGTTTAAAAACCTGTGCATCATTTTGTATTGTAGGAAACAGGCTAATGACAAAGGACCCCCTGCCCTCACATATCCTGGTATAAAACCTGTCTCCAAGAGCTTCAGCACAAAAAAAAAAAAAAAACAAAAAACAAAAAACAACTATCCTCAGAATGAACAGGTTACCTACAGAATGGCAGACAATTTTTGCTAACTATCCATCTGACAAAGGGCTAATATTAAGAATCTACAAGGAACTTGAACATATTTACAAGAAAAAACAAAACTCCATCAAAAAGTGGGCAAAGGATATGAACAGACACTTCTCAAAAGAAGACATTTATGCGGCCAACAAACATATGAAAGAAAAGTTCATCATCACTGGTCATTAGAGAAATGCAAATCAAAACCACAGTGAGATACCATCTCTCCCCAATTAGAATGGCAATCATTAAAAAGTCAGGAAACAAAAGATGCTGGCAAGGATGTGGAGAAATAGGAATGCTTTTACACTTTGGTGGGAGTGTAAATTAGTTCAACCATTGTGGAAGACAGTGTGGCAATTCCTCTAGAACCAGAAATACCATTTGACCCAGCAATCCCATTACTGGTTATATACCCAAAGGATTATAAGTCATTCTACTATAAAGACACATGCACACATATGTTTATTGCAGCACTATTCACAATAGCAAAGGCTTAGAATCAACTTAAATGCCCATCAATGATAGACTGGATAAAGAAAATGTGGCACATATACACCATGGACTACTATGCAGCCATAAAAAAAGAATGAGTTCATGTCCTTTGCAAGGACATGGATGAAGCTGGAAACTATCATTCTCAGCAAACTAACACAAGAACAGAAAACCAAACACTGCATGTTCTCACTCATAAGTGGGAGTTGAACAATGAGAACACGTGGACACTGAGAGGGGAACATCACACACCAGGGCCTGTCAGGGGGTGGGGGACAAGGGGAGGGAGAGCATTAGGACAAATATCTAATGCCTGCAGGTATTAAAACCTAGATGACAGGTTGATAGGTGCACCAAACCACCATGGCACATGTATACCAATGTAACAAACCCGCACATTCTGCATATGTATACCAGAACTTAAAGTAAAATGTAAAAAATGAAAAAAATAATTTAAAAAAACCTTGTCTCCTGTTTTCTTTAGCACTCCCTTGTTTACCTGGTGCTGTAGAACTGCAGGCCATATTCCTTTACTTTGAGGTTTTCCTCATTAATGAATATTCTCCCGTATTACAGTAGCCAGAATAAAATCATCTTCTTAATTGCTCACTTCATACTGCCATTCACAGCAGGCAATATCTATTTTCAGAGTATATCATAGTCGTTAAATGTGTGGACCCGAAAGTCAGATTAATTAGTTTTTAGACCTGGCTCTTCTGATCATTAACTTATGTAAACTAGGACAAGAGATTAAAACTCCATAAACTTCTGTAAACCAAAAATGAAATTTTAAGCCCCCCAACTTACTGAATGGACTCTCCTCTTGGGCCAAGGGGATCCCAAAGAAATCTGAAAAACTAGTTCAGGCCAGGACAGGTAGAGATATCAGACATGCTTCATTATACCCTGCTTGCTTTAGAGTTTAAGCACAACTGACCAGCATTAACATTAAATTAGACATCAAAAGACTGACAAAACAGACTCTTTGTAGCAATAAGGAACCAAATTCCAATCTCACTCTGTATATCATCACATGACAGATAACAAATTCTAAAGGCAAAAAAGTATTTTACCCCAAAATATATTTATTTTACATATTTTGGAATGGCCCTGCAAAGTTGTCTCCTGTAGGGGAGATTTGGATTCTGTAAAGAATCTTCTTTCCTTACTAGATCTTTTGCAGAGTCTGGAAACCTTTTAAAGTCTGTTGTTAAGAGATATTTACCATCTATTCTCTCTGATGCATGTTACTTAGAGGCTTCATCTACATAAACAAGAACCTTGATTTCCACATCTGTGCTTATCAAACATTTCTTTATGCTAACTTCAACTTTTCATGCAAAGCTTAACTCTTTCAACCAATTGCCAATCAGGACATCTTTTAATTCACCTATGACCTGCAAGCCACTCCTTCCCCCACCTCCCTGTCTTTGAAATGTCCTTCCCTACATTTCCAGGCCAAACCATGTATACTTCACATGTATCGATTTACGTTTTTGCCTGTAACTTCTGTCTCCCCAAAATCTGTATAACCAAGCTGTAACCCAAGCATCTTGGGCACATGTTATCATAACCCCCTGAGGCTGTGTCATGGTCCTCATATTTGGCTCAGAATAAACCCCTTCCAATATTTCACAGAGTTTGACTTTTTCATCAACACCTCAAAACCTCCGTTTCAACATAACTAAAGAAGTAATAGTAAAGTATTTTTATCCAAACACTCACTTCCCTGTGCAAAAACTATGGAGCTCCCATCCCACTTGCTGGGAAATTGAAACGCATTCTTAGGGCCCCTTGTATCCTCTCCTTTCTCCTCTCTTCCCCTCCCTTCTACTTACTCTGCTCAGGTCACTGTGGCTTCTTTTTTTTTCATTCTGGAACTCATGAAGCTGTTTCTCATATTGAGACTTTTCTTTATGCTATTCTTTCCTTCCTAGTTATTCCCCAGGTATTGTTATAGCTGGCTTTTTCTCATCACTCAGGTTTCTATTATATTGTTAACTTTTCAAAAGTCCTTCCCTGATATCCCTGTCCAAATACTCCTTCTCATCCATATCTATTCTCTTCCTGTATTCTTACATGTCCACCTCTGTCAGTCTAATGATTTTTTTACTCTCTGTATCCTCATGAGAATGCAAGTTCGAAATGGGGCAAGCTACATAATTTATGTAGCCCATTGAAAAATGAAAATGTGAGTCTCCTTGCTTAATAAAAAAGGTATTAACATATAGAGCTTTCTCCTTCTGTGCTCCATCTTTCTCCCTCACTCAATTGGTCATGGAGTTGTTATTTGCTGTCTAATGCAACTTTAAGTAAAGAAGTATTTTAATTTTATTACTTACATTTGTATTTATACAATGACAGTTTACATGAAAATGTGGGTGCACTTAACTCATGCAAAACATCACAGAAATTACGTAGCTCATACATATTGATCTAACCAAAATGGGACACACCACACAAACGTAGCTCCACTCTTTTGATTCTACTTCTCGATGTATTCACATTCCACCTATACACTCTACCTTTGGCTTACTGATGAGTAAGAAAGGACTGAAAGGAAAAGGAACTCTGGGTTATGCTATATTTCCCTTACCTTCTATGTCACAATTTTCTGCATTAGTGATTGGAAGCTTTCATACATTGCTTATTTTGTACTTGCTTTGAGTCCCATTAAATTTCCATGCATCAAGGGTCCACTAGAATTCAGCAATCATGGGGCATCATATATGCCATATGTAAATGGTGCAGAAAGGAACAGTGGTAGACATGCGTATTGCATGTTCCTCTTCTGCTTATGCTCCATTGTCACATGAGCTTTGACATACAAAACACTAATTCAAATATAAAAATGTTAATATAGCACAAATAGAGCATTAAACTAAGAGGAGGGTTCTTCCGAAAATGAGGCATAGGTCGCATGGCCATGAAGACAAACCCTCCATTAGCTCAGGAGCTCTCACACTGATTTATTTCTGCACTCCTGATGGGGAGAACAATGCCTGAGCATGCAGAAAATGAAGAAACATCTCTGAATAAATGAATAAATACGTGAGAGTTATATATCTCATGATTTCTTAGCAAAATACCTATCACCTAGTAAGTTATCTGCTAATAAAGCATATTATTACTATTATCACTGTTATCATTATTGCATGTTACAGAATTTACACATTTTGGATTTACTACTGGAAAATTGATAATATTTTGACAAAATTTCTTCTTGTGTGTTTCCTCTAATTATAGGATTAGTTGAAGTGGATCAAATGAGAGAAAATTCAAATGAATTGAGTTGACTTCTCATCAGCTTGTCTAATAAAAATGTAGGTAAAATAGCAGATTAAATGTTATAGTAAAAATAATAGCTTGAAGTTAACCACAAGTATCTCAATTAACTGTATGTATATTGTACCCAATTATTATAAGTAATTTTTATAATTTATGTATATTTCTTTCTGAAAAAATCAGCACTTCAATTTTATTATGTTTTTCAAGACTTGGAATAAGCAGTGGTAGCTTATTGACCAGCACATTTTTCAACTGTGTCCCCAAATGGCTTTGCTATCAAGAGATAAGAGGTGGGTTTAAATATCTCTATTTCTCTGCTCAGATTTTTTTCTAGAATAATGTCAAACTAGGCTAAATCTAAATAATCAGTTTATAAATATTTGCATAATGTAAGTATGAGTGAGTAAAAGTAATTGGAAGGAGAAAAAGTTAAGAAGGTATAAGACATTTTACTTCTTTCACATAGTTTTTTTAAAGAGGTAAATAAGACTTCAATGAGACACTTCAAGACAAAATATATTTAATAACAAGTGAATAGTTGTTAGCTTCACATGCATCTACTACAGCAAAGTACACAAATTAAAAAAAAACAAGCAAACAGCTGCTCACAGATATAGATATACCATATATACCATATATATATTCTTTTTTCATACATGCCATCCTGCATACAAGTATCCTAAAAATATGTGGCAGTTGCATAGAGTTGAAGACTGTAAGGAAAATTAGGGTAAAATTTTATTGAACAGAAAACAATGCCTTGTATATAGCAGACCTTTAGAATTACTGGATTCTGAAACTGTGGGAGCTATTTTTTAATCCTGTTAACTGTAGATAACTGATAATATTACAAAATTGTTCTTGTCTATAAACATACAAATTAATTCTGTGTTGGGAGACAATCTTGACTCCCTACATTTATTTCAGTACATCTGATCTACAAATGTTCTATTCAACAGGATTTCCTGTTTTACACTTGCCAATTTCCTCTTTCATGAGTTAAAATCTTTAATACATCCTCATTCTTATATCTTTAAGCTAGTCATATTTTAACTTTTTAATAAATATCGTAATGAGGCTCATGTTTATTTTATTATTCTACTCTACCATGCACAACATGTATCTTCCATGTCATAATCTAAGATGTCTGTTCCAGCTCCTACTATTCTATCCACATTCCATTCAGAAGGATCAAGGGAAAGCTGAGAAAAGGCCAACCCCCTTTGCTTTTTGGTCACAGATTTCATGCCCAGTCTCTTCTCACTAGCCAGAAGTAAGTCAAGCAGCATATTTTGGCAGAAGAAACTGGACTAAGTTATCTTTATCCAGCAAGCCACCTGACCAGCATTGAACTTTGAATTCTATTACAAAATAAATAAATAAATAAAATAAAATAAAAGGAACAACAGACACTGGTGAATAATTGGCAGTCTTTACAAGTAGTTTTATGGGGTGAATAAAAAAGCCTTAACCTCCCTCTCAGCCCGATGAATCTTTAAAGAGTCTTCATCCTAACTCTTGGGACCTGACCTCCCTTTTCTTAGAGCATTTATTTAGAAAACTTGTATGTGGCCTCTCTGCCTGTTTGAGATGAATATCTTTTTAAAAAGCCTCTTACCAGTTTTACAATCAGGAATGTTTCTAAGACCTGGGAGCTGTCCCTTTGAAATGAAATCTCTGTGGGAGAATAGGAGCCTTATTCTGATGGGCACCAATTAGCAAACACATATGGCCTAATGACAGAGAAAACATATGCAAACTCAGAAATACCTCAACATGCTCTGCACATCCCATTGATCAACTTCCCCCCACTAATGTCCTCCAGTACTTTCCCACTAGCTTACCCTCCTGGTTAAAAATCCTACCTGCCTTTTGGTCAGCAGAGCTGAGCTCAGAGTGTGGTCTGATGTCTCTTTCCTACTGAAATAACATTACATAAAAGTTTTGCTTGCCTGTGTAACGTCATCCCATGCAATTTTTCCTTTGTCTAGGGATTTGGAGGAAGCAGGCATAACAATGTGCTAAACTTATCTGGGAAGACATCTTCATGGAGAAAAAAGATTGATTTGTGTTCAAAGATTAGTAAGATACTGGATAAATGGAGAATTACAGAGATTCATATACCTGATAAAAAAATAGTGAGTAATCTAGTTCCAAAAGTTTCTTCTAACATAACGACTGAACCATGTAAGGTTCATAAAGTCAAATGCAGGCAAGGTAATGCATGAAGTAGCCCAGTGTAAACCGAATGGCTTAATAGGGACTGTAAACTAGACGGCTCATGCCCTTTCTGAGAAGATAGCCTTTTTCAGGCTCATATAGTGGCTGTCATGTTGTCAAAATTTTTAATTTTTCAAAATGAACTAGAATATGGATTTACATTTTAATTTCTAATTTCATCCATATATAACTAATTCAAAGTTAGAAGAATAAGTGAAGCTATAAACAACTGCTAGGCTACACAAAGTTTGCTTTATTTTGTATCTTCTTTTAGTTAAATAATACTTGAAGCATAAAGTAGTAAAAGGAAAAGTGGGTTTAATTGGGAAGTGAGCTACTTCCTAATTTTGTCATCTTGGGCCACTGGATTAATTTTTCTGCATCTCAGCTTCTTTGCCTGAAATCTGGATAACTATTACATAGGGTTGGTGTGTTCATATTGAGACAATATTAATAAAGGTGTTTGGAAAATGATACTGTGTAATATAAATACAAAGTATGTGTTACAAGAGAGTTTATAACATAGAAATTAAGCATGTAGACGTGTAAGTATGTAGGCAGATATTTGTCAAGTAGCTTTCAAAAGCCATATAACATCCGATCTACAAAATGAATATGAAATACCATCTATTTCGCAGTGCTGTGCTGAGGATGAAATGAGAGAACCCACATTAAAGTTTTTTAGTGCGGTTTGTACTAACTGCACAAAGTCTGACTATCGGTAGGAAGAGGAATAGGACATAGCATAACATAAACCATAATTTTTCTGTCACCCAGGAATAATCACACCTTCTTGAAACTAGCTAAAGTTAGAGAAAAAAATTAAAAAACAAGAAATTGAACCACAAAGATTGCCAATTATTCTGTGGAATATTAGTGCTCATTTTATGCTGATGCTGCCTCAATGTTAATTAGGAATCCAGAGTCTTCCTTTGTGCACATAATGAATATTCCTTCTCATGCTCTACTTGTTTGTCCCTGACGATTACTAAATTAATTACTTCAAATCTGAGCTCACACCAGTTTTTAACCCTTCCTGTTTGTTCTAAATGTGGAGTTTTAATTTGATACTCCGAAGAGTTTTTAATATTGGTCTAAGTATTTAAATAAAACATCTATAAAAAATCATTAATGGTCTATGGAACAAAACTGTGTAGCAGACACAGGAAGATTTGAAAATGCAGGTCCTACAAAAAAATAAAATTTGATCAAAAGATGTCAATTTAATTTGTTTGATATTGGTATTTCTTGGCCTCTGTATTCACACAACACTCAAGCTTGAAATAAAAAATAACTCTGAGAAATATGAAATCCACTATTTATTCGGTTGAAAACTAGTAATGATTGAAATTCATTAAATTAATATGAAGACATAAATTTAATATAATAAGCAAATTTTATCTTGGGGGTCAACTGAGTGCATGTGTGCTGGTGTGTGTGCATGAACAAATAAGTGGTTATTAAAGTGAAATATCAGAAATTTTTATGGCTGATAATAAAATCACCTGGAAATTTTTAATAATCTCTTCTATGAGTCTGCTAGGGCTGCCATAACAAAGTACCATATACTGAGTGGCTTAAACAACAGAAATTTATTTCTCATAATTCTTGAACATGGGAAGTACAAAATGAAGGTGCTGGCAGAGTTGGTTTTTAGTGTGGCCTCTTTCTTTGGCTTGCAGATGTCTGTCTTCTCACTGTGTCCTCACATGGCCTTTCCTCTGTGTGCACACAGTCGTGGTGTCACTTCCTCTTCTCATAAGGACACCAGTATGGCCTCATTTCATCTTAATTACCCCCTTAAAGGCCCTATCTCCAGCTATAGTTACAATGAGGATTAGGGCTTCAGCATATGAGTTTTCAGGGAGTACAATTCAGTCTATAATACCTTGTAAAAAAAAAAAAAAGTCAACATCGTCTTCATAATAGTTTACTTAATAGCTTGAATTGTGACTTCCCAATCAACTATTTTGTCCTAGCCCATGAATACTGTGTGTGTACATATATTATAAAATATAAATATAATAATAAATAATAAACATAATAATATAAAATACATATTTTATTCCCTTGACTCTTAGTTATGTGAGTCATACTTTGGAGCAAATAATTCTTTTACTTGATGTTTTGATGTTGGTTTAGACTAGGAGAGATATGATATCTCACTTGGTGAATAACACATTTTTGTTTTTGATTTGCATTACTTTGAGAGCACAATCACATTCATTAATAACTTGGCACCAAAGAAGGCTCTTGCACTGTCATAGCACTTAGGAAAATGTTATTTACATAAAAGATATATTTTTTACAATTTCTTAATTGGTTGGATAAGAACATAGGCCTATCTAAAATCATAGAGCCAATATCCTAAACAACAAACCTTTTAAAGTACTGTTTCATGTATTACATTTCCCCAAACAATAGCAACTGTATTATGTATCATGAGGAAATTGAAAAGTTAAATAATACAATAATGTGCTTAGCTTCACAGAATCTTCCTGAGATCTCCTGGGGAAATGTGCCCTTGTAATAGACAACCTCCCTCCCATGTTCCATATTGAGACAGGTCATCGATTTCCTAAAATTGGCTAGATTAAAGAAACATGTTCTCTCATAATAATGAACAATGTTTTTATATTTGACTACTACATCATCAAGAAAAACTCAATTGAATGTATTTATTATTTATTTTCCCACAGTAATGAAGTAGCAAAATGGACAACATACTAATGATAATCTATCTGGATTTGAGGAAAGCTTTTATTCTCTTAACAAAGCTGATTGATCTGCAAGGACAGCATGAGGGTAGAAGAAGAAATCTATTGAAATGAATGAGACATAGTCTCAAGTGTGGAGATAGACATTGTCAATAAAAGGATTAAAAAATAGTCAATCAAACAATCCCCTTCCCCAAAAAATGCAACCTGACAGATTAGATAGCAGAGGATATCCAATTATGTACAGTTTTAGGTAGGATCACCTTTGCTAAGGTTTGACTGTGAGAAACATCTTTCAACAAAGAAAAATAAAAATGTAATAAATAGTCAGATTAAGTTAAAACAATGCATTTAAGTTGTTACTTTCCCAATTGTTTCTGTAAGTAAGGAATTGGTTGGCTGAAATTTACATTGAAAATGGGTCTTGATATATTACACAACGCTTTACAACTTGTGATGGTTAATTTTATGTATAAACTTGACTGGGTCACAGGATGCCGAGATTTTTTTAATATTACTTCTGGATATGTCTTTGAGGGTGTTTCTAGAAAAGTTTAGCATTTGAATTAGTGGACTGAGTAAAGCAGATGTCCAATATGGGTAGCCCTCATCCAACCCATCAAAGATCCAAATTGAACAAAAGTACAGAAAAAGGTTTAATTCTTTTTGCCTGAATGCTGAGACATAATTCTTCTCCTCTGGACTGTGATCTATACCAACAGCACTTCTGATTCTCAGGAGTGGAGTGGAATGGAATTTATTCCACTAGCTCTCCTGGGTCTCCAGGTTCCAGCTATTGAGACTTCCTAGCTTTCATAATTGTATGAGCTAATTCCTTACAACAAATTTCATTCTACATTTACATATTCTATATTTACAAAGTTCTGTTTCTCTAGGGTTTTCTCTAGAAAACCCTAACTAATACTAAACTGGAATAATCAGAAAACCCCCTTTAAAATGGCTAAAAAATTGAGAAAATTTATTTTCTCACCTAAAGATCTCAGACATAATTTGATAAGCAATTCAATAATATTATGAAGGACCACAATTATTTCCATCTTCCTATTCTACCATTCTTATTATCAGCCTATTCTTCCTAAGGCTTTATAAGTAAGAAATTAGTTGGCTGAAATTTGTAACTTCCCTCATGGTTGCCCATGTCTGCCGTTTTTGGGGGGTAACAGACAGACACAAACAGCAGATACACTAATGATCAAGAAAACATGCTTTTCTGTGTCTGCTATTAGGAATGAGAAAATGCCTCCAAGTGCCTAATATATTTTAATTTATGCCTCCTTGGACATAACTAGATTACATGTCCATTCCTACATCAGCCACTGGCAAGAAAAAAGAGATTTATTTCACTGTCTACAAACTGTCTGGGATGACAGGCATTTTGTGAGGTCTACCACCACGACCCTAGAGGTCATGGTATTTTATATGCAAACATGGAGGTATTTCATATGCAAACAAAATTTCGGATATTTTCAAAATATTTTATTGCTTAAATTTTATTTTACTTTTTTACAGAGAGAGTATTGCTATGTTGCCAGGCTGGACTTGAACTCCTTGGCACAAGCAGTCCTCCTGCTTTAGCCTCTCAAGTAGCTGGTACCATAGGCACACACAACTGCACCTGGCTCAAAATGTTTTATAGCAAACTTCAGACTGTATTGTATGTTATTAGAGATATAACAGGTCTACAGTGATCAATTTGGTGACATATATAGTAAGCTTTAAGTTTTAGAGTAAAAGCTCAAGGCAGCTGAAAGTATTTAAGCAATTCTGAATTGCGTGTAGTTTGAATTATTTTATGCATAATGGAGCAATCATTTACTTTTTCACTTTTCACAGAGGAACTCAATTATTCCAGTTCTCCATTTTGTTCATTTATGTCCTCTCTATGTCTGCACTTATTCACTTGAATCATCTATGCATTCTTTCTTTTTTCCAACTTTTAATCAGCATTTACTTCTGTGATAGCCACTGTGCTGACCTGCTAAGCATTCCTTAACCTTCTGATTTTTCTTTATAATTCTACACTCTCATTTAGCTTTCCCCTTATGTAACTCTAATTCTTTGTACATTTCCTATATTGTGGAATCATTTTTATAGGATTTTTTCCTATACTCAAATTAATAAAGAATTACATTTTAAAATTGTATTCTTTTTCAAAGATATTCTGTATGTATGCCAATGAAAAGGTATTTCAAAATGGAGATATACAAAAATTCAGAGAATGTAGACTGGTGTTTCTTTTAATTATTTTTACTTAGATATACTATTGCTGGTCTTCTGGAGAAATAAATTACATCATATCTGTTATCTGCAGATTTAGCTATTATCAATCATTACCAAGAAAAAGGGCCCTTTTCTCCAATAACTCTTTCAGCCTCCTATATTTCTATAGAGTATTTCCAGACTTTTCGTGAAAAGTATAGCTATTGGGACCTGACATAGCATACAATATATTCATTATACATTATCTGTGCATTTATTAATTAATCTATTAACATTTGCTTCAAAGGAGAAAGGTAAGGATATCCCTGTAAATGTAGAGGATCTGGAATTAGCACTCAAAAATTTCAGACATTTAGACATATGTTTCTGGGCCTGGTATTTCAGTGATTATTGTCAAGCCAGTAAAGCTGCTATTCAATCTTGTCGTGTCCTTACTTAATGCAAGGCTGATGTAGGAAGAGCTGCTATTACATTTTAAAGCAGTGTATTAGGTAAAGGATCTATGAATCTCACTGAGGTCTGTCAAAATTGAGCAGCTAATAATCCTACAGACAGCCTAGAAAGCACAGTGCATGTGAGCCCAGGGTGAAAAGTTTATCTTTATTACCCTTTTTAAAGTATCTGTCTATTTTATTGAATTGCACAAGTTAGATAACCCTGTGGCCACATGATCTATGCTTGGGATAGAGAAAAATAAGTAGACCTTCTCAGATTATTTATTGCTGTTGACAAAGCTAAACTTTCCAATAAGACATCACTTATTTTAGTGTAAAGAGCAAAGAAGTAAGAATCAAAATACCTGAGTTTTAAAAAACATCTTCTTACTAGCTTTGTAATTGTGGTATGCACATTTGTCAGGTATTACTTGGTTGGAAGAAATAGAAATCTTGAGGGTAAACTCAGGTAAAAAGAGTGAAGATTGGTTATTCGAATTAACCAAATAGAGCCAAGTCTTCTAAACAATTGAAACTTTTATTCCTCCTTGGACCTAAGCCCCATTACTCCAATTTCCTTCTCAGGTCTTGTGGGAACTCCAACACTAGGGTCACCCTTAGGATACATAAGATTCTCAGCAAAAGTTTATTTGTAGGCCTCATATTCTTTGCTGTCAAACACCTTGTTTCTGGATAATTTTACATTAATAAGAAAAAGGTAGCAATGCTATGTTATTCCCAGCAGTATGGCTTTTTGGAACCTGTTTGTAATGAAGCAATGTATATCTTCTTGCTTCTCAAGTGTTCTAATTTAACATATTTCATGCTGGTTACATCACTAATCCTGACCCAACTTTATTCTTCCTGCCTCCTGTGAATACTAGGTTTCACTAACTCCTTCAGAAGCTGTTACTGAGCCTCACTGATGATGGTCACAAATGCAAGTCTTCCACAGACTCTGTATAAATGTGAACAATGATATGTTAAATTTACTGTATGTAATTTTAAAGTGTAAAAACACAATAATGCATCTTCCAACCATGTTCCTATTGAAATGTTTAGATGTGTTTTGTATGTTTTGGAGGTTTAAGCTCTTATTCCAATATTTTGTTGCTTAAGGGAAGCATCTTGGTCTAGTATAGACAACAATTGTTTGCATTTAAACTCATGTTTAATCTGTAGAATAAATACAATATTAATTGTTATTAAGTGTTTAGTAGGTTCATTACTTTTCAAGAACTACTACTTCTAATTTAAGTCTTATGAGATAATCTATGAGATAGGCATTTTATTTTTATTAATAAAATGAGACAGAGATGCTTAAAGAAGAAAATCACTGTCATTGAAATCAAATAACTTTAATGTATCTGATAATAATTTATCTGAAAATGATTTGGGGATAAAGTATATGATGTTGAAATTAAAAACAGTCTCACACTCCGATATCAAATACCAGATGTCAATATGTATGATTAAGAATTTAGCATATTTCATCACATTTGAAATGCTGTATTTAGTTGGAAAGATAAACGTAATATATGACAATGTTATGGACTGATTGTTTCCTCCCTAAATTCATATGTTGAATTTCTAAACTCTGATGTGTTTATCAGGAGGTAGAGGTAGTTAAAGGAGGTATTTAAGGTTAACCGCGGTCATAAGAGTGGGGCCCTAATTCGATAGGACTGGTGTCCACATACGAGAAAGAGACACAGGAGTATGAGCACAAAGAGAAAAGATCATGAGAGGACACACAGTGAGAAAGTAGCAGTCCGAAAGCCAGGAAGTGACGCCTAGTCAGAAAACAAGCCTGTTGGCATCCTATTTTGGACTTCTAGTCTCCAGAACTGATAGAAAATAAATTTCTTTGGTTTAAGCCTCCCTGTATGTGATATTCTGTTACAGCAGCCTGAGTAGACTAATACAGACAATTAACCAACCTTGCAGTATTTCACATCTTTTGACATTTTTATTAAAGGTTTTTAAAGACTCAATGAAAATAAATTTATAGTTTCAAATTTTAGTAAAATAATTCAAATTGTTAGGTCTTATTAATGAGTTTTGTGCTCATAATTGTGAACTATATCTTGCAAATAAGTACAGTATAAATTAAAACAATATTCTTATATTATTTTTAATATTCTACCATGTCCAGGTAAAAGCATGTTTTCTCTAACTTTACATTATTATTTTATAGTAATAAATTTGAAATCATCAGAGAAAGTCCAGAGAAGATAAGTGATTTGTTAAAGGCCAGGGTTATGTTCTACCAAATATGAGATTATAACCAGTCTACTACAATCAGTTAGTATTCTTTTCTGATGCTTCTTACTTTCCTTCTTATACAATGTATTTTATGAAAGAAATAAGAAACTGAGTTAAGTTTTATATAGTAGTGAAAAATGAGCAAAAATGATGGCTTCTAGGAGACTTTAATAAATAACAACCATATTTACTATTTGGGAACATCAATGCTGGTAACATTTTTATGTTACAATCTTTTGCATTATAGCATGCCATTTATCCACTCCCTTACTCCAAGGGATAGATTTTCTTTGTAAAATGATCAACTGTAAAATAACAGTAATTCTAGCAGACAAAATGGACAAACCCAGAAATTTTAGTGGCTTAATGCATCGACAATATATTTCTGATGAAACTACTATGAGTTGGAGATAAGGCAGCCCTCCTCCAACATTTGAATCATGTGGTCTCCAAGATTAACACAGGAAAAAATAGATAGTATAGAGAAACAACGGCCCTTACCTTGGGCGACACATCATTTTTACTCTCAGTTTATTGACAAGAACTAGTCAAATTACTGCAATCTAACTATACAAGTGCCTATTAAGTATGGTAAGGAGGCTGCTATGGACACAACTGCGCTCTTCCCAAATTCATATGTTGAAGCCCTAACTCTCTATGTGGCTGTATTTAGAAATAGAACCTTAAAAAACAAGCTAGTTAATTATGGTTAAATGTGGTTATAAGGGTAGGACCCTGTATCATTATAAGAGACACCAGAGAGCTCACTCTCAACCCAAGTGTACAGAGAAGACAAATGAGTCTGTAGTCAAATGGCAATTGCTTTCAAGCAAAGAGAAGACCCCAAAATGAAACCTAGCTTGCTACCATCTTGGTCCCAGACTTCCCACACTACTAAACTGTGAGAAATATATTTCTGTTGTTTAAGCAACCCAGTCTGTGATATTTGTTTATGGCAGCCTGAACAGACAAAGACAGGGAAAGAAATAAACACTTGGTAAGTTGTCTCTCTCCTTATTTTGTTTTGTGATTATTGTTATTGTTATTATTGTTTTAGTTTACAGTGTCCTGTATATTAGAAATCAGATATAAAGCAGATTATATTCTTTGATTAGAAATTTTCTCTGTCTAAAGTAAATCTATCATAGATAAGTACACTTTGTATTTAGAGAAATTTTGCAACACGTAGCTGTGATTTTGGGTCAGGATAGCCAGCACAGTTTATTAGTTAAAAGCATCGACTCTGCAATCAATCCATCTATATTTGAATTCTAGTTCTAGCACCTTTTAGCTAAATTGCTTTGGAAAATCACCTTAGTTCCTGGTGCATCAGTTTTCTCATCTGTAACATATGGATTAGAATTTAAATAAGTCGCAGGGTTTTTATACAAGTTAAATGTGTTAATATTTGAAAAGTATGTAGAGTAACACCTGGCACAAAGTAAGTGCTATCTGTTAGTTACTAAGTAAAAATAAATAAATAAATAATTGGCTTGTATGAGGAAATGAGACATGCAAACTACTGTTCTGAAGGTACAAAAGCAGCTTGGTTTTTGATATCAGAGTCCAATTAACTCAATTTTCAATTTTATTCTCAAACATTTATGACACCTTAGAGAACAGTGAAGTCTCATGATGTACTCTATATAAAAAGGTATTTGACAGCCAAATATATCTGAGAAATTCTGCATATAAAAGCTGTTGACAAAGAAGTCATTCAGAAGAGAAACTGTTTCTCTTCCAAATTTGTTCAGCCAAGAGCTTTTCAAACTTATTTGCACACGGATCCTTTTTGTAATACATTTGAACATACCAGGAAACTTAATGTTTTTGGAACACACTCTGGGAAATGCTGTCATAGAAAATCCTAACATGTATAAGAAACAATACAAAATATGACTCAGATAAATGGAATATCATGAAGTAGATAGAAAATTACCAGAATCTGAAGCTACAATATACATTGTGATTGGAGTACATGAAAAAGTAGCAGGAAGACCTAACTGGAAGAATCTTTCTGTAGCTTACAAATTAAGCACATGGTCAAAAGTCAGAGTAAACACAAAGATGGCTTGATATTGAATTGCAAAGTTGGGTTATTGTATTTGAAACACTTATGCCTAAAGTGAGTATCAGCCTAGAAATGGAACTGAGGTCATACATCAAAGTTTCAAGTAATCACCCATTAGAGAATGGTCAAAAAACTTCTTTAAAGGGTCAGATAGTAAGTACTGCAAGTTTTGTGTTATATGGTTTTTATCTTACCTACCTGATGTTACCACTGTAGCAGTGAAAGCAGCCCTAGAAAATACCTAAACAAATGACCATAATTGTGTTCAAATAAGACTATCTCTGATTACTAGAGTTTGAATTTCATATAAGTTTCAAACTATAAAGTGTTATTCCTCCTCTGATTTTTTCAAACAATTAAAAATGTAAAAACAATTCTTAGCTTACAGAGTGTACAAAAACAGACAGTAGGCAGGATTTAGCCTGTAGTTTGCTCAGCTCTCTTTTAAGAAGAAAAAGTTCAAATAATTGGGTAGTATACGTGTGGAGGGGAGAAGTGGAGATGGTGAATGGGTACAAAAATATAGTTAGAATGAGTAAAATCTAGTATTTCATAGCATGAAAGGGTGACTACAGTCAGCAATAATTTATAGCACTTTAAAATAACTAAAATAGTATAATTAGAATGTTCATAACACAAAGAAATGGCAATGCTTGAAGTGACAGATACCTCATTTACCCTTGGTGATTGTTACTCATTGTATGCTTATATCAAAAGATCTCATGTACCCCATAAATATATATACCCACTATGTACACATAAAAATTAATTTTTTAAATAAAGAAGAAAAACTTTAGTTATGAGAACATCTAATAAGTCTAATACAAGAAGCCAATTTTAATATTATTAGGCTCTACTTTGGAGTGAACAATGTAACTGATTTAAGACATATTCGCTTCAGAGCATAAGCATCTAATACAATTCAAACATTTTTAAAGAGGACATAACCCTGTATTTGAAGACTGTATTCAAACACAAATGGGTAATGTTTAAATTAAAAATGAGGTTCCAAGGAAAATGAAGTAAATGAGATATTGTGTGGAAAGCACATACTAGTTCCTGTATATGTGAAGTTCAGTGTACAATGAAATTTTCAGAGTACAGCAGTGTAAATTGGAAGAAACTTATCCCCTAAGAAGATTTGTTTATGATATGAAAAGTACTCTATCACTTGGGACTACCAAAGCACTCATTTGAAATATGCATGCTTACTGTGCATCTTAATGGGCTTAATTGAAGAGTTTAATAAATTTAGATCTTGTAGAAGTAATTTAAAAAGTGATTGATAATGCTAATAATACGGTGAAGCAGTAAAAATCTAGAAGTAGATAATTATATGGATATCTTGGGAGGTTGTAAGTACTTATGACACTGGTTATTGTCAGCTTAAAACAAAACATCTGGATGCCAAGTTAAGTATCCAGTCACTTATGCCAAAGTTTTCATGTTCAGGGCAAACATCTGAAAGATTCCATGCAATATTTATTTTTTATTTGAACTTGTAGTGCTAATAGGTTACACTACAATGAAGCCCCTATTACACAAATAAAAATGACTCAGATTTTCTAAACTGCCTTTTGTGATATACACAATTAATTTCATCCTAAAAATGTAGTAGTTTATGTATTTAAAAATAACAATGATGAATATAGTAGAAGTAGGAACATTGAAAGCCTACACTGATTGACACGTTGTGTTCTGCAGTCTCCTGGTTCTCCAACACAGAACCCATATCTAGGCAGGCAAAGGGTGACAGTGAAAACTGAGCCATCATATTTTGGGTAGCACTGAGAGAGCTATTTGATGGCTCAGTTTAAGACCCAATGGGCCAATGAAGACATTAAAAGACAAGTTTAAAATTTTCTTGAGACAAATGAAAATGGGAACACATCATATCAAAACCAATGGGATAGAGCAAAAGAAGTTCCAAGAGGATAATTTTTAGCAATAAAGGCCTACCTCATCCACGAAGAAAGATCTCAAATAAACAACCTAATTTAGCACCTTAAGGAACCTAAACCAAAATGAATAGAAGAAAGAAAATAATAATAATTAGAACAAAATAAATTGAGACTAAACAAATACAAAAGATCAACATAAAAATAGATTTTTTTTGAAAAAATAAACAATGTTGACACAGTTTTAGCAAAACTAGCTAAAAAAGAAAGATTTGAATACATAAAATCAGAGATAAAGAGGGGACATTACAACTGATACCACAGAAATACAAATGAACATAAGATACTATTATGATCAATTGTATGTCAAAAAACTGGGTGACCTAGAGAAAACAGATAAATTCCTGGACACATACAACCTAACAAAACTGAATGAGGAAGAAATAGAAAATCTGAACAGATCAATAATGAGTAACAAGATTGAATCCGTCATAAAAATCTTCCCATCAAAGAAAAACCCACGACCTGATATCTTTACTGCTGAATTCTATCAAATATTTAAAGAAGAACTAATACCAATTCTACTGAAACTATTCTGAAAAATTGAAGAGAACAAAATGCTTCCAAATTATGTCTATAAGGTCAGCATTACTCCGATATCAAAACCAGACAACAATACAACATAGAAAGAAAACAACAGGTCAATTCTCCTGATGAATAGAAATGCAAAATCCTCAGCAAAATACTGGCAAACGAAATTTCACAGAACATTAAAAAGATCATTCACCATGATCAAGGGGGAGTCATACCAGGGTTGCAAGAAGGTTCAACATAAACAAATCCATAAACTTGATACATCACATTAAAAGAATGAAGTGCAAAAACTGTATGGTAATCTCAACAGATACAGAAAAAGTACTAGTAAAATTCAACTTTTACATTTTCATGATAAAAACTTTCAAGTCGGTTGTAGGAGGAATGTACCTCAAACAATAAAGGCCATACATGACAAATACACAGCTAATATCATACTGGACAAAGAAATGTTGAAAGCTGTTTCTTTAATATTTGGAATGAGACAAACATGTTCACTTCTGACACTTAATATTCAACATAATACTGGAAATCTTAGCCAAAGCAATCAGGCAAAAGAAAAAAAATTACAAGCATCCAAAATTGGAAATGAAGAAGTTAAATTGTCCCTGTTTGCAGATGACATGGCCTTATATAGAGAAAACCCTAAAGACTTTAGTAAAAATGGTTAGAACTAATAAGTGAATTCAGTAAATTTGCAAGATCCAAAATTAACACAAAAAATCAGTAGCGTTTCTATATGCTAGTAGCAAAGTATCTGAAAAATAAGTAAGGGAAAAAATCCTACAGCTAATAAAATGTATTTAGGAATAAATTTAACAAAGGAAGTAAA
Source organism: Pongo abelii (assembly GCF_028885655.2). Classification (NCBI taxonomy): domain Eukaryota; kingdom Metazoa; phylum Chordata; class Mammalia; order Primates; family Hominidae; genus Pongo; species Pongo abelii. The sequence continues at coordinate 50,681,535 of NC_071988.2, read as the reverse complement.
AAAATCTCTGCACTGAAAACTATAAAACATTGATGAAATAAATTGTGCAATAAATGAAAATATACGTCATGGTCATGGGTGTGAAGAATTAAAATTATTAAAATGTCCATACTACCCAAAGTTATCTAGATATTCAAGCAATCCCTATTAAAATAGCAATGACATTTTTCACAGAAATAGGAAAAGCAATTCTAAAATTCATATGGAACCCTAAAAGACCCCAAATAGCCAAAGCAATCTTGAGTGAAAAGAACAAAGCTGGAAGCGTAAAGCTACCTGACTTTAAAATATGTTACAGATCTACGGTAATTAATCAGGATGGTACTGGTATAAAAATAAATACATACTTCAATGCAAGAATATAAAGAACACAAATAAATCCATGTACTAAGAGACAGACAACTGATTGTTGACAAGGGTGACAAGAACTCATGGAGAAAGGACAATTTCTTCAATAAATGGTGCTGGTAATCTCTATATTTATATGCCAAAGAATAAATCTAGACAAAATTGAACTTCAAATGGATTAAAGACTTAAATGTAAGACTTCAAATGATACAACCACTAGAAAAAAACATAGGGAAAACAGTTTATGACATTGATCTGGACAAGATATTTTTGGGGTCAGAACCCAAAAGCACAGACAATAGCAAAAATAAACAAATTATATACAAACTACAATCTTGTGCACAGCAAGGGAAACAATCGAGAGTGAAATGACAACCACAGAATGGAAGAAAATATTTGCAAACTGTGCATATGACAAGGGGCCTATTTCCAGAATATATAAGAAACTCCAATTGAATAGCAAAAAACTCAAATAATCCAATTAAGAAATGGGCAAAAGACCTGAATCAACATTTCTCAGAAGACATAAAAATGGCCAACAAGTATATGAAAAAATGTTCAGCATCACTCACCAAGGAAAGGCAAATCAAAACCACAATATCACTTCACCCCAATTATAATGACTATTTTTAAAAGACAAAAAAATAACGAATGCTGATGCAGATGTGGAGACAGAGGAACTCTTATAAACTGTTGATGGGCATGTAAATTAACATAGCTATTATGAAAAATAGTAAAAATCTTCTTCAAAAAATTAAAAATAGAATTTACATATGATCCTGCAATCCCACTACTAGTTATATACCCCAACAAAATGAAATCAGTATGTCAAAGAGCTATCTGCACTCCCATGCTTATTGCAGTACAATTAATAGCCAAGATATAGAATCAAGCTAAGTGTCAATCAATGGATGAATGGATAATACAATTGTTATACACACACACACACACACACACACAATGGAATACTATTCAGCCATAAAGAGAAAAGAAATTCTGTCATTTGAGGCAACATAAATAAACCTTGAAGACATTGTATCAAGTGAAATGAGTCAGGCACAGAAAGACAAATAACACATGATCTCACTCATATGTCTAATCTAAAAAAGCTGATCGCATAGAAGTAGAAAGAATAATGAATACCAGAGCCTGAGGAGAGCAAGAGGAAGGAGGGAAAGGGAGAGATTGGTCAATGGGGTACAAAGTTACAGTTAGATAGAAGGAATGAATTCTAGTGTTTTATTGAAAAGTAGGGTGATTATGGTTAACAACATGGTATCGTATATTTCAAAATAGCAAGAAGAGAGGATTTTAATCTTTTCAGCATGAAGAAATCATAAATGCATTGGGTGATGGATATGTTAGATAATCTGATTTGGTTTTTGCACAATGTATACATTTATCAAATCATTGCAAGCACTTCATAAATATGCACAATTATTGTATGTCAAATTTTTATTTTTTATTTTTTTATTATACTTTAAGTTCTAGGGTGCCTGTGCACAACGTGCAGGTTTCTTACATGTGTATACAAGTGCCATGTTAGTATGCTGCACCCATTAACTGGTCATTTACATTAGGCATTTCTGCTAATGTTATCCCTCCACCATCCCCCCACTCCATGACAGGTCTCAGTGTGTGATGTTCCCCACCCTGTGTCCATGTGTTCTCATTGTTCAATTCCCACCTATGAATGAGAACATGCTGTGTTTGGTTTTCTGTCCTTGAGATGGTTTGCTCAGAACGATGGTTTCCAGCTCCATCCATGTCCCTACAAATGATGTGAACTCGTCCTTTTTTATGGCTACATAGTATTCCATGGTGTATATGTGCCACATTTTCTTAATCCAGTCTATCATTGATGGACATTTGGGTTGGTTCCAAGTCTCTGCTAATGTGAATAGTGCCACAATAAACATACATGTGCATGTGTCTTTATAGCAGCATGATTTATAATCCTTTGGGTATGTACCCAGTAATGGGATGGCTGGGTCAAATGGTATTTCTAGTCCTAGATCCTTGAGGAATGACCACACTGTCTTCCACAATGGTTGAACTAGTTTACAGTCCCTCCAACAGTGTAAAAGCATTCCTATTTCTCCTCATCCTCTCCAGCACCTGTTGTTTCCTGACTTTTTAATGATCACCATTCTAACTGGTGTGAGATGGTATCTCATTGTGGTTTTGATTTGCATTTCTCTGATGGCCAGTGATGATGAGCATTTTTTCATGTGTCTGTTGGCTGCATAAATGTCTTCTTTTGAGAAGTGTCTGTTCATATCCTTCGACCGCTTTTTGATGGGGTTGTTTGATTTTTTTCTTGTAAATTCGTTTAAGTTCTTTGTAGATTCTGGATATTAGCCCTTTGTCAGATGAGTAGATTGCAAAAATTTTCTCCCATTCTGTAGGTTGCCTGTTCAATCTGATGGTAGTTTCTTTTGCTATGCAGAAGCTCTTTAGTTTAATTAGATCCCATTTGTCAATTTTGGCTTTTGTTGCCATTGCTTTTGGTATTTTAGTCATGAAGAGCTTTCCCATGCCTATGTCCTGAATGGAATTGCCTAGGTTTTCTTCTAGGGTTTTTATGGTTTTAGGTCTAACATTTAAGTCTTTAATCCATCTTGAATTGATTTTTGTATAAGGTGTAAGGAAGGGATCCAGTTTCAGCTTTTTACATATGACTAGCCAGTTTTCCCAGCACCATTTATTAAATAGGGAATCCTTTCCCCATTTCTTGTTTTTGTCAGGTTTGTCAAAGATCAGATGATTGTAGATATGTGGTATTAATTCTGAGGGCTCTGTTCTGTTCCATTGGTCTATATCTCTGTTTTGGTACCAGTACCATGCTGTTTTGGTTACTGTAGCCTTGTAGTATAGTTTGAAGTCAGGTAGCGTGATTCCTCCAGCTTTGTTATTTTTGCTTAGGATTGCCTTGTCAATGCAGGCTCCTTTATGGTTCCATATGAATTTTAAAGTAGTTTTTTTCCAATTCTGTGAAGAAAGTTATTGATAGCTTGATGGGGATGGCATTGAATCTATAAATTACCTTGGGCAGTATGGCCGTTTTCACTATAGTGATTCTTACCCATGAGCATGAAATGTTCTTCCATTTGTTTGTGTCCTCTTTTATTTTGTTGAACCCTGGTTTGTAGTTCTCCTTGAAGAGGTCCTTCACATCCCTTGTAAGTTGGATTCACAGGTATTTTATTCTCTTTGAAGCAATTGTGAATGGGAGTTCACTCATGATTTGGCTCTCTGTTTGTCTGTTATTGATGTATAGAAACGGTTGTGATTTTTCCACATTGATTTTGTATCCTGCGACTTTGCTGAAGTTGCTTATCAGCTTAATGAAATTTTGGGCTGACACTATGGGGTTTTCTAAATATACAATCATGTCGTCTGCAAACAGGGACAATTTGACTTCCTTTTTTCCTAATTGAATACCCTTTATTTCTTTCTCCTGCCTGATTGCCCTGGCCAGAACTTCAAGCACTATGTTGAATAGGAGTGGTGAGAGAGGGCATCCCTGTCTTGTCCCAGTTTTCAAAGGGAATGCTTCTGGTTTTTGCCCATTCAGTATGATATTGGCTGTGGGTTTGTCATACTTATTATTTTGAGATACATTCCATCGGTACATAGTTTATTGAGAGTTTTTAGCATGAAACGTTGTTGGATTTTGTCAAAGGCCTTTTCTGCATCTATTGAGATAATCATGTGGTTTTTTTCCTTTGGTTCTGTTTATATGATGGATTACATTTATTGATTCGTGTATGTTGAACCAGCCTTGCATACCAGGGATGAAGTCAACTTGATTGTGGTGCATAAGCTTTTTGATGTGCTGCTGGATTCAGTTTGCCAGTATTTTATTGAGGATTTTTGCATCGATGGTCATCAGGGATATTGGTCTAAATTCTCTTTTTTTGTTGTGTCTTGGCCAGGCTTTGGTATCAGGATGATACTGGCCTCGTAAAATGAGTTAAGGAGGATTCCCTCTTTTTTTATTGTGTCTTGGCCAGGCTTTGGTATCAGGATGATACTGGCCTCGTAAAATGAGTTAAGGAGGATTCCCTCTTTTTTTATTGTGTCTTGGCCAGGCTTTGGTATCAGGATGATACTGGCCTCGTAAAATGAGTTAAGGAGGATTCCCTCTTTTTCTATTGATTGGAATAATTTCAGAAGGAATGGTACCAGCTCCTCTTTGTACTTTTGGTAGAAATTGGCTGTGAATCCATCTGGTCCTGGACTTTTTTTGGTTGGTAGGCTGTTAATTATTGCCTCAATTTCAGAACCTGTTATTGGTCTATTCAGGGATTCAACTTCTTCCTGGTTTAGTCATGGGAGGGTGTATGTGTCGAGGAATTTACCCATTTCTTTTAGATTTTTTAGTTTATTTGCATAGAGGTGTTTGTAGTATTCTCTAATGGTAGTTCGTATTTCTGTGGGATTGGTGGTGATATCCCCTTTACCATTTTTTATTGCATCTATTTGATTCTGCTCTATTTTCTTCTTTATTATTCTTGCTAGTGGTCTAACAATTTTGTTGATCTTTTCAAAAAACCAGCTCCTGGATTCATTGATTTTTTTGAAGGGTTTTTTTGTGTCTCTATCTCCTTCAGTTCTGCTCTGATCTTAGTTATTTCTTGCCTTCTGCTAGCTTTTGAATGTGTTTGCTCTTGCTTCTCTAGTTCTTTTAATTGTGATGTTAGGATGTGTATTTTAGTTCTTTCCTGCTTTCTCTTGTGGACATTTAGTGCTATAAATTTCCCTCTACATGCTGTTTTAAATATGTCCCAGAGGTTCTGGTATGTTGTGTATTTGTTCTTATTAGTTTCAAAGAACATCTTTATTTCTGCCTTCATTTTGTTATGTACCCAGTAGTCGTTCAGGAGCAGGTGGTTCAGTTTCCATGTAGTTGTGCAGTTTTCAGTGAGTTTCTTAATCCTGAGTTCTAATTTGGTTGCACTGTGGTCTGAGAGACAGTTTGTTATAGTTTCTGTTCTTTTACATTTGCTGAGGAGTGCTTTACTTCCAACTATGTGGTCAGTTTTGGAATAAGTGCAATGTGGTGCTGGGAAGAATGTCTAATCTGTTGATTTGTGGTGGAGAGTTCTGTAGATGTCTATTAGGTCTGCTTGATGCAGAGCTGAGTTCAATTCCTGGATATCCTTGTTAACTTGCTGCCACATTGATCTGTCTAACATAGACAGTGGCATGTTTAACTCTGCCATTATTATTGTGTGGGAGTCTAAGTCTCTTTATAGGTCTCTAAGGACTTGCTTTATGAATCTGGGTGCTCCTGTATTGGGTGCATATATATTTATAATAGTCAGCTCTTCTTGTTGAATTGATCCCTTTACCATTACATAATGACCTTCTTTGTCTCTTTCGATCTTTTTTGGTTTAAAATCTGTTTTATCAGAGACTAGGATGACAGCCCTGCTTTTTTTTGTTTTCCGTTTGCTTGCTTGGTAGATCTTCCTCCATCCCTTTATTTTGAGTCTATGTGTGTCTCTCCATGTGAGATGCGTCTCCTGAATACAGCACACTGATGGGTCTTGACTCTTTATCCAATTTGCCAGTCTGTGTCTTTTAATTGGAGAACTTAGCCCATTTACATTTAAGGTTAATATTGTTATGTGTGAATTTGATCCTGTCATTATGATGTGAGCTGCTTATTTTGCTCGTTAGTTGGTACAGTTTCTTCCTAGCATGGATGGTCTTTACAATTTGGCATGTTTTTGCAGTGGCTGGTACCAGTTGTTCCTTTCCATGTTTAGTGCTTCCTTCAGGAGCTCTTGTAAGGCAGGCCTGGTGGTGACAAAATCTCTCAGCATTTCCTTGTCTGTAAAGTATTTTATTTCTCCTTCACTTATGAAGCTTAGTTTGGCTGGATATGAAATTCTGAGTTGAAAATTCTTTTATTTAAGAATGTTGAATATTGGCCTCCACTCTCTTCTGGCTTGTAGAGTTCCTGCTGAAAGACCTGCTGTTAGTCTGATGGGCTTCCCTTTGTGGGTTACCCAACCTTTCTGGCTGCTCTTAACATTTTTTCCTTCATTTCAACTTTGGAGAAACTGACAATTATGTGTCTTGGAGTTGCTCTTCTCGAGGAGTAACTTTGTGGTGTTCTCTGTATTTCCTGAATTTTAATGTTGGCCTGCCTTACTCAGTTGGGGAAATTTTCCTGGATAATATCCTGAAGAGTGTTTTCCAACTTGGTTCCATTCTCCCCATCACTTTCAGGTACACCAATCGGACGTAGATTTGGTCTTTTCACATAGTCCCATATTTCTTGGAGGCTTTGTTCATTTCTTTTTTACTCTGTTTTCTCTAAACTTCTCTTCTCGCTTCATTTCATTCATTTGATCTTCAATCACTGATACCCTTTCTTCCACTTGATCGAATCAGCTACTGAAGCTTGTGCATGTGTCACATAGTTCTTGTGCCATGGTTTTCAGCTCCATCATGTCATTTAAGGTATTCTCTATGCTGTTTATTCTAGTTAGGCATTCGTCTAATCTTTTTTCAAGATTTTTAGCTTCTTTGCGATGGGTTCGAATATCCTCCTTTAGCTCGGATAAGTTTGTTATTACTGATCTTCTGAGGCCTACTTCTGTCAATTTGTCAAAGTCATTCTCCATCCAGCTTAGTTCCATTGCTGGCGAGGAGCTGCGTTCCTTTGGAGGATAAGAGGTGCTCTGATTTTTGGAATTTTCAGCTTTTCTGCTCTGTTTTCTCCCCATCTTTGTGGTTTTATCTACCTTTGGTCTTTGATGATGGTGACCTAGAGATGGGGTTTTGGTGTGGATGTCCTTTGTGTTTGTTAGTTTTTCTTCTAACAGTCAGGATCCTCAGCTGCAGGTCTGTTGGAGTTTGCTGGAGGTCCACTTCAGACCCTGTTTGCCTGGGTACCACGAGCAGAGGCTGCAGAACAGCAAATATTGCAGAACAACAAATGTTGCTTGACTGATCCTTCCTCTGGAAACTTTGTCTCAGAGGGGCACCTGGCTATATGAGGTGTCAGTCGGCCCCTACTGGGAGGTGTCTCCCAGTTAGGCTACTCGGGGGTCAGGGAACCACTTGAGGAGGCAGTCTGTCCGTTCTCAGATCTCAAACTCCCTGATGGGAGAACCGCTACTCTCTTCAAAGCTGTCAGACAGGGACATTTAAGTCTGCAGAAGTTTCTGCTGCCTTTTGTTCACCTATGCCCTGCCCTTAGAGGTGGAGTCTACAGAGGCAGGCAGGCCTTCTTGAACTGCTGTGGGATCCACCCAGTTTGAGCTTCCTGGCCACTTTGTTTACCTACTCAAGCCTCAGCAATGGCAGACGCCCCTCCCCCAGCCTCGCTGCTGCCTTGCAGTTCAATCTCAGACTGCTGTGCTAGCAGTGAGCAAGGCTCCATGGGTGTGGGACCCTCTGAGCCAGGCGAGGGATATAATATCCTGGTGTGCCGTTTGCTAAGACTGTTAGAAAAGCACAGTATTAGGGTAGAAGTGTCCTGATTTTCCAGGTACCATCTGTCACAGCTTCCCTTGGCTAGGAAAGCTAATTCTCTGACCCCTTGCACTTCCTAGGTGAGGCGATGCCCCGCCCTGCTTTGGCTCACACTTCATGGGCTGCACCCACTGTCCAACAAGCCCCTTTGAGATGAACCCAGTACCTCAGTTGGAAATACAAAAATCACCCGTCTTCTGAGTCCCTCATGCTGGGAGCTGTAGACTGGAGCTGTTACTCTTCAGCCGTCTTGGAACCCTCTGTATGTCAACTTTTTTAAAAACTAAAATAAGAAAGATTACATAAAAAAGTAATTTTGTGTAAAAAGGATAATAGAATTATACAACAATATTTGTGGGCCTGGTTAACCTGCAATAAGGATAAAAGAATTATACAACAGCATTTATGAGACTAGTTAACCTGCAAAAAGGATAAAAGAATTATACAACAGTATTTGTGTGACTAGTTAACCTGCAAAAAGGATAAAAGATTATACAACAGTATTTGTGCGACTAGTTAACAGTATTTTTGTGATTAGTAACACTGTAAAATATAAATTGTAAGTAGTTTCCAAATACATGATTTCAAATCAATTATGCCAATATTTATATATCTAAAAGAATATTATTTTTTCAGAATATTTAGTCATTTTATTCAGTCAAAAATCTGCATAAATTCTCCCTTTAAAGTTTATACACAGTATCCAGCAAAGCATCTTGCTTAAAGTATGTCTTTAGTGCATGCTTACTAAAGTCAAACAGTAACAAGTCCTATAGGAAAAATCTGTCATTTTTTAAAGAGCATTGTTTTGTATACTATAAAATTATCACTTTTGGAGATTAAATAGTTTAACTCTCCAGTCTTGACCTTATTTAATTCAAAATGTTACCGAATTGAATTAACCAGTGTATTAAGCAGAAAATACTTAAGTGCATTTTAACAGCTCACTGAAGTCAATTAATTCGTCATGAAACAAGTATCCACCACCTTTAAAGGAATGTGACACTGGTAGCCCAAAGAAAATAAATCTCCCCTGACAATTATTCTGAAGTGGAGGGGAGAAACAAAAAGTCTATTGCTTATTGATAGATAGAGAATGTTTCTCAAAATGCCTATATCTTTACGTTTTACTTCTGCACCATGTATATATGCATAGACAATTCAAGGAGAAGACTTCCTTTTATTATTATTTTTGATTTGAAGTCTCCCTCTGTCATCCAGGCTAGGGTGCAGTGGCACAATTATGGCTCACTGCAGCCTCTATCTGGCTCAAGTGATTCTCCTGCCTCAGCTTCCTGAATAGCTGGGATGGCAGGTGTGTGCCACCATATTCTGCCAATTTTTTTTTTTATTATTTTTTGCAGAGACAAGGTCTCACCAGGTTGCCTAGGCTGGTCTCAAACTCCTAGGTTCAAGCAATCCTCCAGCCTTGACCTCTCAAAGTGCTAGTATTACAAGTGTGAGTCACTTGCCTGTCCCTACTATCCTTGTAAAAGGACACAACAACTGCACAAACTCTATATAAAAAACTGGTATAAAAATAGTCTTTGTTTAGGATTTATTGATTTATATTTTAGTTTTGACTGATGGGCTGATAAAGGTTACAGATATTTGAGTAGCTTTTTAAATCATACATAGGAAGATTTACTTAAATGTGTATTTTAAGAAAATTAAGCGTAACATTAAAATAACAACAAGAAAATACATGTTAAACACATCTTGCAGGATCTACTGGAATATTAATAACCTGTTTAATTTAGTTCCCAGTTTTCATCTTAATTGACCTTTCAGCATCATTTGACACTGTTGATTGCTCCTTCCTCCCAGATATAGTTTCTGCAATTGACTTCTAGGACACAACTTTCTCTTGTTTCTTTTTCCCCTTTATATATTCTTGTTTGCTCCTAATCAATCTCCTCTGCTGTTTCTTCCTTTTCTTCTGGACCTTTAAATGTTGAAGTGCCTCATGACTCACTCTCCTTTTGGGATTCCTTTTTCTTTCTACACACACTCGCTAGTGATCTCATCCGGTCTCACTTGTACACATACCATTGATATGGTGATGCTCCCAGCTTTATTTCTCCTGCACACACTTTTCCAAAATTCTTACTTTGAGATGTTCAGTTGAATCTAATGAGCATTACAATTTCCATACGTCCAAGGTTAAAACATTAGTCTTGGCTGGGCCCGGTGGCTCACGCCTATAATCCCAGCATTTTGAGAGGTCGAGGCAGGTGGATTACCTGAGGTCAGGCGTTCGGGGAACAGCCTGACCAACATGGAAAAACCTCGTCTCTACTAAAAATACAAAATTAATTAGCTTGGCGTGGTGGCACGTGCCTGTAATCCCAGCTACTCAGGTGGCTGAGACAGGAGAATCGCTTGAATCCATGAAGCAGAGGTTGCCGTGAGCCAAGATCACACCATTGCACTCCAGCTTAGGCAGCAAGAGCGAAACTCTGTCTCAAAAAAAAAAAAAAAAAAAAAAAAAAAATCAGTCTTGCCCTCAAATCTGCCCCTCCTACAGTCTCCCCATCTCAAATGACGACAACTGTATTCGTCTAAGAATACAGTTGCTAAGTCTAACTTAGAAATCATGCTTGATTTAGTTTATTGTTTCATAGGCTACATCTAAATTATCAGTAAATCTTGTTGAATCTATTTTCAAACTAGGATCTAAACATTTTCTACCAAATCTATAGCCACAAACCTTGTCTGGGCTGCTATTATTCTTATGTGGTTAATATTTTAGCATCCTGACACTTTCCAGGCTTCTATTTTCTACCACTTCAGTCTATTTCAACACAGCAGCCAAAGTGATCCCTCAGGCAGAAGGGGCAAACTAGAGTGAAAGTTTCATTCTTGGAAGGGCCAAACAAGCATACAATATTTCAGGTTAATCCTCTTAGATGTCATTATCTGAGATTAATGACAGCACCTTACAAACTCTGGAAGAAATATTTGTGAGTGGGAGAAAACATGGCAAAAACAGATAATGTGAATAAGATTATTCAAAAGACAAAAATGGACAACCCTGGAAGAATCCTACCAGCTTCCAAAATTTTAACCTGTTGATAAGACAAATTTGTTCACTATGGTTTTTATTTGTGGTTTAAAAAAGTCCTTAGAAAGAAACATTTGAAAGAATGACACAATTTATTCCATTGTTCGACCTTTCGCCCCTGTGATAGTGGGATTCTCAGAAAGAGCTTTGGGTCCTTGAGACTTTGGGATCTTATTGTACCAAGAAATGGAAGACCTGTGTTTCTTAAAAAGAACAATTTAAGTCCAAGAAAAAGGTTTGGAGCTCTGAATCTTTAGAGTTAGAGAGTTTAATAAAACCTGACATGGGAAATTTCTCTAGCACTGAGTTAAGGGATGATGTCTGTTGGTTCCTGGAATAGTGGGAAATGATTCTTTAGTGTAGTGAAAACCCAGAGTGACAGGCACTCAGGTGACTAATTGTAAGGTTCATAAAGGCAGGAAAAGTCTTGCATTGGAAAACATTGGGTTGCCACCTTGACATAGGAGTACAGGGGCAATGGAAGACTTCTGATCCCTCCCTTTTGAGGGAACTCTGCAGACTTGGATTAAAAAGAAGCCACTTATTAAAAGCTGAAACTTATTCAATTTCCATCCACTTGTGAAGTGGGGACTAGCGGTAATTTAAATCTCTTTCACAATAATAAAGTAAATACAACTTGTAGTAGAATAATCAGCCTAACCTCTATGGTAGGCCCAGTCCATATAGAGCCGATTAGCATCCGGAGGGCTAGATCAAATTTAGACATTTGATAGGGGACCCACAGAAAGTGAAAAAAAAGTTAAAGAATGTGCCCTAGATATTAGAATGTTCTTTCTCACTGAATATTTCTGTATCACAATAGCAATAGTGATGGTTTATTGCAAGTTATAGCCAAAAAAGAAAAGAAAGCAAGTAAATGCTTACAATTACCAGGAAACAGACACCAGTCTTTAGTTACAGAATTGTCTTATGAAGGAAAATAACTGACATATTAATGGTTAAGTATTCAATATATTTATAAAAAATTAGGTATTAAGTGTTCTGGATATTTGTAAAAAATTTATTTGAGGGCCAATTTCATTTAAATAGAAAAATAATCCAACTGATATAAAACTTCAGTTAAAATAAGTTTTAATTGTTAGCATACTTGACAATATTTAGGACAAAAGATGTCATAATTTATCTGAACAGTTACATGATCTTCAAACTAGTGATTTAATTACAAAAAAAAATATTTTTTTTTTTTTTTTTTAGACGGAGTCTCGCTCTGTCTCCAGGCTAGAGTGCAGTGGCGTGATCTCAGCTAACTGCAACCTCTGCCTTCTGGGTTCAAGTGATTCTCCTGCCTCAGCCTCCCGAGTAGCTGGGACTACAGGCGCTTGCCACTGCACCCAGCTAATTTTTGTATTTTTGGTAGAGATGGGGTTTCACCATGTTGGCCAGCATGATCTCGATATCTTGACCTCATGATCCACCCACTTTGGCCTCCCAAAGTGCTGGGATTACAGGTGTGAGCCACTGTACCCAGCCAGAAGTTAATTTTAAAACATTTATTTAGATTGAACAAAATCCTATTTGGCATCCAAGTGTATTGATTATTGTCAAGTTTTTGTTTTTTGTTTTACATAATTTTTTCTGGCAAAACCCTCATATAGAGCTTTATCACCAGTATACATTAGGTCTCCTTGTCTTTATGCAAAGTTGAATTTTTAAAAATACATAATCCTATATTACATTACTTTCCAATTAGCTCACGGCTTGTGTAAAAGTAATAAATAGTACCAAATAGTAACACTTTTAATGTATTTGTTAATAACAAAACTCATTTATTTAAAGTATTAAAGAAAATTGGTATCTATCCTATTAGAGGTAAATTTTTTCAATAATATGAGACAGCAGCTCTCAAATACTGTATCTGAGAAAGTGCAAAGGGGTGCAAGGAAAATTTCAGCTATGGTTTGCTTTGGGAAGAGGGAACCAGAAATGTATTGATATAAGCTATAAAACTCCTTGGTTATAAAAATATGACAATACTTTCTTTCTCAGAGAAAGTGAGTATAGGAAAAGCTGGATCTGTAGACCACAGGAAATAAAACATTATCAATTATCTAAATATAAAAATAACAAAGAAGCATCAAAAATATGACTTTTGAGATGAGTTATTTTTGTCTCTTTTAAGCTGAGTTCTTTATCCAGTTCATCATTTAGTCACGTTCCTGAAGCCATCTATAATGCAGTTTGCAGTCATGATATTTTAAGAGAAAAAAAAATGAAGGAGTATATTAAGCTCACTTGGTATTATTTATTTATTTTTCCAATGAATGCATCATTCAAATATTGCTTTAGAAATAGCACAGAAAGCATCAGAAAAGACTGGGCTGGCAAAATACCTAGTTTTAGTTCTGGACAAGAATGGAAAGCTCCGGTAGTCATAAATCTGTGAATACAATTTATTGAATACATTTTTCAAGTCATTGCGGTGAGACAGGCAGAATTGAAATGGGTCTATGTGCATGTCTGTTTCATTCCATTTTATGTGAAAAGGGCCCGCCCTGGACTGAGTCCAAATTGACAGAAGAGCTCTAGAAGAGTGATAAATTTTAATATATCTGTTAGCTGATAGTGATTAATGGGCATATCTCAAACTCTTTAAGAAGTTTGAGATTTAAAGTGTCTCACTGCCTCTAAGTAGATTTATCAGAGACAGTTAACGGATGTTTCCACAAGGAAAATTACCAACACTAAAAAGACTCCCTATCATAAGCTGACTGCAGATATAACTAGTAGAAGAAAGATCTGGGCTTTATGGAAAAAAAAACTAATATATACAAAATCGAATTTTAGTATAGTTTAGCCTAATGGAATTAGGTGATGGAAATTAATCCAGCTTGATCAAAGAGGTTATTGAAATTTTATCATTCAAATTTCACTTATCTAATGGGGCTAATACAAAATATATTCTTTTTGAAAGTTATAATTATATATTTTTTAAAGTTTTACATGAAATTATAAATATGATGTAGTTAATCCAATCTTCTCAAAAATGCAGTATATTCATAGACCAAATTCCCAACAGGAAACAAACAACTACATATAATTTTTGGCTTTATATTCATATTTTGCCTTCAAATTGATGTCACCTGATTTTCTGCCATATACTTTTCTTCATAAAGTTTGCCATTAAATGTTAGAATTCACATTATTAAACCATATCAATGAAGACTATTACCTCACAAAAGTGCTATGCAGAAAATTTTTACCGTTTGTGGAAAACATTTCAAGGAGCACCAAAAGCTTTACTTTTAATGTCCTAACTTACTCAGTCTTTCTCTTTTAGTACTCAGAGAAAACTGCTCTGCAAATATTTAAAAATGAAAATAATTGGTATAATGAATAAAAATATTGTTGCCGCTGATAAAAGTTAGGAAAACATAGTGAAATCTTTTAATATTTAATTAAAAGCATTGTGTGCTTTTACAAAAGAAATATATGCTAGGGAATTTGGTTACCGTCATTATTTTAAGAGTGAATGCCATGTGCTATTTATTTTTGGATTGGGATCATTTGTCTCAGTGGTGTAAATTTGAATTGTCTATTTGACCGGCAGTTTTGAGCCCTCACTAGGTGTCACACTGTCTGCCAGAGGCCATGTATTTGGTTTTCATTTTCCGGCATCTGAAATAAAGCTTTCTATATGTAGACCTTGATCAAAACCAACATATATATTTATAATAACCCAAATAACTCTAACTGATAAGACAGTATTTTTACATTACAAAAAGTTCACAAAACTCTGGCAAAGAAGTTGTGTCCCAAGGTCCAAATAATTTAGGAGATATATTCTTTATAATGTAAAAAAGAAAACACCACTTATTGAACTTTAAATGACAGGCTCTGTGTTAAACCGGATCATGTGGTATCACATTTAAACTTGACTACAACTTGTAAATAGGTTTAAAATCTAACTGCATCTCACTGGCTGTTATCATCATCACTCTGAAATGAATCATCATTATCTCTTATCTGGATTATTGTTTTAACTTCCTTAAAGGTCCCTCTGATTTTACTCTTGCTCTCCCTATGGTCTAGCCTCAACACATAAGCCTCAACACAATAGAGGGATACTGTTAAAACAGATGGCAAATGTCTCATCCCACTGCACAGATTGACCAACAGTGTTCTATTCAAAGCTAAGCTTTTAAATGGCCAGAAAATTCTACAGAATCCACTTTCCCTTCACTTGTGTCCATTCTTAAGCTATGACTGGCCATAGCCACTTTCTCTTCCCTCATTCACTCTTCCTCCAGTCTCACCATGCCAACTTCCTTGCTGTTTCTCAAACTCTCCAGATTCCCTCCCTTCTTAGGGCCTATACCATAGCTGTTCCATCTGCCTAAATGATTCTTCCTCCAGAAATCAACATGACTACTTCCTATTTCCTTTAAGCCTTTGCTTATATATCTCCTTCTTAATGAAGCCTACTCTGATCATCCTGCTTAAAATTTGTCTGTTTTAAAATTTACCTGTCAACTTTTAACAAACTATATAATTTATTTGGTTATGATGATTCGTGTTTATTGTCTATCTCCACTTTCAAAAACTCCACAAAGGTAGGAATTTTGTCTGTTCACTGATGTATCCCATACTTTTACAGAAATATACTTAATAAATAATTATCATTGAGATGACTCTATGAATGAATAAAGTCTATATCAATAATATTTTATTTTAGGGTTAAAAAATGATGCATAAATGTTTTGTAGTTTTCCCAAAAGCATTTAACTTTTCAGTAGCAGACATGAAATTTGAATGTAGGCATCTTAATCTGAAAACAAACATACTCAAGTTCTCTGCTGCACTATGGCCACTAATTTCTACTTTTTCCCACCAAACTGATTCTTGTTTAAGTTGTGAACTGTGTGTTTACTTTTCTATTAAGATTCAAAGTATACTATCTCAATAAGAAAAGAGGTAAATTAATTTACTTATGTTATGATGGAATGGAATTATATACAGCCATCATACATAAGAATAATTTTCAGCAATATTGTTAAAAATATTTATTCGTCATACCATAATGTTTAATAAAAAATCAGGATACAAATATGCATATTTGATGTGATCTTAACATGAAAAAGGCATACTTAGAAAAAAACGTTTTAGGTTAAAGGTTATTTTTTGGTTCCTTTAAAATGCCCTAATAACCTGACAAATAAATAAATAAATGAGCATATAAGGACAAAGATGGGAAGAGTAGATAAATTGAGGTACATCAAAATATTTTTAATTGGAAAGCAGAAAAATGAATAACTAACTTAGTAGAACAAAAGTAAAAAATAACAATAGCATCAACAAACCAAAATAAAATAGGGTTTTATCAGGGGAGGGCATAAAGCAAGTTTAATTATATCAGAAAACTCTGAGGAATTGGAGGCACGAATTATACGTGATAGTAAGTAGTGAGTGAATGGGAGGGTAAAGAAATGTAGTATGACAAGCGTATATAAAGAAAATTTACATACCTTAGCCTGAACAGCAAGCTGATTATGTCTGTTCCACCATATTTGTTTCTCTAGAGAATTAGACCAGAAAAGCCCCAGGAACAGTTTGGGGAGGGGTATGTAAAGGAGATAAAATTGTAGAGTAAGTGAAAGTCAGCATATTCAAAGGAGTGGCAACTGCCCTCCTCCTCCACTCAGTTCCAAGAACTGTTAGCTAGATTTTGGCTCATGAAGCAAGAGACTGAACAAATCCTCTCTAAAGAAATAAGACATTTGGAAGAGAAAAAAATATCAAATGTGGACTTTATTATTCCTCAGCTAAATGGCTGAGTCACCAAAAATAGCCCTAAATAGAGCTTTCAAGCAGATTTTCTACAGCCTCAGGAATCAAAAATCATCTCATATATTTGAGATAAGTTTACAGCATAAATCACAAGGAGCAAAATAAATATACAATCATACAGAAATAACTTAAAGGAAATCAAGAATCTGCAGGAGAATAAAAGAAAACTTTACAAGATGCTATAATTAGCCAATGTATCACTACAGTGTGAGGATTATAAAGCCAATTTCAGATTCACAAGCCCTCAAAATATTCACCTACCACACACCATCTCTTTTCAGAAAGCTACTGTAAAATATGTTGCATCAATAGAGGAGTACACTGAGAAAATAGGAGACATAGGATCTCAAAATCCACCAGTGCTACAAAGGGGAGCAAACTTATAGGTTGTTGGTGAAGTCCTAGTATGATGATTGTGCAACAAGTATTAATACGATAATGTTTGTTTATAAGGTCATGTTTGATTACATGGAAAAAGATACAGATATTTTGGAGAGTTTGAAGGAGAATTAAAGATACATAGATAACATTGAATCCAAACCAACCCATCTATAGATTCAAACCAGAGGGCAATCTCTCACCATCCCATTTAAAATAACTCCTAGTTCATACGTAAGTCATATCTTTCCTTATTCTGCTTTTCTGTTCTATTATATTTCTTGGGGTTAGAGGAGCTCCAAAAATAATACTGCTCTTTACTTGAATTTATAACCAACTAAGTTGATTTAACAGAAAAATTGCAAAAATTAAGAATGAGAGATCTTGGTTAATGTATGCTTGTAAAAGTGTGTCCAAATACTGTGCTGCATAATTAGAGATTATCAACCTATAATTCAGTAGTCTGGGACCACTACAGACCTTCACAAATCCCTATAAAACTTCTTGAATAGAGGAATGCTGTTCTATATGTGTGGTTTGAGAACAATGGCTCTCAAAGTGAAAAGAACAGAGAGAAAGGAAGTGTATTCCCATCTCAGAATCATTATGAGGTAACTCATTCCACTTGTATGAGAATGAATAAGGAGAAGGACAAGAGGCAAAGATTATTGTGTGTTGCTTGCTTGTATTATTTTTGTTTTGTGGTTTTAACATTAAATTTATTCTCATGCAAGCAAGAGATATCAAGAGGAAGAATTTGCCACGTAATTTGCCACGTAACACAATGAACTTAATATGCACAGTCAATCTGGATAAGGGAAAATATCAGCAGTATAATATTGAAGGTTTTTGTTATCCTCATAAGACTTCTTTCTCAACACCATGTCTATCTGCTCTTTTTACTTTTTAAAATCTCTTGGGTCTTCTAGGAGGGAGTCCATCCAGTAATTGTTCATAGAAAGCTGTATTTTATATTGCACCCTACATTATGTCTAATCAGGTTCTCCAAAGGGGTATATCAATCAAGTTTCAACAATAATTTTAAATAAAATCATAAAGATGATTTAATAATAAAATGCAATATAAAATTTCCCACAGTTTGAACACAAACTTCCTTCAAATACAAATTTTCTAAGAAAAAAATAAGCCCAAAGATTCAAAAAGTTCACCCACAACACCACAACATTTGTTTCTGTATACATATATATGTATTTTATAATACAAATACATATACAATACACATGTATGTTATAAATACATATACAACATACATGTATTAATAAATTCATATACAATATACATGTATTTCTAAATACATATAATATTATATGTGTGTATGTATATATATATAATAGCCATGCTGACAAGAATGAGATAATCTTTTCTTGTGGTTTTGATTTGCAATTTTCTGGTTATTTGAGTTGTAAGCATTTGTTATATATTTTGGAGATTGACCTCTTATCAGATGTATGTTTTGTAACTATTTTTTTCCATTCCATAAGCTGCCTTTTGTCTCTGTTGTTTTCCTTGCAGCAGAGAAGCTTTTTAGTTTCATGTAGTCTTACTTGCTTATTTTGTTGTTGTAGCCTGTGCTTTTAGTATCATAGCATGGAATCATTAACAAGACCAATCTCATGAGTTTTTCTCCTTATGTTTCAGGTCTTACATTTAAGTCTTTA
The DNA here is from genome assembly GCF_028885655.2 of Pongo abelii. NCBI lineage: Eukaryota > Metazoa > Chordata > Mammalia > Primates > Hominidae > Pongo > Pongo abelii. The sequence continues at coordinate 50,662,767 of NC_071988.2, read as the reverse complement.
ACCTATTTTGAATTTATTGTCTGTGTGTGGCGTAAGATAGAGTTCTGTTTTCATTCATTTACATGTGGATATCCAGTTTGCTCAACACCATTTGTTGAAGAGAGTATATATTTTTTTCCTTGTATATCCTTGGTACTCTTGTCAAAGATCAGTTGACTGCATGTGTTAATTTTCTTCTGGGATCTCTCTTCCATTCTATTGGTCTATGTGCCTGTCTTTATGCCAATGTCATGCTTTTTCAGTTTACTCTAGTTCTGTAATATATTTTTGAAATTGGTAATTGTGATGCTTCTAGTTTTTTTTTCTCACTCTTGAGGTTGATTCGGTCATTTGTGATCCTTTGTGTTTCTATGTGACTTGCAGAACTGCTTTTTTTCTATTTAAGTAAAAAAAAATGTCATTGCTATTTTGATAGGCATTGCATTGAATCTGCAGATCACTTTGGGGATTATGGACATTTTAACAATGTTAAGTAAGTCTTCAAGTCCATGAACACAGATGTCTTCCCATTTGTTTGGGTCTTCTTCAATTTCTTTTACTAATGTTTTGTAGTTTTCAGTATACAAGTATTTCACCTTATTAACTTTATTCCTAAGTATTTTATTCTTTTTGGTGCTATTGTAAATGGCATCATTTTATTTCTTTCAAATTGTTCATTTTCAGTGTATAGAAAGAAAACTAATTTTTGAGGATATAGAGAAATCCAAAACCTTGCACACACTGTTTATGGGAATACAGAATGGTGTGGCCACTATTAAAACCAATATTGAAATTTCTCAAAAAATTAAAAATAGAACTACCACATAATTCATCAATATCACTTCTGGGTATTTATTTAAAAAAATCTGAAATCAGGATCTTGAAGAGATATTAGCATTCCTATGTTCATGCAGCACTATTTACAAGAGGCAAGCTATTGAAACAACTACATGTTCATTAACAACGAATCGATAAACAAAATCTGGTATATATGTAAAATAGATTACTATTGAGACTTAAAAATGAAAGACATTTTGCAATATACAACAGTGTGAATGAACATTCAGGACATTTGCTAAAAGAAATAAATCAGTAAGAGAAGGGTTTTGTGGTAGCTGGTATCATTCCTTTGTTTCCATGCTTTGAATTCCCTTAAGAATCTCTTGTAAGTCTGGTCTATGGGTAACTAATTCTTTTAGTGCTTGCTTACCTGGAAAAGATTTTATTATGCTTCACTTATGAAGCTCATTTGGGAAGATATGAACTCTTGCTTGGAGTTTCTTTTCTTCAGCAATACTAAAAATCTGCCCCCAATCTTTCCTGACTTGTAAGGTTCCTGCTGAGAAGTCCACTGTTAGCCTCATGGGGTTTCCTTTAAATGTGATTGGATATTTTTCTCTAAGAGTGTTAAGGAATTTTTCTTTAGTGTTGACCTTGGACAATCTGTTGACTATATGGCTTGGTGATGTTCATTTGCTATAGTATCTCTCAGGTATTATCTGGATTTCTAGTATCCAGATGTCAACCTCTCTAGCAACATTAGGGAAGTTTGCCCAAATTATTCACTCAGACATGTTTTCCAGGTTGTTTAGTTTTTTTCCTTCTCTCTCAGAAATGCCAGCATTTTGTAGGTCTGTTCCGTTTACATAATCCCAAATTTCTTAAGATCTTGTTAATTTTTTAAATTCTTTTATCTTTATTTTTATAGGATTGAGTTCATTTGAAGGATCATTCTTCAAGCTCTGAAATTGTTTCTTCTGGTTGGTCCAGTCTATTGATAAAGCTTTCAGTTGTACTTTGAAATTCCTTAAGTGAGTTTTTAAATTACAGAATATCTGATTGATTTCTTTTTAGGATGTTTATCTCTTCCTTTATTTCTTGTATTGCTTTAGAAGTTTCTCTATGTTGATTTTCAAACTTATGTTGGATCTCATTGAGCTTCCTTGCAAAACATGCTTTGAAATTTGTATCCATCATTCTGAGTTTCCCTTTTGGTTAGGGATGATTGCTGGAGAGCTACTGGGTCCTTTAGTTGTGTGACTATATTAAGATTTGTCATGGTTCCAAAATTTTCACAATGGTCTCTTCTCATCTGGAGACACTGGCATTTGGCTTTGCTTCTATAGCCCTATGCACTTCTTTTGGCAGGTTTTATATTGGGCTGTTCAGTTTGACCCACAGGGCCAGTAAATGGTACTTATGGGTAAGAACTGGCTGTGGATGGGTATATAGTTCATCCTTCTTTACTGGGAGAAGCTCTCTGTTGCTTCAGGCAATGGGCTGATTCATGGAGTGCACAATGGTCTGAGCTCACTGCTCAGCTCTAAGGGGGCAGGGTCAGCGATGGGTGGGGCTGGATTGCGCAGGTCTGCCTACAGCTTGTCTTGTCTGATGGCAGACACAAGCACCAGTGCCAAGGGAGAAACAAGTGAAGTTATAAGGCTTGTCTCCATGTTTTACTAGTTATTTAAACTTTAAGGAACTACTTAATTTTACTAATCTCATTTTGCACTTATGAAGAAAAGATGGCAAAGGAATGGATGCCTCATGAATTTGCTAAAATAATCAAATAAAATGATGCACAAAAAATGCTGATAAAATCAAATAAAATGATGTACAAAATGTGTCATTAACACTAAACAAATAGCAGTTAATAACATTTTATCAAAGAGTACTTTGTGAAGATTTTTGAGGTTGATACATATTTTAGAAATTACATTGTGGCCATTTTATATTTCTGGAAGCTGGATTGTCATTGTGAAGGACACTTTATTAATTTAAAAATTCATCATTCATCACCAAGGAGTAGCAAAACATTATTTGTAAAATAAAATTGTTAGACTCTGAATATTCAATCCCCAAACTATTCATTCATTTAATATATTCCAAACATTTTTCTAATTACCGAAGATTTTTTTTCCTTAATTTTATCTTGCGCCTTTCTTTGTGCCTAAACCTGCAAAAGCCATAGGTTTTCATATGTTTACAAGCATAAGGATGAAGACCTCTCATAGAACAGAAAGAAAGCCATCATACCAACCTTGGACAGCACTCAGTTATATCTTTCAATGAAATGAATAAACCTGCACAACTTAAAACACTCAAGTAGAATTTTTGTAATTAGAAGCTAATTCTCTGATAATATGTAATATTTTAGCTTTCATGTGAATTATTTCATGAGATAAACCCAAGAGAATAACATTAGTTCCGTCTTTAAGATCTTTCCTAGAAGAAATGAACAAATTTATTAGTGTACACAATTTTGCTGCATAAAAATAAATTTTAAAATTATAAATTTTAAGACTTTGAAATTAAATATATGAAAGGTAGCCAGACGATTTTGAGTTAGAGAGAAACAGTAGAAAGATCACTTTCAAAACACCAACATTATCCAACTCTTGACTTGTTAACAGCTTCTCAATAACAACAAAGAAAACCTAAAGACAATGGTACAAATACCCTCAAAATAATGAGAAAAAATAAGCATCCTATAATTTATCCACACAGAAATTATTTGAATTAGAGTAATATAGAGAAAATTTCATATGAACAAAACAGAGTTTTTTGTTTTTTTTTTTTTTTTAACTGCTACGTCCTCTCTAGGTAAATTCTTAAGCTATGTGAAAGGATAGCTATGCCAGATAGAGGTTTTATGGTACAGTATGAAATAGTGAAAGAAATATACATGAGAAACAACTTAGTTGAGGGAAAAATAAAATGAAAAAATACTTATCTTTTTAAATGAAGACAAAGGGGAAGGCAAAGAGCATAGTTAACATCAATAACCAGATAAAGTCTTAGAAATTAACTCAAAATATCAGCAGTAATGAAAAATAAGAATGATGTTTATACCTCTTTCAAAGAAAGTGTGGATGAAATATGAAATTCACCTTGATATTACTTGCAAGATACAGACTGAAAATGTTAAATGAATGGGAGTAAAAGAATGGTGAAAATATCAAATAAATTATGAAAGAAAGAATGCTGGTACAGTTACATTAATTTCAGACAAAATACAACGTTAGAAAACATCATCAGCGATAAAGAGGGCTGTTCACTAATGATAATAGCTCACTTTTTCGGAACATACAATAACCCTGTCAATACACACTCTTAGTAACGAATTTTCGACACACCTACATACACCCCAACTATGAGGAGAAATAGTAAAATCCACATAATATTAGGAGATTTTAAAATCCATTACTCTCAGAATAGGATAGAGTAGGAAGGTAAATATTTCAATAAGGATGTAGAAGATTTGAACAAGTCAATAATCAACCTGATGGCTTAGTGATACAAGAACATTCTACTGGCTATTTATTGCTCAGGGCAAAGATTTCAGATGGGTACAATGGAAATGGCTTTGCTCTGCTCCAAACTATCTAGGGCCTCACATGGAAACTCTAAAGTTTAGGGCCTAAACTTGTCTGAATGCGCATTCGCTCATAAATCTTACATTTGATACCATCTAGGAGACTGGCTGCAGCTGTAAATGGCAGCACCTACACATGTAATCTTCATGTGGTCACAGCTTCTGCAAAACAAGAGGACGGTGTTAAAAACAAGTTATTCACAGGTGAAGAGAGAGAAAGAGAGAGACAACTCAGAATGGGGAGGAAGTGGGCAGAGAGGGGCAGAAGTCCAAAGCTGCCTCTGCATTTTAATTCATAAGTAGTGAACTAAAATCTAACTTAGTACATAAACGAATGCAGCCCAACTTGAAATATACTCTTGTAATAACTAGCTGACTTCAGCCAATCACATCAACCAAGTTATAGCCAGTCACAGGCTGCCAGTTGATAAGACCATGTCCACATAAAGCAATGCCTCATGCCGAAATCCGGCAACCACACAGCTGTAACCAATCAAGCTGTTTCTGTACCTGACTTCCTTTTTCTTACTCTAAGTACAGCCTGCCCATACTGCTGAGTGGAGCTCTGTGAACTTCTGTATCTGAGTGCTAATTGATGAAACATTCTTTGTTCAAATAAACTCTGATAAATTTAATTTGTCTGCTTATATTTTAATGAGTAAAATAATTCCAAATACACTTTTATGGATTAAAAAAGTAATACTTTGAATAGAAGAGTGTTTGTAGAATTGAACGACAATAAAACATTCCACATTAGACTTACAGAATACTGGTACAGCATGTAAATTATAAGAATTTTAAATATTTAAATACTTTTATGATAAAGTCTTCACAGAAATAATTTTGAAAACATCAGGCTGATATAAGTAAGTGAAGCCCCAGCATGTGAGAGAAGCACAGCATTTTAGCCTCAGACCAGGGATTAAAGTACATACCCTGGAGCAGGATAGGGGCCTTCAATGCCAGAACTGCAGAAAGTGCCTCAGCCTTAGGCACTGGAACTGCGCTCTCCCCACCACAAGCCTGAGGTGGGAGAAGGGCTGTACAGCTGCAGTTTCTGTTGGGCCGTGAGACATGAAGCCAGGGCCAGCTTGGCAACCTGGAAATGGTCTGCGTGTGCCATTGCTGGGTCTTCCTGCCTGCTCCCCTGAGATCATGGTGAGGCAGGGCCCCCTCCATTCAAACTCCAGGCAGAAATTCAGACATCTGAAGCACTCACTTGCCTGAACCAGCAGCCTGAGCTTCCCCACTTTTCATGAACACAGATTAACATGAAGTGGGGTCCCATCTGCTCCATACTCAGACAGATCTCCAGGCATTCAAATCACCCACTCACCTGGATCAGCAGGCTGACCCACCCCACCCTTCCTATGCAGAGATCCTGGTGCAGGAAGGCCCTCTCTGCTTCATGCCCAGGTAGATCTCCAGGCATCTGGAGCACTTACTTCATAGATTAGGAGTTAGACTGCTCCCACACATGTGCAGAGAACTTGGGGTCAAAAAGTTTTCCCAGCTCCATGCCTCAGGACACCCTGGGCACTTGGTGGTTACCCACTGGTTCCTCTCTTGGAGCCAGTGCTTTTGCCTGCTATCAGGGGACCTGTATGCCGACCTGTCCCATCCAGAGGTTTGGAAAACCTCTGCAATACTCATTTAAAACATGAGAAAAATAACAAATAAGCAATATTAGTAACATAAAAATGAAATATGGCTATAGATGCAACAGAGATTATGACAATTACAAGAGGATGTTATGAGCAACTTTTGCCAATGCATTGTAAAATTTTGATAGATTGAAGGATAGGGGTCTCCACAGCCAGAACTGCAGAAACTTATGCCATATCAAATATAACTCCAGAAAAAGAACACAACTTTAATCTTATACAAATTATTCCAACATGTAAAAAATATTTTATCAGAATATTAATAATCTGATAACAATAACTGACAAAGTGTTGAAATAGTCACTTTAAAAAATAGCTTAAAGATGCAGAGTCAGTGGGAATAAATCCAACAAAGTTCTGTGAAAAGAGCATGGAGATAAGTATAACTTTACTGAAACATATCAAATTCAACCTGATATCTAGATTTGTGGATGGTTAGGTTTGGTCTGAGGTCAAGGAACTTTATTTTATTCACTGCCATATTTCTAATACTTTGGACAGTACTTCATATATAAATATTTATGAAAGACATGAAAAAGGCTAAGTAGAAATTAAAATTTTGTAGCACTTTCAAGAAAAAATTGTGGCTGGAAAATTATTTATTCTCACCTCCTGTTTCAATCATTCTCCTTCGTTTATCAGGGAGTTATTTCTATGTCCTCTATTACCCTTCTCTTATTGTAGAAAGATATGACATAACCTTCAAAGAAGACGCACACGCACACGGTGTAGAGCAGAGGAAATTCAGTGCTGTATCAAAGGGAGCATTACAAAACAAGCAAACAAAAACCCAGTAAACAGCAGATTTTATTTCTTCTGTGTTTATCTGAAATCTTATCTCCTTGTCCAGTTCACTTCCATGTCCCGTTCAAGCAGTTTTTATCTCTTGGTATAAGCATTGCAGTAACCAACCTCCCGAAGCATATTTCTTTTCATATCACTCTGATACAGTTTTCAGTGATTTTCAGACCTAGCTAAAGGAAACCCCCATTTCTCATCAGAATCAAGGATCTTTTATAATTTTTAATTAAACTTCTTTTAAAAATTTTGTTTTCTCTCCTACCCACCCCCACCATTTTTTTTTGAGACAAACATAAATTTATTAATGAATGAGCTATTTTTTTATTATACTTTAAACTTTAGGGTATACATGTGCACAACGTGCAGTTTTGTTACATATGTATATGTGTGCCATGTTGGTGTGCTGCACCCATTAACTCATCATTTAACATTAGGTATATCTCCTAATGCTATCCCTCCCCACTCTCTCCACCCCACAACAAGCCCCGGTGTGTGATGTTCCCCTTCCTGTGTCCATGGGTTCTCATTGTTCAGTTCCCACCTATGAGTGAGAACATGTGGTGTTTGGTTTTTTGTCCTTGTGATAGTTTGCTGAGAATAATGGTTTCCAGTTTCATCCATGTCCCTACAAAGGACATGAACTCATCATTTTTTATGGCTGCATAGTATTCCATGGTGTATATGTGCCACATTTTCTTAATCCAGTCTATCATTGTTGGACATTTAGGTTGGTTCCAAGTCTTTGCTATTGTGAATAGTGCCGCAATAAACATACGTGTGCATGTGTCTTTATAGCAGCACGATTTATAATCCTTTGGGTATATATCCAGTAATGGAATGGCTGGGTCAAATGGTATTTCTAGTTCTAGAAGCAATGGCAACAAAAGCCAAAATTGACAAATGGGATCTAATTAAACTAAAGAGCTTCTGCATAGCAAAAGAAACTACCATCAGATTGAACAGGCAACCTACAGAATGGGAGAAAATTTTTGCAATCTACTCATCTGACAAAGGGCTAATACCTAGAATCTACAAAGAACTCAAACAAATTTACAAGAAAAAAACAAACAACCCCATCAAAAAGTGGGCAAAGGATATGAACAGACACTTCTCAAAAGAAGACATTCATGCAGACAAAAGACACATGAAAAAATGCTCATCATCACTGGCCATCAGAGAAATGCAAATCAAAACCACAGTGAGATACCATCTCACACCAGTTAGAATGGTGATCATTAAAAAGTCAGGAAACAACAGGTGCTGGAGAGGATGTGGAGAAATAGGAACACTTTTACACTGTTGGTGGGACTGTAAACTAGTTCAACCATTGTGGAAGTCAGTGTGGTGATTCCTCAGGGATCTAGAACTAGAAACTCCCCCACCATTTTTTAAATATATATCTTATTTGCTGACTTCACAAAAATCTGCAAGCACTGGTCACATTTTCTTGTCTTTATATTTTAAGTCATACATGTCTCGCTATGCAATACTACTCTTCACCATATCCATCTACTAAATAAATCCTACCCATCCTGCAAGATCTATCTCAAAGTCTACCTCCTCACTGAAATTCTCTGTGGTTCCTCCATACACCAGGTTAATTTCTTCTTCTGTCTTTCACACAACCAGAAATATATATTTTTAAAAACCTGTTCAATAGCATAGATAACTTCATACCTTATTTCATTACTTTTGTTTATGTTTTAGACTTTGATGTGTTTCAAGATCAAAGAATATGTTATCTAATTTATATTTTTCCATGACATATGGCATCTAGCAGAAGTCCAAGTATGTTAGAGAGGATCAATTAATATTTTTAAATTAAGTGTATAGTTTAAAAATCTTCTGCTTTATGAAAAATGGCATACATATGAAGTATGTATATATAGATTGAAACAGGAGATGAGAATGAGTTATTGTCCAGCTATAATTTTGTCTTGTAATTTCTACCTAACCTTTATTTATGTCTTCCATAAATATGTATATGTGTCAAGTACTGTCCAAAGCATTAGAAATATGGTAGTGAATACATACTAAGTATGTACTCTCAGTATTTAGAAGTCAGTGTTTTTCATAAAGCACAACTCTTCTCAAACATTAGAATATATATATATAAATATTTTTAGTTTGCTCCTCCTCCGATTTTCTCCATTACAAAATAATTAAGAAACAGCATATTCATTCTTTATTTTTTGACCAGTCACAAAATATTTGGTTTAACATCATGAGGAGACTGAGCAACATGCTCTAACCTAAGTATATATAACTTGATTACTAGTTTATAGAAATGTATGGTCAATTTTATAGGATTAATTACTGTCTCTCACATACAAAACTCCCAAGAATCCCAAGAATGGCAAAACTGAAAGGAGTAAATTTTAACCAGGTGAATTTCTAATTGGCATCTCAGTGACCCAGACTTACACACCTTTTGAAACTCTTTGCCGGTTGCGGCTACATTACTTTCTACAAGGGCATATAGAACCTAATAGAATAAGTGGTAAAAATTGTTCAACAATGCACAAGTTTTAGCTACATTCCTTGTAAAATTTCTTCTTATATTCAAATTTCCTCTAGGAAGAAAAGCTTTATTGAACCCTGCACAGCCATCACAGTGTTTTGCTCTTTGCCCAGTATGCTCTTTCTCAGCAGGCGGAAAAGACTGTGCATTATCTAGTAGGGGGTGTTAATTTCAGAAGTTTTTCATATTTACCACAGTAACTAAAAGAAAAAAGTCCTTTCTTTTTCTATAGGCAGGGTCTAATCTCAGAGCTCTGTGATGTGAAGAAACAGAGGGTGGTAGAGTAGGCTGAATGGACTTTAGCACTATGTATCTTTTCATACAAATGCAGAGGACAATTATTCCCTCAGGTTATAAACTCTTTTTATTTTCACTTTCATTGATTCATCATCAGTTGCTCAAATCAAAAGCACGATATCTGCCTGCCTCTATGTTTTTGAAGCTATACATCCTCTACTTCCATTATGCCCTTTAAACAAAGTTATTCTCTAAAGAGCTGTTTGCCTTAAAGAATGTGAAAAAAATTTAATACCCTATATTGGAATGGAACCACAGTTAGTGCAATCATATTGTATTTTCTCTGGTGCACTTGATATATTCTAAGATTTTTTGTATTTATCAGTCACAATGCATAGTATACATTGCATGAATAATAGGCATGCATTTTTCGATATCAGTTATTTATTAACTATTAAGTGAGACATAGGGAAAGGAGTGGTGGCTGGGTCTACATTTCCAATGGGAAATCTTCAAAGTTTTCTGACTGTAACTTTTGGCTGAAGCAACTATTTGTTTATCAATAAGTTTGTAAAAGTAAATTTTGTGTATAAGTTAGATTATAAAGGATAACACTAAACATTTCTTGCCATGACCAATTCTAAGCAATTTATACATATTAAGTCATTAATAGAAACCATAGAATGTAGGTGTTATCCTCAATGCCACCATTATCTTTTACATAATGAACGTACAGAATTTTAAAATAATTTGCCCAAAATTTATACAGATGTCAGTGATAGCACTTGAGATGCAAATATAGTTATTCTGGCTCTAGAGCATGTGCTCTTAAGTACTGCACTCTACTGAGTAGGTATATTTGTCTTTTATTCTGCCATTTAGCTATATGGTTAAGAGAATCCTTTTCTGTTCTGATCAGTTTCACTGACTGGCAAAATCAGAATTCTATAATCTGGCTCTATGAAGCAAATAATTCCTAGAATTGGAATCTACTAGATTTTTAAATGCATATAGTCAACTATAGACTAAACTCTTATAGAATGAATTATTATGAGGCAGCTTTATATAGAAAATCAAATAATTTGCCAGTAATAACACAGCAAAATATTATGATATATAGACAGGTGCATATTAAGCCATATATTAGATTACTTGAATCTAATATTGTGTAACCTCTTTTTCTTTAATCTATTTTGAGATGAGATTCTGCTATTAATCAAAATTATTCTAATATATTCATATATACTTGTGTAGCCTATATTTGTTTGACAATGTTCTTATCGAAATAAATTTCCTTCCATAGCTTCTTAATTGATAATATATTATCAGGAAGGCCAAGGAGTAGAAATAATAAACTCAACAAGTAGAATAATCTCCATTAATTTTTTTTTATAATTTTGTTTTTTAAAGTTAGGAAATGACTGTGCAGCAGGAGGTTCTTTCTGTTGTTGCTGGGAAACAGTCATCTGTGATTATTTCAAGGTATTGCCACCTGGAGTAGAAAACACCTTTCTGTGCCAAGGTGCCAGGTTAGACAGATAATATCACTTTAAGACCAAACACCTGCTGAAACAACGTAGAGTGGGCTATGAATTCCTATTGGCTACATTTTTTAACAGTATTTGTTTCAAAATTTCATGTGCCAATTAGTCCATAAAATATTTATTGAGTCTCTAATATATTCAGAACACTGTAGTAGTCACTGTGGGCAAACAAAAAGTAATAGTTTACAGTCTACTTCTCTACAGAGGGCCAGAAATAGTTTTGAACATAAAACAGATGTGACCTTGTCTCAAAGGAATTTACAGAATAGGCACTTCTGAATCAGAAGTGGAATGAAGGGCAGAATTAGAGACTACCTGGTCTAACATTCCACCCAAGGCAGTTGTTCCTTTTGCAACATGTTATCATCTAAGTTTTGCTTGAATAAATTCAATTCTATCTATTATCTATCTATCTATCTATCTATCATCTATCTATCTATCTATCTATCTATCTATATATCTATCTATCTATGTATCTATCTATCATCTCTATCTAGGAGGCAACCACTTCCTCTTTTGAGGAGTCCCAATTACAAATCATTTACACCATTTTCCTCATTGTGCAATTCATAGCACATTTCTTCAAAAATTTCATGATCACCCCCTGAAAAATGTGCCATTCACCTATTCTCTAAGCTTAGCTCTCTAATTTCTTCATACAATGATATAGCTTTATTTTATTTTCATTTAACTCTCTTTAAGCCTTTAAAGCCACTGCTCGACCTATCCAATACATATTCGGTCCATTTTCAATTACCTCTTTAGCTCTTTTATTTTTATTGAGTCAAAATGAAAGATTTATTAGTCAGCAAGGATTTGTTCCTCCCCTTCTCCAAGATGTATGTTCTGGATGATGATTATTTACACAAAAATCCTGGTGGCACACACAGAAGTTTTATTCAATTCTCACAGGAGGGAATGAGAGCCACTGAAAAGTTTTAAAATAATTTAAAGCCAGATCATCCTTTTGCCACGGCAAAGTTGGGTGGATAGAGTGAAGCTGGGCCTGAAAGAAAAGTACCTGAACTATCAAGATGCAATGACCAAAATTTGACTAAGTTTTGACGGCAGTAATTGTGGCTTGAGGTGCTACATAAAGAAAAGGGCAGAGACTAGAGTGTGGTTGGGTAAGACATAGGTAGGTTAACTAAAAAAAAAATTCAGTTAATGTAATTCAGGATATTTCCTGCATCTTGGCTTGTCTATTAAACTAGAGTGCAGGAGGATAGGATAACCTACCTTCACAATGAGACCAGGAACAGTCTCAAAGAATTAGACAGTTTGCCTAGATAGTGTAAGAGGTTGTTTCTCTCTAACCTGCCATGCAAAACAAAGAACTCCGAGGGTCTTGAAAAATGAAGCATTGTCCAAATGAGCAATTGCTTTCTGATGCAGTTTGTCATTGCCCTGCACAGACATGGTATGCTGATATGGTTTGGGTCTGTGTCCCCACCCAAATCTCATGCTGAAATGTAATCCCTCATATTGCAAGTGGGGCCTGGTGGGAGGTGATTGGATCATGGGACAGATTTTTCCCTTGGTACAAGGGTTGTGACAGTGAATGAGTTCTCATTAGATCTGGTTGTTTAAAAGTATGCAGCACCTCCCCAAACTTTCTCTCTTACTCTTGCTCTGGCCATGTGAACTGCCAGCTTCCCTCTTCACTCTCTGCCATAATTTGATTGTAAGTTTCCTGAGGCCTCCCCAGAAGCTGAGCATATGCTGCCGTGCTTGCTGTACAGCCTGCAGAATTGTGAGCCAATTAAAAATTTAATTTTAATAAATTTTTATAAATTTAAAATTTATCCAGTCTCAGGTTTTCTTTATAGTAGTTGAGAAAGGACTAATACAGTATGCCAAAGGAAAAAAAATGAGGCTGAGGTTTATAATCTCTGTTCTTCTCTATTGAAATGTTTAACATATTTTAATGTGATTTTTACAGACCTATAGTTTCAGCAAAATTTCAAATTATTTAGTTTTACTGCATTGAATTCCATACCTTTGTACTTTAACAATTAAATATGGTGTTTTAAATTCTAAGATTGCAAAATTTATTATTTTATTATGAAGTTGTAACAATTAATATGTTTTTCCTATTTTCAGCATGGTTTACCTTTTGTTAAGTTTTATGCAACCTAAGCTAAAAAAATTATTTGTCCTTCACTTAATAAGGTCCTAGTTCTCTTTACCACTTTATAGATAAAATCAACCACACTATTGGTGTTAAACCACAGTTTGGGTCATTGAAATTAATAACCTTTGTTAAAAGTTATCATGATGTAGATTTCTAGTTCAGCATAGCTTGATGTATTTTTCTACTTTAAAAACGAATAAAAATAATTTTCATCATAAAAGCTCATTGAGTTTCTTATAGTTTTATTCTACTTAAGAGTGACAGGAAAGAACCTCTTGAAATACAATAATACAATATTTGGATCTGAATCCATATATGGATGTCTGATACTGCTGTTTTAATTCTTCCTGAATATCATGTGTGCTTTTATTAAAAAAAGACAGACACACCCATTTAATCTTTCATATTGGCCACAGTAATAACCTCCTATTAAATATTTCATATTATACTAATAAAGAACATAAGACATTATGCAAAACTTGGCACAAACTTGTTTCAGGAGAGCATCTGCTTAAAAATAAAACATTTGAGAGCCTGGTATTTAGCACATAGCAGCGCTCCTAAGAATACAAACCAGACAATTTGTGTCTTCAGTTACGTTATTGTGGGCTTCCATAATGATATTCTGCCCTTATCTTTATAGTGAAACTGTGTCTCAGCTGCTGTGTGCTCCTAGAGTGATGTGACAAAGTTTCCCGTAAGCCTGTCCTGAGGCCACTGGTCCAGTGAAAGCTGGTTAATAAATTAATAAAGAGTTTATCTTATGCAGTCTCAGAACATCAAAGCGAAACCAATTTTTAACGTTTATTAAGCACGCTCATAACAGGTCTTACACAATATTTATATTATAGTGAACAGAACTTAGGTGGGAAAAATGATTTACTGTATAAATGTGATTTTTCACTGAAACAAAAATTAATAGCCTCTGAAAAACCACATGTCCATAATGACATCACTTTTACCTGGAGATCCAACTACTATTTGATGATTATTCTTCAGTATTTAGAAACAGCAAAGTTAATGATCTGAGTGTTTGTTTTAAAAGTTAAAAAACATATAAACATTCTTAAGTAGGCCACAATTGTCTTCTTCTTCTACAAATCTTTTCTCCCTTTTACTGGTTCTCTTTTTTGGAGAAACCGTTCACTCTAAGTAAGGTTAGGTTTCACTCACTCTTCTGGTACAATATCCTTCTTCTATCTGTAAAAATATAAAAACAAAGTTAATTTTTTGCTTAAAGATGTCAGGGGTGGATACAGTCTAAATAGTTAATTCAGTTTTTTTTATGAAATTAAGACATCTTATAATAAAGAATACAAACAGTATTACATGAAAGAATATAATAAAATAAAATGTATTGGCATAAAGAAAAAAATGTTACATATGAAAATAGCCAATACTAGAATAGGAATTTACAAAGAAGGTGTACTGAGGGATCTAGAACTAGAAATTCCATTTGACCCAGCCATCCCATTACTGGGTATATACCCAAAGGACTATAAATCATGCTGCTATAAAGACACATGCACACGTATGTTTATTGCGGCATTATTCACAATAGCAAAGACTTGGAACCAACCCAAATGTCCAACGATGATAGACTGGATTAAGAAAATGTGGCATATACACCATGGAATACTATGCAGCCATAAAAAATGATGAGTTCATGTCCTTTGTAGGGACATGGATGAAATTGGAAATCATCATTCTCAGTAAACTAACGCAAGAACAAAAAACCAAACACCGCATATTCTCACTCACAGGTGGGAATTGAACAATGAGAACCCATGGACACAGGAAGGGGAACATCACACTTCGGGGACTGTTGTGGGGTGGGGGGGAGGGGGGAGGGATAGCATTGGGAGATATACCTAATGCTAGATGACGAGTTGGTGGGTGCAGCGCACCAGCATGGCACATGTATACATATGTAACTTACCTGCACATTGCGCACATGTACCATAGAGCCTAAAGTATAATAATAATAATAATAATAATAATAATAATAAAAGAAAAAAAATAAAATAAAAATAAAATAAAATTTTAAAAATATGTGTAATGACTTTAATACATATTGAAGTTGAAACAGATTTCTAGATGATGTGCCCCTGGAAGAAGAGTATAGTTCTTCAGGGATCTCAAAATGGTGGGTAATATATAGCTCCATTTCTTGAAAGTTTAAGATATAGATATAGATATAAGGTAAAATGTAGGCAAATTTCCTAAAGGAAAGTAATAATTAATAATGAACTATTGCTTTTATCTTCAATAAGCTTGACTTCAGGACACTGATTCTATTATTATTTTCTCCAGTGTATCCAAAATTACCTCACAGAGCATGAGTCATGTGATCAGATAGGGCTGAGTTCAAATTAAGTCCTGTTTCTTACTAAAAGTGAAATTTCAGCTCTCAGACATTCAATTGTCTTACCTGCAAAGAGAAAACAAAAATATTTAGAGAGTAATACCCTTTACAGATTTTTTTTCAAAGCATACTATTTATACAAAAGTAGGTGGTATTTATGTGCTATGAACTTTATAATGCTTTACAGATTTCAACATATTCTTTCTGGCCATCAGCTTAGTCTCATATATTGAAAAATGATGACACCTTATGATATGATATACACACTCAGCATTATTTCCATGTATTTCCACTTAAATATGTAAAAATATATTTATCCACAGGCAAAGATCAAAATAGGAATAATATTTTAGCAGAATTTTAAAATTTATTAACTCCTCGTACCTTTTGATAAGATGGCTTTCACAGCCTAAATTTCTTGGAAATAGATAACATTGATTTTAATAAGAAGAAAAAGTATTCTGTAATTTTCACCATTTTTTCTTCTACAGAGGAAGTGAATAAAATTAGCAATCTCAACAAAACACTAAACCACATTAATTAAACCCAATGTTTGCCATTAATGAATATTTGGCTAAGTAAATCATGTGTTTAATAATCCTAGAATTTAAAGAAGTAGATTTCTATTTCAGTATATATTGAATTAATAACTTTTAATAAAAGTTATCAATTTCAATGGCCCAAAATGAGGTTTAATCCCAAAAGGGTAATGGATTTTATGTATAAAGTGATAAAGAGAATTAGGACCTTATTATGTGAAAGACAATTTATTGCATTAGTTTAGATTGGATAAATAATAAAATTATTGTGAACCAAAAGGCTAAGAAAAAAATTAATTAGGATTATTACTATAACACTCTATTCTAGGAATTAGGTTCTTGTAAATAATCAAAGATCAGTTCACAAATAAAAATAATACTATGGTCCAAAGGAAGAAGGGGAAAGAAAAAAACATAAAAAATGACTATGTGTTGTAGGTGCTAGAGAATGAGAAGTTATTTCCCAAGGCTGAGAACTTTGAGGCCTGATGATAGATGTAAAAAAAAAAATTTATTAAGATATATCCTGGTCAACTACTCTTTTAAATGGGTCCAGGTAATCAAAAATATATTATTTATTTCTGGGTTAGGGGGAACGACCTAAATTAAATCTAACAAGGAAAAAATAAATAAAAAATAAACAGATATCAAAAACAAAACAAAACAAAATCCAGAAAAAAACAAATGAAAGCAAACCTCTTAAAATTCTAGATAGACAATCAACAATAAGAAATAATTTGGATCCACCCCTTAAAGACTAGGAAAGCTATTAGGTTGGTGCAAAAGAAATTGTAGTTTCTGTGGAAAGTAATGGTGAAAACCGCAATTACTTTTGCACCAACCTAATATATTTAATAGTACATTGTTAGGTTTGAAGATAATACCATAAAGAGATTGAATAGACTAGCATAGTTTAATTCAAACAACAGCAGAATAGCAGAGGAGTTTCAATATGACAGTGAAATTGGTGGTGCTACAAGTTATTATCTATAAGGAAAGGGACATGTCATACAATATTATGAAATTACTTAAGTAAGAGAATATCCAAATAAGTGAGGCCCATTAAGTGATGCTAGGCAAGAAAACATATACAGATGAAGTTCAAGCAGGTAGAGGTATTAAACCAATCAAAAGTTACATTCTAGGTGACTGTACATAGGCCAACATAAGCGGTGAGCTGGGATGATAAATACTTCTCCGCAGACCCGCAAAGTATTGGCTTTGTATGGCTCCCTATAAAGAAATCATACAAGATGGAACCAAAAGCAGACATTATAGGATAAAATGTCTAGTTCTAAAAGCAAAGACAAAGGAAAAGGAATACTGACCCTCTGAAACTGGTAGTCTAGCACACAATGGAACAGGAAATGGGCTAACATCTAAAGTAGCTAATTATTATTTTTTAGTTTGCCCAAGCCAATCTTAAAGAAGAAAGGAAACAACAAAGAAAAATGAAAAACGTTGCTGAAGAAAAACATTTAATAAAAAAAAAAAATTCCTGCTATCATTGAAATAACACAAATCCCTCAGGGCTGAAACATTGAAATCTCTGGAAAGGTATGAGTTGGGAGTAGCCACACTACAGAGGTATTGCTCTGCCTTAGACACCAGGTTGTGTAGGCATCAATGCTCAAAGCAGCCTCAGATTAGGGCAGAAATCTTTAAGGAATGAATCTTCACCTGAGGTGAATTAGGGCTAGAATAAATCCTTCTACTGGATGTGAGATTTCTAGGACAAAAATTTACAGTGATAGGCACTATAAAAGACTCAAGGATTTGGCTGAAAACCAGCAAATTCATAGAGACTAGGAAAAAAATATGGGGCTGTGAATGAAAACATCTAATTTATACACTGTTTGTGGACTTGTAAATTGGTATAGACATAAAAATATTTTGGAAATTCCTCAAGAACTAAAAATAGAACTACCATATGATCTGACAATCCCACTACTGGATACATATATATCTAATGCAAGTTAAATTTGTGTCTTAAAAAGATATCTTCACTCCCATGTTCATTGCAGCATTGATCATCATAGTCAAGAACTAGTATCAAGTGTCCATGGATAAAGAAAATATGAGACATATACACACATACAGGCAAACACACACACACATCCACACACACACAAGAAAATTATTCCACCTTAGAAAGGATGAACTCCTGCCATTTGTAAAAACATGGATGAGCCTAGAGAACATTATGCTATTTGAAATAAGCCAGACACAGAAAGACAAATACTGCATGATCTTACTTACATGTGGAATCTAAAAAAGTTGAATGCATAGAAACCGTATAGAATGATGGTTGTCAGGAGCTGGGAAGTGGGAGAAATGGGAAGATTTTGGTTGTACAAACTGAAAGTACAAACTTTCAGTTATATGATTCAACATTCTGGAAACCTAATGTACAGCACGGTGACTATAGTTAATAATACTGTATTGTGTATTTGAAATTTGCCAAGAGAATAGATATTGAGTGTTCTCATCACAAAAAAAAAGCATAACTGTGTAATGTGATTGATATATTTATTAGTTTCATTGGGGGAATCATTTCACTATATGTATACAAAACATCACATTTTACATTTAAACATATACAATGCTTATTTGTTGATCACATCTCAATGAGGCTTCAAAACATTTGAAGAGTGACTATTTTAATTGAAGGTTGACAATTGACATTAGATCATGATTGTATTACCATTTGCAAAGAAAATACTCGAGAGCAAAAGTAAATTAAAAGTGGGTTTTTTACTAAAAGAAGAAAGCCTCCAGAAAGCACAAATTTAATTTTCAATTAAAATGCAAATTTGGGAGGAGTAAATTTTTGCTTTGAATATTCTGCTTTGAATATGCAAATTTTAGATCTACTATGAAATATTTTATTGAATTTGAACAATATCTTTAAATTTTAGGTACATTATTCTTTTAAAAATATTGTTTAAAACCAAAGGCAGATAAATGGAATAATGACATTACTGATTAATAATTATCTCATGATTATTTTTTAAAATTATTTTATAATTTAAGGGAAAAAAGGCATTAATAAAGAATCTGTTGAGGATGTCAAATGTAGCAATTAAGTTCCTGAGGAAAAGATGTCTTTACATAGAGTTCCTTCAATCAGGGGTGCAAAATAAGGCAGAAGCATTGACTCAACCATAGCTGGAGCCAATCTGAGCCAAATCATAGCTTGAAGCTGAAGGACAGTTAATTGACACACCAGTGAAAGTAAGAATAAAAGCTTACTGTTACAGGCCATGAGTGTTGTGGCTGTGCGTTATTTAGAATTATTGTGGCAATAGTATACTGAGACACGTACTGTCTTTTGAGACTTTCAGTTATTTACTGCTCAAATTGTTTTATCCACCATTTCACCTTACACAATGTCTCAATCACAGAAAGGTCGCAGTGATTATCTGTTGACTGATTGATACAAAGCTTTAGACTCGAGGAATTTGCAATCACACTGAAGAGGAAAAAAACCCACCTAAAAAGTTGTAACAATGTAGGACATTATATGATTGTGCAAGTACTATGCACATGATGAATCCTAGAGGAGTTTGGAAGAAGAAAGAAGACAATTTTATTGGTGACGTGGGTGGCATAAAATATAGGGGAAGTGGTAAAGTCTGTTGAAAATCATATTTTGGGTTGGATTTAAAGAACTTATTGAATTAATCATGTGTAGTGAATGAGAAATAATAAAGTGCATAACAAGGGCATAATTGAGCATGACATTTTCAGGAATAAGTGTGTAAGGGAAAGGCTATCTTTGGAAAAGCCTGTATCAGATTCAAGTCTTGCCCCTTGCCCACATGTATAATTAAAGGGTCATTACTTAACATTTCAATGCCTATATTTTCTTCTCTGTGGGCTAAATAATACATTATTAGTAGGGTTATTTTGAGGATCAGGTGTGGTTTATTACAAACTGACAAGCATATTGTATACAGTATGTATACAGTATATATATATATATATATACACCATTCACTTAATTTTTTTCATTTCCATAAACTTTTTTTTTCTTTTTTGTTTCTTTTTCCAAGCTCAAGACATAACTACATTTAGAATATTCAGCTTAAGTTTGAAATGATACAACAGACAGAAATAGAGCCATAAAACAGGGGGATCTGTAATTGGAATAGAATTCCGGTATCCTTTTGTTAAATCTGGTGAATTTAGCCAAAAACTTTCAGCTAAACGGTCATATGAATAGAGCTAGTGTCCATGCCTTTCTAGGTATTCTTCAGTGTGAATGAATCAGGATGCATAATTATTGGCAAAAAATGAGAAAGTCGTCTGTGATTTGTAAGTATTTCTTCTTCAGCAGCTCAGCAATCTAAAATACGACAGAGCAAAGGCCATACTAGAGAGTTAATAAATTAGTTAACAGATGTGAGCACATGCACCCTCGCGTGCATGCGTGCACACACACACACACATACCTCTTATAGCATCTTTTGCCTCCAGGCACACACACACACAGCATCTTATTACAAGCTTTTCTGAATTTTAAAGAATTAGTCCTGAGATACACAGGTTCAGTGTAGCACTAAAAAAGATCCTGTTGCATAGTCTTTTGTGATGGACACACTTATTACATGATTCCTAGGTCAAGAACAAATGCCTTGATGGAAGATGCTCTCTGTTCTCTTATTTTTATTGCTCTGATTATTCTTGTTTTTTGCATCTCTATAAAATATTTTATTTATAAAGTCCTTTAAAATAAAAATAATTTTCAACAGAGCAAAGTACTTAACTTGTGTCTGACAGAAGCATTAATTTTGTTTGGAGGATCCTCAATTCAGAAATAATGGTGCTAATTAACACAGTTCAAAAGGTAAAAGCATGGACATAATTATGAATGCACTACATGAACCTAAAAGATAGCTAATAAAAATCACTTTATTTAGATTATTTCTCACATTTTTAAGGCCTTTGCCTTCTGTTGTGTTGGTAGAATCAGGGAAGGTCAATTTTGAGACCCATTGGAAACTTCAGTGGGCCAACGGGGATGAAGAAGCCAAAGAAAAAAGGATTGGGGGAGGGTGTTAACTTTGAGTAAGCTGTAGAGTGTCCCCTCTCAGAATTACAATCATCAGTGCACTCTAAGTTTTCAAGGGGAAATAGCAACTTAAACTTAATCAAATTAATCTTAATAGCAAATGGGCTCAGAAACATTATTGGGCAGAACAGCAGCATGCATTCAGCTACTGAGCAATATTCAAAGTTAAATGCAAAGTTATCATCTTTTCACTTTATGAAATATTATTCCTTCTCTACTGGGAAGCTGGAAAAAAATAGAAAAAGTGTAGGCATCTGGTAGGAAGGTGAAATTAAGGAATTTTTAAGCCAAGATGTCCTGTATTTTAAAGACTGAAAAGATTCTGTGACAGCCAAGGTTTATGAAGATTTCTTGGTGGAAAATAAAGTTGTTCTCTCTCCCTATACCTCAAAATCATCTCTGTGACCCCAGTAAAGCAGGCTAAGTTTAAGGTTAAAGTTTCAGGTTCAACAGGGAATTATAGTTTGAATTAGACAAGAAACATAGTAAACATAGTGGGGAAAAAACAAAGCCTAAAGCATAATGTACATACACTACCAGGGCTTGCCTGAGTCAACACTGGATCCTTCAGTGGACACAAATTCCAGGCTGCAACCATTCAGAGGGTGGAAGCTTGTAATATACAAATGGGATTGTTTCTATATTAGCCCAAATGAACACATACATGAGAGAATGAGTAAGTCTGTAGAAAAAAATATATTGGATAAAAACTAAATGCTACTATCAATATCATGTGGGATTTTGGGTCATCTGAAAAACTAAAACAAAAGCACCAAATAAAATAAACATTATAACAGAAAAACTACTTGCAGAAAACAATACATTTATTATATTTTACTTCTGTTTTACTGGAGGAAGGAAATATATTCTCAATGTTAAAATGCTTTTTAAAATGTATTCAGCCTTTGCTTCTTCATTTAAGAATGTTATGAATAAACATTTACATCTTGTCTCAAGGACTTAACTATCATATAGGAATGCTATCTGAGCCTACTTAGTGTTTCCAGGGTCTCTCCATGTCTACTGGTGAGTTTGCAGGCAGTAACAAGCCTCAATGCTACATTCTAGCTCCCTGAAAAAGTTTTTCGTTGTTTTGCTTTTTGTTTTGCTGTTTGCTTGTTTTCTAGACTCTACCTTCTCTATCCTCTGAATCTAATTTGTTCTGTTCTTCTATCTTCATTTTTTTTCCCTGCTGTTTGTTTTTCATTTTTTTCTCCTTAGATGCAACTTCACTTGAATTATTTACTTGACTCTTAATTTGTCTGATTGTGTCTTTGGTCTTTGATGATATACAAACTGAGGACTTCTGAAATCTTGCCCCATTGCCAGACCCAGGGTCTTCAATCCCCCATTCTCATATATGATCATTTGCCTCCAAGCACTCATTTGTCTAGGAGGGAAGTTTAGACATAAAACTCACCCTATTTAGGAAGAATTTGACAAAAATGATTGAGGATATATATTGATTTTATTTTTTTCGAAGACTTCAAAATCAATTAATGAAATCAAAGCAAAAAGTTTTCTAAGTTACTATACTAGGCAGAAAGCTTTCTAAAGACAAGAATTTTGCTTCTCCATCAGCCTCTGAAACAAAGCCCAGCACATAGGTACACGTAAGGCAGAGTTTACTGGGTACTGTAGTTGACTTGTCTCCTGACTTACTGACTGACATTATGAACGAACGAAACCAAATACCTTCTGAGGTATCTTAGACAATATATGTGAAGTATTGAGGCCAGAGTGAGTGATAAGCATAACAGTTTATTGACAACAATATATAGCTCATTAAAGGTAAACTTCTCAATATGACTATACTTAGAGGTAGAACATTTAAAGAGTTAGTTAAGGTTAAGTGAAGTCATAGCGGGGAGACACTAATGCAGTATGACTGGTGTCCTTAGAAGAAAAGGAAAGGACACCATGAATGTGTACACAGAGGAAAGGATAAGTAAAGGAAACAGTAAGAAGGCCATCTCCAAGCCAGAGAGAGAGACCTCAGGAGAGAACAAATCTGCTGACACTTTGATCTTAAATGCCTAGTCTCCAGGACTGTGAGAAAATAAACATATTTTTTATGCCACCTGGCTTGCGGTATGTTGTTGTTATGGTAGCTTTAGCAAACTAAGACCCATAGTTATAAAGCACTTTTATTACATGATAATCTGTGTTTAAGAAAATGCTGGCCAGGCACAGTGGCTCACGCCTGTAATCCCAGCACTTTGGGAGGCCAAGGCAGGTTGATCACCTGAGATCAGGAGTTTGAGACCAGGCTGACCAACATGGAGAGACCCCATCTCTACTAAAAATACGAAATTAGCCAGGCGTGGTGACAAATGCCTGTAATCCC
This sequence comes from Pongo abelii, assembly GCF_028885655.2. NCBI lineage: Eukaryota > Metazoa > Chordata > Mammalia > Primates > Hominidae > Pongo > Pongo abelii. The sequence goes on along the minus strand of NC_071988.2, from coordinate 50,639,187 downwards.
AGCTACTCTGGAGGCTGAGGCAGGAGAATCACTTGAACCTGGGTGGTGGAGGTTGCCGTGAGCAGAGATTGCATCACTGCACTCTAGCCTGGGCAACAAGAGTGAAATTCCATCTCAAAAAAAAAAGAAAAGAAAATTCTATGTTCTTCTAAAGGATATCTGGAAGTTGTCCTAGTGACAAGTTGTTTCACTGTGTTCTTTAAAATATTTTTCTTTTAATAAGAACTTATTTTTTCTAATATGTTAATTTTTGTAATACAGTCTCATTAGGGATTAGGGCTTAAACATCTGAGTTTTGGGGGACACAGTTGAGTTCATAACAATGTGCACTGTTTCATACCTATAGTTTTAAAATAAAAATTTAAAAACCTATTATTTATACCCCTTAATCTTTCTCACAATTTGAAAAATGCTTGCGCAGATCAATTAACTGATGATATACTATATAGCCTTGTATTAGCTCTTGTTTTTTCTTTCATTCTTTTAGTAATGAATTGTAGTTAAGTCACAAATTGTTTTTAACTCTTCAAACACATTGACTTCACTTTCTGTAATATCTCTAGCCAGCAGATTTAATAAAAATAGTGTTATTGATGTGTTTAGATAAATTTTTGTGGAATTAAAAATAATCTTTTTCATTTTCAATTGCCATATATTTATGCAAATCAGTCATCATAAATAAATAAATCAGTAGAGCAAAAATTAAAAATAAAAATAAAAGGTAAATTTCTCCACAGAAGACATGTGAAATTCAACTCTAACTATTGAACTTTGACTACATTTTACCCTAATTCTCTCCAATATATATATTTCTTGTGGCAATCAACTTCCACAGGCATCTGAAGAATTACTGAAAACAGATATCAATCTATGTCTTCTGGTATCACCTAAGTTTTGACTATGCATTTCTTATAGAAAGTTTCATTTTAACCTTTAGCACTTTGAGAAATGGTTTCTAGTCATTGATACTGCTGAGTTTTTCAATCTGTTTTCCTTTCTGGAATTCTATCCATGGCATAAGCAACCTTAATTTATTACTGACATCATCACTTATTACAGGCGTTCATCCTAACAATCCATTGTCTTTTAATGTCCTTTCTTTCTACTTATTTATTTTGATGGCCTGTCCAGCTCTGTGTTTGCCTTGCATTCCCAATTTGTTTTTCAGCAAAGTGGCTAGTGCCGAGTGATCAACTATCATCATCCATCACTATCAGCAAGCTACACACTATTCATTGCATTTCAATGGATGGAACACTTTGGTTTCACATCCCCAATGCCTTTGGCCTCTCTGCCAATAAGTTTTCTACTTTAATATTTTAGAGGCACCCAAAACATTGAATGTTTGAATATTTGGCTTCACAAGTAAACATGATGCAGCAGGAAAAAATTACCTCTAACTGCGTCTCTTCTTCCCCTTTTGGTGTATGAGTGCAGTGATGGCCTTTAAGTTCTTTGTCCTTTAGTAGGGAATCACCAACATTGTAATGATGCTAATCTTCTTAGTGTGGAAAATATTGCTTTTTGACAAGTGTGCAAAGCTGTAAATCTTTTAGGTGAAAGGAACTTTGGAGTCTAATTACTGTGTTTATTTATAAACAACAGTTATTTCAAATAGCTGAATCCTAAGTTATTCTCACAACGAGAATATTTTCCATTTAGAATACAGTTCAGATTGCAAAATAAGCATTAATTATTTTAAACATAGTAATTTGTGTTCTATTCTATTTTTGTTATAAAGAGCTGGATATATATTCACTATTACAGTTCACTTTAACTTGGGCAAATTCAGAAAGAAAAAAGAAGCAGATTTTTTAATGTGGTAAGCTGGAATGCTTACAAATAAAAGCATATTAAGCTCAATAAACCATTTAATTTTAATTGCCAAAGGTTATCACATTATCTTTACTTTCTTATAATTTCATATGACAAACTAAGTTTAAATATGAATTTAAACATGTTTTGCAGATGCTCCTTAGGCTTCCTTATGTATACCCTCAATCATAGGGTAAGTACATAAATTATTGTACAATCCAGAACACTTTAGATACTGGAAAGGTACCAAAAACGATAAAACTTGTATATATTTTTGAAATATTTATTGCTTGATTGATTTATTAAATTGCTAAACTATGAAATAATCCTATTTAAAAAACAAATTTCATTCTGTCATTTGTGACCACATGTGTGAGCCTGGAGGATACTATGCTAAGTGAAATAAGCTAGGCACAGAAAGATAAATACTGTATGATCTCAGTTATATGAGGAATCTAAAAATATTGAACTCAAAGAAGTAGAAAGTAGAATGGTGGTTATCAGAGTCTGGGTGGGGAAGGTACATCTTAAATTAACACATCTTGGTAGATCATAACATTTTTAATTGAAACAATATTATTTATCTAGGAGCTGACATGACTGATAAGTTCAGAGCAAACTAAATAAAATCGAGGATTTTCTAAAGTCTAATTTACTTCAAATAAAAATATTTAAACATTTTATCTAAAATATTTAACTAGATGTTTATGTATGTTATCACAATTTAGAGTACATTTCTTTGATAAATATTTTTATGAATAAAAGTCTCCAAAATGTTGTCTTTATGACACATTTAATGTTACACCAAATTTATGCCTAAATTAGATACTGGAAAAATTAGATACCTAAATTTAATATAACATTAAATGTATCATAAAGACAACTTTTTGTGATTTAGGCCAAATCAGGCCTTCTTAATTTATTACATTTTGGTACAGAATATAAATATAACTGAATATATGTGCTCTATCAAAAGACTCTAACCTCAATTTGAAATTTTTCATAAAGCATTTATAGGCCAGGCGCAATGGCTCATGCCTATAATATCAACATTTTGAGAGGCTAAGGCAGGAGGATCACTTGAGGACAGAGATCAAGATCAGTCTGGGCAACATGGCAAGACTCCATTTCTCTTAAATTAAGAAAAAAAAAGAAAGCATTTCTAGAACTGCGTGATTTAATAGTTTAAATTTGAGCATTCCTAATTGTATTTGTTGGGTTCTCTTTTAATTTTGTAGGAATATGTTGAAATCTTTTATTTCTAAGCTTTGTCTCTGTTATTTTCTAAAAGTTTTAACAGCTACAATTTTGATATTCATTAGTTAAAATATTTTGATTAAATATTTTAAACTAAGTTTGAACCAAATACACCTACAATTTAGATAAAAAATTTACAAGAAGTTTGAGTATCTCACTGAAGTTTGCTTTATCAAGGTTAATTTTTTTGGAGAGTAAACATTTCTAAAATTGAATTTATGATAATCAGTAAACAGAGAAAGCACAGGATGCCATGCTAAAGTCTGTTTAGTTTTAAAAATCAGCTGTTCACAAAAATATTATAGTTTAGGCACACTATGTAATAAAAAGTATGCAAAGTTTTACATTTTATTTTGTTGCTAGTCACAGCTTATTTTGATGTAGTTATAAATTGTCTGCACAATAATAAGTTCCAAGTATATTTCTAATCCATTAGTTTTTTAATTTAGTAAAAGCATTTTAAAATAATACTGTGCTCCATCAAAATCTTTATTCTTGTTAACACTGCAAAATCAGATGGATATATTTCCAACGTTGAAAGTTTAACTGAATTTGCAAAAGCATCACAATAACATGTAATATTTTACCTTTCATAGATTGAACCTCTAGAGCTATACTTTGAGGTTATAAATTGGATAAAAGTAAATGATCAAACCATTATTGGTATTCACTAGATTTCCATTTCAAGGCTTTGAAGAACTAATGTAAAACTGTTATCATTTAAAACTTTAAGAAGTTTTTTTTATTTGCTAATGGAATCAGTGAATTAACCGTTACTATTTAATTTGGAATAAAAATTTCGGTGAAATTAATTTAGAAGAACCATCTTATGATCTAAACAAAAAGTATTTATTTACCAAATGATATAAAAATACAGTTTTGCAGTGACCCAATTAAATAGCTGTCTCAGATACAATTTTAATAAAACAATATCACTTTAGAATAAATGCTGATATTTTTCATTGGATTTATGCCTTCTAATTTTCATATATTCAGTGATATATCCAAACCTCATGATATAGACCAATGTTTAAAAAAATGTAATTTTTACATTCATCAGCTGTTTTAAGAAATAGAGACTCAGCACTTTCACCTTTTAGTCCTTTGTTTATGAAAAGGTTCATAAGTAAATGATTAATGGTTAAAAAGAGATTACCTTTGGTTTCAGCTCTAGCATGTAAGGAACTTGGAAGTCATCACTCTGTTCTTTAGAAGAAAAATTAGGACAACCTGTAAATGAGTGCTCATCAGAAAACTATAGTTGCAGGGCAAATCACCACACCAAATCCAGGAGTGTGGTTAATCCATAGAGACACAAGTAAGACCTGTTTATGTGGAGCAGAAGCCACTGAAGCCATAAACTGGTAGAAACAATTCAATAGTTGACTATTTTAATAAGTTGCTGCAGAATAATGCTAATAAACTAGTGTACTAGTCTGTTCTCACACTGCTATAAAAAAATACCTGAGACTGGGTAATTTGTAAAAGAAAGAGTTTTAATTGACTCACAGTTCTGCATGGCTGGGGAGGCTTCAGGAAGCTTACAGTCATGGTGGAAGGCAAAGCAGGCACATCTTACATGGTGGCAGGTGAGAGAGAGTGTGTGAGGGAGCGCTGGAAAAACTACCATTTATAAAACCATCAGATATCGTGAGAATTCACTCACTATCATGACAATAACATAAGGGAAAACGCCCCCATAATCCAATCACTTCCCTCCCTCAACACATGGGGATTACAGATCCCTCCCTGAACGTGTGGGAATTATAATCTGAGATGAGATTTGGGTGGGGACACAAAGACAACCCATATCAACTAGCATGAGTGTTGTTGCATGTGTTTCCTTGTTTTGTCCTCTGAGAAGACTTAGATACAATGAACTTGCAAAGCAACAATCATACCTGGCATCTGTATTTTGGATTCTCCTACCATTTTCCAGTATAAGGAATCAGAGCTTCTTTGAGAGTGTCTGATTACATCACTGGGCTAGGAAATATAAAGAATAAGTCTGAAGCACCTTATGATATTAGAAAGTAAGAAAACATTCTAAATTAAATGCAATGGTGGAGATACGTCACAGGAATAAAAGCCTCCAATGGCAAAGATATAACAATCTGAGTAACTAAATAAATAATGTAGTGTTGAATTATAACCCAGTGTATAAACAGAATATACATGAGGCCATAAGTATATAAATAAATGATTGAATAAATGACTAAATGGGGGGGATAGACAAATATCTAATATAGGAGAATTCCCAAACATGATGTAGATACCTTGTACACAAGGTGATGGAACATAACTTTTCACTACTTAAGTGTGGGCTGTGCATAGTTGCTTCCTTTCAAAGATGATGATATGAAAAGGGTGAAAGAAGAGACACTATACAGTAGAAAGACCTGACATGAGCTATATCATGATCACAATTAACATCAATAGAAATGTCATGTTGACAGTATGTACTCTTGATATGATGTTATAAAAATGCCAATTTACTCTGTAATCTTTCTCACATGAACTCATAACCCCAATCTAATCATGAGAAAAAAACATCAGACAAATTCCGACTAAGGGTCATTCAACAGAATACCAGTATTCCTCAAAACTGTCAAGGTCACCAACAGAAAAGGTTTCTAAGAAACTGTGGCAGCCAAAAGAAGACTAAGGAGACATGATGGCCAAATTTCTTATGGCATCCCAAATAGGATCTTGGATCAGAAGAAGGGCATTATTCAAAAATTAAGAAAATCTGAAATCATCGATTTTGGTTAAAAATAACTTATCAATATTTTTGCCACTTTTCTGTGCATCTAAATATACTCTAAAATAAATGTTTATTTCAAAAAGTAAATTTCAGAAACAGTATATTGTCAGCAAACAAAAAAATTAACAGAGATGAGATTTTCACCATGCAGAAATTGATGAAAGAACTATAGCAAAAACATTCTGGCCATATATTCTAGAAGAAGATGGCTTAGCCTCTATTTCACTCACACTCAATCAAGAGTGACCTGGTGATATTTATATCTTATAGACTCTAATACATAGTTCAACCGTTCCTGTCAGCCACTTGAAGTACAAGCCAGTTGAGCTATGTGCTAGGGTCTACAAGATATAAATGCCACCAGGTCACTTCTTTGATAGAGTCAGTTGAAACATAGACATTTATAAATAGAAACCAATAAATGATGTAAGTGAAATACACGCTAAGCCAAGGCTAGATGCTTGAATCAGAAAGCACTTATTTTGACAGTGAGCACCTACACTACTGATCTGGAAGGGGATTGTTCAACTACTTTGCCTCTGAGATTTTCAGGAAAGGAGAGATAGACTATCACTACTTCTCTTTTATATTTATTCATGTAATAAAAGTTAAAAACCCTGTTGAAAGCACAAGCATCCTACACTCTACCAGATGAGACCATAGCAGAAACTATAACACAGATCTACCAAACCCTCTCTGACTTATATTTAACTATACTAATAATGTGTAATTTAATTTTTAAAAACTCAGGCAAAATGCTAAACGACATGGGACACCAGGATATAGGTAAATATCAGAAATGACGACTGTCTGCAGAAACCCAAGGTGTATGGCCATTTTATTCGGGAAGTCTCCAGAGGATTCTCAGTTGCCAGGGTTTGTGTTACAGCTCAGTTCACATATTAAGGGTTTACAATTCATGTGTTTTTACTACTTTTACTTTGTTATGAAAATTGCCAAATTGGAACTAGGCAAGACTTTGGCAGGTGATCTCATCCATTGCCATAATTTTACCAAAAATGTTACAAAAGCACAAGCAAGACAAGTGATGTGAAGTCCACAAGGATCATTCATGTCAGACCCATAATTACAACCTACAGCTTCAAAACCCCAGGCTTGTTCTCTCATTTCACCACCTTGATAGTTTATGCTGAAACCATATTCTGCATTGGCTCAATACTGATGTGCCTTAGGAGCTTTGTTTCAGAGTACCCTGGATGGCTTTATGAAACTAAAGGTATTTATGAAATGATTTCTTTATATGTTTTTAAAAACATTTAAGTTGTACTTTTATAAAAGTAACATATTGAATCAGAAATAAAAGGTATCATTCAACCTGGTCAACCTCCTTCTTATGAAATGATTCCAGTGATAGAATTATTCCAGTGATTCAGTCAGCATCTTTTTTAGGAAGCATCTACTATTTCTAAACTTAGGTAGGAGACTGAGGGGTTGAGAGTGCGGCAGAGTATGAAATGTCCAAGTAGCTTATCTAGAATGGAAGATTCAGAAGTGGGTGTAATTCAAGGTGATATATATACATTAGGTTATAACATAACATAATTTTATGGGAAAACCAATTGGAGTAATATTAATTCTGACTGGAAGATCAGGTAGAGAATCATGAAGAATGGGATATTTGAGCTTCCAAGTTAAAGTAATGGTATGTAGGAATAAGAGGAAAAAGGATAAAACATAGTTGCTAATGATGACTGCCGAATGACAATTGCCCTTATTTGTTAAGATGTTTCTTTAAGGCAATCAGTGAAGATTTTATAGAAAGGTACATTGGAGCCACATCGTAAAGTTCCCCCAAAGTTATTCTAAACGAGTAGACAAATTGAATGAATGTCATTTAAACTACTGTGTAACAAATACTATATAGTGCAAAAGTAGCATCTTTGAAATGAGAAATATTTATTAAGTTTTATATGTGATTCACTGTATCAAAGCTCCCTGGATCAGTACTATAAAAGTGAAAAGGGAAATAAATCAGAATCATCAAAAGTTAGAAATAAAAGTAAGCAATGATAAGCATTTGAAAGTTTCCACCTAGTAAAATAGCAGCAGTTAGTGTGTCATGTGGAGCTGTTACAAGGCTTTCTCAACAATGGTGAGACTTCTCTGGTGTTGGTTAGTGTTACCTCTGGAGCCTTTGCTGAGGCTGAGGGCTCCTGCCTACCTAAGGCCAATGAATTGTATCTCATACAGGCTTTTGATTAAGCAAGTAGAGGTATACACAGAGGGTAATATGTTTTGTACAAAATACAGTTTACACGAATACCTATACCATGCATAAAAATTTAAATTCAAAGATAACAACTTCTTATATTACAAATATACAATAAAGAATTAGGGCTTAGGTGAAAGAAAAAAATTATGAAATCATTTATATGTGATTTACACTGTCAATATATATTATCTTATTTTTATATATTAATCATTATCTAAATCTACACATAGATTTTTAAGCCTTGTTAATTTTCTAGAAATTACAAGAAATATTGATTTTATTTTCCCTGTTATGCTCTTAAATATACTGTTTTAAGGAAAAAAATTCCACAAAAAAAATGTTATTTCTCGAAATCTCGGCAGGAAGATGGCCAAATAGGAACAGCTCCCGTCTACAGCTCCCAGAGTGAGCGACGCAGAAGACGGGTGATTTCTGCATTTCCATCTGAGGTACCGGGTTCATCTCACTAGGGAGTGCCAGACAGTGGGCGCAGGTCAGTGGGTGCGTGCACTGTGCACGAGCCGAAGAAGGGCGAGGCATTGCCTCACTCGGGAAGCCCAAGGGGTCAGGGAGTTCCCTTTCCTAGTCAAAGAAAGAGGTGACAGACGGCACCTGGAAAATCGGGTCACTCCCACCCGAATACTGCGCTTTTCCGACGGGCTTAAAAAATGGCGCACCAGGAGATTATATCCCGCACCTGGCTCAGAGGGTCCTAGGCCCATGGAGTCTCACTGATTGCTAGCACAGCAGTCTGAGATCAAACTGCAAGGCTGCAGCGAGGCTGGGGGAGGGGCGCCCGCCATTGCCCAGGCTTGCTTAGGTAAACAAAGCAGCTGGGAAGCTCGAACTGGGTGGAGCCCACCACAGCTCAAGGAGGCCTGCCTGCCTCTGTAGGCTCCACCTCTGGGGGCAGGGCACAGACAAACAAAAAGACAGCAGTAACCTCTGCAGACTTAAATGTCCCTGTCTGACAGCTTTGAAGAGAGCAGTGCTTCTCCCAGCACGCAGCTGGAGATCTGAGAATGGGCAGAATGCCTCCTCAAGTGGGTCCCTGACCCTGACCCTCGACCCCCGAGCAGCCTACTTAGGGTGCAACCCCCAGCAGGGGCAGACTGACACCTCACACGGCCGGGTACTCCAACAGACCTGCAGCTGAGGGTCCTGTCTGTTAGAAGGAAAACTAGCAAACAGAAAGGACATCCACACCAAAAACCCATCTGTACATCACCATCATCAAAGACCAAAAGTAGATAAAACCACAAAGATGGGGAAAAAACAGAGCAGAAAAACTGGAAACTCTAAAAAGCAGAGCGCCTCTCCTCCTCCAAAGGAACGCAGTTCCTCAACAGCAATGGAACAAAGCTGGACGGAGAATGACTTTGACGAGCTGAGAGAAGAAGGCTTCAGAAGATCAAATTACTCCGAGCTACGGGAGGATATTCAAACCAAAGGCAAAGAAGTTGAAAACTTTGAAAAAAATTTAGAAGAATGTATAACTAGAATAACCAATACAGAGAAGTGCTTAAAGGAGCTGATGGAGCTGAAAACCAAGGCTTGAGAACTTAGTGAAGAATGCAGAAGCCTCAGGAGCTGATGCAATCAAATGGAAGAAAGGGTATCAGCGATGGAAGATGAAATGAATGAAATGAAGTGAGAAGGGAAGTTTAGAGAAAAAAGAATAAAAAGAAATGAGCAAAGCCTCCAAGAAATATGGGACAACGTGAAAAGACCAAATCTACGTCTGATTGGTGTACCTGAAAGTGATGGGGAGAATGGAAACAAGTTGGAAAACACTCTGCAGGATATTATCCAGGAGAACTTCCCCAATCTAGCAAGGCAGGCCAACATTCAGATTCAGGAAATACAGAGAACACCACAAAGATACTCCTCGAGAAGAGCAACTCCAGGACACATAATTGTCAGATTCACCAAAGTTGAAATGAAGGAAAAAATGTTAAGGGCAGCCAGAGAGAAAGGTCCAGTTACCCTCAAAGGGAGGCCCATCAGACTGATAGTGGATCTCTCAGCAGAAACTCTATAAGCCAGAAGGGAGTGGGGCCAATATTCAACATTCTTAAAGAAAAGAATTTTCAACCCAGAATTTCATATCCAGCCAAACTAAGCTTCATAAGTGAAGGAGAAATAAAATACTTTACAGACAAGCAAATGCTGAGAGATTTTGTCACCATCAGGCCTGCCTTACAAGAGCTCCTGAAGGAAGTGCTAAACATGGAAAGGCACAACCGGTACCAGCTGCTGCAAAATCATGCCAAAATGTAAAGATCATCGAGACTAGGAAGAGACTGCATCAACTAACGAGCAAAATAACCAGCTAACATCATAATGACAGGACCAAATTCACACATAACAATATTAACTTTAAATGTAAATGGACTAAATGCTCCAATTAAAAGACACAGACTGGCAAATTGGATAAAGAGTCAAGACCCATCAGTATGCTGTATTCAGGAAACCCATCTCACGTGCAGAGACACACATAGGCTCAAAATAAAAGGATGGAGGAAGATCTACCAAGCAAATGGAAAACAAAAAAAGGCAGGGGTTGCAATCCTAGTCTCTGATAAAACAGACTTTAAACCAACAACGATCAAAACAGACAAAGAAGGCCATTACATAATGGTAAAGGGATCAATTCAACAAGAAGAGCTAACTATCCTAAATATATATGCACTCGATACAGGAGCACCCAGATTCATAAAGCAAGTCCTGAGTGACCTACAAAGAGACTTGGACTCCCACACATTAATAATGGGAGACTTTAACACCCCACTGTCAACATTAGACAGATCAACGAGACAGAAAGTCAACAAGGATACCCAGGAATTGAACTCAGCTCTGCACCAAGTGGACCTAATAGACATCTACAGAACTCTCCACCCCAAATCAACAGAATACACATTTTTTTCAGCACCACACCACACCTATTCCAAAATTGACCACACAGTTGGAAGTAAAGCTCTCCTCAGTAAATGTAAAAGAACAGAAATTATAACAAACTATCTCTCAGATCACAGTGCAATCAAGCTAGAACTCAGGTTTAAGAATCTCACTCAAAACCGCTCAACTACATGGAAACTGAACAACCTGCTCCTGAATGACTACTGGGTACATAATGAAATGAAGGCAGAAATAAAGATGTTCTTTGAAACCAAAGAGAATAAAGACACAACATACCAGAATCTCTGGGATGCATTCAAAGCATTGTGTAGAGGGAAATTTATAGCACTAAATGCCCACAAGAGAAAGCAGGAAAGATCCAAAATTGACACCCCAACATCACAATAGAAAGAACTAGAAAAGCAAGAGCAAACACATTCAAAAGCTAGAAGAAGGCAAGAAATAACTAAAATCAGAGCAGAACTGAAGGAAACAGAGACACAAAAAACCCTTCAAAAAATTAATGAAACCAGGAGCTGGTTTTTTTGAAAGGATCAATAAACTTGATAGACCACTAGCAAGATTAATAAAGAAAAAAAGAGAGAAGAATCAAATAGATGCAATAAAAAATGATAAAGGGGATATCACCACTGATCCCACAGAAATACAAACTACCATCAGAGAATACTACAAACACCTCTACGCAAATAAACTAGAAAATCTAGAAGAAATGGATAAATTCCTCGATACATACACTCTCCCAAGACTAAACCAGGAAGAAGGTGAATCTCTGAATAGACCAATAACAGGAGCTGAAATTGTGGCAATAATCAATAGCTTACCAACCAAAAAGACTCCAGGACCAGATGGATTCACAGCCGAATTCTACCAGAGGTACAAGGAGGAACTGGTACCATTCCTTCTGAAAATATTCCAATCAATAGAAAAAGAGGGAATCCTCCCTAACTCATTTTATGAGGCCAGCATCATCCTGCTACCAAAGCCAGGCAGAGACACAACCAAAAAACAGAATTTTAGACCAATATCCTTGATGAACATTGATGCAAAAATCCTCAATAAAATACTGGCAAACAGAATCCAGCAGCACATCAAAAAGCTTATCCACCATGAACAAGTGGGCTTCATCCCTGGGATGCAAGGCTGGTTCAATATACACAAATCAATAAATGTAATCCAGCATATAAACAGAACCAAAGACAAAAACCACATGATTATCTCAATAGATGCAGAAAAGGCCTTTGACAAAATTCAACAACCCTTCATGCTAAAAACTCTCAATAAATTAGGTATTGATGGGACATATCTCAAAATAATAAGAGCTATCTATGACAAACCCACAGCCAATATCATACTGAATGGGCAAAAACTGGAAGCATTCCCTTTGAAAACTGGCACAAGACAGGGATGCCCTCTCTCAACACTCCTATTCAACATAGTGTTGGAAGTTCTGGCCAGGGCCATTAGGCAGGAGAAGGAAATAAAGGGTATTTAATTAGGAAAAGAGGAAGTCAAATTGTCCCTGTTTGCAGACGACATGATTGTATATCTAGAAAACCCCATTGTCTCAGCCCAAAATCTCCTTAAGCTGATAAGCAACTTCAGCAAAGTCTCAGGATACAAAATCAATGTATAAAAATCACAAGCATTCTTATACACCAATAACAGACAAACAGAGAGCCAAATCATGAGTGAACTCCCATTCACAATTGCTTCAAAGAGAATAAAATACCCAGGAATCCAACTTACAAGGGACGTGAAGGACCTCTTCAAGGAGAACTACAAACCACTGCTCAAGGAAATAAAACAGGATACAAAGAAATGGAAGAACATTCCATGCTCATGGGTAGGAAGAATCAATATCATGAAAATGGCCATACTGCCCAAGGTAATTTACAGATTCAATGCCATTCCCATCAACCTACCAATGACTTTCCTCACAGAATTGGAAAAAACTACTTTAAAGTTCATATGGAACCAAAAAAGAGCCTGCATCGCCAAGTCAATCCTAAGCCAAAAGAACAAAGCTGGAGGCATCACACTACCTGACTTCAAACTATACTACAAGGCTACAGTAACCAAAACAGCATGGTACTGGTACCAAAACAGAGATATAGATCAATGGAACAGAACAGAGCCCTCAGAAATAACGCTGCATATCTACAACTATCTGATCTTTGACAAACCTGAGAAAAACAAGCAACGGGGAAAGGATTCCCTATTTAATAAATGGTGCTGGGAAAACTGGCTAGCCATATGTAGAAAGCTGAAACTGGATCCCTTCCTTACACCTTATACAAAAATCAATTCAAGATGGATTAAAGACTTAAATGTTAGAGCTAAAACCATAAAAACCCTAGAAGAAAACCTAGGCATTACCATTCAGGACATAGGCATGGGCAAGGACTTCATGTCTAAAACACCAAAAGCAATGGCAACAAAAGCCAAAATTGACAAATGGGATCTCATTAAACTAAAGAGCTTCTGCACAGCAAAAGAAACTACCATCAGAGTGAACAGGCAACCTACAAATTGGGAGAAAATTTTCGCAACCTACTCATCTGACAAAGGGCTAATATCCAGAATCTACAATGAATTCAAACAAATTTACAAGAAAAAAACAACCCCATCAAAAAGTGGGCAAAGGACATGAACAGACACTTCTCAAAAGAAGACATTTATGCAGCCAAAAAACACATGAAAAAATGCTCACCATCACTGGCCATCAGAGAAATGCAAATCAAAACCACAATGAGATACCATCTCACACCAGTTAGAATGGCAATCATTAAAAAGTCAGGAAACAACAGGTGCTGGAGAGGATGTGGAGAAATAGGAACACTTTTACACTGTTGGTGGGACTGTAAACTAGTTCAACCCTTGTGGAAGTCAGTGTGGCCATTCCTCAGGGATCTAGAACTAGAAATTTCATTTGACCCAGCCATCCCATTACTGGGTATATACCCAAAGGACTATAAATCATGCTGCTATAAAGACACATGCACACGTATGTTTATTGCGGCATTATTCACAATAGCAAAGACTTGGAACCAACCCAAATGTCCAACGATGATAGACTGGATTAAGAAAATGTGGCACATATACACCATGGAATACTATGCAGCCATAAAAAAATGATGAGTTCATGTCCTTTGTAGGGACATGAATGAAATTGGAAATCATCATTCTCAGTAAACTATCTCAAGAACAAAGAACCAAAAATGGCATATTCTCACTCATAGGTGGGAATTGAACAATGAGAACACATGGACACAGGAAGGGGAACATCACACTCTGGGGACTGTTGTGGGGTGGGGAGAGGGGGGAGGGATAGCATTGGGAGATATACCTAATGCTAGATGACGAGTTAGTGGGCACAGTGCACCAGCATGGCACATGTATACATATGTAACTAACCTGCACATTGCGCACATGGACCCTAAAAACTAAAGTATAATAATAATAAACAAATAAATAAATAAAAACATTTTATTTCTCTTAAAAGCAAATAACAAATAAGGTAAAATTTTATTATTTAGTTACAGTAACACATTCTCAGAGTAAATCAACCAAAGAAAAGTATAATTTAATTTAAATTAAATTATAATTTAAAATAAGTATAAGACATACAAACATAACAACTGTTTATAACGTTAAAATGTGCTAACTTTTGAATTATTTCTATAAAGTGACAACTCAAATGAGTGGCTGTTATTCCAATGAGGTTTTCAGGTTTAGTATTTCTACATTTCCTTAAAAATGGGGTTGGTGAGGGACACAGATGATAAGTAGAGGAGCAGGTAGTCGGTTGGATGAGTAGTTACATTCCTATGAGACTTTAATTAGTGACCAGTAAATCTTCATTTTACATGAGATAAAGTGAATATCTGAAGAGACAAAGGGAGTAAAAGAAGAGTCAATTACACAGCTATCTCTTGGTAAGTAGAAGAAAGAGTCTTGACTTTGTCCAAGAACTTGTCCTGGAAAGATAAGCTTATAATGACATTATCCATGTGGAATGGAACACACTTCAGTTTTAGGAACTAGACTTAGATTGTAGACTTAAAGTTACAATTGGCATGCCCTTTTTTATAGGAGCCCAGCAAAGAATTTATAGATGAATGATCTGTAGAGGCAGTCCTCCACAGATGCCTGAGAACTTTTACCTTTCCATGGGGATCTGGTTGAGGCAAAATGTTAGTAACAGCTATCCATTTGAAAGATGGTGTTGTAATGACCTTCTCCTTCCATAAGCAGTTCTAGCGGTCCTGAGATTTTTAAATTTTCTTTTACAAAAGTTAGGTAAATATAGTTTCATAAATATTCATTATTTACCTTAAAATGTATGATATAAACTACCCACATAGTATAAGGCAATAATATACATATAAGAACAAATACAAAATAATGTTATATAAAATTATTAATGTAAATACAATATATAATTTGAATATGGTATATTATTTATAAGATATCATAAATGTAGTATTCCACATACACCCGTTCTGGGAGAATCTATGACAGAATATGCGTGCTATATTAGGGTTTTCTAGAGGGCAGAACTAATAGGATATATATATATCCTATTACTCATATATATATATATGAGTTTACTAAGTATTAACTCACGTGATCACAACGTCCCACATTAGGCTGTCTGTAAGCTGAGGAACAAGGAAAGCCAGTCTGAGTCCCAAAACTGAGGAACTTGGAGTCTGATATTTGAGGGCAGGAGGCGTCTTTCTCCCAACGTGGGAGAAAGATGTAGGCTGGGAGGCTAGGTCAGTCTAGTCTTCACATTTTTCTGCCTGCTTTATGTACTAGCTATGCTGGCAGCTGATTAGATTGTGCCCACCTAGATTAAGGGTGGGTCTGCCATTCCCAGTCCACAGACTCAAATGTTAATCTCCTTTGGCAACACCCTCACAGACACACCCAGGATC
This sequence comes from Pongo abelii, assembly GCF_028885655.2. NCBI lineage: Eukaryota > Metazoa > Chordata > Mammalia > Primates > Hominidae > Pongo > Pongo abelii. The sequence continues at coordinate 50,623,259 of NC_071988.2, read as the reverse complement.
AATACTTTGCGTCCTTCAATCCAATCAAGTTGACACTCAGTTTTAATCATCACAATTACTGTTAATTATTTTTGGAGAATGCAATTAGTGGCAGGAAAAAATTTCATATGTAACTAAATTTTGACTATGTAAACTAAAATTAAAATCCTAAGCCCCTCAGTTGACTGAACGGACCACTTCTTAGCCAGGGGAATCCAAGGAAAACCTTAAAAACTAAATTTCTAGCCATGAGAGGAAGGGAGGTCAGACATCCCTCATTATACCCTCTCCCTTTTGGAGTACAGGCACAACTGACCAGGGTTAATATTAAAATAGAGCTCATAAGACTGACAGAAGGGACTCTTTGTGGCAATACCGAATTATAAATAGGACCTAAGGCCATGCAAGGCAAAGATTAAGTCACACCCTACAAACCATAAAATCGCATTAAATGGGTTTTTTAATTGACTCAGTATAATACAGCTTACTTTCCAACCTGGCTCTGGTATATTATCACATAACAGACAGCAAACTCCCTTACCTTAACTCAAGCATTCCTTTTTACTGATTTCAAGTCTTTAGACAAAGCTTCACTCTTTCTACCAACTGTTAACTAATAAGAACCCCTACACCCATCTCTAATTTATAATCTCCTCGCTTTGAGATGTCCTATTATTTTCTGGCTGAACTAGAAACTTTCCATGTATTGATTTATAATTTTACCAACAATTTCTGTCTCCCTAAAATGCATAAAACAAAACCGTAACCCCACCTCCTCAGGATGACTTACTCAAGGCTTCTTGGGTTTGTGTATTCTCTGGGCTGCAGTCACTCATTTTGGTTCACAACAAGCCCTTTAAAATATTTTACAGATTTTGGTTTTTCCATTAACAACTGTGAGTTTTCTTAATGTTATGACAAGAATGAATTTTAGACATAACCCAATAATTAATTGCAATATCTAGATATGTATGAAGTTTTTGAAACTGTGTATATTTGCAGATTGAAAGCAACTCAACAGGCAGAATAAATAAGAAACTTGTACCTCTAGCCCCAGGTCAGTAACTACTCTGTATCACTTAGGTGATACTTGTCACTAGTGCTGCCATGACATAAAAAAAATCCAGAGAATTGTATAAATTTGTTGCATATGCAATATGCTAAGAAAAGAAAAATAAATATGTAAAACAAAAGACAAGGGGGACCCCTATCACTCTCATAGGTAAAAAGCCACAGTCTCAGCTCACCAACACAGAATGCCACACCCATACACACAATCCCACGGAAAATCTTAGGTCCCTACACACCTCACTGGTTCTAAGCTTTTGAACAGAGCCCTTTGGACTGAGTGTTGCACTACCAAAGAAATAAATAGTTTACTGTGGAAATTATTGCTAGACAGTTTTATTGCTCTAAAATTCTAGGAAGGAGTCAATCATCAGGTAAAACCAGAGAAGAGGCTGTATTCAGCCTTCCCTCAACTTAGCACCAAAATTAGTGGCATTACAATTATTCTGCAACAGAGATGATTTTCTATAGTTAACTGAAAACAAAGAAATGTTCTTGCTTTCTAGCTAATTCATTAGCTACATTTCTGCAGATAGTTGTGTTTTCTTTCTCCAAATAAGAATTGTGTTTTCTTTTGCTTTGGTTTTTTTTCTGAAGTGCTTTATATGTTTCTGAGGTGACTGAATCTAGAAAATGCAGGTTTGTTTGTTTGGCTTTGCTTTTATTTTCCACCAGAAAAATTTTTTTAAAAGAAGAAATGATTTTTTTAAACTTACGTGCTTGTTTTTGGAGAGTCAATCCTCTTCTAAGTAATTTTACTTCTGTTACTTTGTTTCATATTTTCTACCCTAATTAGCAAATTATATATATATATACACACTACATATATAATATATATACACACTATATATATTATATATATATACACACTATATATATAATATATATACACACTATATATATTATATATACACACCATATATATAATATATATACACACTATATATAATATATATACACACTATATATATAATATATATACACTATATATATATAATATATATATACACTGATACATGTATATATATACATGTATCAGGATAGTCACTGATACATGGGACCAAAAGCCTCCTTTATCAGAAAATGCACATGCATTTTTTAGGCTTCTATGAAGAGATTTTCTTTTCTGTTTATTTCCTGCTGTTATTTGACTTACTGGCTGAGCCATGTGTCACTCTCTGAGCCTCTCTTTAATCTAATTTATTTCCAAAATCTTTAAGATTCTGAATTATACTAGTACTAGAAATGTAATTCTCAGCAAACTGAAGTTACCTGTATTGTTCTACGGATAGGTGGATCAAATTATTGATAGAAGATGTACAAATTTTAAGTCCAAGTGTTTCTCCCTGTCAGTTAAATTTTCCTGGATTCTGTTTCTGTTTATTTCAGGCTGCTGAAATAAATATAAAAATAAAACAATATACCTATACATATGTGGCCATAATCTGTTTCACATGTTTTCTACCTATTTGAACTATGATTTCAAGTACTTATAATTGTCATATAGAAATATTTTTATAAAATTGGATTTATGTAACTGTATGGAAAACACTTGTAAAGTCATATGTTAATGGCAAAAGAAAGGTATAAAATGCTACATTTATACGTGTGAAAATCTATATTTTAATGCCAAATAAAGAAAGGGATCATAAGAAGAAAAACAACAAATTTGGCAGTATTAGAATATAAATAATTTATTTCCACTTTGTCATTGATATACTTCAAAATTAAAATATTTAAGCAACTGTAGTATTAGCAAGCTGTATTTTCTTTTCCAAAGAATCATTTTCAACAATTTTTAAAAAATTCATAGTGGTAAACTATAGTTTAATGTAAATCAATTGACTTAATGTATATTTGTTTTATATTTAAAGTACAGAAATATTAGTAAAAATGGTGTCAATTCTAGGTCAACTCTCCTACTAAATATCAGAACAGGGGGTTTTCTGTCACAAATATGCTAAAAATGATCTCTAAGTTTCTTTCCAATTCTCAGATATTATTATTTTAATATGTTATATATAAGCTATATAATATGTATAATTAATCCATATTGTTAATATATGTGTTACTTATAAAATCCATTTAAATTAATAATATATATAAGTGTAGATCTCAACATAATAAAAATTGCAAAAAATGCAGATGACACTAAAACTTCCTTGACTACTACTCAAACTCTTATCCTCCTGATGCTTACCTTCCGTAATGTTGTTTACCCCTCCAAACATCTTACATATTTTGTGCATAAACATACCAACATGTAAATTTATTGTGTTATATATGGTTATCATTAAATTGAATTTTACTTTCTGGAAAGACAATTATGCATTTACAAAACTGAAAGAGAGTTTTAAACATTAAAAGAGTGGTAGTAATTTTATGTTGCGCACCTACAGAAGTTAGGAAATAGCATTGCTGCCTCTAGAATTAATGTAGTTTGTATTCACTTCCTCAAGCCTGAGATCAGGCAGTTTTTCTGGGACTCAGCCTCTCGGAGAAGGTTATCTTGATGTTAGAGTTTATAATGTCACAGCTGATGCCATCCAATCCAGTATAATATCCTTCTTGTGAGTAACTCAGGGTTATACAACGGATATAATTTTAAATAACCTCTTTTAAACACATATGCTATATATGCTTTAAATATTAATACAGAAATGAAACTGTAACCAGGGACTAGACTACCAGATTCTAGGACACTGTTAAGTCAAAGGGAGATGCTTGAAATATGTATATATATATATATACTTTTTTTTTCCAGTTAGGTTGTTAGTATGTTTCAAGGATAAACTAAGGTCAGGTTCTAACCTGCATCACAGAAATGTTTATAAAAGCAAAGATTTCCAGTGAATCGAAAGTACAGAAAGACTTTTATTTCCCAATCTGTGCAGTATTCCACCTAAGAGAAACTAATAAATACAGCAGAAAATTTTACAGAAATTCTAGTTCAGAACTTTATCTAGTTGACCAGAGACATAGTAAGGGGTCAATATGATATTAAGCTCAAGATCAAGCTAAGGATAAGAAGAGGAGTAGTTGAAATTAATCTACCTAGGATCAGTGAACTTTGTCATTTTTTCAGCCTTTTTTTTAAAACAGACCACGTTACTTTTAATCCACTTTTCCTGCACTTAGAAAGGTATGAAAATCAATACCTTTGGTGAGATGTGCAATACTATTACTTTGGAGTTGTGGTTTAATCACTCTATACCTCTGCATGTTGTTATGTTTCTTTTAACTGGGTTTGACTGGTAATATTCTAGTATGAAAAGATAACTTGATTCTACCTCCAAGCTCTTATGAAGGCTAGACCATGTGAACTAATCAGTAAAAATAATTAGTAAAAATTTATTTCTTCTTTCATAGGAAAGAAAGTTAAGATAGACAATGAAAAAGGCATCTATTATTGAAAAACAATTCAGCAGATTTATTTTTCTAATGAGGAAGCAATACATATATGTGTTCATTTTCAATATCTCCATTATTCAAAATGTCAGATTTTTTACTGTGAAGAGATGTAGGAAAGATAGAGACTGGGCGCACTAAGCAAATGGGCTGGTAAAAAATGTCAAGAAAATTACAAAGAAGAGAGAAAAAAAGGGAAGAGAGAGGGAGAGGGAAGAAGGAAGAGGGGAGAAAGAGGAAGGGAGGGAGGTAGAAAGACACCTTAGAAAATTAAACCCTTTGTCTTAAGAATAACTACTGCTGGTTACCACTTTTTGAACTTGTCCAAGGGCAGAATTCATGCACAAAGGTCTTTAACATAAAAAAAGAATTATCCACACTTGATTAGTTTTGTTGATGGTTGGGGACAACCTGGGTTTGTTCATCTTTTCAATATTTTACTCATCTATTTAAAAATATTTGTTTAGAGCATTCTGTGTTTTAAATTACCTGCTGCAACCTGGGGATATTTTGGACAAAAAAGAAATCACTCCTGCTTTCATGGAATTATACAGGCTATCAGAGTTAGTAATCTAGGATTTAACTAATCTGAGAATGATTGACTGTCAATGTTTAAAGCATAATGTTATTTTACATTACTAAATATTTTAATAAGGACTAATAATCGAAATCACAAAGTAGCTTGTTTCATGTATCACAAACCTTAAAATTCCAATTGCAGAACCTAAAGTAATTGATTAAGTTTACTGATCTGGATTTTTTAGATTTAACTAATTGTCTTTCCAAAATACTTTTGAAAATATAAATCTCTCAGGGAGATGAAAGTAAATAATCCTATTTCACTGTGAGTTCAGATTCCTAAAAAAGAGTAACTTAAAATTAATGAGAAATCTGTGCACGTAATGATAAATCTGCAGAGAGACAGTCTATGGTTGGTAAAGTCTCCAAGATTCCAATAACACCCCAATCTCTTGGTCTTTCTGTTCTGCTATCCTTTGGGAAAATCACATTAATCACATGATGATACCTGTAAGTAAGGCAACTTTAATAGTAGAAGAAAGGAGAAATGTAAGTGGCCAATAGTCAATGTTGGCTATGTGCGTGTGTGTGTGTGTGTGTGTTTTAAGTATGTTTTGGAATTTCTAATAAAACAAGTTTTCATTACAATTCATAGACTACGATGATGCAAAATGGCAACGTTCCTTGCAAAGGATGATAGCAGATACATTTTATTTTTTTAATTGGACATATTTTCTCTTCTTCTCTCTAATAAAATCTAATTTTCTTACAAAGCATAAACAATGCATAGTGAGTAAAGAATTAATAGTCTCTGAATAGCATAGAGGAATATATCTTAATCTGTTACACATGAGTACAGATAGTTGGATGAGGGAAAAACTTAAATGGACAGAGTAGAGACCAGAAAGTCAGTTTGCTATGGAAAGAATTTGCTGAGATATGGGAACCTATAATAAATAAAACTCTCCTCTGTCTTCTTTGAGACCCTGTATATATATTTATATATACACACATATATATACATACGCATATATATACACAGTATATGTCACACAGTTACCTTTCTCATAAGGAATCTGTAGAAAGTGCTACTGTGAATACATTAGGTGTTCCATTAATCTGATTTTAGAAAGAAAACAAAAGGGAAATACTTTCTAACCAATAGAATTTATGGCTTTAAGATATACTTAGCTGAGTTCTTTTACCAAATCAAGTAATTGGGGAGCAAAATAAGAAAGAGGTAAAAGAACAAAAAAAAATATGGAGTGTGATTATTGTCGGACATAGCTGAAAATGATGAAGATTCATTGTAGCTGACGCTTTGAGCATCTTTTCTGAGCAACAGATTGCTCATAAATAATGCAACACTTAGCATAATATTGGTTACCATCATTTTAGTTAAAAGATGCTAAAAGCTTATTAGATAACAGTCTATTTCTTGGCTTTGCAGGCTTGAGTCCCTAGAGACAGCACATAACACTTGATCTCAGTCAACAGACCAAAAGGAAATAGTCATGATATATTTGAAAACGTATTATGGATCTATGGCACATACTCAATTACCAGAAGACGGAATAACAAAACCTTAAATATATACTACTGAAGTTGACTTTTATATGAGAACAAAGACTACTAAGCTTATACTACATTTTTGAACCTTATTTGCTTGTGTTCTTCAGTGAGCTCATTGTTTGCTACGTGGCTCAATAAATAAGCTGTAATTTTTCTCATATGGCATAATCTTAAGAACAAATTTAGATGTTTCTAGTAAAATCTGATTTTTTTTTATTTGTTTTTGATACAGAGTCTTTCTCTGTCACCCAGGCTGGAAGGCAGTGGTGCCATTTCAGCTCACTGTGGCCTCGACCTCCTGGGCTCCAGTGATCCTCCCACCTCAGCCTTCCGAGTAGCTGTGACTACAGATGCATACCACCACACCTGGTTAATTTTTGTATTTTTTTGTAGATACAAGGTTTTGCTACATATCCCAGGCTTGTCTTGAACTCCTGAGCTCAATTTATCCACCTCTCTCTGCCAAAGTACTGAGATTACAGGTGTGAGCCACTGCACCTGGCCTTAAAATTGGATTTTTACACCATCGTTATTTCTGAAGGACTACAATATTAAAAAGTTTTACAGATAGGAAAATATCATTAAGCTTTTTTTTCTTTTTACAAAGAAAGAAAGTTTCATGAATTTGAAAAATATGGGTGACAAATGGATGTATTACTTTTTTGCCTACAACAAAAGCTATTTTTAGGCATTATGATTTTTTTAAAGCTACAATTTGTTTTTTTCTAAATCTTCCAGAGTTTTAGCTATGATTTTCTAAGTGATTTCTTTCTCACTTATCAAAATATGTGCACATCCCTTTACATTAGTTAAGATAAATGTGCTATATAAAAATGCTTTTGTTTCTACCCAACCCTTGAGTAGATAGAAGAGCAGAGATGGTATCAGAGCTGGAGCTGAATTTCTCAAGAAGAATAGATTGCCTTTTCCAGCTTCTAGACACAGTGTGCACTTGCTTTGAATTGATTCACCAGAAGTACAATTAATTCCTAAGTGTAAGTCATCCTTTCTCTTTTACAATTCCCAACTAAAGGAGCAAACACACAGTATTATGCCTACTCTTCATATGTCTAGCATACCTGTCTAATGACACTTGGCTTCTGTTGACAAACAACAATAAAAGCTGTAATAATAGAAAGCTTAAGGAGCAATTTCTATGTCCCAGACATTGTTTGTTCTAAGCCCTTTATATCTATTCTCTCATTTAACTTTCCCATCAAACCTAGAAGGTAGGTATATATATTGTGTAGTTATTGTCCTATAGGAAACCAAGGCATCAAGACATTAAGCCAAATACAGACCAATTCAGTAAATATTCAAAATAAGTTTTTATTGTGCAAAACAATTGCTACATAGCATGTTGAGGCTTTAGAACTGAGCTAGAGCAAGCAACTACCCTTGAAACCAACAAAACATGGTAAAAGAAGTTGCACAGAGGGCCGGGTGCGGTGGCTCAAGCCTGTAATCCTAGCACTTTGGGAGGCCGAGGTGGGTGGTCACGAGGTCAGGAGTTCGAGACCATCCTGGCCAACATGGTGAAACTCTGTCTCTACTAAAAATACAAAAAAATTAGCAGGGCGTGGTGGCGGGTGCCTGTAGTCCCAGCTACTCAGGAGGCTGAGGCAGGAGAATGGCATGAACCCCGGAGGCAGTGCTTGCAGTGAGCAGAGAAGGTACCACCGCACTGCAGCCTGGAGGACAGAGCCAGACTCTGTCTCAAAAAAAAAAAAAAAAAAAAAAAAAAAGAAGTTGCACAGAGAATGTAAGTTGTAGAAAGAGCTATAAGTTCAGGTCCAACTGATAAGGTATGTTTCAACCATATTTAACAGATGTATCATTAAAGTGATAAGACATATTAAATTTGCTATAAGAAGACTTTGAGTGATGAAGTCACTGTTTAGCAAGAACTTATAGGACATGTGTTTAAATTCTGTCTCTGATAGTCACTTGTAATTTTAGGAATATTATTTAACATCTCTCAATCTCAGTTTCTTGTTATACTTTAAAGGGTATAATGAAGACTAATAGCTTAATGTATGAGTATTCTTATACTGGGAAAAGGTTATTAAAATTATTACATTTTATGCATTTTAATCATTTTTATGTCTCACATATGAGTTAAAGATTATCTCTATTTTACTTATGAAGAGTGGAATATGAAAGAAGTAATAAGTGCAAATAACACAAAAATAAATTGTTGCCAAATTTCAACATTTATTTACTACCCAGAAAAGTCACAATAAGCATTTGCTGTATCACATTTCAGATTTCTACATTTTAAAGAATTCTAAGGAGATAGTTTTTCTGACATAACTATAATAAACTATGAGTTTTCTATCTATAGTTATCTCAAAAGGTAACTATTCCTATGACTTACAGAAAACAATTTGCTAAATTTCTGTCTTTTTAAAAAATGATGTCTTAAAGCACTTCCTTAAAGCACTATGCCTTTAAATCAGAATATTACAGTTTGGCTCTGCTATTATTTTTATAGATAATTCCTTCAAAAAGAACAGCATAAAGAGATTTGATGAATTAAAGATTGATACCTTGCCCTATGAACAAAATTATAACATTCTATCAATTACATTTTGAAATGTGGAGTGTGATATTAGACAGCCACAGTTTACAATTCAGCCAAGTTTTCTACTACTGCTATATAAAGCCACACAAACTACCATAAACATTAAATTATTCCAGTCTTCACTAGAAAATTCAGGTCATATATCCCCAAGTTGAGGAGACTAGAGAGATATTTAAAAAAATCTTACATAAGATTTTTTCTAAAAGCTTGAAAAATCTGTTGGCATCATTGTTTCATCAAATAGCATCAAAACATCAGATGCTTTAACACTTTTTGAAAAAGTGGTTAAGTCCTTGATTTGATTCAATGGATGAGCTTTCTTAACATGAATTTGGCAATCTGATTATTTCCACAGTCATGCTAGTTTAATTGCCTCAGGTAACAAATATGCCTCCTTCTATTTGATTTACGTGTTCATGCCATGTAACAATCATGGCTAACAATCTCCATTGTTAACCATGGCTAACAATCTCCAATTCTTAAAAGAAAACAAAAACATACTTTTCCAATTTGATAAGGGAAAAGAAATAACACAGAGTATATTTCATATTGTTAGCCCTCAGTATGACAACTAGAAATAAATCTCTTCTGTTAGCTAAATTTTAGGTCTTGTTATATAATGATGGATAATGGATTAGGATTGGAAAGTGTGGGACTTGAAAGGACCTCAAAACTGGCTTGATTGACTTAAACTAGAAAGATCAAAGAGTCAGTCTGGAAAAAGAAAGAAAAAATGTGAATGGAAAAAAGGAAGGAACAGACAGCTGTCAGAGACTCAGTACTGGAGAAGTTGAGAAGAGAGACAGGAAACAGTATCATGATATTATGTATTAGTTGGACTTGGAAAAGAAAATTGGATAAGAAAAATATTTTAAAAGTATTGCTCACTATTATGTAAAGAAATTCACCTTTCAAGTTTCTTAATATGAATCAGTTAAGATGTATATCATTTTTCAATTAAGGGAAGGCATATTTTGGTACACAAGACAGTAAGATGGGTTACCTGCAGAAACTGAAATTAAAGGTACTTGTCTATAACTTTTTCCAAAGAGGGAAAATATTAGGAAAAGTTTCTAATACATAGCAATGCAGTATTGTCAAAATGACAAGAAAATACTTAATGGGCCAGGGTCCAAAACCTGGGCATTTAGAAACACTGGCATTTTGGGTAATTTATGAGAAAAAATGGGCATGGCAACTAAAGTTGCTCTTTCATAGTTACTAATTCCTCATATATCTTCTGTCCCAACTGTAATCCCTCTTCTATCACTTTAGGCACACAACCTACATGTTCTTTTTTCCTCAACCCAGGTAAAATCCATCAGTAATTTTTTTGTTTGTTTTTGTAAGTTACAAACTCATTCTACAGACACAAATTAAAAACATACTCTGGTTCACCAATATGCAGTAACCACAGTTATCCAAGTTCTTCATTCTTATAACTAAAAACATCTGGACATAACAAAACAAGAAGAAGACAACTCTGAAAAGTGGAAAGAGGAAGAAGGCTCATACCTGGAAATTTCAGGGCTTGAGAGAGACAAAGTGGTGAGCCTCATAAGTTTCTTTATTTCTCACATATAGCCCAGGAAGGGCACTGCAGAAGCCTCCAACCTGGAACTGCCAACACTCACAGACCAAAAATAAAGCTCCACAAAGAGCGTGTTCTCACTAGCAGAAAGACTGGAACAGAGTGACCTGACAAAGAACACGTATTTCTCCAACGCCTGCCCTAGTTCAGCCAAATACCAGCAGAAAAATCATATAGCTTTACAAGATTTTGCCATTTGGGGAAACTAGGTGAAAGGTCCTCAAGATCTCTCTATATTATTTCTTAGATTGTATGTAAATCTGTAATTATCTCCAGAATAAAAGATTGATTAAAATATCTTGTTTCAAGTTGTATGCTATATGCAGATTAATATATTTACCTGTGTGCTTGTATTTCAACAGATATCTAAACTTGGGAATAACAACATGAAAACTTGGGAATAAACTCATGGAACTTATATCATCAACCAGTAGGTCAGGGAGGGCAATTTTTATGTGGAGACTGTATTAGTCAAGGTTCTCTAGAAGGACAGAATTAATAGAATAGATGTATGTATAAAGGGAAGTTTATTAAGGACTATTGACTCACAGGATCACAAGGTGAGGTCCCATAATAGGCCATCTGCAAGCTGAGGAGCAAGGAAGCCAGTCCAAGCCCCAAAATCTCAAAATTAGGGAAGCCACCAGGGCAGCCTTCAGTCTGTGGTCGAAGGTCCAAGAGTCCCAAAGCTGAAGAACTTGGAGTCCACTGTTTGAGGGCAAGAAGCATCCAGCACTGGAGAAAGATGTAGGCAGGAAGGCTAAGAAAGTCTAGTCTCTCCATTTTCCTCTGCCTGCTTTTCCTTCTAGTCGTTCTAGCAGCTGATTAGATGGTGCCCACCCAGACTAAGGGTGGGTCTGGCTCTCCCAGTCCACTGACTCAAATGTTAGTCTCCTTTGGCAAGACCCTCACAGACACACCCAGAAACAACACTTTGCATCCTTCAATCCAATCAAGTTGACACTCAATATTAATCATCACACAGACAAAGTACTTCAGAAATCATATAATGTATGCTTTTGTTCAGTGAACTTTTTATGAGCTTGTATTATACGCCAGGCCCCAGGAACACAGAAGAAAGCTATATGATGGCAGTTACCTATTAATGACTCATAATCTTCTGGTGAACACAAACATAAACCAAAATTATATTACACAGTGATAAATACAAGTGCATACGAGAACACAATTATGAGAGCAGAGCACAGGAAAGGAATGGCAAAGGTGGCAGCCAGTTCCACATATAGGTAGTTGACTCTACTTTGGCCCAAAAAATGTAGAGGAAGTACAGTTGATCGTGATTTTTGTATAGTTCTTCTGTTAAAATTACACTATACCCTAAGTATCTATTCTAATACCACTTAGGGTAAAAATACCCTAAGTGCTATTTTTAAATAGTGCAGATATTACTGGTGGCATTTATTCACAGTTTATACTGATGTTCCAGTTCTATCTTTTTTTTTATAATATATATATATTTATTATACTTTAAGTTCTAGGGTACATGTGCACAACGTGCAGGTTTGTTACATATGTATACATGTGCCATGTTGGTGTGCTGCACCCATTAACTCATCGTTTACATTGGGTATATCTCCTAATGCTGTCCCTCCCCCCTGCCCCCACCCCACAACAGCTCTATCTTATGAACGTCTTGTCAAAATGTACCTGTAAGTTTTTAAACTAAAACACATTAATAGTGTTATTTTAAAGATATGAAAATAATTTAGAAGACACTAACATCACAGATAATTATGAGAAATAGAATACTTTGCTGACAAATGAAATACCTGTGAGCTTAAGATCTGGAAAATATTTGAATCATAGATATTCGAATTAAGAATTATGAGTTAGAAAGCCTATATAAAGCCACTCAATCTAACTTTTATAGCATTCAGGTATTTTCTGTTTTCATAAACTTTATGTAGTCACTGTGTTCAAATTATCCTCACTTCATTAACCTTAGGTACTTACTTTGTCCAAAATAAAGAGTAATTTTTTTCACTGAAAAACTGTAGATTAAATTTTTTTCTATATAAAGAAAATTTTAAGCAATTAATGCAAGTGTCACAGTCAATATCAGAGCTCTATATGCCAAGCATTTGAAATAATTTATGTTATAATTTGTAAGTAATGGTCAGGAAACTATATTTTACAGAGAGACAGGCTAATATACACTTTCTGGACTTTACCAAGAAGTAGACAGATGTTTCATATACCTATTGTTACATATTCTCATTAGATCCAAATGATGTGGATGCATTAAGAAAAATGATTACTAAAGCAGGGAATTTGGAAAAGCTTATTGCAATGGTTTATGATTCAGACAGACTTAATTGATGTAAATATATTTTTAGTAGCTGAGCTATCCAGCTTCCAAGACATCAACGGTCCTGCTTCTTGGTATACACACCCTTGTATAGTCCAGTACCATATTGTCCCAGTGTTGGTTGTTTGACCAATAATAGATAGCAGAAGGGATGGTATGTCTTTGCCAATATTAGGTTATAAAAGGCATTGTGGCTTCAGTCTTGGTTGTTCTCTCAGATAACACATATAGAAGGAAACCATCTACAACTTGGGAATCAGTCCTATGGAAAGGCTCCCATAACAAGAAAGAGAGGTATTTTGACAAAAGCCACGTGACGGGTTAGCAAAGTCTTGGATGACTGTTGCCCCAGCTAGTTTAATGGCAACCTCATTAAAGATCCTGAACCAGAACCAACCAGGTCAACTCCCAGGTTTCTAATCCTTAGTAAATGTGTAAGACAAATGTTTGATATATTCAGCAACTAAGTTTCGGGGTGATTTGTTACACAGCAAGAGACAACAACTACATTAATGCTATGGGTTAAACATCTTGCTGTTTGAAAATGTTATAAATATATCATCCAGAGTTCCACTTATGATAGATGCTATTTATTGTATAATTATGTACAATGTTCCAGATACTTTGTACAAATTATATGTACAACGTTCATAATACCGTGTATAATGTTCCTGATACTTTACCTACTGGTTTTCAATTATCTTTGCAAAATTATTTTCATTAACTTTTCATTTCTCTTTTACTGAAGCTAATACAAATGATTTATTTTAATTGAGGAAAATTTTTTATATACAGTATGTAGCCTTTTATGCTTAATCCAAATGAATTTAACACTGCTCCAAACTCTGTAAATTTGAACTCCACTGCACATTCACACGGTTGCAACATTAACACGTAGAATTTCAGGTTAGTTCCTCCTCCCTCCTTCCCTTTCTTTTCTTCTTTCTTCAACAAATTCTTAATGAATTTCTATTATGTACAAGAAATGTACTGAGTGCTGAGCATAAACAGTAAATAAAATATAGAGCATAATCCATGGTGAGGGAGCAGGCAATATATAAGACAAAAAAGCAAATAGTGTGTTAAATAGTAGTAAGTGTTAAGAAAAAAATAAAGCAGATAAGGGGGAGAAAATAAAGATAGAAGATCGTTTAATATTTAAGATAGGGGAATTTTTGAAGGAAACAGTTCAAATTCCACATTAGTGAGAAGGTAGAATTTGAATAAGACCTGAAGGAAGAGAGGCAGGGAGTGAGTTTATAGACATGTGGGAGACATGCTTCTTAGCAAGGGGAATACCATCTGCAGTGGCTGTGAATGAGAAAGGGAAACTGGTATATCTCAGAAACACTCAGTAGCAGCACAAGGATAGAGATAATTAGGGGACAATCTCTAAGAAGTCATATAAGAAAGACAGTTCAGGCCAGATGATGCAGGGCCTTGGAACAAGAAATTTGACACAGCAAGGACTGAATTTTTGTTAGAACAAAATGTGGAGCCATTTGGAAGTTATTGAGGAAAGAAATGACACAGGACAATCTTCTCTTTTAAAAAAATTACTTTGGCAATTGTGTTAGAAATAGAATCAAAGAAAGAGGCAAATGATGAAGCAGGATGAATAATTTAAAAGCTATTATAATAGCTCAGTGGATAGGTGATGATGACCTGTATCATTGTATTGTAATACCACTGTTTTGAGGATTTTTGCATCTATGGTTATGAAGATATTGATTTATAGTTTTCTTGTTATGGTATTATATTATAATGACATGTGCTTTATGATTTCCCATAACACCTATATTTTCTTAACACCATCTATTTTCAAACAATATTCCAATTCAACGCTTACCTCATCAGATGCATTATACTATTATTGATATACATTAACACAAACCCAAATATATGTTAACATTAAATATATTTGTATGTATTTTATACATGTAAAATAATCCTCACAATATGTTATTACTGTTAAACAGTTCATTATCTTTCTGAAAATGGAAGAAGTTACTCATATTTGTTCATGTACTTACCATTTGGGGCACTCTTATGTAGATCTATGGTTCTGTGACTATTTTCCTTCACTCTGCAAAACTTATTTTTACTTCCTAGTAATGCAATTTTATTTCAAGTCTTTCTATTTGATTTCATAGGTACACTGGAGGTAAATAGCTTCAGTTTTTCTTTCACTGAAGAGATCTTTATTTCACCTTCAATTTTCATGGATTTTTTTTAAGATTAGAATTTGAGAGTGACAAATTTATTATTTTCTTTCAGTCCCTTAAAATGTAATTCCATTTTCTTCTGACTTGCATTGTTTACAATAAGAAGTCTGCTGTCTCTATTATATTTGTTTCCTTGTATGCATTGTAATTATTTTTACTCTGAGTATCTTTATGATTTTCCATTTATGACTGTTCTTCAACCATTTGATTATAAAGAACATTGTCATATCTTTCTTTGTTGTTACCACTTGAGGTTACTTGACTGGTTTGGGTTTCTGGGTTGACATTTTTCATCAATTTCAGAAAATTTTTATTATTTTTACAAGTATATTTTTCTTTGCCCCCTTCTGAAACTCCAGTATCATATATGGTAGGACAACTTGACACTTTCCATACATCACTGGGACTCTTTATATTTATTCTCAGTTTTTTTTTTCACTTTATGCATCAATGTGTATATTTTCACTATCTTTTTTTCAAAATTAAGTTTTTTGTTTGCTTATTTAGGATTTTGATTTTTTTTTGGTAGTATAAAATCTGTTTAGTGAAGTTTTTATTTTGGATATTGTATTACTCAATTATAGAAACTCCATGTCTTCTTAATTATTTTTTTCCTCATTATTTTCTTTTAAATTTGTGAATATATTTATGATAGCTGTTTAAAGTGCTTTATAGTAATTTTATTATCTTTGTAATCTCTGATTCTGCTTCTATAGATCGATTCTTCTCCTGGTCATAGGCTGTATTATTCTGCTCTTTACTTCTCATAATTTTTATTGGATGTTAGATATTGTGAAGTATTTAGATTTTCTGCACTCCTTAAAAGAGTGTTGATTTATGTTCTGATCAGCAATTATTTTATCTTGGAGTCATCTTGATCCATAACTAGTGATGGTTTTAAATTGTGTTGTGATGGATCTAGTGAAAACTTTACTCTAGGGCTAGTTTAGCTCTCTATAAAAAGAGGCACTTTCTGGGTCTTGACTGAATGCCCTGAGTATTTAGTGAGGTCTCTTCACTCTGGCTGTTTAGAATTATTACATGTTCTAACCCTCTTTGATCTCAGCAAGTTTTTCAGATTATTTTTTTTAGCAATTGGTATTTATTCGGGCTTGTAGATTACACTCCTGGCACTGCTCTACACATCAATGGAGAATTTTCCTGAGTAGTTCCTTCTTAAGCCAGGACTCCTGAAAAATTTCAGCTTCCTTAGTCTTCCAAAACTACTATCTCTGTTTCATCAGCTCAGTGCGGCTCACATGCTATTCTTATATTTCCCCTTGCTTCATTGTGTTCTAGAAATTCCCTTCAGGACAAGATTCTGTGTAAACATAAAGATGATATATTTGTTTCCTTTTTTATAAGTGTTGCTGAATTCCATTTTCTGAAAAATAGTTACGGCATATATTTTGTCCCATTTTCCAATGTTCTACGCAAGAGAGCCTAATCTGATACCAGTATCCCTGTTGTGGTCAGAGGCATGAGTCTCTGGATTCATTCTGAAGAGCAAACTGAAATGATTTGCTCATGGATTGGACAAAGAGTAGCAACAATAACCCTAAGACTTTTACTTTGTGTACTTAGAATGATAAAGCTGCCATGAAGGGGACAGGGATCACTGTGGGAGAGGAAGTCTTTTTATGATTTTATGTTGGAGAATGGTATAAATACCCAGAAATGTACTAATATGGGTTGGCTATATCCCCACCCAAATCTTTTCTTGATCTGTAGCTCCCATAATTCCCATATGTTGTGGAAGGGACCCAGTAGTAGGTAATTGAATCATGGTGGTGGTTCTTCCTTGTGGTATTCTTGTGATGGTGAACAAGTCTCATGAGATCTTATGGTTTTATAAAGGGGAGTTCCCCTGCACACGCTTTCTTGCCTGCTGCCATGTAAGATGTGTCTTGCTGCCCCTTCACCTTCTGCTGTGATTGTAAGACCTCCCAAGCCATGTGGAACTGTGAGTCTATTAAACCTTTTTCTTTTATCAATTACCCAGTCTGTGTATGTCTGTTAGCCAAGTGAGAACAGACTAATATAGTGAATTGGTATCAGGTAGTGGGGCGCTGCTGTAAAGATATCCACAAATGTGAAAGAGATTTTGGAACTTGGTAACAGGCAGAGGTTGGAATAGTTTGGAGGGCTCAGAAGAAAACAAGATTATGTGGGAAAATTTGGAACTTCCTAGAGACTTGGAGGTCTAAGAAGACAGGAAGATTTGTGAAAGTTTGGAACTTCATAGAGACTTGTTGAATGGCTTTAAACAAAATGTTGATAGTGATATGGACAACAAAATCCAGGCTGAGGAGGTCTCAGATGGAGATGAAGAACTTGTTGGCAACTGGAGCAAAGGTAACTCTTGCTTTGTTTTAGCAAAGAGACTGGTGGCATTTTGCCCCTAAACTAGAGATTTGTGGAACTTTGTAATTGAGAGAGGTGATTTAGGGCATCTGGTGCAATAAATTTGTAAGCAGCAAAGAGTTCAATATCTGACTTGGGTGCTATTAAAAGCATTCAGTTGTATGTATTCACAAAGATATGGTTTGGAATTGGAACTTATGTTTAAAAGGGAAGCAGAGCAAAAAGTTTGAAAAGTTTGCAGCCTGACAATGCTATAAAAAAGAAAATCCCATTTTCTAAGGAGAAATTCAAGCTGGCTGCAGAAATTTGCATAAGTAATGAGGAGCCAAATGTTAATCACCAAGACAATGGGAAAAATGTGTCCAGGGAAAGTCAGAGGTCTTCATGGCTACCTTCCTATCACAAAACAGGAGGCCTAGGAGGGAAAAATGGTTTCCTTGACTGGGCCCATGGCCTGGTGGCTTTCTGCTGTCTTGGGACTTTGTGCTCTGCATCCCAGCCATGGCTAAAAGGGGTCAACATAGAGCTCAGGCTGCTGCTTTAGAAGGTGCAAGCCCCAGGCCTTGGTGACTTACACATGGTGCTGGACCTGTGGGTGCATAGAAGTCAAGAATTGAAGTTTGGGAATCTCCACCTATGTTTCTGAGGATGTATGGAAATGCCTGGATATCCAGGCAGAGGTGTAGGGCAGAGGCAGAGCCCTCATGGTGAACCTCTGCTAGGGCAGTGCAGAAGGGAAATGTGGAGTTTGAGCCCTCACACAAAGTCCCCACTGGAGCACTGCCTAGTGGAGCTGTGAGAAGAGGGCCACCATCCTCTAGACCCCAGAATGGTAGATCCACTGACAGCTTGTACCACGCACCTTGAAAAGCCACAGACATTCAACATCAGCCTGTAAAAGCAGACAGGAGGAGGTGAATTCTGTAAAGCCACAGCAGAAGAGCTACCCAAGGCTGTGGGAGCTCATCTTTTGCATCAGTGTGATCTGGATGTGAGAGATGGAATCAAAGGAGACCATTTGGAAACTATAAGGTTTAATGACTGCCCTATTGGATTTTGGACTTGCATGAGGATGGTAGCCCCTTCGTTTTGGCCAATTGCTTCCATTTGGACCAGGTGTATTTACCCAATGCCTGTACCCTCCTTTTATCTAGGAAATAACTAACTTGCTTTTGATTTTACAGGCTCATAGGTGGAAGGGACTTGCCTTATCTCGGATGAGACTCTGGACTGTGGACTTTTGAGTTATTGCTGGAATGAGTTAAAAGTTTGGGGAACTGTTGGGAAGGCATGATTGGTTTTAAAATGTGAGGATATGAGATTTGGGAGGGTCCAGAGGCAGAATGATATGGTTTGGCTGTGATCCCACCCAAATCAATATTTGCTCCCATAATTCCCATCTGTTATGGGAGGAACCTGGTGCTAGGTAACTGAATCATGGGACTGAGTCTTTATTAGCAGCATGAGAACAGAGTAATACATGTACTTGTAAATGTCTTAGGCTTGAGATATCTGCCAGAATTATTAGAGATATACTATGTTTGGAGTTAGATATACAATTTTAAATTTCAGGAAAGTAATTCAGGATAGTGATTTAAACTGGGGAGTTGTCAGTGTACAGAATATATATAAGTCTTGAGACTAGGTAATATTCCTCTAAAGATCAAATATATATAATAAAAGACATGACAAGCAAACCTCCAACCATGGACCTATTTAGGACCACTTTAATAGAAAATGAATTATTATTAATTGAATTATTTGTGATAAAAATTATTTATTATACTCTAGGTTTTGTGCTAGTTAGTTAGTAGTACATAGAGTGGAGGTTTTTTGTTTACCCATGTACATGGAACACCAACACAGTAATAGTGAAAAAAAAAATTGAGAGAGAAAAGACTGGAAAACATTGAAAATATTTAAGTAGATATTATTGAGGAAGTGAGTCCAAATATATTCTTCTTCTTCTGACATACAAGATAATAAGTCCCTGGAGGGAAAGAATATTTTGTTAAATTTTATTTATGTATTTATATATTTATTTATTTTGCATGCCCTGTGATTAGTCTGGTGTAGTAAGACCTAATTTCTATTGGACACATGGCATGAGCTAGGTGCTTATTTTAAGTACTTTACTGAACCTTATTTTGTTTCACTAAGAGGACACTGATTATGAGTTGTACCATTATTAGTGAGCAACTAGGAAAAATAAAATTAAAAAAACTACCAGTTAAATTCTAACACACCATCAAATCTATGATGACTCTCAAAATTTAAAATGTTTGTAAGTGAAAAAATGCATCATAGAATATATATACAATTATACATATAATTGCATGTGTATATCTCTATATAATATCTATCTATATCTCCATCTATCTATCTATCTATCTATCTATCTATCTATCTATTGGAGTCTTGAACCTTTGCTAACTTTATGGAAGAAAGAGAAAAAGTAGAGGTAGAGAAAGAGAAATGTACAAAGCAAAATACAAATGCATTTAGAACAGTGCCTGCTATATAGGAGCGCTCAACAAAATTTACACATTGATTGAGCAAACACATTGTTCATCCTTTTATTTCTTTTTAAATAAGAACATATGAGAGACGTCATGAAAAAGTTTTAGGTGGCACTAGTTCAATTTTGGCCTTAATAAAATGTAATTCTTGGACTATAGAAAGAAAAATAAGTTAATCTCATTGCATTTGGTTCCATATTGGATTGAAGCTACTTCATACTGTGGATAATATTACTTTTAAGCCATGGATTAAAGTGATTTTTTGTTTGTTCCATACCAATCTAATGTTAACATTTTAATAATTGAATTTGAAATAATTGAATTTGAATTTAATATATTGAATTTGTTGTTTTTGTTTGCTGAAGCAATACTGGTTATATCACAAGAGTATAAATCACTTAGGCAATAATAAAGATGCTTCTATAGTATTATACAAATATAATTTCAGTATTATCTGTGGATTTCATGAGAATAAATGTCATTTAAATATTTATTTATAATAGTTTATATGTAATCACTGAAAGAATTATATTTTAAATACATTTCCTTGTGTTGAATTTCTATACTTTTGCTATTTAGTCCTACTCCTGAGTATAGCAGACTACTAAAGGCCTAGACTTTTAAATGAACCAAAATATTGTAACTCTCTTCTCATTAGACATTTTCATCAAAGATTAGATAGAAAATTAGAAAACATTTTTTGAGTTGATAACTTAAAATTCTGTTATTTTATAAAACTTGTATAATCTATGTCAGGAGTCAAGTAATATCTCCCTAAAATAGTAAGAATCACTCAGCAATTATTGCTTTTTAATTTGTAAATGTAAATAAGTATCAAAATTTTTTTAAAATATGTATCATAAATAAATCATCTTAGCTATATCAATTTGCACATTTCACTAGAATAAAACTAGCCAACATAACATATGAAAAGAGCCTGAACACATGATAATAAAATTCTAAGGCCATTATCAAGGAAATGTTGACACTCAAGCAGTCAGTCTTTTCTCAAAGTTTCAAGTTACCATACATAGCGGTTATCCTGAGTCCACACAGGAATAGTGAGACATTGGGCAGAGTATACCTTCAGGCAATATAAAAAATACAGTTAGAGTCTTCTGTTTTGATCAAAACCTCCAAGGCAATGTACAGATGACTTCATAACATAGTACAGTAGTTCCATAATTGCTACATTTACCAAGTTATCATAAGATATAATTTGTATTAAAATCCTTATAAAACATACTTCCTATTAATCTGCAGAAAATATACAGAGAAATTGGCAACTAATTTTTCCAGATAACGAGATAAGGTAATGTTTGGGGTGAACATTATTTAATTTGGGTAACTTGCATTTTTTTCTTTTTAATCATGCCCTTGTATTATTTCGTAACAAAATAACACAAACATTTATGGACAAATAAATGAAATGAGAATAGTAATGTATGTATTACTGATTTTAAAATGGGAAAAAATACTTGGCCAAACAGAGCATAAAATAGACATTCAAAAATTTACTGATGAATTCAACTACTGGGAACATAAAGCTTTAAAGTTCTGAAACATCACAAGAAATCAATAAATTAATCAGTAAACAAACAAGTAAGAAGCAGAGGTCAAACTAGAAGAAATATTCAACTTAAACATGTTGAAAAACATACTTGGTGAAGCATTAATGTTCATAATACATATAGTTTATATTAATATGTAACAAATGCTAAATTCTACTTAATATGAGAAGATGCATGAAGAGACAATGTGGAGAACAAATAAAGCTGGCCTATTAACTAAGAAATGTATAATAATTAATAAAAATGAATGTACATTTTAAAAAATATTTTACCTATCACATTTGCAAAGTGTTAGACATACATCTTGAAATATATTTTAGTTTTCAGGCATAAATTATTTTCAAGCATAATAAATTAGTACTATTTTTGCAAAATATTTTTGAGTACTGTTTCAGATTTTTGTGTGTGCCGTAGAGTGTGACACAACATTTACCTTTTCAAGAATCTATCTTAAAAATGTATAAAAACAACAAATGTATTTTATATGTTTATATCAGTATGAATTGTATCAATAAGAAATTAGTAGTCCGAATCTCAGAGAAAAAATTTAAAAGATCACTAGAAATGAAAATATATAAATATTTTAGCTTTCTTTTTTCTTGGATGGTGGTGAAATTATAGGTTCTTTGCTTTAATGCTTACTTATCCCAATATCCTTTCTGTTTTTCTTTCCTTAAATAACAGGACTGTGACAATTTCACCTGGGTACGTGACCACCTAGTTAGAGACGTATTAGCAAGCATCCTTTGCAATTGAAACTTGTCATGTGACTAACTTCTGTCCAATTGGATGTGAGCAGAAATGATGTTTGAACTGTCTAATGATTATTTAATAGAAAATGATCTCCATTTAAGTCTGCTTTCTAACATTCAATGGAACTCTTCAGATGTGGCATGATGACATTAACATCCTAAGGGATGAAGAAGCAGCAGTATAAAAGATACTCCTCTTCTTTCACGTCACCTTGTATTACATAATTTTTGGAAGAGAATGATACTATCTTGTTTAAGCCACTGCTGTCTGTTCTAAATTTAAAAGTGTAGCTAATATCTCATCTGATTTAATAGGTTTCTGTATTTTAAAAATAATCTACAAGGAATATGTATGTAGAAACACAAGCTGAATTTTATTTTTAAAGGAGAAAGAAACCAAATCTAAAAATGGACAGAATTCATTTAACAAGCATTTTACCACTAAAAGCTAAAGGTCTTGACTTTTAAATTTTGGGGGACCTAAAACAATTTTTAAAGGCTTGTCATTAAAATGTGTTATTCTATTTGTAAATAATATTCATGGAATGTCAACTTTAAATAAACAGTTGCCTCATCTATTAATATATAGGTGAATATCACAGAATTGACTGACAGGAAGAAATTTATCATGGTAAAATTCAGTTTCTAGGGATAGAGTACCTGTTTCTGTCTTGGTAAAATTACTTAGGCAAGAGTCTTCTTCTGTGCAAGCTTTATTTATTTACATCACATGTAAAATGAGCATAATAATCCAATCTAATTCATCGAGTTGGATGAGGATTACAAAGAATTTGTTATGGTAACTGGCACAGTTTGACTTCCATAAAAATTAGTTTTTATTATGAGAATGCTAATTTACAGATGGATATTAAGACTAAATAACAAACTTGGAAATGTATATGAAGGCTACTCTCAGTGGGATTCAAGGTTAGAAAGTTAATGTGGAGTAATTGAAAAAGACTAGATGATAGTTAATAAATTTTCACTTATCAAGTTAGCCAGTAATTTAAAGTTTTAGAGTGCCTTGGAACAAAGCTTTAATAAGTGATTATTTTAAAATATTGAGCCATGTCAAACTTCACTTAACATGTGTATTTAAAATTTATTGTGCTGTGACACTTTCATTGGCACATTTAATTAATATCCTATAATGATGCTATGAGGCAAAGTTTTATAGAAAAAGTGTTTTTATAGACAGTATTCATACTCAATAGAGAATATTTTATTTGTAGTGAAATTCAGTATCAAGACTTATTAATAAATTATTGATAAATTTAAATGTAGCAGATCTCTGATCTCTGGATTGTCACTGCACTCTTATAGAATGTCCTGCAGAGTAAGAAGATGCAGAAGATTAGATTCATAATTTTTCTTTTATACTATTCTATGGAAAGGTATATAATTTGTTTTACAAATAACGGCAGGTAAAGGTGGGATAAAATAGAATGGATGAGTAAATACAACTGGCATAAATTTAAGGTGTGTTATCATTATACATTGCCCTAAGACCATGGTGTGAAGGTAACTATTAATACAATATAGCAGTTTATTAAAAACCATAGGGTAGATACATTATAGAGAAAGTCTAGAGTAAAGATTATATGGTGAGTATGGGTAATTTTTTTTCTTTAAGTGTTAATGATTACAATATCCATTCTCTCTTCCTTTTAGTAATAGAACATCATGCATTAATATTTCAAAGTAATTTTGTCTTTAATGATAAAGAGTGATATCTTTAGTGATAGGGAAGTGTTGGTAAAATGAATGAGTATAGGGTGAAGATAATTGTTCTTGTCACCATGCATACTACTCCTAAAATATGCAACAGAGAATACTTTACAATTAACTCATAGTATATTGATAGAATTTGCACAAATTCTAGTTTCGGCTACAAAAACTGAGGCTTAGAAACATTCATGTCCAAAATCCAACGTTTTTAAATGGCTATGCTGGGATTGAATCCCAGGACTTTCTAGTTCATGTGTGTAATTTCCTACTAAATAATTGGAAAAATATATATGTTAAATTAGCATGGCTTCAGAATAATAATCAATGAGTCCAATGAATACTACTGAGTTTTAGTTTTTATTCTAATTTTACTGACTTTCAGATATTTTACCTAGTTACAACATTCCATAATTTCTTTTGCAGTTTGATATAGTCATATGACTGTGTCTACACTGATGGCATAAGAACACAAGCAATATGTGCAACTTTTGGTTTATCTCATTGTATTCGATTCTTTCATCAAACAAAAAGTTAGAATATAGATTTTATAGTGCCTTATTTTGGACCATGAGGACCAGGGCAACATCTTGGGGATGGTAAATGCATAAGAAGAAGGAAAGTACTTTAGTTCTGGAAGAACATTCTAGATCTCGGCCAACATAACTTGGAGATATGAGAAAGACAAGTAAGTATCTATCTTATTTCAGCCACTGAATGCCCCATTCTCATTATTACTACATGCATTTCCATACATATCTTATATGCTAACTAATGTAGTAAGCAAGAAACCAGAACAGAAAGGATACAACTTTAATTCAAGCAAGAGATCAGAATTCAATTCATGTAAATCAAGAGAAGTAAGTGGCAAATAGAAGGTAGATAAAGAATTTGAGAAGGAAATGAACTGAAGATGTCTGTGAGAACTGAAGACTGGAGACACATGTTGCTTATAAACACAAAGAGCCCCCCTTGGGCTACAGGTACGAAGAGGAAATAGTTCTCTATTTGTAGAGATCTACTCCTTTTCAGTTAGCTCAGAGAAATTAGGGTGAAGATGAGGAAAATAATAATGGAGAAAGTTTTTTCCTCTTAGATGGACAGAAAGATAAGCAAATGGATGAGAATCAGCTTGGCTAAATATCAGCCAAGTGCAGTGGAAATAATTGATGTCTATGTAAACATGAAGAATTCTTCACAAATCTATTCATTCAGGAACTTATTTATTCAAAAAACTTTTGGTTTTGGAGTTTTTTTTTTTTTTTTTTTTTGGTTTGTTTCTTTGTTTTTAGAGGTAGGGTCTCACTCTCTTGCCCAGGCTGGAGTGCAGTAGTACAAACATAACTCACTGTAAACTCCTCCTCCCAAGTTCAAGTGATCCTCCCACCTCAGCCTCCTAAGTAGTTGGGATTACAGTTGCACACCACCATGCCTGGCTAATTTTTTATTTTTTGTAGAGACAGAGATCTCACTATGCTGCCTAGGCTTGCCTTGAAGTCCTAGGCTCAAGCGAACCTCCCACATCAGTCACCCAAATTGCTGGGAATACAGATATAAGCCACTGTGCCAGCCTCAAAGGCTTAAGTAGTACGGCCTCAGGTTACATTGTCTCACCTGAATTACAAAATAGTTTTGAACCTCAGTTTTAGCACATAAAAAAAGAGTGGTTTTAAGAATTTGATAAAATCATATAGAAAGTAGATGACAAAAAAAAGCTGTGATTATTTTTGTTGATACCATTGCTACAGAAACTGAGGTAGCTAATTCTCTGTAGTATTTGACATTTTCAAAGTGGAATGTGATAGTTTATCTGTGCTTTGAAAGATAAGTAGATATTTTTCAGGAAGAGAGCAGGATAGGACTTCCAAATTGAAGAAAGATTATACTTAAAGGCAGGAAGCCATATAAGAACACCATATATAATGGAAATAAATATTTACTAAGTTTGGAACATAGGTGACAAAATAAGACATAATCGAATAGGCTGATAGAAAAAATTTCTGAAAACCATTGATTAACAATTAGAGATATCACACATAATTGTATACATTTTTAAGAGCAGTTTTTTTAAAAAAAGACTGACATAAAAGATGTTTTATTCAAAGAAATTCAAGATTCTTTACATCAGGAAAAACAGAAAAGAGTGAGACCAGCTATTGAGAAATTAAACAAAAGGCTGTTGCAAGTGATTAGGCAAGAGAAAATGTCTAAGTTAAATCAGCGAAAGTAGGTGTACATAAGATATGGCATTCTAGTAACTAGAATCACAAATTTAGAAACTGGGGAAGGAACAGGTTTGTGGAAGAGAAGTGAGTTGAAGTTTTATAGTAACAAGATTTTGATAACAGTTTAGAGGAAAATGTGTGTCTCAGGTATATATCCTTAAAATAAAATACTGCATTTGTGAGTAACATAAGAAGTTTCTCTTGTATTTGTGTTATATTGACCATCTCATGTATCTGTATACCTCTTCAGAAGGATTTTGTATATGGAACAGCTGCTCACTCCCAAGAGAGTATTTTGATGTCAGTGGAAAGAGCTCATTGCATTAAAAATGAATAGCTCAGGTAGTGTGCTCAATGCTAGGGATAGAACTAGAAACAAATTGGATATGGTCCCTGCATTCATGAAGCTGAGAGTCTTAGAGGGAAACAGACTAAGAGAAATTTCTGTCAAGGTACAATCATAACCTATGGTGAGAAGAACTGGAAGGTGAAGCCTTTACGTGGTAAGTGGGATCATATAACTATTTTGTTCAGTTGTGCTCTCTTTACAACATTCCTTGGTATGTATTCACAATTACATTTTATTTGGGAAAACTGAAATTCAGAGAATGCAAAGTTACAAACAGATAGTCTGTAATTTAATCCTCAGTTTTTCCAGATAGAAAAAAATATAAGATCAGGAAGCTACTGACATCATTATGAAAAAAAAAAGTTCCCCAAATAAACCCAAACATGCCGCTTCTAACTGACCTCTCTCTGATGGAAATGAAGTGAGTACCTTCCAACACAAAAGACTAGTACCCAGGAAGAGCAGGAAAAAGAAAAGAGCCACTCATCAAATTTAGAAAGGCTTGATGGAGCAGCAGTGAGAGTAGAAAGAAGAAAAAGACTGGCATTTTGGGAGTCCATTTCCTTTGAAAACATTTTTTTTTTCAATCCACAGTGGCCTAGTCCTGAGAATTTCCAAAGCAGTTCAGTCTAATACCAAGTTAACATTCTATATAAAATCCTAAAATCAATATGACATAAGTAAATGTTAACTAAGAAAGAAAACAAAACTTGTTCACTTAATCCATACATTAATGAAAATAATTATTTATAGAAAGAAGGCGAGACCAAGGGTGAATAAGTGTAGAATGGAATCCTGCCAGAATACACTTTGTGACAGTCTTGGTTTAGAAAATATACAAACGTTTCACATATTCACAAAGAAAATTTAAATTTGCAGAAGCAAATTCCTCCCCAAATTGAAAAGAAATATAACAAATAAACCTAACTATATATAAGGTGGTGATATAGCCACATAGAGGAATAAATTACTTTAAGTGAGTTTACAGTAAATTAGAAGCCCAAAGAAATATAAATATTATTTGGGAGTCTAAGTGTTGGAGTAAAATTAGTATTACTCTTTTAAATTAACTGATTATTTAGAATAATGCAAATGAGTAAATATGTTAATGCTCTTATGGACCAATATTTTCAATTCAAAGAAATAAGATCAAGATCAAATAAGTGTACCTTAAATCCCATAATATTCAATTGATTTAAAAATACTATTATGGACCGGGTGCGGTGACTCACGCCTGTAATCCCAGCACTTTGGGAGGCCAAGGCAGGCGGATCTCGAGGTCAGGAGATCGATACCATGCTGGCTAACACGGTGAAAACCCGTCTCTACTAAAAATACACACACAAAAAAATTAGCTGGGCGTGGTGGCGGGCGCCTGTAGTCCCAGCTACTCCAGAGACTGAGGCAGGAGAATGGTGTGAACCAGGGAGGCAGAGCTTGCAGTGAGCCGAGATCGCGCCACTGCACTCCAGCCTGGGCGACAGAGTGAGACTTCGTCTCAAAAAATAAAATAAAAATAGTATTATGGACTCATAAGTCTTCTTTACAAAAATACATATTTGTATATGAAAAAACTCTATAAAATATTCATGTCATGAAAAGCCTTCTAAAAGAGTATGGAACTGATGCAGATGAGGTGAGAATTCAGAGATGTAATAAAAGCACCCATTAAATTCTAGAGTATTTATTTTAAATCCAATATTTAGAAATGCTTAGGCAAGTTTACTTTAAATTTTAAAGAAAATTGTCAAAAATGACAATTACCAAAAGAGTAGATACCTTTTTCACAAATTGAATCAGCAAAATATTGCTTGTTATTAATTGAAAATACATTTTTAAGTCAAATTAGATTTTGATAAGCATAAAGCAGTCTGTAACTATCTTAAAAGTCAGTTCTTTTGAAATTCTGTAATAAGTTTTATTGAATAATGTTTGCAGAGGTGGGCGATGTGGGTGAGCAAGAGCAAATTCATAAAAAGGAAATAAAAATGGAGTTAAGTATCCAAGATTTGTTTTTAATTGATTTTTAGGGTTTCTGGGTTGGTTTTTGTTGTTCTTTTCTGAAAGAATAAATGTGTTAATTTTTCTTTTCTTAGAAATAACGAAGTCAGTCTTTTAAAAAGATCTACTTATATGGTGTCATGTTGATGCTATTATAATACCATGGACATACTGATAGATTTATTTAGCATTGTTTAGAAGAAATCTGAGGTCCACGCTATTAAAACTTTTTTTAATTTTAAGATAAAAAATGTTAGATTGCAGGCACAAAAATCTAATGTTTAAATAATTGATATATTTATTAATGTACTGCTTATGTAACAATTGAAAACCTCAGAACTACAGAGTAATATTTAAGCTCAACTGGAAGCCTGTGAACATCAGAGTTCCATGCCGATTCAAGGATTCCTGACAGATTTTTATTTATTTTTAATAGAGTAGCAAAAACATTTAACAGAACTCAGGGTGATTTTCAGTATGTCTCTCACACAACGTTAACACTTCATGAGAACTGCAGGCATCTGTGAGGCAATCATTTTGCTTTCACTTTTTTCCCAATTCACTTTGTCTAAAATGTCTTGACACAATGTAAATTTACTTTATTACACTTACAAATATAAAAAGAATCATCCTTCTTATTTTGCAAAATAGTTTCCCCTCTCCCATGTATCTTTCCAAACTGACAAAAAGAATGCATATTAGAGTCAGTGTTAATCTCACACTCCTCTAGACTTTTACTCAGGTAAACACATAAATATGCATATTGTAGTTACTACAAATCTGTAAAGGTTAATTTAGACATAATTTTTAACATATCATTTGCTAGACATGAAAAGCAATGCAATGATCTTTTTGATTCCATTTATGCTCTCTCTCTCCAGAAATCTCCTATCAAAATTTTTTCAGATTCTGTGATCTGTGCATAGTTTTTTAAAGGCTTCTATTTTGTCTTCCCAGTACCATCTTCCATCAATGTAGTATGTTTCAATAATACTGACTTTTTTCTTATTTTACAAAAAGTGTTTAGTAAAAGTTAATGCAAATTTAAGATATCTTAAAATAAACTATTTGAAAAAATATTTATCCCTTTGTTACACGTATTATTTTGAGGCTTTCATAATGCATAGTGCTATATTTTCAATCTGTTAAAGCAGTAAGTGTACTTTATGGTTAAAATTCTTTACATAATTTGTGTTCCTATATTACTAGTATCTTTGGTAAATTATTAATTAATCTCTGCCTTTCTTTAAATTAATGTCATTTTCAAAATACTAATTCTATATAAAAAAATTCCCCTAAAGTCTGTTCGTTTTTAGAATACATATCAATTTTTATGTTAAGGTTTTGAAATAAACATGTTTCTATCTGACATTTGTTATATAAAATATTAAGAAAATAAATCATAATTGTGGGCTACATGTGGTGGTCCATGCCTGTATTCCCAGCAATTTAGGAAACTGAGGAGGGAGTGTCGCTTGAGCCCAGGAGTGCAAGACCAGCCTGGACAACATGGCAACCCCCTGTCTCTCTAAAAAAGTCAAAAAATTAGTCGGGTGTGATGGTGTGCACCTGTGGTCCCAGCTACTTGGGAGACTCAGGCGGGAGGGTCACTTGAGCCAAGGAGATCAAGGCTGCAGTGAGTCATGTTCCTGCCCCTGCACTCCAGCCTGAGCAACAAAGCAAGAGTCTATCTCAAAAAAAAAAAAAATATATATATATATAGAGTTGATATTTTTCTTACAGTTAAAAAAAAACTTTGAGTTACTTAAGAAAACACAAAATTGAGTGATAAGACTTCAACTTTTTAGTATTATACCAGAAATTAATTTTAATATCACAAAAGTCACAATTTTCCAAGTTCTCCATTTTCACAGATAAAAAATTAGAGTTTGAATAGAAGATTGCTAAGTCCTTGAGAGTTTTAAATTTTTAAAAATTATTTTGTTAGTATTACCTACCTATACCATACTAAGTGAATATTACAAAATTGGACATTAATTTAAATATTATTATATTTGCACAACTTATTTGCCTACTGTTCAGGCTTCAGTCATGGTTACTCTACCAAGAGCTCAAAACAAAATGCTTATGGTTTTTATTCAGGTATCAAAAAGTGTTATTTTTTATAATATCGTTATTTCCTTTTAGAAAACTGAATATTACGATCTATTTTATCTACTTGTTTAAAAATTATGTTTGAGAATGTGGCTGGGAAATTTCTGTATTTTTTAAGGACTGATCATTAGGAAAATATTAAAATATTAATCGCATTTAAAGAAATATAGAAGAATATATGTAATACTTTTATAAATTTTTTTTATAAAATTTTATAAATAGCATTACAACTATTTTTGTGCATTCTTTTTCTCCTCTGAGAAAGAGTAAACATGTCTAATTCCTGTCTTCAGATACCATAGCACTCATGGCAAGCACTAAATGTACACTTAAACAATAATGTAATTAATTTGGTACTGCTTGTTTCTCTTGCAAGGTAGGTTAAAAGAAAGGAAGGAAGGAAGAATAGAAGGAAGGGAGGAAAGAAGGAAGCTTCTTTCTATATCTTAAAACTTTCTTTTTTTTAAATTCAATTGTTTCTGAACTGGGAAAACAAAATAAAATGAAGCAAAATATATCCTCCCTCAATATACTGCTCTCCATTCTAATTCCAGTTCAGACTCTTCTTTACTGGGCATTAGCCCTGAACCTGCCAAAGTTCAAGACTTGAAGAGGCTAACAAGGCTGTGTCCAAGAATCACATCACTTCACCAGGCCTAAAGGAGAAGCAGCAGACTCTGGAATCAAAGGGGAAGATAAGAGGTGCAGGCACTTCCTCCATCACTCGCCACTTTATTTATTGCATCCATGCTTCAAGGGATGCATTTAAAATTTAGTTCTATCATTCATCCCCGTTGGGAAGGATAGTTAGAGATTGAGGAAAATAATGTTCTTTCACAGAGCTCTAGATCAGTGGTTTTCAACCTTGGTTTCACTTGTAACCACCTGGGGAATGTTAAGCAAATACCATCCCCCAATCCCCTCACACAGAAAATCTGATAAAATTAGTCTGGGAGGGACACCAGTATTCACACATGTAGTTTTTTTGACAATTACTGTCTAACTTGGGAGCTCTCTGGACAGCTTTCAAAAATATGGCAAAATAATCTGAGAACAATTTAAAAGAACCGTATCTGAAACACATTACTTTTGTGCTTGCCTTATTCAATATAGTATGTATGGGCATGATTTCAACTTTTTTTAATGACCCATTACAAACGTTTTGGAATTATCCACATGATCTTGAATGTCTCAAATTTGAGCAGAAATAACTACTGAATCACTGTAAGCAAAATGGGGGTATCTAAGAGATGTTATGTGTGTTTACACAAGTCCTGTCTTGTGTGCAGATTTTATCCAATAAGAATCTATTTTCACCTCAGATTCCATTTATCAAAAAGAACCTATTATATTCATCCTCATCATTATGTTATGGTTAAAAGCAGAATATAAAACATTAGAAAATACAGATTGTGGTGTCAGGAGGCAGAGCAAGATGATGGAATAGAAGGCTCCACTAATCATTCCCCAAGAAGGTCACCAATTTAGCAACTATCTACACAGAAAATAAAACACCTTCACGAAAACAAAAATCAGATAAGCTCTCATAAAACCTGATGATAACTTTGTATAGCTGAAAGACACACTGAAGAAATAGAAAAACCAGCCTTGAATCACAAACGCCACTGTTCCCCCATGCCCCAGCAGTGTCAACATGGTGCAGAGTGTGTCCCAGAGCACTGGGGGAGAAAGAACACAACAACTGTGAGGCATTGAACCCAGTGCTGTCCTGTTAGAGTAGAAAGGAAAACTGGAGGAAACTCAGCTGGCAGCTGCCCACAGAGGAAGCATTAAAACCAGTTCTAGCCAGAGGGGAATTGCCAACCTCACGGGTCCAAACTTGAGTTCCTGGCAAATTTCAAACCAAAGGCTAGAGTGTTCTGGGTCTCTTAGTAAACTTGAAGGGAAGTCTAGGTCATAAGGATTGCAACTCTTAAGCAAGTTCTGGTGCTGAACTGGGCCTGGAAACAGTGGACTGGGGAAGCACGTGACTGCTGAGATACCACTGGGGGTGGCTAAAAGAGTGCTGGCATCAACCCTCCCCTAACCCAAGGCTGCAGAGCTCATAGCTTCATAGCTTATCCACTTGAGAGGAGAGAAAATAGTGGGGAAAACTTTGTCTTGCACTTTGGCTCAGCCATAGCAGGATAGGGAATTGGTCAGAATTATGAGGTGCCCATTACAGGCCTTAGATCCAAGACAACATATCTAGACACACCCTGGGCCAGAAAGGCACCACTGCCTTGAAAGGAAGGGCCAGTTCCTGGCAGCATTTATCACCTGTTAACTGAAGAACGCTTATGCCCTAAATAACAAGCCTTGATACTCAGGTACTACATCAAGGGTCTCAGGTGAGCCTCCAAAAGTTGCTGGTTTCAGGTACCAGCACAGCCACAAGGGCGTAGAGTACCAAGTGGGCACTTGAGGCCCCTGATTCCAAGATGTGACTCTTAGCATCTCTGGACCTGCCCTGGGCCAAAGGGGAGGCCACCGTCCTAAAGGGTTAGTCCTAGGCCAGGCAGCATTCACCACAAGCTGACTTAAGAGCCCTTGTGCCTTACAGGAACATTGGTGGTAGTCTGGGAGTACTCCCAGTGACCGTGACATATGGTCACTGGGTGAGGCTCCTCTGCCTTTGAAAACGGGAGGAAAGATTGGGAAGGACTATGTCTTATGGTTTGAGCGAAGTCTTAGCTGCAGTACAGCAGAGTGCCAGGTTGACTTCTAAGGTTTTTCAGGAGTTGCTGACTTCTGAACAGCACCTCTGTACACACCTGGGGCTTTGGGGACCTCATCATCCCGAATGGAAGACACAGGACTGCCTGGCTTTGCCACCTGCTGATTGTAGAGCCCCTGGACATTGAGCGAACATAGGCAGTAGCAAGGAAGTAGCTACAGCAGGCCTTGGAAGAGACCCAGCACTGTGCTAACTTCAAGTCTAACCCAGCACAGTCATAGTGGTGGTGGTCATAGGGTTGTGGAGAAAAAGAAACACTTAGACACTGTTGGTGGCAGTATAAATCAGTTCAACCATTGTGGAAGCTAGTGTGGTGATTTCTCAAAAATCTAAAAACAGAAACATCATTTGACTCAGAAATTCCATTAATGAGTATATACCCAAAGGAATATAAATCATTCTATCATAAAGACACATGCATGCATATGTTACTTGCAGCACTATTCACAATAACAAGGACATACAATCAACCTAAATGTCCATTAATTGTAGATTGGATGAAGAATATGTGATTCATATATACCATGAAACACTATATAGCCATAAAAAAAAAGAGATCATGTCCTTTGCAGGAACATGGATGGAGCTAGAGGTCATTATCTCCAGCAAACTAACACAGGAACAGAAAACCAAATACCATATGTTCTCACTTATAAGTGAGAGCTAAATGATGAGGACATATGGACATATAGAGGGGAGAAACACACACTGGGGCCTACTGGAGGGTGGAGGGTGGGAGGAGGGAGAGAATCTGGAAAATTACTGGATACTATGTCTAATACCTGGGTGATGAAATAATCTGCACAAAAAAATTCCCATGACACAAGTTTACCAATATAACAAATCTGAACATGAACAGTTGAACTTCAAAGTAAAATTAAAAATAAATTCAAGCCCAGTGTGAGTGACGCAGAAGACAGATTATTTCTGCATTTCCTACTGAGGTATGGGGTTCATCTCACTGGAGTGTGCCAGACAGTGGGTGCAGGACAGTGGGTGCAGCGCACCATGCGCAAGCCAAAGCAGGGCGAGGCATCGCCTCACCTGGGAAGAGCAAGGGGTCAGGGAATTCCCTTTCCTAGTCAAAGGAAGGGGTGACAGATGGCACCTGGAAAATTGGGTCACTCCCACCCTAACACTGCGCTTTCCCAACGGGCTAAAAACTGGCACACCAGGAGATTATATCCTGCACCTGGCTTGGAGGGTCCTATGCCCACGGAGTCTCTCTCATTGCTAGCACAGCAGTCTGAGATCAAACTGCAAGGTGGCAGCAAGGCTGGGGGATGGGTGCCCGCCATTGCCAAGACTTGATTAGGTAAACAAAGTGGCCAGGAAGCTCGAACTGGGTGGAGCCCACCACAGCTCAAGGAAGACTGCAGGCCTCTGTAGGCTCCACCTCTGGGGGCAGGGCACAGACAAACAAAAAGACAGCAGTAACCTCTGCAGACTTAAATGTCCCTGTCTGACAGCTTTGAAGAGAGTAGTGGTTCTCCCAGCACACAGCTTGGGATCTGAGAATGGGCAGACTGCCTCCTCAAGTGGGTCCCTGAACCCTGAGTAGCCTAACTGGGAGGCACCCCCCAGTAGGGGTGGACTGACACCTCACATGACTGGGTACTCCTCTGAGACAAAACTTCCAGAGGAATGATCAGGCAGCAGCATTCACGGTTCACCAATATCTGCTCTTCTGCAGTCACTGCTGCTGATACCCAGGCAAACAGGGTCTGGAGTGGACTTCTAGCAAACTCCAACAGACCTGCAGCTGAGGGTCGTGTCTGTTAGAAGGAAAACTAACAAACAGGAAGGACATCCACACCAAAAACCCATCTGTATGTCACCATCATCAAAGACGAAAGGTAGATAAAACCACAAAGATGGGGAAAAAACAGAGCAGAAAAACTGGAAACTCTAAAAATCAGAGCGCCTCTCCTCTTCCAAAGGAACGCAGCTCCTCACCAGCAACGGAACAAAGCTGGATGGAGAATGACTTTGAAGAGCTGAGAGAAGACTTCAGACGATCAAACTACTCCAAGCTACGGAGGAAATTCAAACCAATGGCAAAGAAGTTAAAAACTTTGAAAAAAAATTAGACAAATGGATAACTAGAATAACCAATGCAGAGAAGTCCTTAAAGGACCTGATGGAGCTGAAAACCAAGGCACGAGAACTACGTGACAAATGCAGAAGCCTCAGTAGCTGATGTGATCAACTGGAAGAAAGGGTATAAGTGATAGAAGATGAAATGAATGAAATGAAGTGAGAAGAGAAGTTTAGAGAAAAAAGAATAAAAAGAAATAAACAAAGCCTCCAAGAAACATGGGACTATGTGAAAAGACCAAATCTACGTCTCATTGGTGTACCTGAAAGTGACGGGGAGAATGGAAACAAGTTGGAAAACACTCTGCAGGATATTATCCAGGAGAACTTCCCCAATCTAGCAAGGCAGGCCAACATTCAAATTCAGGAAATACAGAGAAGGCCACAAAGATACTCCTTGAGAAGAGCAACTCCAAGCCACATGATTGTCAGATTCACCAAAGTTGAAATGAAGGAAAAAATGTTAAGGGCAGCCAGAGAGAAAGGTCGGGTTACCCTCAAAGGGAAGCCCATCAGACTAACAGCTGATCTCTCAGCAGAAACTCTACAAGCCAGAAGAGAGTGGGGGCCAATATTCAACATTCTTAAAGAAAAGAATTTTCAACCCAGAATTTCAATCCAGCCAAACTAAGCTTCATAAGTGAGGGAGAAATAAAATACTTTACAGACAAGCAAATGCTAAGTGTTTTGTCACCACCAGGCCTGCCCTAAAAGAGCTCCTGAAGGAAGCACTCAACATGGAAAGGAACAACCAGTACCAGCCACTGCAAAAACATGCCAAATTGTAAAGACCGTCAAAGCTAGGAAGAAACTGCATCAACTAACGAGAAAATAGCCAGCTGACATCATAATGACAGGATTAAATTCACATATAATGATATTAACTTTGAAAGTAAATGGGCTAAATGCTCCAATTAAAAGAAACAGACTGGCAAATTGGATAAAGAGTCAAGACCCATCAATGTGCTGTATTCAGGAAACCCATCCCATGTGCAGAGACACACACAGGCTCAAAATAAAAGGATGGAGGAAGATCTACCAAGCAAATGCAAAAGAGAAAAAGGCAGGAGTTGCAATCCTAGTCTCTGATAAAACAGTCTTTAAACCAACAAAGATCAAAAGAGACAAAGAAGGCCATTACATAATGGTAAAGGGATCAATTCGACAAGAAGAGCTAACTATCCTAAATATATATGCACCCAATACAGGAGCACCCAGATTCATAAAGCAAGTCCTTAGTGATCTACAAAGAGACTTAGACTCCCACACAATAATAATGGGAGACTTTAACACCCCACTGTCAACATTAGACAGATCAATGCAACAGAAGTTAACAAGGATACTCAGGAATTGAACTCAGCTCTGCACCAAGCGGACCTAATAGACATCTACAGAACTCTCCACCCCAAATCAACAGAATATACATTCTTTTCAGCACCACACCACACCTATTCCAAAATTGACCGCATAGTTGGAAGTAAAGCACTCCTCAGCAAATGTAAAAGAACAGAAATTATAACAAATTGTCTCTCAGACCACACTGCAATCAAACTAGAACTCAGGATTAAGAAACTCACTCAAAACCACCCAACTACATGGAAACTGAACAAACTGCTCCTGAATGACTACTGGTTACATAACAAAATGAAGGCAGAAATAAAGATGTTCTTTGAAACCAAAGAGAACAAAGACACAACATACCAGAATCTCTGGGATGCATTCAAAGCAGTGTGTAGAGGGAAATTTATACCACTAAATGCCCACAAGAGAAAGCAGGAAAGATCTCAAATTGACACCCTAACATCACAATTAAAAGAACTAGAAAAGCAAGAGCAAACACATTCAAAA
This sequence comes from Pongo abelii, assembly GCF_028885655.2. Taxonomy (NCBI): domain Eukaryota; kingdom Metazoa; phylum Chordata; class Mammalia; order Primates; family Hominidae; genus Pongo; species Pongo abelii. The sequence goes on along the minus strand of NC_071988.2, from coordinate 50,585,681 downwards.
GCTAGAAGAAGGCAAGAAATAACTAAAATCAGAGCAGAACTGAAGGAAATAGAGACACAAAAAACCCTTCAAAAAATTAATGAAGCTAGGAGCTGGTTTTTTGAAAAGATCAACAAAATTGATAGAGCACTAGCAAGACTACTAAAGAAGAAAAGAAAGAAGAAATCAAGTAGATGCAATAAAAAATGATAAAAGGGATATAACCACTGATCCCACATAAATACAAACTACCATCAGAGAATACTATAAACACCTCTACGCAAATAAACTAGAAAATCTAGAAGAAATGGATAAATTCCTCGACACATACACCCTCCCAAGACTAAACCAGGAAGAAGTTGAATCTCTGAAGAGACCAATAACAGGCTCCGAAATTGAGGCAAGAATCAACAGCTTACCAACCAAAAAAAGTCCATGACCAGATGGATTCACGGCCGAATTCTACCAGAGGTACAAGGAGGAACTGGTACCATTCTTTCTGAAATTATTCTAATCAACAGAAAAAGAGGGAATCCTCCCTAACTCATTTTATGAGGCCAGCATCATCCTGATACCAAAGCCGGGCAGAGACACAACCAAAAAAGAGAATTTTAGACCAATATCCTTGATGAACATTGATGCAAAAATCCTCAATAAAATACTGGCAAACCGAATCCAACAGCACATCAAAAAGTTTATCCACCATGATCAAGTGGGCTTCACCCCTGAGCTGCAAGGCCGGTTCAACATATGCAAATCAATAAATGTAATCCAGCATATGAACAGAACCAAAGACAAAAACCACATGATTATCTCAATAGATGCAGAAAAGGCCTTTGACAAAATTCAACAACCCTTCATGCTAAAAACTCTCAATAAATTAGGTATTGATGGGACGTATCTCAAAATAATAAGAGCTATCTATAACAAACCCACAGCCAATATCATACTGAATGGGCAAAAACTGGAAGCATTCCCTTTGAAAACTGGCACAAGACAGGGATGCCCTCTCTCAACACTCCTATTCAACATAGTGTTGGAAGTTCTGGCCAGGGCAATTAGGCAGGAGAAGGAAATAAAGGGTATTCAATTAGGAAAAGAGGAAGTCAAATTGTCCCTGTTTGCAGATGACATGATTGTATACCTAGAAAACCCCATTGTCTCAGCCCAAAATCCCCTTAAGCTGATAAGCAACTTCAGCAAAGTCTCAGGATACAAAATCAATGTACAAAAATCACAAGCATTCTTATACACCAATAACAGACAAACAGAGAGCCAAATCATGAGTGAACTCCCATTCACAATTGCTTCAAAGAGAATAAAATACCCAGGAATCCAACTTACAAGGGACGTGAAGGACCTCTTCAAGGAGAACTACAAACCACTGCTCAAGGAAATAAAACAGGATACAAACAAATGGAAGAACATTCCATGCTTATGGGTAGGAAGAATCAATATCGTGAAAATGGCCATACTGCCCAAGGTAATTTATAGATTCAATGCCGTCCCCGTCAAGCTACCAATGACTTTCTTCACAGAATTGGAAAAAACTACTTTAAAGTTCATATGGAGCCAAAAAAGCACCCACGTCGCCAAGTCAATCCTAAGCCAAAAGAACAAAGCTGGAGGCATCACACTACCTGACTTCAAACTATACTACAAGGCTACAGTAACCAAAACAGCATGGTACTGGTACCAAAACAGAGATATAGACCAATGGAACAGAACAGAGCCCTCAGAAATAGTGCCACATATCTACAACTATCTGATCTTTGACAAACCTGACAAAAATAAGACATGGGGAAAGGATTCCCTATTTAATAAATGGGGCTGGGAAAACTGGCTAGCCACATGTGGAAAGCTGAAACTGGATCCCTTCCTTACACCTTATACAACATTAATTCAAGATGGATTAAAGACTTAAACGTTAGACCTAAAACTATAAAAACCCTAGAAGAAAACCTAGGCAATACCATTCAGGACATAGGCATGGGCAAGGACTTCATGTCTAAAACACCAAAAGCAATGGCAACAAAAGCCAAAATTGACAAATAGGATCTCATTAAACTAAAGAGCTTCTGCATTGCAAAAGAAACTGTCATCAGAGTGAACAGGCAACCTACAGAATGGGAGAAAATTTTTTCACCTACTCATCTGACAAAGGGCTAATATCCAGAATCTACAATGAATTCAAACAAATTTACAAGAAAAAACAAACAACCCCATCAAAAAGTGGGCAAAGGATATGAACAGACACTTCTCAAAAGAAGACATTTATGCAGCCAAAAAACACATGAAAAAATGCTCACCATCACTGGCCATCAGAGAAATGCAAATCAAAACCACAATGAGATACCATCTCACACCAGTTAGAACGGTGATCATTAAAAAGTCAGGAAACAATGGATGCTGGAGAGGATGTGGAGAAATGGGAACACTTTTACACTGTTGGTGGGACTGTAAACTAGTTCAACCCTTGTGGAAGTCAGTGTGGCGATTCCTCAGGGATCTAGAACTAGAAATACCATTTGACTCAGCCGTCCCATTACTGGGTATATACCCAAAGGATTATAATCATGCTGCTATAAAGACACATGCACATGTATGTTTACTGCGGCACTATTCACAATAGCAAAGACTTGGAACCAACCCAAATGTCCAACAATGATAGACTGGATTAAGAAAATGTGGCACATATACACCATGGAATACTATGCAGCCATAAAAAATGATGAGTTCATGTCCTTTGTAGGGACATGGATAAAACTGGAAACCATCATTCTCAGCAAACTATCACAAGGACAAAAAACCAAACACCACATGTTCTCACTCGTAGGTGGGAATTGAACAATGAGAACATATGGACACAGGAAGGTGAACATCACACACCGGGGCCTGTTGTGGGGTGGGGGGAGCAGGGAGGGATAGCATTGGGAGATATACCTAATGCTAAATGATGAGTTAATGGGTGCAGCACACCAACATGGCACATGTATACATATATAACAAACCTGCAAGTTGTGCACATGTACCCTGAAACTTAAAGTATAATTAAATATATATGTTATTGAAAAAAATTCAAAAAATTAAATAATAGTAAGCATCTTCTCTGATCATAAAGGAATACAACTTGAAATTAATAACAAGAGGAATTTTGGAAACTACAGAAATGCCTGGAAAATAAACAATATGCTCTTGAATT